>NC_135502.1:28933202-29568202 GCF_052857255.1 Amblyomma americanum
GACAGATTGTCAGTGCGTCGGGGTTAACCAACCCCCTTTCGCCTTTTAGCGTGGTATCCAAGGGGGCTGTCAGGTACAGGGGATTAACCACGGATTAAGGGATTAACCGCGACGTCATGACAATCGGTCGACGCTATTAGTTGAAAAGGCTTCTTTCGAGGGGCATTTGTCCCATCTTTCTTGAGGCTAGGCAAAATCTACCGCACGTGTCAGGGGGGGCCACGTCGACATTCCGTGGCTACTACGGCCGCCATGGTAAACTTTTAACGGAACCCGCTGTCTTTCCGCGCGACCGGTCTCCCTGGTGGCCAGAAGAAAGCCGGAGGCTTGGTGCAGCTACATAAAAACAGCGGCGCCTGGTCGCGGACGCCGCTCTCTTTTTTTTCACGCTCTTCCCCACAGCCGACTCCGGGGTGTGCTGCCGCGTCTGGCCGCACAGGGCTGCAGAGCTTCTTTGCCTTCTATCTTGGGACTGGGCCACCGGCGGGCAAGCCGCTGCACTGTTCGCGCCCCAAGGGGACGGCACGGCTGCTGCCGCTCGCGCAGCTGGGCTGCGGATGATGGCGGCGTCTGGAAGGGTGCCAATATCAACTCCAGATTTTCCACGCGCCGGTGTCCCCGTGTGTGTGTGTGTGTCTGTGCGCTCACTTTTCAACTTTCAACGTCCTCCCCACCCTCGCCCTGGTGCCGACCACTTTGCTGTGCGCTGGATGGCGGAACACTGCCGGTGAACGACCGACTGAGACACGCGTGTCTCGGGCTAGAAGAGTGGGCGCGTTACCCAACAAAAAAATCGCAGACCCTAGCGACGTGTGCCGTAATGACGAAGCCATCTGCTTCACACTGCTCCCGCCACTGACGCGCCATCTGATCTTCTTTCTTTCTTCGTTATCTCTCTATCCATTATTTTTGGTAGGTCTATTGAAGTCTTACGAGACTGCAGCAGTTATATTCTTTTCCGCTCTGTTGCGGCAGTAGACTACGGGACTGTTTTTGGCCAGTAGCAAGAGACGGCCGCACAGGCGCACAATGGCTGACCAGACCGATGAGCCCTGTCTGTACCAGGGGGCGCGCCTGTTCTTTGCTGGTCGGAAAATATATTGCGTCAGTAGTGAGTGGCTTTCCAGGCCTACTGAAGCATGCGTTCTAAATCACGCATCCTTTCCATCTGTTGCTCATTATGGAATTGCTTATCATCCAACTTAACGCATATTTCACTTCGCTCTTGCTGCGGTGGAAAGTAATCGTCTATTTTGTAGACACGTGTGTCCCTGTGCCAGCTTAGTTCCGCTTTGGCCTGTACGTGCACTGTTGTGCTCCGCCTGAAAGGTACACGTCCGATGCCGGCATTAGGTTCAGGCTGTTGCGCGCGCCCGTTAAGATCAGAGGCCGCACTTGGTGCAGCTGAAGAAGAGCAACCCGTGTTTGAGTTCGATCGCCTCCATTCGCTGGTAGCCGTCTTCCAGTTGAAACAACGAGCTCTTGGAATCACTCGTTATCCAGTGTAACGAAAGCCTCGTAAGAACCATGGAACAGCGCTGTCGTCACAAAAAAAAAAAAGCGGATGCACTTTCTTTGAGAACCGTTCCTTTCCATTCTTTCATTTCGAAGAGCTAGGCACATTCTGTGAAGCTTTCTACTCGTGGTTAGCCTGTGTTGGCTTTTCCTCGTGACCTTGCTGCGCCCATGAACATCAGCGGCGCGCATCCTTGCATTTACTGCAGCTAAAGCCGCATACGTACTTCTGGCACGCGTGTCTATTCATTGCAGTTTGCGCTCAGTGATGATTGCAGATATTGGAAATATTAAAATGAATTGTAAACATTTTAAATATTTGCAAATTGCGAATATATGTGAGAATGTTTGAACTATGTGCAATGAATAATAATGGCGTCAATGATCAACTGCGCCTACATTCAACAGGCAGTGCTACTGTCATGCGTGAGACCCTTTCTAAAAGCTACGTATGTACGTAGATCGCTTTCGAGAACTTGCTCTGCACCCAGAGGGTCCGCAGAAAAGAGCGAGGTCTCTCGCCTTGCTTTCGGTGATGGTTGAAAAAAAGGGGGTAGCATAGGTTAGAAACGAGAGTATGCGGTACGCGAGTCCGCGGCGGGCGCCGCTGAAATATGCACGGCGGTGAAGCCACCGCGCGTTCTCAGTGGCGCAGCTCCCTCCGTCGACGTTATCGAAGGAACGTACGCTTATCGCTATTATTTGTCTTCTTTCTTTCTCGTCGGAACGAGCGGTCGTTGCGCAAGACTCGAGTTGCTCCACGGCGCGCGATGATGGGCCTCGGCGCAGTTTCGTGAGAGGCGTCGTCTCTCTTACTTCGCTGCTGGCGCCGATCGCGTTGACGGTTCGCGGCACGGCTTGGCTTAAATCAAGGGGCGGGGTCGGTTGGCGGCAGAGGAGGCTGGGCAGAGAGAGGGAGAGATAGAATGCCGCAACAAAGAGACCGGCGCGTTTGCGTGTAATCTGTCTTTACGCGTGCTCGCGGAAGGCAGGAGCGCGCCCTGGCGGTCTGGAATGCAGCCGCGGCATTAAATCTTGATTACGCCGCCGCCAGGATGAACTCGGGGCACGCAGGGACGACGCGAGCAGCGCGCGCAAACCGGACTGGCTCCTCCGATGCGGGCCGCAGCCCTCCGGGCCACGCCACGCGAGCCGGGTTCGCCGGCTGGCCGGTGCACGCTCTCTGGGGTCGTTTCGTGTGCGAAGCAGTTGTGCTGCTGCAACCCTTTTCTCTGCGAATGGTCCCAGACCATTCGTTGGCGGTTCTCTCGCTAAGGCAGGTCTGCAGGTGTTTGCATTGTATCCACGGCTGCGGAAGCGGGAATACGGATGCTTGCTATTTTTTTTTATGTGGATGTCGTAAAAGGCGCAAGCAATTTGTTTTACGCTTCCATTTTTGCTGCGAGAGTTGTCTTGCGCTGTAACGACGAGTCTCTCGCAGTACTTGGCCGTGAGGGGGCCGGAACGCTCCGCGTTTGTAGACGCACTGTCGTGAGCAATATGAAAGGGAACAAACGTTTTTTTTTTTGACAAAATTGCCAATTTCGTTTTTCTCTACTGAATCCGCCTTTTTCGCAAGATGTGGCGCCCTCTAGGGAGTGCAGAAAATTCGTCTGCTACCGGTTGAAAACAAACGCACGTGGGAGGCGCAGGCGCGATCTGGTTCCACGAAGAGCCAGCTGCGCCTGCGAAGTGGCAAGCGTGTGCTTGACAGCTGCCGCCATCTGTCGCACGCGCCTGTCACTAACTGCGCATGCGCAGTAGGTTTCATTTTTAACGAGTGGAGCTGGAGAAGAACAGGCGCGCATGCACAGAGTGGCTTTGTGAAAAAAGGCGGACTTCAGTATGTATATGGGCTGATATACGCCAACAGGAAAACTGGTTAGAAAGCAGAAAAAACAGTTCTTGTCATGGGTAAGCATGGAGCAATGAATATATGAATGCTCGAACTTTGCACATTTAATTTTATTTCATTTCATTTTTATTTACCCCATAAATGTGTGGGCACGCTCAGGCAGGGAAGCGAACTGTTTTTGCTTGAATGGAACCCGAGGCCCCCTGTACATGACATGTAGCGAACATAAAGCGCGGAAAATTGCTTGCCTATCAATTGGTACTCTGAGAATTGTAAACAAAGCACAAGAGAAAGAAAACAATAACTACATATGATATAGTATCACCTTTGCGCCATTCATATTTAAAAAAATTATTACAGGAAGCTAGCTTTGATAGAACGCAGGCCACATTTTTCTACCGGTGCTTTACTGGTACGTAAGCCATTGAAATGTCGCGGCATAGTATAACACTACATCTGTCATGCGACTTGAGTCCTACAGCTTATAACAAACCAAAATTTTTGCTTCCGAAGTAGGTAAATGGGAACATATTCCTCACGACTCGTATATCGTATTGCTCACGACTGTACAGGGCTCCGCCTTTCTGTTTACCGGGGCGTTTATGTTGTGGGGACTGGACCGACGCGGTTAACGTTGCTGTCGTCCGACGGTTCTGAAGAGAACTGAAACGAAAAAGGTTGCTTCGTTCTCTTATTCTCTTTAATTATTGCGTTTCACCGCCGTTTATTTTGTCTTTCATTTTCTCCTTCCATTGTTTCGCATTTTCTTTCGTTCCGCGACGAAGCCGTTCGCCTTCTTATAGCTTAACGTTACTAAACAGCTCTCCCGTTTCATTGCCAAGAGCGAGCCTTTGTGCGACTCGTGTTTGGAAGTATTGCTGTGACAAAGCTTGGAGTTTCGTCATTACTTTACGGGAACAGTAACAGTGCCCGCGTACGGCTTGCTGAAGCAGTTGTGCTGGAGGCCTTAGGTACAGCGCAGTGTTCTCCTATATGAGCTGGAGCTTTAATTTTCTCCATTCGCTATAGGAGCACCGACTGCCGAGTTACGTATTCTTGGCAGATTATTCGGACTATTTTAATTAGCTGGCCTTTTTAGTTTAGTTAGTCTTTTCTTGGTTATCATGTGCGGCATCTTGGGCTAGCCTCTGGCTGTGTAATGCGCAAGCTCGTTTAGTGAAGCGTTTTAGCTTACCACCGCCGTTACCGAGCATGCAGCAAACTTCCCGTGCACGTGGTTCAGGTGCCTAGCTATAGTGCTCGTCATTGATGGCAGCGATGTGTGGTAGCGGTACGCTGACATTCTCAATCCTTTGACGCGCTCTGAAATCATGGCGCACCCACCGATTGACGTTTTTGCATTCCGGCGCCGTAAGGATAGCTTGTTCCGAAGACTTGCTCCGAACGGCTTTCGAGAAAGTAATAACTTTTTCCGTGTATGTGTATTGGTACGCGTGTACGTGCGTGTTCATGCCGCGTACGAAGATGCCTGCGCCACCAGCTCGCGTGTAATGTATTCGCCGTCACGACGTCGCCTCGCCGGCCGCTCGACGCCTCCAGACGTGGCGCCAAGGATGCGTCGCCGTGAGCCGCGCAGGTGTCGGCGAAATGCATGCACGGTATGCAGGCCGCTGGGGAACCGGCGCCGCGCTCTTCGCCGATTAGTTCTTTTCTCGTTGTTTACTGGCACTGAAGAAGTAACGCGGATGACGGGGGGGGGGGGGGGGGGGGTGCAGTAATGGTTAGGGTCATACCCGCATGCTCAGCGGCGAGTATGTCTTCTGGTGGTGGGATGCTGGCCTCGATGGTTCGTTAGTGGAACGCACTTAACTGTACCGGGCTGCCTGGTCTGTATACGTGGGTGGATGTGCAGCGCTTTCCTTCTGGAGGCAGACCACAGGGGTGTTATTTGCCTTAACGGCGGGTTTAACCTAACCTAGACAGCAGCCGGGGAGGTCTCGTCACGGGTCACGGGAAAAGCGCGCGGGGGAGGCTTAATCGGAGTGCGCGCTCCGGACACTATCGAGCGTTTTGGCCACCCGTGGGCGCCCGTGCAGATGTGCTGTCCTAGTGGCGTGGAAAAGGGCACGGGACACTCGTTTCCTTTTTTTTTTTTGCTTGTCCTTTGCACCGCGCTTTTCTGTCGTAGCTAGCCGCACACGCGCAGTCCGTGCCCTGGCGCCCAAGGAGATTGTTAACGAAAAGGGGTGAGAGAAACTGGCAGAACTAAGCCAAGCCTTGGTTGCCAGCGTAGAGGATGAGGAGGTTTGCTTTGTTGAAAGAGAGCGAGTACGGGCTTTCAGTTTATTTTCAGCGCCTTTCAGGGCGCGCTTGACTCCAATACTCTGAAGGAACGATCAGTATACGGCCCGATCTGCACGCACTGGGCTAGTTTATTTGAACTGTCGATACCTATAGCCAGGGCCCGTTCTTTAACGAAAAGCTTGGATAGCTTACACCTGCCGCGGTGACTTTAGAGATATTGGCGTACGGCTGCTGATCCCAAGGCGAAATTCAGAAACGCTCGAGTGCTGTGCGCTGTCAGCGCACGTCAAAGGATCACAGGTGCTCTTAAAATCCGCAGCCCTTCACTAAGGAGTCCTCCATAGCGCATTTGTCGCTTCGGTGCGTTAAACCCCACAATTTACCATTTACATTTCGAATAGGTCATGTCATATTATGCGCACGCTTGATGGATAGCCCCAAAGCTGCGCCCTTACGCACCATAGCATTAATTGGAACTGCAACACATCTGCAGCCTTAAAAGGACGCATGGGTGCATTAACAATGTCGGCGTGCTCAGCCCAAGCTTTTCCAAGTGTGCCTCCAGCACTGTTTACGCTCTTAAGGGTGTTTTCTTTTTAACTGTGGGACAGCTGTAAGGCAAGAGGAGACTGTAGTAGTAGTAGTAGTAGTAGTAGTAGTAGTAGTAGTAGTAGTAGTAGTAGTAGTAGTAGTAAGTGGTTTTTATTAAAACGATAATAAAAAGGAAGGAAAGGATTTTTGCTAGCCCCGGCATCTGCCATCGATACTAAAGCACCTGAGCTAGGGCAGCGGAAATAAAGGACAGCAGGCAGATTGGAGAAATGAAATGAAGAGGTGAGGGGACAGGAAGAGAGGATAGGGGGAGAGGTAATATACACAAACTATTTGGGAAAACCGATTCTGAGGTCGATTGGCAGTGTCATAGGGGCGCACCCGACATGAGCCTGAGCATGGCTTCGAGTGACAGCGGAAGACGGACACGACAGCACAATTGAACTGTAACAGCAAAGTGGAGGGTTTCTAACGCCGGGACAACGGCCCACTCTTGGGGGTAGAATGCCGCTGTTGGCGGAAACCGGCCGCGGGCGCATCACTTCCAGGTGCACGAACGAGACGTAGATAAGGAAAAAAAAATCGGAATGCAGTTTCGCGCCTGTCAGCTGCGGCACTTGCGTCATATGACACGATCTTCGTGGTCTTTGCTTTTTTTTTTTCCTTGTCCGCGCCTTGCTTTCACCGGAAATCGTTGTGGCGAGAAGAGTTATGCTTACGAGAAGTTTGTGCTTACGAAAAGTAAAGTGTTCTGACAGTGGTGTTTAGACTGCAAAGGGAGCGAAGAACTCTCTTCCTTCACTGTCCTCTTGCACTCGCGTCCTATGGCCGAAGGGGGAAGAGCGGCAAAGAGAGAACACGAATGATGTGAGGCCGTTTTCGCGTCCCCTGAGCGCCATTTACGACCGCGCGCAGATAGCTCCGGAATAGCACCACCCCGGAAGGAAGCTCCGTGCCCGCCACTTCCGCTTGCGCCCCGGGAGAATCGGGACATTTGTGCTCGCTCGCCGCATTTCCCGACGGCATCTCGCGCTCTCCTCTCTAATGATGGAGCGGCGGATTGATGAGACGGCAATTAGGAGCGCTTCTCGGCCGCTCGTGCTTAATCCCTGACGGTCGGTGGAGCGGTGAGCCTGATAGCCGAGGAGGAACAGACTGTGAGGGGGGAACAAAGGGCGGTGGGTAGGGAGGGTGGACGCGCTCGCGGCCCTTCAAACAGCACGCGTGCAGGCCGGTTTTTTGATAAAGCGGGCGGGAGGCTGCTCGCTGTTGCTGCTGTGGCGGCGCAGATGTTACGCGGAACCAATCGGCGCTGCTCTCTCGCGAAGGCCGCACCGGAAAGGGGGCCACGGTGGCTCAAGGTCACCGGACCACCGATCCTTCGTTCTCTCCCCTTACAACCCTCTCTGCTTCTCCACTATTGGCATCTGCTCTTGTGCTGGCGGTTTTCTTTTGTTTTTGCACCCTCCTGACGGGTGGTGGTGCGGCTCTGCTGAGGCATGCGAGCTCTTCCATTGTCCAGAACCCCCTGCTGGCCATCCATCCACCCGGCAGACCGGCTGGCTGGGCACCAGGCGGGGGCGCCGCGCTGCTGTCGCGGCTGATTAAGTTTCGGTTCCGTCGTGACGCGATCGGCGGGGCCCGGAGCCGTCCCGTGACGGAAATCGTGCGGGGCTGTCATCGCGTGCGATGTGTGGGAATCCGCGTTCCCACCGCGCTGTGGTACCACCCTGCGCGGCACGGCTGAACGCTGCTGGTGCGGCTTCCTATGTTCGTCCACCGAATTTCACGAAAATCCTGATGGTCGCATTTAAATCGCCGGCGCTGATAGGCCTAAACGAAATTGCTCGTCGATCCAGCTGCATCTGAACTGAAATTGATAGTGGCAATGTCGGACTTGTCCGTGTCAAAACCGAGGGAGCGGCTACCCAGTGTGGCGTGGGGCAGGACTCCGAATTGATATCCACCTCCTGGGGTTTGTCAGTGAGCGCCGAAGTATAATTCGGCGAAATCTCATCTTTGAATTTCGGCCGCCTCGATTTAAATGTGGGCTTGGCGTCGCGAATCGAACCGGTGAACTCGGGAACACCGTGGCCTCTGGCCCTACTGCTGTGTTTAGGTGCGTGGCACCTGACACAGGTCTTGAATATACACGGTCTCGGTGCTTGAATACTCAGCGCGCTGCAAGAACTTTGCCTAGCGCTCGCTCACATGTGTAATGACTAACATTGCAGACCGAACAGTCAACGTTCGAGCTTCGTCTGGGGGCGCTGGCGAAGCCCTGTTTATTTAGCGCGTAACGATTTCACGATTAGCTTTGCATGTCGCCGTAAGAGGGCGAGCTGTATACGCGTTGGGCTTTTAGCGTGCCCCGCGTCATGAATGGAGAGGCAGGAATTCTCGCACCAGTGCCTAAGCTGAGCTGACATTGGGATGTTTCCGGCGGTTTTCTTGAATGAACGCCGACGCCCTACTCAACACGCTGCACGTAGCACATGGTCACGGGTCGCTTGCGTTCTCGGAACGGAAACTCTCCCGCGTCAAGAATTGCGTGCAGCGTCGCCGCAGAAACTGCGATAGTACACTCCTAGTTTCCTCTAGTTACGCAGAAATTTTCCCTTGCGGGCGCTGCTTGCCTGTCTATAGTTTACGTGGCGCTGTGACGTCTGGTTTTCGCGGCAAATGCGGCTGCAGCGTTTTACCTTCCAAAAGCCAGCAGTGTGGCTGGTCGAGGCACTGGTGCGCCTGTCGGGCTTCCTAGACGACAGAGGTTTTGGTGATGAAAGGGGAAGAGTTCCTTTTCTAGTCTTGTTTGTGTACCGCAGCCCACACTTGCATAGCGTTTGCATTGGTATCAGCACCACTGGTTATGTCAGAGAGGTTTCTTTACGTCATACTTTGCCGACGATGTCGTAAACGCCGGAGGAAGTCCCTCTCGCACCCCAGGGTGGATTTATGGTCGAATCTTGGTGGTGCTATAGAGGCGGGGAGGGCACTATTGACGTAATCCGCGACTGCTTACGCCTCCGCGATTTTGGCTTCCTCCGCGCGATTCAGGCCCCTAACAACACTGTGCGGGTGCCAAGTTGGTTTTCATTAAAAGCCTTGGCGTTATCGCAAGTGAACACGGACAAGTGCGAGAGAAAAGGACGAGAGGACACAACGCTTCTGTGTCATCGTTTCTCATGCCCTGTCCTAGTTTACTTGGTCCCAAACACCTCCGTTGTGCACGCACAAAGACTTGACGCCTGTTTTAAAATTGTGTCTCTGTGCACACAGCGGCGTTGTTTGGAGACATAGCGTTGGCGCAAGTGAACGCAGAGAGTCTTGATGCCTATTTTTAAATTGAGTCACCCATCGCGATGGCGAATTCGCTCGTTAGTGTGCTCGGCTACGGAGCCGAAGGACCCGAGTTCAGTCCCGGCCGCGGCGGCCGCGCTTCGATGGAGGCGGAAAGGAAAAGACGCCCGTGTGCTGCGAGTTGCCAGCGCGCGTTAAAGAACCCCAGGTGGTCCAGGCTAATGCGGAGCCCTCTCAGCTTTCCTCAAAGTCCATGTGTCGCTTCGGGACATTAAACCACGCACTTTACATTTTAAAAAGATTTTATCGTAAATAAACTACGCGCTTTGTGTGCCTACGTCCGAAGGCACCCCATTATTTAGTGAAGCGCTTTTGTGCTTTCCAAGGTTGAAAAAACAAAGAAAAACTAGAGAGAATGAGCATGTTCTGGCGAGGTGGAGTGTAGAAAACGGGCCTGCGGAAGAAATGTACACGAGAGTTCTATGCTAAGTATTAACAATATTGTAAGTTAAGCCATCGCGCACATACTCACGCACACCGTCAGGTTGTTCAAGAACTATTCAGTCCCTAGGTCCCTGAATCAGGGAATCTCTCTGAATAGTGTCCTCTCAGGCCAGCGGGCCGCGTCCTTGGGCCCCACCCACATCAGGAGACGTGCGGGGTGACAACGGTCCCACTGGACAGAGTGACAACAGGTTTCTCCCTGCTTCACGGTCAGTGACCCTCGCAGCTTCTGGTGCAAGAAAGAAGCTGCGAGGGTCACTGACCGTGAAGCGGGGAGAAACCTGTCGTCACTGTGTCCAGTGGGACCGTTGTCACCCCGCGACTCATCTGCGGCTGTCCGGTTGGATTTCACGCTTTTCAAAAAATGCCGCCTTGGGGTTCTGAGTTAGAGGTCTGACTTGCCGAGCTTAAACTTTTCGCATTTTTACTTTTGCTGCCCGTCGCTCCGTCCGCTCTGGGTACTCCCGAAGTACCTAGTTAGGCTGTTCTCTAAGTAGCGGGAAGTTCCCCGCGTGTCTGCCATTTGCTCCCTGATTCGCTCGGTTGGAGGACAGCGCACGTAGCCCATCGGCGGCCCCTTTAGCGTCGCGTTTTTCTTGATCGTTGCGAGGCGCATCCAACTGAGGCTTTTAGTTCCAGGGCTCACTGGTGCCGGCAGGAGCTCTTTGGGGGGAAAACATGGCGAATGCCGGCCGTTGTCGGCCAGGCAGAGGTTTGGCGCTACTAGGGTTTCTTTTCTTGAAGCCTTTCTTGGACCTCTAGGTGCACCATTGCCCTCGACTTTCCCGCGTGCGGGCGCCTGCTTAGAGTTTGCTCCTAGTGTCGCACGAGAGCTGCTGACCCTCTGCGCCCTCTTCCGCGCAGATGTCCCTGGTGGAGTGGAGCGCCGCCGGGCGAGGCCACGACGAGGCGGACAAGGAGAACCGCGAGCAGCCGGCCAACCAGCAGCAGCCGCAGACTCCGCAGCCACAGACTCAGCAGCAGCATCAACAGACTCAGCAACCGACTCAGCAGCAACAGCAAGGCACTGCAGGCGAGATGTGCGGCGGTGGTCTGGCGCCTGCAACCTGGTGGGCTGTCCAGGTGACGAGCCGCGAACGTAGCTGGACGCTGCGGCGTTCGTACGACAACTTCCGGCTGTTGGACGAGCAGCTGCATCGGTGCGTCTACGACCGGCAGCACTCGCGCCTCCCGGAGCTGCCGGACCCGGCCGACCTGCCGCAGGATCCGCAGGAGCGAGAGGTCGGTGTCCTTAATGTGTCCCTCCCGCGAGTGGGCCTCGTGGCTCTGCGAGCTGCGCTTGTGACGCGCTTGCCATAATTTTTCTCTCACCAGTGTGAGAACCTCCCCTCTTGGGTGTCATCTGTATCGACGGTTCATTCACCAGGCTGAATGAACTCGCCGCAAGTCATGAGCACGCCGGAAGGCATGGCAGAGAACCTGCATCTTAGCCGTCATAAGCCGCGTTTGCATGTTGCTCTTACTGTTGCTGATAGGAAGAAAGAAAAGGAAAGTGCACGGGCCTGCCTACTGGCTCAAGCCGAGCCACGCTCGCTGCCGCGTCCTGAAGTAGGAGAGTTGAAGGATAGGAGAGGAAAGATAGAGAGAAAAGGCGCGCGCTATAGTATGCCCCGGGCCGATCCCGGAAGCAGTGCAATACCGGGCTGACCCGTGCCAGAGTGCTTCAAGCTAAGCACTCCGCGTTTACATGAATGCGACAGAAGTCGACTCCAGTCCACTTTTTGAAGGACAGTGCAAAAACGTCGAGGAAGGACGAGTCACGCCTTTCCTTCTCAAAACCTGCTCTCTTTCTCGAAACTTGACTGGAGTCGACTTCTGTTGCATTCATGTAACCGAGATTAAACGAATGAGTCATGCGACGAAGTATGTTTCAATTCAGTGCGAAGTATTCAAGTGCGTTGGCAGCCTTTACGAGATCGATGTATTATTATTGGATGTATTATTGGATGAGAGACGATTCGTGACCATGCTTTCTCGGCACTGTTGTGCGTCCCCGCGTTGCCGGTTTAGAGGCGGCCGGTTTTTTGTGTGGCTCCGTTGTCCTGCCGAGAGCGAAGTTCGAGATCATCTGGCCTGCGACTGGATACTCGCTGGCCGCATGTTTTCTTTCGGTCCACTTGTTTGGAGGTCAGCCCAAACCGCCTGTATCCCTCGTCCATTGTTACACTTGGCGGTTTTTGAAACGGCCGCGAAATTGTGCCAGTCGCCGCGGCGTCTTAAGCTCGAACCTGCAGGCCTTGCGCCTCGCCTGTACCGTTGCTCTCTCTGCCAAAATAGACTGAGCCCGTCCAAACACAATCGGGCAATCCGAGGTCCTCGAATGACCGCCCTCCCCCTGCCTTTGTTCGACCGCGCGCTCGGTCTGTTGCCATGGGCATCGTTCACGCTGTCCGCTGCTCTGTGGGCCAGAAGTGGGCCTGCCTGTGCGCAGTCGGCGCGAAACGGCGTTCCTTTGACGAAAAGCCTCCCTCGCCACGTGGGCCGCACCCGTCCTTCCCGCGTGGCGCGGTAGCCGGCGCGTCGCCGTCGAGAGGATGGGCCGCGGAGGCATTCCTCGCCCTCTGCTCCCTTCTTCCTCCTGGGGTCCGCTGCCTAGCCCCAACAGCGGCGGGCGTCAAGTCGCGGCGGCGAGAGCGGGCCGCGCTGTCCTATTTCGGCCCCAGCGAAGAAGCCGGGCGGCCGGCCGACCCATATGCCGCTAGCGCCGCTCCCCGCCGCGTTGTTCGCCCGCCACTCGGGTGTGCGCGCTGTTCCTCTGCGGCTGCCTGCGCGCGGCTCCTCTCCGCGTGGCCCCCCAGCAGCTGCGGCGGCTTCGCACCCGGTGGAGGCGTCCGTAGGCGTTCGCCCCTGCTGCCGCCCCCAGAGCAGCGTGGTGCGAAGACGCGGCGCGAGTGGGAAGCTCAGCCGCGTGTGTCGCCCTTCGTGCGCGCGTTGTCGCCTCTGCGCCACCGAGCCTTGGCTGCGGCGTGCTTGCCGTTTGCACGGGCTGCCACCGTAGGCGTGTCTGCCGGGGCGAGCGGCGGCAGCGCGGTACCGTTTCAGATTTTGAGCATTCCGGAGCGCCGTCTCTGTTTCGCTCCCCTCCCCCTTCCCAGCTGGAGGGAGACGTCGTCTGGTGGCAGATTTTGCGTGTGGGCTGGGAGCTCCCAGCACCGGGCTTTCTCCCTTCCTCTCCCCCTCGAGACCCCGCTTGCTCGCTCTGCAGTTCGTCTCCGGTGCGTCCCGTCGCTGCTGCTCTTCATTCGTCGTGCGCGCCCGGAGAGTCCTCGGCGGGCAGTCGGGCGCTGGCGCGTTTTTGCCGGGGTGAACAAGACCCGGCCGTCGTGTGATGGTGGAACCCGGAGGTTCGCCGAAGAGAAGGAAGCTGTCCGAGGATTGCCGGTGGTTGTGCGGTGCGTGCCGTTCCAGCGACTGATGGTCGAAAGGAACTCGTCCATCGCCCTCGTCGACCTTCGGTGCGTAGCGTGCTGCGAGCGTAGGCTGGTCTTTCTCTGTCCTGCTTAGGGTGCGACTTGAGGAGGAGCTCCGTCTGTTGAGCAGTTTGGTCCGAGTCGTTGATCTCGGCGTAAGGCTGGTGGGTGCAGTATTTGCCTGCGCAATGTTTTGTGCTTATCCAGCTGAAGGACTTACTTCAGCAGCTTTATTTTCGAAAATTTCAATGACCGCCTCCATTTCGTGGGCCAGCCTGTTGCGCTGATTCCCACAGTTCTGGCTAAGCGTAGTTGATCCCCTCCTTTTGGTACGTTGCTTTCGGTTCAGCTTAAACTAATCAGCTTTTAGCCATCACTTTAGGAATATATCATCAGCAAAACCGTTTGGTACGGTGGTTCTTCCGCTGATCAAGTGTGTTATCCGTGTCCGCTTCAGCAAGGTTACTTATATTTCATAGGCAAGGGCCCTAATTGCCAGCCTTGGATGATTTCCGGGAGTTTTCTCAGCACCGATTGAAGAGTGAAGTAGCTTCGGGCTTGTGTGTGAGCCTGCTTCATCCCCCTACTTCCGAGGCGGATTGTCAGGAAAGACCAGTTACGCAACGATGAACGCGCACTGAGGATCTTGCTGCGCGCTTCTGTCTTCGGTGATGGCGCTGCAGCGTCTTGCGGATGAAGACGTCACGGGATAATGCCTTCATCTCTCGGTGAGTCACTCCCCCTGGTGTGCGCCCGCGGACGTCTGACACCGTTGTGTCAGTCGTCCCGAGGCGTCTTCCTTCCATTTCGTTCCTCATTGCATAGCTTTTGCGGCAGCCTGTGCACTCCTTTAACTTTCGCGTAACATTCATTTGCCGAAGGTTGTCTTTGTGCGTGTGTGTGCTCGTGTGTTCGCATGCGCGTGGTAGAGTTGGGATAAGCGCGACTTGAAATGGTACTTTGCAGTGAAAGATGCAATCGTCGGCGGCTCTGACAGGCCGCCGCGGAGATGGTCACAGCGGCTCTGGCGTTGTGGTGCCGAGTGGTGGCAGCTTTTCTGGTCGCGTTTCAATGAAGACGATGTGCCGGAACGTACTGTCAGCGTCATATGAAATTAGTACAAGGCAGCTGAAACGGGAACGCCACAATGAGAAGATTTTTAGTTGAGGTTGACTGCACATTTGATTTTCACATCGAAGGGGCGAGAACCGCTGCTTTCAAGTGTTTATGGACCCTGCCTGTATTACCTGTGCAGCAGTTAATACTGTTCCGTTTTTCTGTTTGCGTTTCATTTGGCGCTGATGGTACATGTGTTAACAACTTAGTGTGTGCTGATAACCTAGTATGTCGAGCCTGATTCTAAACCTTCTACTGCGGCATGAATAGTCTGATAAGTTGGTTGCCCGTAGCCATTTTGGCGTGTATGAGTACGTTATCAGCGATGGGCGGCTACTTCAGCCAGTTTATAATTGCTACTGCCGCCTGGCCAGTTGCTAAAACTTTCCGAGGTCGTGCAATCCGTTACCATTGATGGAAGCTCTTTGAAATGAAAGTAAAATATATGGAGGGCTAGGCTTACGGGCTTAGCGCACTAATAAGTGAAAACTGTTATATCTTTGGCTTCGTCGTGTAGCCAGAAATATTTGTCACAAACACTCATTTATGCACGCAACGGAATACGAAAACTTTGTGATCGTTAAAGCGGGTCGAAATCGGATCGTTCGCTTTCACCAAAGAGGACATCTTTTAGATGGTCAAGTCTGTACGGGTGTTGTGACTCGTTCGTTGGATTGGACGGATCCGACTCCAAGATGAGCCCAAAGTTTGTCATGGCTTCGATAAATGCTGTGTGCGAGGAATGTAGAAGTCACAAACGAGCGCAACGCTATATGTTCCCACAAAAGCTCCCACCGGCAACACCAGCCTTTTACTCGTATGGATAGTGCTTGAAGAGCAATGATTTAGCTTTGGACAGCACAACTATAGGCCCACGTAATAACCTAATGATTGAGCGGGAGCACAAACCCTTCGCGCTCTTATTGTGCTGTCATATACTGCGAAGGTCGAGGGCCCGCCGTCTCCCAAGGAAAAGCCCCGGACTGAGCTGAAACCTCCGAACGTGCACCGTGAGGGAGTGCGTTCCTAAATTGCGGACGTGTTCACGACCTATTAAGTACACCGGCATGAATAGCACTCATCGGGAGCACTATCGACATTCGATATTTGTGGTCGTGGGCGGACTCCGCGTTCGTTCTCTGCTGTTGCGTCGGACGAGCTGTCGCTCAGTTCCCACCACATAGGCGGCCTTGATCGCTGCTCGCCTGTAGGCGGATCGCTGAACACAGGCCGAGGGCCATGTCCTCTCTGGGGCTGTGTTCTCTGAATCTTTTGAATTGCGCTCGTGACGTGTTACTAGTCGCACTCGGCAGAAAACGCTGCGTTTTAACCTTTGTTGGATGTGGAGTTCGGAAGCCGGTGCTGCTTTGACGGAACCTCGGTCAAGTCGACGCCCGTTCCACCCGGGCAGTGTTGCCGTCGAGGGAAGGCGTTGGATGATGGGCGAAAAGAGGACGACTGCGGGTTTATTTGCATCATGTGCAACGTATAAATCAAGCGGCAGAGGCTCTCACGGCCACACTCGTTGCCGTGTCTTATGGGGTTCTCGTTCCCTAATGTTCCTGGGTAGGGGACAGAGGCCCGTGTGCTGTGCGATGTCAGTTCACGGCCTCGTCGAGGAGGGAGACGCCTGGAACGTTCACTTTTGCGCACAATCTCACTCCTCCGCTCTCATGGACTCGCCGCCGTCACATGCTGGAGGATGCCGTCCAGGTAGCGTAGACTGCGGTAGGTCCGCTGGTTGATGCCGCTCGTGTGACAGGGGTCTTCGATGCGCGTATTGCTCACTAATGCGCCGGCTTAGCGCCGTCGAGTCAGTTAACGATCACCAACCCCCTTCTCTCAGCGCTGCCGCATAAAGAACTAAAGCGGTGCTTACGCGTTGCAGATCACCTTCATTTTTTCTCTCTCTTCTCTTTGGCTCATCGCCGCACGCGCCGGCGCGCGCCGCTCGAGTCGGCAGCGGAACGTCTGGCCCGCGGCCATGCCGCGGCTCTGCAGCGCAGCCCGGGACGGCCGGAAGCCGCGCGTCAAGGCGCGCCTATTGTTCCGTCCGCGCTCGGCCGACAGTGGCCCGCATTGTTCGCAACCCTTCGGAGCGGCTCGCTGGGGGAGGGTGCAGGCCGCGGCCGTAGAAGTCTCTCCCCACTTCCTCTCGGTTACTGTTTGGAAAGGCGCCGGCTGATGGGGCACGTTGCTGTCCACGTGCTCCCCTGCGACCCCTTGTCTGGTCGCCGTGCTTCGAGTCTCCTGCAGGGGCACTGTCGTGCAGGGCTGTTTCGAAACAGCGGCGCTGTTGCGGCCGGCTCAATTTGCGAAGGAGCGCGAGGTTGAAGCGCGACCCGAAGACTGCGTGGCGGCGGAGGGAGTTTGTGCCGCGCATTTGGCGCATTGCTCAGTGGTCGTGACTGTGAGAGTTTGCGGTTAACGTTTCTGAAGCTCACTGCGCCGACGCAGCTGCGCAAATTTTATTATCTGTGCGGCGCTGCCTGGTGCCGTTATACGGACAGGGCTTCAATCCTCTCCGCGCTCTGGCGAACAGCAGGCTCGGAGTCCTAAAATCTACGTGTTAAACAGCGGAAGCTATCTCCAGCAGCTCTTTTTTCTTTGTCCTCTCTTTTTGTTTCGTCAGCACGCCATTCAAAGATTCCGAGATCGGCTTTCAAGCAAGACGTGTGGTAACTCCGTCTTGTGTCGTTTCGTTCAGGTCATCCAGCTTGCGATGATCGGGCTCTCGCAGCTTGGGCGAGTTGGGCCGTTTTAGAGCGCAGCCCTTATGCGCCTGGCTTCCGCGTCGTAGTCGTTCGGCGTAATCGACGTAACACGCCACCAGGTGGCGCCTGAAGAGTAGCTGCACTCGAATTTCGCATTACCGACTATCGTAATTAGCTGTCAATTTATTCACTACTTCTTCACTGTAAGCGGTGGCTAAAATCTAATGTAAGAAAGGACTGCCCAGGACCTGGCGGTGCAGACAGCAAATCTGCCAATTGCACTGACATATAAAAGTAGCTCCCTTGTCCTTACGAAATCGAGTGGTAAAATAGCAGCATCAAATATTTCATGACTCGCCGCGCCCGCAGCACGCTCCCAGATTGGTCGAGGTGCGCTGACAGTGTCCCTGACAGCTGAAGACCGTGTTCGATATGCCGAGACCTCCTCGTAAATCTTGGGCGTCGACGCAGACTTCCCCCATGTTTGCCGTGCGGGCGATAAGAGCGCACTGACGCGTCTCGCCTGGAAGCCGGGTTCAGTCGGCCTGTGTATGCCGATCGTTGAAGCTGTCATGCAGAGTCCCTTAGGGACGACCCTATCTATCCACCCTGCCGTGTCCTGCCCGTGAAGTTTATTCCGTGGAAAAAGAAAAGAAACTCGTTCCAGCCTTCACTGTGCTGTGCATTGCGAGTGCATGGTTCGTCTCTCGTGCACTGCCAGCTTCGGTTCATCGTAGGGTAATGCACGTTTTGCGGTATGACAACGTATGAGAGGCAGCGTTTCCGCATGCACTGTACAAGCGTGCAGTGCTAGGGAGCAGTTCGCCTCGCCCCAGTAAGGTTCCCGAATTCGCTTCAAACAGTTGGTCGCCACTTGCGAGCTGCGGCCCTTGATTGCCTATAGGGCGGTCCGCATCTCTTAAGACAGCGGGAATAATTGAGCAGGGCGCGGCTGCCATCTAACCATGCGCCGTTAAAGCGCGCCAGTAGCCCTGTGAATTCGGCAGCCGACCGGTTGACGCTTGCTTTTGTAGCGTTGTACTTTTTCTTTGGCGGGTTAAAATGTTTCGTAGCCGGTGCACGTGCGTGTGTGAGTCTGTCTGGCGAATCTGTTTAGCTGTTTTTTGGTCTTGGGAGGCCGTCTATAGAAGAGGATGTCTAGGCCTATGAGGTCCCTCCTTCCTTGCAAGTGGGACCTTAATTTCGATCGGGAGCAAACAGCTCATCCCGCTCACCGCATGTCGTGCCAGCGAATGGCTGCCCACCACCGTCGTGTGTTGCGATGGCCTTTTGTTCCCGCGAGCGCGACCGGGTGCTCGTGCTCGGCGCCGCTGAACCAACAGCCGCGCCTCGCGCGCCACGGCGGCGGCATCGGGGGTGACCCCGGAAGCGTACGCGCGGCCCGAGGTGCGGTATAATGGCAGGGTTGGCTGCTCGGACGGGCGGCGGGATCTGTCTCTCTGTTTGCGCTGCGCCGCCGGCGTCGGTCCAGGTGTTCGGCGCCGCGCGGGATGATACACGGCGGCCGTTCTCGCAACGTCGCGTGAAACGCCGCCCGACGCGTCGTTATCGGCCAGATGGCGCTTTGATCCTGCCATTTTTCTTCTCTGGGCCGAAGGATGTGCGCACACTGCCACACATTCGCTCGTGGGTGGGTGGGAGTGCGGCGCGGTGCTGCATCTTAAGGCTTGTTACCGAGGAAGACTGGCTTGACGCGGCTACGCGACTCTGGACCTGTACGCGGAAGAACTGGGTTGTCTGTGTGGTTGTAGCGGTACTTTGTTTTCCTGCTTCGAAAGGCGCGGGCTTGTCCTGAAGAGAAATGGAAGGTCCTTGTCGAACAAGTTTTGCTGAAGTTCGTGTGACCGCCTGCACGCCACCGAACGTGCGAGAACTGAATAGGAATTACGTCGAAAAAAGCCTGTGCGAGGGCCGGGCCAGCGGAAAGAAGAGAGGATGGAAGAACATGGGCGAAATCATTATCAAAATAGTCACAGTTAATTTCTGTCAAGATATTGGTAAATGTATGAAGTCACAGCGAACGTTGAATGAACTAAGTTTCCCCGGAGAGTGTGTGTGACCAAAGTATGGGATGGAGTTTAGCGTTCCGAAGCGATACATGGGCTGTGAGGGACACCATACTGGATGTTTCCGGGTTAATTCGAATCACGTGGGGGCTCTTTAATACGCGCTGGCAATGCGCAGCACACGAGCGTCTTTTACATTCCGCCTCCATTGAAATGCGGCCGGAATTCGATCCCGCGTCCTTGGACTCTGCAACCGAACGCCAAAGCCACTGAGCCATCGAAGCAGGCGTTTATGAAGCTCATTGCTGCCCGGTGCCAGTGCCCTGTGGCGTTGTCCCAGCGAACAGGTTCTTTGTCCTATGGCATACACTGTGGGCGTTGCAAGGAAATGTGTCCAGTTTCTGTCGGAGCGCACCTGTCGCCGCATTTACTAATCTGTTACCGCCCAGACTCGGAGACGGACTTTATTGGAGCATTGCCAGATGCCAGCATTGTCCATTATAAGTTGGCCTAACATCGACTGAAAAACTGCAGTGTCGCTGTTCGGCTAAATGCTTGCTTACACGAACTCCAAGATCCGTCTTTCTCTTGTTTCCTTTTGTTTTCTTTTTGTTTTTATAGAGAGAGCAGTGCGAGGGGGTGCGCACGCATCAAGCGGCGGTGAGTGACTTTTGTCATGACTACCCCGTTGGCGCACTACATTACTAGTTGATTTGTGGCTATTCAACACTGGTTATTCCTCTATCTTACGTTGGTGTTTCATCATCCCCCCATGCATTAGTTTTACTTACGGCCCAGGGCGATTACACGTTTCCGTGCATATCGGTTCAAGGCCGTCTAAGTGTCCTGAAGGGTAGTCGGCGTTGTAGTTGGGTGCAGGCACCGCTACAACCGTCTGAAATATGGCCGTGTCGACGGGGATGCAGGAAGTATAACTCTATAGCCTGATCGATGACTCACCCGCGCGACTGTACTACGCATGCGCTGGCCGCGCTCCGGCTCGCTCGCGTTCTGTCTTTATCCGGCCGTCCGCATGCTTGTTTTCCTAGCGTATACACCTATACCCGAACGAGGCACTCGTACGGATGAGCGATGCCTGCAGTCTCGAGCTGCCTCTTCCGCGTGCCGAGCGAGCATATTGTGGGAAACTTGGGGCTCCTCCTCCGCCGCATGGCGCCACTCGCGGAACGAGTTTGTTTTGGAAAATGAACTCGTACACTGTAATACCGCCGGTGCACGAGGCTCGCTCGGAGGGTGCCTTCCCCGATGACGCGGATTGCGCTGCGGGACGCGCCCCGTTCAATCTTGATTATCGGCGCAACGGGTATGCGCGCGTATGGCTTGCGGGGAGCGCGTACTCGGTCGGGGTCGATTCTGACACGTTAACCCGCGGGCCCGATTAATGACTTGACCGGAACCGACGTGGCCGAATACCGGGCTGGTAATAGTAACGAGCGTATAACGTTGGCCAATCCGTTCGTGCCTGGAGCGCTGTGTTATAGTGGCTGTTGATGGGGCAATGCTCGGTAACGCGCTGTCTTGCCCGGATGGCAGGTGCCTACCTTCGTTAATGTAATGGCTGTGTATGCTGCACGGTGGGTCCGGAACCATTTTGTTGCGGCATGCTCGTGGCCCTAGGGCCTACCAAGCAAGGGCGTTCTTAAATTTGTCATGAGATGGGCCTTGCCAGCGAGAAAATGGAATGATGCGTTATGCGCGATCGCATAAGCAGCCGCAGTTCACCGTCCTTGAATGCTTCAATTAGACTGTATTCTACAATGAATTAGACTGGATTAGCTGTACATTTCAGTGCAGCTAAACTTTTAACAGCTAAAAATGTAGGGAAATGTGCATTTCAGTACATTTCAGTATTGTACAGATAGTTCCTGGGCGATATTAAGCTTCCGCATCGCTCTGTCCTTGCCCAGTTTAATGTATTTCTTTTTTTTTTCGTCACAAGTGCAAAGAGAAATGCGTCGTTCTCCAACCAGTTCGTGCTCTTCGTTCGCTTTGCCTGCTTGCGAAATTGAAAGTAGCGCCGTCTTTCCTGCGTGTTTTCTGTATTTCGTACTTGTGAGGGGTTACGAAATGCGCGGGACTATTTCCTTCCCATTCACGTTGCATTATCGCGAAGGCTGTCTGCGGCGAGTCGCACGGCTGGACGTTTATAGGCCAAGCTCGTTATGCTCCTTCCTCGGCCGCTGCGGCCGGGCGAAAGAGACGTGGAGAAGCGGTGCTGAGAGAACAAAAACGGGGTTGCTGTCGTCATTTCCGCACAGACTGTGGCGCTCGAATGATTTCGCTGCCGCACGCAGAACTGGCCGGACGTAAATGGTTACGTCTGCGCCCACGGCCCGGGTCACGACCCGCTGTGGCGTTTACGAGGACCTTCTGCCGGGTCGCTGCTGTCGTGGGGAATGACCTCTGAGTCGCGTCAGTTATTTCTTCAGTTCCTTGGAGTCCTGGCCATCCATCCATCATGGCAATATCGCGCCGTTCTTTGCGGCGCAGAGCAGAGTTGGCCGCCAGCATTGGCCGCTCTTCTTTCTTGCGTTCACGACCACGTCGAGAAAAAGAAAAGAAATTGCGTGGCTTGTTTGTCGTGTAATCGGCAAGTGTTGGGCCCACGGCGGACACCCTTATATAAGATTTTGATTATTATTGTAAACGGCACCACCTTAGTAACGCTAATCACTCAGGAAGAGGGGAAACAGAGACTGTTTTGGCGCAGTATCTCTCTCACATATCGTCGGACACCTGAGCAGCGCCGTGAACTGTACTCATGAGGGAGTGGGTTAGGTAAACTGTTTCGCGAACGTTAATAATTGGTTTTTGGGGAAAGGAAATGGCGCAGTATCTGTCTCATATATCGTTGGACACCTGAACCGCGCCGTAAGGGAAGGGATAAAGGAGGGATTGAAAGAAGAAAGGAAGAATTGGAGGTGCCGTAGTGGAGGGCTCCGGAATAATTTCGACCACCTGGGGATCTTTAACGTGCCACTGACATCGCACAGCACACGGGCGCCTTAGCGTTTTTCCTCCATAAAAACTCAGCCGCCGCGGTCGGGTTCGATCCCGGGAACTCCGGATCAGTAGTCGAGCGCCCTAGCCACTGAGCCACCGCGGCGGGTATCGTCGCAGCTTTGTGTGTTCAGGGCAGCGGTCTGTTTCTTCCACGCACAATGGCTATCGGAGGATGCTCGTTGCCACGACGGGCGCGCTCTCGCGGAAGTGGTGGCGTGCTCCGCCAGCTATTTGCAAAGTCTTCTCGCGTGCGCACGCGCGGGCTTCAGTTCTTTGATGCTTCCTGCACGAATATCATCTCCGCGGCGAGTTGTGCCTGTCGGATGAGCAGTCGTCTTCGTGGCCGTCTCTCGCCTCTTATTGTCACTCTCTCCTGGGTGTCAGTGAAAAATGGTGGCTGAGCAGCATGCTGTGAACTCTGCAAAGGTAATAATGGGGGGTGTTGCTGACCGTGCTTGCTTTGTCCTGTGTACTGGCGTCCGGCCCTTCTCCTGCTTCGTACCTGTCTGCAGATCCAGAGAAGCCCTGTTGTTTGTGGCCGTGGACATCCGGCAGCCACGCTCTGTGTTCGCTGGTGGCCTGCTATTGCAGTCTGTCATCACGTGAGGGATGTTAATGGCTCTTCACTTCACCGACTGTTTCCATCCACTACACCCTGGGCTTCTTTCTGGTTTTATCCAACCTTACAGTGTCCTGTGCCTGCCAGTCTCTCTGTTTTGACACCACTACTCCTTTTGCTGCATTCTCTCTGTGCGGTCCTGTGTGCGATGGAACGTATTTACTGCTTGGCGGTAGTTCTGAGTACCATGTTGAGGCGTCGGTTCGCTCGACTTTCTGCATCGCGCTCAGTGCATACGCGTTCGATACTTGTCGCATTCCCGTCCTGTCTGACACGTGTTCCAGTCGTTGTCAGCCGCTGTCGCAGTCACGTCGTCCACAGTGCTCGCAGTTATTTGGTGGTTCCAGTTACCAGTTAAACTCTTAATCGAAACCATGCATGCATAGGCACGTCGCTGTGGTCATGCTTCCGTCGCCAACGAGATATGCAGCTAATATTAGCTATCGGCGACGCTTGCACGATTTCTTTGTTTCGATCCCTGAGCAGTGTTCCATTTCACTTCCGCATGTGGCGTGAACAGTGAACCGAGCTCCTCCTCTTGACCATAGTGATGAATCTTGAAACGTACATCCCGCGGGGAGTTTCGCAGCTATTTACGGCGCTCAAAGAGCACTGCATTCGGTGTTGAGGGAAATATGTCACCTTCCTTTCCGTAAGCGCATCCTCGGGACATTTGGTTGAGGTCCCGCCCCGCGCTCTCCTGGCCGCGCCGTGTCGGTCAAGGCGCGCCCTCCAGCTGCGCTTTTGAGGTCAGGGCGAAAACTCGGCCCGCAGTCGTCGGACGCGTTGGCCCGGTGGGAATTAATCTCCTCTTATTCTTCTATCCCCCCGTGCGCGCCGAACGAGTTGGCGGGCAGGCGGAGCGGCCTTCCTCGCCGCCGACCGACCGACCTTCCCGGTTCACCAGCTCGCGCGGTGCGTGCCGGCTTCGCGGATGCCCCCGCCTTGTTTTGGCTCTTGTGCGTGGGTGTCGGCCTCCTCCTCTCATGAGCGATATAATGGAGCGTGCTGTACCAACACCACCATAGCTGCACGCACGCAACGCGTTCCTGCCTCGCGTCGGGCTCGTCGGTGTGCTTCGGTGGTGTGGCGCCCTAGGCTACCCTAAAGAAACCTATTTATATATGGGTGCCAGATAGTCCCTCCATATGATGTTTATAGATGCATGATAAACCTATATAGGGCTTTTGACATACGGGATGTCGGCCCCATAAGCTTTATGTGATGCGTAGGACCTATGACTCACGGGGCATATCAATTTTTGGTCATACAGGGCCCGGTGGCGGTGGTGGTAATAACACTTTTATTTTCCAACAGATACAGGATAGACCTAGCCTATGCGCCTAGACGGCGGCCTGGAGTCCTTGGACCCGGGCGGCGTGTTCGGCCAGTCGGATTAACCTTGGTTGTATCTCAAGAGTTTTGGCTTAGGAGTAGAGTCTCCGAAAAGTCGTCATTTCTAGTTTCTTCAACTATACCCTAGATTTTTGGACAAGTTCACACCATATGTATGAGATCTGCCCTACCCCGACATAGTTTGCGTCTATCCAGGAACCGTTCCGGGTACCACTGGCTAAGCATAGCCGGAAGGGTAGCCGGAAACAGGGCCAGGGCAAGGTGGGACCCGTGTACAGTGACGCGAAAACACACCGCATTGGAATGTGGAAAGGAAGAACCAGCGCATCGACTACTGTGTATAGTGAGCGATACAGTTCTTAAGTCTGCCCTGGCGTGGGTGAGGAAAAGTGCGGAATGGACGCGGGAAATGCGACGTCGTGACTTAATCAAGCGCACCGCCTTCGTTTCAGCGCTCGCCGCAGACTTTGACAGCTAGCGAATTGTCGCGATGTGTGCATACCCGCCGCGGTGGCTCAGTGGTTAGGGCGCTCGACTACTGATCCGGAGTTCCCGGGCTCGAACCCGACCGCGGCGGCTGCGCTTTTATGGAGGAAAAACGCTAAGGCGCCCGTGTGCTGTGCGATGTCAGTGCACGTTAAAGATCCCCAGGTGGTCGAAATTATTCCGGAGCCCTCCACTACGGCACCTCTTCTTCCTTTCTGCTTTCACTCCCTCCTTTATCCCTTCCCGTACGGCGCGGTTCAGGTGTCCAACGATATGTGAGACAGATACTGCGCCATTTCCTTTCCCCCAAAACCTATTATTATTATTATTATTATTTTTATTATTATTATTATTATTATTATTATTATTATTATTATTATTATTATTATTATTATTATTATTATTATTATTATTATTATGTGTGCATGCAGCGTGCATCCATGCTGCGACACGCGCGTCTCTCCGCCTCGGCGTGCTGGGTGCCTTGCGGCCCACTCGGTTCGAACTCGGTGCTTCGCGGGGCGTCTACTAAATGGCCGCTCGTTCGCTTCCACGCGTTGCGCCTTGGGAGTATCATCAAAGCACCGTCCAGCTTATTCTTCTCAAGGTGCTCCGAGGTGTGCCTCGTTTTGGCTATAGACCACCACCGTTGCAGATCTTAGAAGTAGTGGGTGGTGGGGGGTGATGGGTTCGAGCGGCCGTAAAGCTGTAGTCATAAACGCAGAACTGTCCCATAAATCGACGCTTCCGTTATCAGCTCTGAACGTGATGGAAATATGGCGCTCGCGCTCTGTGCGTTCCGCTCCGTGCCAGCCGCCACTCGGTTACCCTACTGGCACCGTGCTGAGCTGCCTTGCCCGTGCAACGCATGCGCGCTTCCTCTCTCGGCGACGTTGATATAATACCATCCGGCCGCGCTCTAACAAGCGCGCATACGCGGCGTGCAACTGGGCATAGCGAATCGGCCGTTACGCGTGCGCCCAGTGTGCGCCTCGTTTGTTTTCTTGCGCGCCATTTTTTTTTTTTTTGTTACTCACAGGAGGGATACAGGCTAGACCGACTTTTCTTTCTTTTTCTTTCTTTTCGCTTAAACCCTTTCCTCTCGGAGCGGTTGAGGTGTCCAGTGGGGATGACGAGGTGTTACAGCGCATTTCTTCAGTTCAGAACTTCTCGTTTCTTTTCTTCTACCTAGATCTTCTTTCTATCTTCCTTTGTTAATTCTTTCTCGCGCACCGTGCGCGGAACACGGATGCCTTCGGCCGCTCCCTGCTCGCTCTGCGTGGCGGGTCCATCTCTTGGGCGAGCCGCGTGCACGCTGTTGCCTCAGGGGAGGCTAATAGCCGGCGGGCGCGCTTTCCTGCTCTTCTTTTAGGCCGTGGGCCAGTTTTCTGAGGCGCCTATGGCTGGGGGCGGCGTGGGTGGCGCCGAGTCTTCGCACGCCGCCGTCTTGAGGGAATGCGGCTCGTGCTGGTAAGGCAGTGAAATATAAACCAATTAAATGGCGGGAGCACCGTTCCTTGTATCGAAAATTGTCCGGTCTCTTATTGAATCAAATCACCCGTGATCACCAATTCACCTTTATTTTTTTTCCCCAGAGCTTCGTAACTCCGCTCGACATCAGCGCCAGTCACGTGTGCGGCGGCGGATTGTTTACTTTGTCTTCGACCAACGGCTGCTTCGGCCCTGTGGCTGCTAGATTTCTCCCTCTTTTGTGATTTTCCTCCGTCGCGCTGGAGGCGGTGATGTTCGGACGCCCTCCACTGGCTCTCATCCGTCGGAGACGTTGAACGACGTCCTCCTCGCACCGTGTATAGTACGTGGTGTACATATCTGAGTCGCAGCAGTCGCACGCACCGGCCTCCTCCACATTAGTCCCGTGCATGAGATTGCCGGGGCGGGGCTATTTATAGGCGCGCTCCGTCCTCGCGCTGGTGTAGCGGAGAATATAGAATTGCGCCCGTGGGAGGATATATCTTCACGCTGCGCAACGGTTTTATGGCCGCCTCAGTATAGAATCGCGTAGTACACCTCCGCCGCTCTGCGTGCCTAAATGCGCGCCGGTCATTACTCGCGGGCTGCCTTGTTGGTGCTTCTTTCATGCGTGGTGGTTGGTTGGTTGCCGCCGCGGGGGTCCACGTATGCGTAGTCGGTCGCCGCGTGCTCGTGGCCTCGAGGATTCAATCCGTCTGTGGTCGGCGACGCGCGGACGGCTCAACTTCCGCGAGTCGGGCCGCTCGCTTCTTCTTGTTCGTGGACGCGTATCGGTTTTTCCTTTCCCGACCGGGGTCGCGCCGAGCCATCGCGACGCTGCTTCGACGAGCGCGTGTTTCCGCGAATGTTTCTTTTTCTCGGGGCGATCTAGCGGGCGGCCGGAGGGACAGGGCTTTCTGTCTCTTCTGCGCGTATTTGCGGGTCACAAGTGATGCGCCCGAGATTTCCGCGACGCTGGAAAGATGGGGACGGCCTGGGTTCGTCTCTTTCATTATCTTTATTCCATTCTTATTGCAGTCTCTTTCATCTTTCGTTTTCCTTTTTTTTTCCTTCTGCCCGCGTCGTAGACGGGAAAAGTCTGTAGGCGAAAGTTTTGGAGATAACGAACGTTTCTGATTGCCTTATCTCAGATTCACTTTCCAAAGGGCTGGAAACAAAGCTGCCTGATTAGGCGTAGCAATTTGCTTGTTGCTTCCATTTTTTCTCTTGTTTCGATGTTTAGTTTCTTTTTTGTAGGCAATGCTGAGGCGTGTCCAAATCTGTGATAATCGTTTTTTTTTTTCGTTGTCACGTAGCTAAAGCTTTCCGACGATTGATAATGGGGAAATAGAGACGAAGTGCGAGGCAACAACCTCCCTCTGTCGGTCTCACACAGCGCGGTCGTGGAAACAATCCCCGGGCGGTCAGTCCGCCGGGTGGGGGTGGCACCGAAATAGCCGAATTTCCTCCTTCATTGCCTCTTCTTTCCGCTATATATATATATCGCGGAACGCGCGCGATTTTCCGTGCCAAAATGTTTGGCGCGATGCACATCCCCCCCCCCGCGTCTTCGTTCATCTGCCGCCTCTCTCATTTCCTTCCCTGCTCACGCGAATGCTTGGCGGAATCGCTGCAGAAGCGCTCCTAGCGGCGTATGCGGGCGTTTCTGATTTGTGCGACGCCATCCGAGGTGTACGCACTGAAACGTGCGAGCGTCACGCGTGGCGCGGGCCATCCGTCAAGCCCACCGGGGCGTGTGTTTGCGCGGGGTGCGAAAATAACGCCCCTTAATACGCGCCGCATCTTACGTGGCCGACACATCGCTCGCCCTCGAGGTTGCCGGCCCTCTGTCGTTCTTCTTTCGGTTTGTTTTCTTGGCTTATTCCCTGGCGTGCACGCGAAGGCTTGTAATGGCGATCGAGGCATGCGAGCCATTCAGACAGCGCTTGCATACTGCTGCTGCTGCTGCTTCTATCCGACCGAGTATTGATTTTTCCCGAATCCCACCCTGCCGCGCTTTTCTGATCTCGGCATTCCTGTACCCCGTGGGCCGTAGGGGGCGCTTCGGACGGGTCCTCACCAAAGGACGGAGGACATTGTCTGTTCCCTCCGCAGTGCGTTAGCGTGCTGTTACTGCCCCGCTACCTTCCAGTCTCTGTAGCACAGTAGCGACGGTGTTTGGCTGTTGAATTCCGGCTACGGTGGTCGCATTTCTATGGAGGCAAAATGCAAGAACACCCGTATGCTGTGTATGTCGGTGGACGCTAATGTACCCCAGGTGGTTGAAATTATTCCGGATCATAGCTCACCGTGTTCCTGTGTGAAACGTGAAATAAAAGCAAAAGCTATTATACCCGTTACCGTTCTATCGCTAATGCTGCACAACCCTTTTCCACGAACCTATAGCTACGCGTGAGCATTGGCCGCGGCGGCCGTGTTTTGATGGAGGCGAAATGCAAAAGGCGCCCGTGTGCAGTCCGGTGTCGGTGCACGTTTAAGTACCCCGAGCAATCCGAAACGATCCATCACAGGGCCTATTTGTCTCCGACTTGTACACCCTTTCCTTTACTGCGTGGTTTCAGGTGTCCACAAAGCGTGCGACAATTGTTGCTGCTTTCTTTTCCTAAACATTTGGATGTATGTAAACTATACTTTATTTTTGGCTGCTTCGTGTACGCCTCGTTGGGCCCTGTCTACAAGACCCGCCGCGTCGTCGCTTCTTGCTCGATGCTTGCGAGGGCTCCTTGCGTTTGTCCGTAAACATGGCCACTATAGCCGTGCTGTGCACCCTCTTTGCGTCTCCCGTGAAATAGCGGCGTATATACTCTGTCGCTCTGTCATGGTACATTAAGCGGTTATTGATGCACCTTTAGTCTGTCCAATGATTATTGTTTTCAATGTCTGTATATTTGTGTTCTTTCTCCAGTAAACCCAGGTGATAGTCAGCGCTTGTTCGTTTTTACCTTCGTTTTTCTTGCTGTCTTTGTTGCACTGTGTGCAAAATGAACTGGTACCAACTCGCCCAAATTTCTGCTTTACTTCAAAATTTAGCCTAGTTTCCTCAGCACGGCACCCCTCGTCCGCTTATATAGAGACACGGTAGCTTAGCGCGCATTATATATGTGCAATATGAAAGGGGTCACATTATATTAGCGCAATGTGAACAGTAACTCCCCAAGTATGGGCGAGAAGCCATACCTTCTTTTTATTCTTTAAGTAATGCTGGACGCGTGAGTTCCTTGATGTCTTTGCAAGTTGGATGCAGAGGTAAATTTGGTGCTCATTGTTTCCTTCTGTATTGCTCGTAGCTGCAAGGAAAACCGTCTGGAAGGCGGTGCTGCGATCACAACTCTATTTCTCGCAGAATTAGCGTCAGGCCAGACTCGGGTTTGCCCGTAGCTGCATGCAAGTTTCTAATTGCTTCAGGCTCTATGCGCATACAGCTAGGTGCCGTCGGCAGCGCATGGTATCTGTTCTTGTCGCCTCTGCATAGAAGATACACGGGAGGGGGGCACATAAGTGCGCGTGCCATTAGCATATAAATTTGCCGTCCTGCTGATTATTGGCTCGTATGCGTGGTCCACTCGTGGCGAGAAACGGCGGAACCCGGGATGCATACAGAATTGAGCTCGGAGCAGCACTCCGTGGATTTGCCTTTTTCGCATCCTATCTTCCCCCCGCGTGTGTTGCGTGTATAAATACGCGCGTGCCTCGCGGCGGGCCCGGCTGGGCTAACCGCGCTCCACCCGCCGGGGCGCCTTGCCCGAAATGGAACAGAGTGCGTATTTGCCCGCGGGACGCCGGGCCCAAGCGGCGATGGGACGTGCTTGTGCCGTATTAACGCGGATTTAGCCTGTCGGGGACTTTGGACTCCGCCAGACGGCTGCCATGGTATCATTGCCTCACCATCGCTGACGTTTTGTCTTTTCGCTTATCGCCGCGTCAAAGTATTGCAGTGTGAAAATTTTTGTTCGGTGTGAATAACCTCAGTTTGGACGTGATGCCGATCCCTTTGCTGTGCTGTTTTAACCTCGTTCTCCCTCTGGGTGTATGCACGCAGGCGGTTGTGCGGGAGCTGCTGTCCGACTACCTGTGCCGCTTCTCGTGCCTGGTAGGCAACCTTGTGAGCTGCGGCTCGGTGCTCAACTGGCTCGAGCTCGACAACCGGGGCCACCGGCTGCTGGTGACCGACGAGTCGGCCATCAACACGCCCGCCGTGGCCGCCGCCTACGTGACGCGCAGCTACGCGGCACAGGCGCCCGACGAGATCTCCTTCCAGGTATCGTCACCGTCATCATTCGCGCGCAGTGTTTTCTCTCCATTGCGCGGTTCGGTGCGTTCTTTTTGGGCTGCTGTTGCTGCGCGGGATGACAGAGAAGCGGCCTTCAGCGGATGCGCACTCGCTTGAGCTGTCTCGTGTTTCGTCCACCGTGTTTTCGGCCCCGGAGTGTCTGGCGTGTCGCACGCATGCACATGTTCGCACCGAATCGTCCCTGCCTTCTTATCGGCACCAGCGGCGCGCGCACCACATGGCGACGTCTGCTGCGAGCGAGCGGCAGCAGATCTTGCGTCACAACCGCGCAGCGCGTGCGTACCAAAAGCTTTACGGCTTCAATCGAGTGCCCGGTTATAGGGTCTGTTCGGCTACGAGTGGCGCGCCACCCAGCTGGAACAACTTGCGCGAGAGGGCAAGTGCAACTTGTGGGCGGAAGAGCACGAAGCCGTATTGCTCGCTCGCGCTCCATTAAGCTGTTAAGTGACTTTCCAAAAGCTGCTAGTATGTGTTCGGGCTTAGGTGCCGGAAGCCGATGTCGCTTTGCCGGCCTGACGTCCTTGTTCTGGCCGCGAACGCTAATATTAAGGGTCACATTGTGTGGGACTGTCGCGCGACAAATTCCAATTCATAATGGCCAGCTGGCACCCCGACGTCGGTTGTTTGAGAAATTACGAGACTCGAGTTAGACTGAAACCACGCTCACGCAGGAGCGAAGGATGCAAAGAATTCCTATTCGCAAGTTTGTCGTCCCGCGCCCGCGGTGACGTCATTCATTGAACATCTATATGCGGACGTCGTTTCCGACGATAAGTACTTGAGCTCGAGCCAGTTACGTTCTCCCTTGGGACTACGTTTGATTCGCGTACTGCCGACGGTCGTTGAGGGTAACTGACTGGATTTCAATTGAGGGCAAGCGTAGCAGAGGAAATGGCAGAAAGTTAGGTGACGGATGAGATTAGGAAGTTTGCGGGGAAAAGGTAGCCTCGGCTGGCATGGGACAGCGTTAATTGGAGAGATTTGGGAGAGGCCGTTGTCCTGCAGTGGGCATAGTCAGGCTGATCGTGATGATGACGGCTGCGAAGCGCGGTGTTTTGCTGATCATCATGCAAGGCTTATTGCAATATTTGTAGGTCGCGAACGAATTCCCCGCTGGAATTTTCACCGTTCACTTACGCAGAGCGAAAGAAGGTACCCTGCTAAACAGCAATCAAACAGTTGCCGCTAAGTCAACCTGCGCGATGGGTGGCACACTGTCGCCTGTGCAGGCATACCCGTCAGGACGTGGATAACCCAGCGGCCTTTAGTGTTTTCACCGTGGTTTCGAAGAAGAGTCGACACCACCGCGCCTTTTATGACGAAAGCTGCTGCCCACGCTACTTCTTCGCCTGCCGTAATCTTCGGCTGTTACTGTCGATTTGGCCTCGGTACACGCCGGTATCCCAGTGTTATCCGCGCATCCATTACCGTGGAAGTCTAGGCGAGCCAACGCTAAACCGAGTCCTGGCCGCTCTTTGGGAAACGGGTTGCGCCCCGAGGACGTGTCCCAGACGGCGACCCGCGCCTGTTACCTTTTGCGAGTGTTTCGGGTCTGACTCAACCGAGCACGTCGCTGCCTTTTTGACGAGGCCTGTTCTTGTCATGCTTTCTCGCTGCCATGTGCGCGACGTGGCCTCCGGCGCGCCACACTCGCTTTCTGCCGCCGCGCATTATGCAATTATCCGGCAGGGGGCAATTTCCGACTGGGCGTGGGCGATTCGCGTCGCAGTCGTCGGCCGGCGCTGAGCAGCTGAACCGCGATTCCGAGTTCTCGGAGGCACGGTGTTTGGCGGCCGCGCTTTCCGCGAGGGCGCTGTGCCTATCACCACGTCGCATGAAGAGGCCGGCTTCCCTTCGCTTCGGGCGGCGCCATTTAGACGAACTATTAGAGCTGGGCGGCGGCTGCACTCGGCCCGTTTTTTTTTTGTTTTTCGCTCTCCTCCAACACCATCGTGTCTACTTCGCTGGTGTTTTCAAACCCTGTGTTGTATCGTCCCGCGACTTGGGCTACACATAGTGTGTATAGTGTCCCGTCCTTTCAGGGTCACAAGTCGTCGCCTCGCGAAAGCGTGGGTCGCGTCGTCGTCGATGGCCCGACCGCAGTGCGAGCCACTTAAGATAGCGCTCTCGCTCTCTGCTGGGTTCGTGCTGGAAGCGTCGCGGCCATGTGTCAGATGAGTGCTGTAGGCGACGGGGGCCATGGCCGTGAGAAGCAGGACAGGGATCGTTTTCGACGAACCGCGAGTGTTAGTGCTGTAGCGCCAAAGTGGAAAAGAAAAAAAAAATAGAGGGATCCGCTAAAACGCGCTCCCGTGACCGCCGTTCGAAAACTGCCTCGCTCGAAGTTGACGCAAGTAACGCTGCCAGACTGCGCGGCAGAAAGCCCCTCTCACCGGCTAGTGCCTTGCGCTAGCCTCAGGGATATGCGTCCCAGCTGTGGCTGTCCGTAGCTCTGCCAACGGTCCTGATCCCAGATTTGCCTCGCTGTCTGCACCTCGCCCACGGCCGTTCGTGAGTCAGTCCCCTTGAGCCATGCAACCCTCGCGAGGGTGTCTGTACACTCAGCGCGCTCGTCCCCGAATTCCGTTCTACTCGCGTGCCCCTCTCGAGGCGGGTCGGCTCCTTCCACAAAGGCAACGCTTGGTCTCCAACACCCTCGCGCCGGGCTGAGCCCCGCAAGAAAGAAACGGCAGAAGTCTCGGCCCGTACGTCGGAAAAGGCGGCGAAATGATGCGGTCCATTGTGTCGGTCCCTTGCCTTCTCCGCGGGCTGTCAAGACAATGCGCGCGATCGTTGACTGGGCGTATGTGTAGCGCGCAAATGGTGGTGGTAGTGGTGACCGCGCCTGGGGCAGGCTGCTGCCACCGCGACGACGTCGACGACGGGCATTGTCTTGCGAGCGCGGGCGGCGTGGTGCCATTCATCGGTTCGTGCTGGACGTCGCCCGACCGCGATCTGGGTCAAGGCTTTCTCGGCGTACGCCGCTGCGGCTCCGCTTCGGCGCCGAGCCTTTCGGACCCGCGCCCTCCTGCGAAGCTCACGGAATCGAGTTGTCGTTTCGACTCGCCGCCCGGCCTCGAGAAGCGGACCCGGCGCGGAAGAAAACGTGAGGCGCAAACAAGGGATTATTGTTACCGGCCGCGAGAGCGTGGCTCCGCATCCTGTTCTGCGTCGAGGCGCGCGCGCGCGCGCGCTTGAAAACAAAAAAAAAACGTTTCGGTACCGCGTCTCGACGGAACAGGGGTCGAACACACCTAGCCGTCGTCGGCGCGCGTGCGTTCCGAAGGTGCGCGACCACACGCGGCACTAATCGACCGCTGGCTGCGGCAACCACGCGGGACGGGCCCGAACTTGTCAACCACGCGGGACGGGCCCGAACTTGTCAACGACGCTGGCGCTTGCTTTTCGCTCGCGTGCTTTTTGATTGCGTGGCGCAGGCCGCAGGGGCTGCTTTCGGTGCCTTTTCTAAACCGTGCCGTGAGATCTTTGCCGAAGCATCGCGATTTTTTTTGTGCTGAGTGCGCGAGCGACGTGCACGAAATGCGCGACCCATTTGTGTACAGGGGTATGTGTGCAAGCTTGCGAAAGTAAATTGCGCACCATGGCCCAGGATGATGGAACTCTGCCAATTTATGCAAAGCAAAACATGCAGATGTTAGTGCTTCAACGCTCACCAATTCTAGCGACTGGTGTGGGACATATTTGATGAAAAGGTTGAGACCTAATGCACATTCATCAGCCACTTTGGCTTCGAATTCATGGCTTATCGCTGTCTGATGTGGTTCCATGAAAGGACTTTTTTTTTTTTCTCAAACCTGGTAGCAAATTTCAGCCTTTGGCAAAAGAGACATCTTGCTCATCCTCTGCTCAGTTCTGTTGTGATGCATCCTTTTACTGAACATTCCTTAGCTTTTCCCAGTCTGAAAGTAATAGCTAGTTTCCTTGTGTACTGACCAGGAGGATATGTGTGGAATTGATATTCACTACAAAGGGGTAAACTCAAGAGGGATAATGCACAGTGAATACCACATCATTAATTAAATGCCTGAGTACGCAGTGACGAGTTTTTGGCAGTATACACACACGACAGGAGCAGGTTTCACACTGAAGTGATAGTTCTGCTTCTCACTTCTTCTGATGAAAATTTATGCAAATGAACTGTCATTAATTGCAGGTAAGGGTAAGAGCAGGGAATTATACAGTATTGTGCATCTTTATCGTGAAAACTTTAAAAAATTTTCTCACCTCAACAGCTGAGTCGTTTACGCTGAAACTGCGCAGACCGTGGGGCATTGAGGTACCTTCTGTCTGGTAATAAGTTTGTCAGCGGTACTTAGCTGGTTCAGCTGCGCATGATGCAAACCCGTAATCATCTGCCTTGAAATCGATGAGCCAGAAGCCGCCAACTCTGGGTTTTCACCGAAGGGCGTTAGTGGCGCCATCTGTTGTTTGCATAGGAAAGTGTCACGACGCGAAGGGCGCCGCGGTTAGCATTACAAGCTGCGCAAGTCCTTTGGTGGCGCCACTGCCGCCCTCCGTGGCAATCCAGCGCTGGCGGCTTTCAGTTCGTCAATCTCTGCACAGACAATTACAGAGTTTCATCATTCGCGGCTGAATCAACTAAGTATCGGCATAAAGCTTGCTACTAGACAAAAGTTACCGCAATACGAAAGCTCTATGCTCAGTTTTACTTCAAACGAGTAAGCGGTTGAGACGAGAAAATGTTTTGAAGTCTTCACGATAAAGATGCACAATACTGTATTTGTGGAAAAATCAGTTGCCTTAATACTGTTTGCATCCAAAGGCTACTTTAGGTACTGGTAACACAGGTTGTTGATAGCATGCATTCCAAGGTGCTCAATATGTGCTTGCCACTACAACTGATATCGTTTGGTGCTTTGAAATAAGCATTTTGAGTGCTTTTCCTCTATGTGGTTGCAACATTCTTGTTGATGCCTATGTGGTACTCTTCTGCTGCAGGTAGGGGACATGGTGTCAGTGATTGACATGCCCCCTGCTGACGAATCAATGTGGTGGCGTGGTAAACGAGGATTTGAGGTGGGTCATTCACTTGGTTGATTATAATAGAATGGTTTTACTAGTGAGCAGTCATGTTTTTCCTCCTCATATATCTGTGATAGAGCTTTCAGCATTGAACATCATTACCTGAATAGACTCTAGTATTTGCCTTGGCACTTCCTTTTGGTTGTCTGCTATATCATCAGTGGTGATATACACCAGCTAATTTAGTGCACTTAGTAATTGCCTCAGTTTTATCAGGGCTTATCATTGGATTATGGCATATTTTAGTCAACGATCTGAAACACATTTTCTTGCTCTGCAAACCAAAATGCACGTTTCAGTGGAAAATTTAGATTCGATCCTCTGTTCCAGCTGTGAATCAGGGGCAACTCACTTCAGAACAGATTGGCTTGCCTTGCCCGGCACAGCACAGCCTGAAATGCATCTTGAGTTCTAATTGTTGATTTGAATTTCTTGACACCGTGTCGGATTTCATGCTCTTTTGTAGATCCAAAGCGATATTCCTGATTGCTGATTGGAATGCTCCATTAGTCATTGGGCTTTTAGCACAGTCTTAAGAAATCGTTTCAAATTATGGTGCTGCCAACATTAGGACACCTCACATCTCTGCTCTTTGTTCAACGCGGAAATGTGAAAGTCAGAAGACGCAAAAACAAACATGGATCAACTTCATACCATATGCTTATGTGTTGCATTTCTCAGCTACAACTTTGACATGTCTTGAATATGTGCTGACCCAAAGTAGCCTTGCTCATGGTACTTTGTTTATTGTAATTTTCTCAACATTGAATTAAGATTAGAAGGTTGCCATATATATCATCACTAAGAATCGCTACAGGTGGTTTGTTGACAAAATCTAAAGCCTCACAAAATTGCATCTCAATAACTGAGCATTGCATGTAAGCATTTCAGCCTAAAAAATCGCACTGTAGCTGCTTATTGTCAAACCTGAAAGATGCCTCTGTATGGTCCAAAGTGAGACATGATCAGAGAAGGGGCACTTTTTCTTTCTTTTTTTTTACAGGTTGGCTTCTTTCCAAGTGAATGTGTGCAAGTGATCGGTGACAAAATTCCTCACAACCTGAAGATTCCCACAAAGCCAGGTGACAAGCACTTTTCTGTTCACTTGGTTTAGTTTGTTGGTGTCCTAATGTCTCCATGTTTTCCACAGAGAAAAATTGACTGAACTTCATAGGCAGCATTCATGCTGCAACACTAACTGTTTGCATCCAATTAACATCTTATCGGTGTAAGCAGTATGCAAAATTATTCTGCACTAATGGGCACTTGGCTGTGTTTGCAAAGCTTTCTCACTGTTGTGTTCAGTGGTGCTAACTTAATGCTGTCATGGTAATTGAAATCATGTAATCTCATGCTGCAATAGGAGATGCTTTAATGCTGCGCGCTAGGACATTTTAGGCAGCTGTTTTTTAGATCTGTTGCCATGAAGTTAAGTGTTCCCGTACATTTCCCACTTTGCAAAATTGTCAAGTTAGCTTTGACAGTTTTTAATTGTTTGACCGTTTTGTGCAGCTGTCTTACTGTGCAATTGTACGGGGCTCATTTGAAATGAGCTAGGTACCTGAAAGCTTCATCGAGCATCGTGATTGCAGCACGCTGTAGCAAGCATGACTGTAGCTTAGTTGATTCTTGCATCAGGTGGTAGAGAACAAGAAGGGCACTCACTAAGGAGGTGACCCTTAAAAGCTTTATACCACTTCAGTATTCTCTTTCCCAACTTGGAGTAAGTTGAAGAGCACAGCAACCTATTTTGTGACTTTTTTTTTACCCCCAACAAATTTTAGTGTTGCGGAAGCACGGCAAGCTTATTGCCTTTTTCCGGTCATTCCTGCTGTCGCGGCCCTCGCGGAGGAAACTCAAGCAAAGTGGGATCTTGAGGGAGCGGGTTTTTGGCTGCGATCTTGGCGAGCACCTTACCAACACGGGCAGGGATGGTGAGTCTATTTCTATCACTCTATTTACGAGAATGTTGTCCTGGTTGCCTCTGGCTACTAGGTGCACTGACACAGGTTTCTTAGCTGCTTCACTCTACACAGATTTGCAGCGTTCCACTTATCAGTGCTTAGGTATTCTCAATCTTGCATTATTTGTACAATGCAGGCCACAGTGATTTGGTAGCTGCTAGTTTGTTGCTTGTGCTCCTGCCAAGTTTTTCATTTGTTTTGTTCTGGGTTGAAGTTTGTCTTACCAGCATTTCTTTCAAGTTCATTCACTGCCATTTCACGATTGTCACCACCTCCTATGGCATTTGGCAAAGGTGGTTGGTAGGGAGCCCAGCACCTCTATGAGGTGTCATGGGTGAGTGCTGTAGGCCTGGACTAACAGTAGACGCTAATGTAAATTCCATAAATCATTTACTGATTAGTTCGCTTTTGAAGATTTGTTTCTCTCTTAACACTCTTCGTTTAAAATGACAGATGCACGTGCAGTGCTTACATTATTTCTGGTACTGGCTTGCTCTAAGTGAAGTGTTCCCAAAAACCAGAAATATACTATATTGGGGTACATCTGTCGTGCGTGTAAAAGTTCACTACCAAGTCTCTTGCAAAGCACTGTGCTTGAAAGGTGAATGAAACAGCACTGTAGCAGCATATTGGATTCTTCGGCTGGACCGGTGGGTGTTCGTTTAAATGTCGTTTTGATGATGTGCAGGGTAGGTTAGATGTAGTGCTAATTCAGTGTGTTTCAAGTAGAGCAGTACTACAGTAGGTATTCGAGCATGTAACAAGTCAACATTGATGTCAGTAAACCTAAGTTCAGTGACCAGGCAACAAAGCATTGATTGATGCTGTCAAAACATTCATCTTTTCTTCTTGGGGCACTGTGTGGCAGGACATGCAAAACTGTAGTAGTGTGGTACGACACGCAAAACACTGTAGAACACCTAAAAACAATTTGCGGCTGCCGAGTTTGGGTGAAGCTCAAGCTTCCAGACAAAGAAGTGCGTGCATTTTAGCTTAGTACCAATAAATTTTTAGTGAGTTGAATTTTAAGGAAAGGAAAGTAGTACCCTAAACATCTCGCCTCTTGGCAGGCACCTAAACCTGGACATGTGGAAAAGAGATGAAGGAGGGAGTTAAAGATGGAAGAGCCAGCCAGGAAAGGAAGAGCCAGCAATATAGACTAATATTGCACAGTGCACAGGTGCTTTTTGCATTAAAATACGGGTTTGCACATTTTTTATGTACTGTCAGCGTCAAATTAAAAGTGAGGACAATTGATACAGGAACACCGAAATGAGAAGGTTTTATTCTGAGTGAAACTGAATACTACTGGCCCAACTGAATTTACTTTCATTGCCTCGAAGACTGCTGTATGGAACTGTTAATAATGGTCACTGCCTTTGTTTATTCTCCAGTAATTATATTTTTGTTTTCTTCCATTTGCGTTGTGGTTATTTTGTTCGCCTCTTATTCGACGCTGATAGTATGTTGCCTTTGTACGTATTTTGGCCCAATCTGCGGTTGATATAAACCACCTGATTCTCATTTCCAACTACAGATTTAGTCTTTCGTTACCATGCTATTGTTCTCATACCATCATTATCATGTATGTTTGCATAAATATAGGTGAAAGTGAAATGGCCCTTTTTAGCTTTAATATATTCTATCGACAGGTGTAACTTTATTAACACAATCCATTTACTCCTGGAAAATGGCACTAGCCAGATAGCTTCCTCCCTTATTTGCTGTAAATTTTGTTGAGTTTTGATGTTAGTAGAGTGCGCTGAAGCCTTCATTTTGAAATTTTTCAGGATTTGGTGTTTGTGCTAAATTGTTTACATTTTCAATCTCATATTGTTGTCCTACCTAGTGTTCTATTTAAATCTGCTTTTTCCTTTATTACAGTGCCCTTGGTGCTCACAAGTTGTGCCAAATTCATTGAACAGTTCGGGATCGTGGACGGCATTTATAGATTGTCGGGCGTGACATCCAACATCCAGAAGCTGAGGTGGGCCATAGCAACTTTTTATTTTCTTGCGTGACCTCAGCTGTTTGGCTTTCACCTGGAGCTGCTAATCATGCTTTAAATGGTTTGATTTCTTGTAAGCAAACTCAGATGCAGCCAGTCTACTTGCTTATTATAAAATCATCATTGTCGATACCTTAGGAAAGTGTAGGGCGAGTTGCTTCGGGTGCTTAGACTTTATGCTAAATCTGTCATAAAAAAAGTGCTATTATAGTAGAATCTCTATATAGGTCACATTTTGAAAAGGTAATCTGTAAATCTGAACTTGTTTCATGCTGAGGTTTGTGCCAAACTTTCTTTAATGAAGTTGTGTTTAGCCGCCAAATTTATTTGAATATAAGCGCTGTGCATGTACCTCAACATTGATATCAGTCTTGCAAGCATATCTGCTGGGCTGCAATGTAGTGCCTCTTCCCGTGTTCTTATGTTCCTTGTTCAGCTTTACTATTGGCTGTTACTGTACTACCCCATTCTTGCATTTTGTACCGTACCAACTTATATGCGGCCACAAATCTAGTGTTTATGAGTGTGCAGGCACAAAAAGGGGCATTCTCTTTCCCGATGTTGTGGGTTTCAATTTAATTGCTGCATGACTAACCATCCATCCAGCTTGCCTTCAAATCACTATCCTTCTGTTCCTTCTCTGGCATTTCATTTCCTGCTCTTGCTTTATCTGTAATTTTTTTTTTACCCATTTCTTTAGTCTTGTTTACCTTTTAGCACAGTGCGTTAAAGCAACACAGGCTGAAGAAGTTGGTGTGCAGTGCAACTACTGCCTAAGCAGAGTCGGCCACCAATGCACTTTGAATGTTCACGTCTAAAATCCATGCTCTTGGGTACATATGAATGAACATCGTTAACAAGAAGGTGTACTGTGTTCGAACAGGAAACATTGGAGCTGTAATTTGGCCCATGGCAACATGTTTTCTCTAGAATTGTTTGGTTATAAATTGAGGATAATGGAAGGGGTGTGTGCTGCATCTGTTTTTAGCCTGTTCACATGGGTGTTTTTTTTTTTTTCAATTCCAGAGTAACCTTTGATGAAGATCGAGTGCCAGACCTGAACGAGGAGGAGATACGCCAAGACATACATTGTGTTGCTTCCCTGCTCAAGATGTACTTTCGTGAACTACCGAACCCACTGCTAACGTACCAGCTCTATGACAAGTTTGTTGTAAGTGGATACGCTTTGCCCTCTACGTCTCACTGTGGCGCCTCTTTAAGTGTTGCTGCGCTCTGATGGTGATGGGGTTATTGTTAGGCAGTCGGGTCGAGGCCATGTCCTAGATGGGCTTGTGGCACTCCTAAATACAGCCATCTATTTCGAGGGCACTTCCGCACTGGAAGGTTAATGAATAAGCATTTTAATATTTTCTGTTTGCTATTAGTGCTGTTTCCCTAGAAGTTGTAGTGCACACTCCTTACTGCCTGTTTGGGCAGCTGACTACTACAGTAATCCCTCGTTATAACGAAGTCAGCGGAACAGCGGAAAAAATTCATTTTAAGCGGTAATCCGATATAAGTGACCACCCAAGGAAAGCTAAAGCAGTCAAGCTTTAATTGCGCCGCAACTACGAGGAAATCAAAATACAATGTATTCAGTGAAGTAAAACATTATTCATGTTCAAAAAAGGCAGTGAGCTTTGGCTGTTTCAAGTTCTTACCGTGCGCGTGCAACCTTTGCTCTAATCTGAGCAAGCATTGCACGAGGCCGTGGTCACCGCCCATGCATTCAACCTTCAGGGTATTTCGAATCGCGAAGGCAGTGGCCACATTTATGGGGCTATCTCGAAGGCAGTGGCCACTTTTATTGGGTGAGCTCACAGGAGACTATAAGAGTATCACACTGGAAAGCGCCGCAAAACTCGAGTCTGAGGTTGTGTTTGTTGTGCTCAAAAAACGATTAGCTGCTCATTTTGGGTACGCAGCGTGATCGTGAAAACTGAATGGTTTTGCAGTAGGAGCTTTGCATGATTACTGGGAAATTTTTTCCCGGGGTGTGCAGCCGTGAAATTTGCAAAGTGAGAGTTTTTCTATTGTCGATGACACTGTGTTAATTCTACGGTCCGAGTGTCGATGTTCGTGCAGCGTCGCATCCGCGCCGTTGACAAATGTCTAGGAACAAAATTCAACGACCCTACCATGCATTTTGACTGTTTGTTTAGTCAGATGGCGCGAATCAAGCATGACTGGCTCTAGAAAATCGCTGGGGAAGCACCATGGTTGCGTTGACCTGCCATGTTGACAGCCTGACTCGCCGCTGGCGACGATCAGATTTTTCATGTTTTCGGAAAGTTATCGGTCGATTTGCACTGTCAAAAGTGCAACGAGGTTAGGAGCGGTGTTTTATTGCAATGCAGGTCGATTATGGCAAGCAGCGAGCAAATTTCTAGACCGGCTTCCCCGAAGTCTTCTTCCCGGTTTGCTAACGTAGCTCCTCGCGTCGAACATGGCAAAGGGCATGCAACCAGGCAGCAGCTTGGCAACACCGTTGGTCACACTTGCAAGCGCGACCTGCGGGTTGCCGTCTCGTTTGAAGCGAAAACTCACGGGAATGACGTTGTTGGTGCACTTTCGAGAGTTTCGTCTGATTTGGTTTGCAACTCGCAGTCTCAATGCTGCTGGAGAATCGAGAAGCGAGGTACCTTTTGGGACTGTCGCTTTTTGACAACCTGTGCGACTCGCAACTCATAAGTGTGAATGAGCCCGTAATCGGAGGGACGCTTCGTTTGTACTTTTTCACACGCTTCAGCGCCAAAAGTGCTCTTTAGAACGGTAAAACTTTGCTCATCAAGCGCACCCCATAGAATGCTACGATGCAAGTCCACCTGCGGTCTTTTGGCCACTTTCCGGCACCCAAGAGACCGCAGTTTTCTGGCATCGCAGAGCGTCAGGAAGACTTTATTTTCATCTGGATTCTGTCACGGGGGGACACCAGCGATGCGATTGCGACCGAGATTAACGGTTCGGGCATGCTGCACCATGGAATTTGACGGCAATTCCGTTCACTCTGCTCGGCACTCGCTTCGTACGTGCTACTAGGCAGGGCATCGATCGTGGGTTTGGTAGTTTTGTGGCCTATAGTCTGTTACATGCCTGCATAAGACTAATTTGTTGGAGGTATTAATTTGACACTGCATGCACAAAAGGGTTGCCGCCAAGCAGCGGCGATAGCTCCATGCGCCAGTTCACTCTAAGCAGGCCATGCTCTTCGTGCGCTTTGAGTAATGCGGCTTAAAATGCATGCGTTTGGGTCGGGACCAGAAGAAATTTCGAACAAAGCGATATTTCGAGTTAACCGATTTCATTATAACGAGGGATTACTAAAGCTTCAAACTTTGCTGTCTTGCCACACTTGTGACGTCTTCTATGCCTCTTGCTTTCCCAATGACTGTTATCCTCTAGGTAATACACTGCTATCTGGACTGGCGGTGACAGTGATTAAAAAATGCATCTCATTGGTTTTGGCACCAAGCACAAGAACGAGGCTTTCCTCAAGCTGCATGGCTATTGAGAGTGCAGCTTTCCTTGTGTACCTGTTCTTCGAGATGATGTTCATTTTACTACACACGCTTTAGCGTGTTCTCTGAGGTAAAAAAATAAGTATATGCTGGAACTCCCATGCCTGTTTCTTTATTCTTTTTTTTTTTCAGCAGCACACGCACAACTCTTTCTTCTGCAATGTCTTCAGCCGAGATTTTCAATGTCAATATGAATGCATTCATAATTTGCTTTTGAAGGTAGTTGCTTGTTTAATATTCTACCCTCAACATGAGTTTTTCACTTATAAATACCATTGAGCTTCCATTTAAAAGAATGGGAACCATCATCTTCCACAGTTGCAGTAGCAGTGTGGCAAGATAGTCTGCTAGCTATGTGTCAAAATTAAAGTGTCGTCATTCTGTCTCTTTCTCTGGATAAAATCTTCTTTGTGAGTGGAAGGCAGAAAGGCTTTTTGCAGATTAATGTTTAGGCAAACTGTCATTGTTCATAGTTTGACTTCAGTGTTTTGTGGTGCCAAGTTATGCTGTGCCCTTTTTCGTTGCTCCTCTATGCTTACTTGCTCTTCTCATCTTGTTTTGTTGCAGGCAGCCATGCAGCTGCAGGGTAACAACCAGCTGCTGCGCATCCGTGAGGTGGTGAAGGAGCTGCCACCTCCCCACTACCGTACGCTGGAGACGTTGGTGCGCCACCTGGCGGTTGTGGCTGCGCACGGAGACCGCACGGGCATGACCGCCAAGAATGTCGCCATCGTCTGGGCACCCAACCTGCTCAGGTAGGGCACATGCACACACACTGGGATCTGGCATGGCACTGAACCTTTTGCAACACTCTCGTGAACTTGCGGAACTACCCGACAGAAGAGGTTACGCTGCCTTAACTTCTTTTGTATTTGCTTTACAGTCACCGACTGTATTTTCGGACTCCAAAAATTCAGACATGCTTGATTATTCAGACTGCTTCGCAGCACTGCCACTTTCCCCATAGACCATAATGTGTAACAACTACCAAAATTTTGGATGCCGTGCAACCAACCGTTTGATTTTTCGGACGCTCCTTGAGCCAACTCACTCGACAGCATTTGCTCCTACCGACTCTGGCCGATGCATGGTTCGACTCGCTGAACGCCATTTTTGTTTTGAACTGTGCGTCCTTGCTGTCTCACGAGGTGGCACTACTGCAAATGCTCGCTCATCATCATCGTTTCTGCGTGTTTTTGTTGTGGCTACAGCAGTTCTGGTCTCAGCATAGTCGCCTAAGCACCTAAGCCAAGCCATGTCTAGGCAATCCAGCAGCCGATTCGCTTCTTTGTGTACGACACTGCAAGTAGGTCGCGTTTTTAGTTTGTGCGACTGGTTGCCGCGGGTGTTTGCCTTGTGTGCTGTGTTGAGGTGGCGGTGATGAACTCTGCACACGGAAACATTGCGTAAGGTGGATAATGGCACCAACTGTGCCCGCACAGTCTGCGGCGGGAAATGCTGGAAAGCGTGGTGACTATACCACAATGACAATGGCGAAATGGTGATGAAGCAGATCCCGTGGCGGCCCAGGATCTGCCGCCGTCTGATGTGCTTCCTACTGACACCGATCCCGTGGTGGCCCAGGACCTGCTGCCGTCCGATGTGCTCCCACTGACGCCGAAAGTGTTCTTCGAGACCTGAGCATTGGTGGCATTGCGATTTCGGACACTGTCTCGTTTGACAGTTTCGCAGATGCTGACAGTGCTGTGCTGACTTGCGCAGAACTCGGCGATGACGAAATCATTAGGCTTCTGCTGCCCCGCCGAACGATAACTCGGAGTCTGAAGATGACGCACCATGTGCGCTGCTGCCGCCGTTGCACGCGAGCCTTGTACATGCAGTGACTGTGCTTTCGGCCGCCTATAGTGACCGCCCGACCCTCTCTGAGATTCGGGCTGATCTGATTGCACGTAAACGGGGCAGGGTGCAACAGCACATTCACGATTTATTTAAGCCTATTGCTGAGCCCGAGTAAGCACTGAAAATAAAGTGTTTCTTCTTTTTTCTTCTGAATCTGTTTTTTCGGACACCGATTTATTCGGACTTTTCCGCAGTCCCTGTGAGGTCCGAATAAATGGTCGGCGACTGTATTCCTCCGTGCTAGGCATGTGCAAATAGTGGCTTTTCAGAGTGAAAGCTCTACTTCGTGACCAAAGCTGCAAAAGTCAACTCATCACTGAAGCCTTGACCTGGAATAAATAAATATATAAATAAATAAATAAATATTGCTGTGACTGGGATTCAAACCCGCAGCGGTGCAAACAGATCAGCGTCACTGGCCAATGCTCAAGAGCACTGTGCTAGCTCCGCATCCGATCACGCCTCTTATTAAACTGCAACAGACACTTGCGCTGTGCATTGCACATTATCGTCTTCATCAACTTCCATCTGCGGTGCGGACAGATCAGGTCAGGTTAACCTCAATTGGAGCTTAACCTGACTCTAATATCGTCGCCAGACGTGCTGATGACCCAGCAAAGCAAAACCATGAGCCGATCAGGCTAAACGCATGCTTTCGTATGTCTGCTTGGTTTAACTACATTAAAACCTTACCATATTTTTGATTCAAAGTGAATTTTAAAAAAAAACTAAATTGGTTTTTAGTTTTTGAGGAAAGGAAATGAGGGAGTAATTTTCTCACATCTGTGGACACCTGAACCACAACATAAGGGAAGGGAGGAAGGTGGAAGTGAAAGAAGAAAGAGAAAAAGAGGTGTCATAGCAAGGGCTCCAGAATAATTTCTACCACCTGGAGATGTTTAGCCTACACTGACATCGCACGCTGGCACCTTTTGCGTTTTGCATTTTGCCTCCATCAAAATGTTGCTGCCACAGAGGGGTTCGAACCCAGGTACTCCGGCTTAGTCTAAGCCCAGCGTTCTAACCAATGAGCCACCACTGCGGGTGAATTCTAAGCGACTAGTTATTTTGTTCCCATAATTTCGAAGCGAATATTTCAAATACCTCTGGCACACACAAAAAAGGATGAACAGCACAACGGGCATTTTCAGTATCATTGATTTTTTTTTTAACACACAAGGCCATTACATGAAAGAAAGAGAGAATGCATTGAAGCTTTGTCACAATCATTGAAGCTGTGTTGAGCTTCTGTGAAAATGGCCATTGGAAATTTGGAGAGTCCACCTACATGAGGTGCCGACGTATTTGTTGGACATGAGATCTGTATGTGGGGCCTCAAACTGCTGCACTTAATTGCGACTGCGGCATTGCACAGCTGTTGCGTTTAATTCGTGACTCCACGGCATCTGCTAGGCGTAAGCATCAGGCTCCCAGCACCACTTTCGTGTCGGGTGTTGGAAAGGGGCATTCATCTCCATGTGTCTTGTGCTTCGTGCTCGTGCTGTTGTGTTTGTTTAGCAAATTTCATGCAGAAAAGAGCAGCTGCAATCAGCTCAGACTCTTTCTGTAGAAGTCGAGGGAGCCACTGCACATGCGCAGATCGTCGTGAGGCCATAAGGCGCGCATAGGCTAATTGCGCTATTATGAAATCTCTATTGATGCACGCCAACAGTGTGTGTGCACCACGGGTAGCGCTGGTGCAGACACCTGGGAAGTATAGATCTATATACTGCTCTTCCACCTGCTCGCATCTGGTGCCTCGAGCATGCACAGACCGGCTCCAGTATACACATGTGAGCACAGGCACACAGCACGGAGTCGGGGCTTTGGTTGCACACGTACCACAGTGCGATCACCGAAACTGAAACAACATGCAGCATGAGTTCCAGGTGGTGATGAATAGTTCGAGGTTTCAAATATCAAACATTCGGATCGAATCAAATATCGATCACCTGCCGTGTGGCAGGGTTATTAGTTTAGCTTCTTTACTAATAGTGACACTTTGATAAAATTGTAATTTTTGCTTTTTTCACATTGCTGCTGTGTGGTTTTAGTTGGACTCAAACTTAAGTACTAGGAGTGCCTTTTGTAGGGGCTGTGATTTATTTATTTATTTATTTGCTTTATTTATTTATTCAATACTGCCAGTCACCTTTTGGTGGCCAAGGCAGGAGTGGGGATAAAATTGCACAGTGCTTTGTCAACAAAAAAGGGGGGGAAAAAAAGCCTGCAGGCAGGCAGCAAAATTTCTGTGAACAACTCAAATAATGGACGAGTAATAAACACTCTACATTAAATTTAAAAACAAAGCGCGACAAGGGCAACACTCCAGGATCGAACCAAACACCCTAACTTGACCGGCTGGGGTTGATTGCAGATAAAAATGTTTCGGCTGAAGATAAGGTGACCACTTCGCGAGGTAACGCATTCCAATCTGCTTTGGATGGAGTTTATTCCTGAATTTTGACAGACTGTCCTCCTGATTCTTCAAGGGGACAGAAAGCCCGGCACATTTATTTTTTGCTTGCTGAAGTTTCCTATCCTTTATAACTGGCCTGATGTTGGTAAATGTGCTGCAGGTCCAAGGATTTGGAGGTGGCGAGCGTTGGTGCCCTGCACGTCATAGGTGTCCAGGCGGTGCTGACCGAGTACCTCATCTGTTACGTCGATCTCATTTTCAATGACAAGATGCCCACCTACCCAAGCAGTCCTGAATCTCTAGAGAGTAAGCCCGACCTCACTTCTTCTTCTTGCCTTCTTTTTTCATTGCCAGTAGAAACTGATTTGGTTGTAAAGTCGTTCACTCATAGTTATGGAAGGAGAGTGCCAGCAATGAGGATGACAATGTTGCACACTTAACGGGACACTGAAGACGATCTCAAGTTTGCCTGTTTCGCTAGATTGCTGCATTCTAATGAGAAAGAGGCTACTTTCACTGAAAACTGAGTTTTCGTAAGGTGTAATGGGTAAAAAAAATCAAGTACAGGTATCACCACTGCCAGTCATTTTCGCAAACAAACTGTGGTGCCCTGAATAAGCCGAGCAACAGGCCGGGGGAAAGCTTGTACCCATTGTATCACTGGTGGTTACCCGGCGGCACTGGGGATCGAACCCTGCACCTGCCGCATGCGAGGCGGATGCTCGGACAACTAGGCCACTGCTGCGGTCTGCCGCAAGAATTCTCACCTCTAATAGAACCTTCAATCCTGTCAGGCCAACCCCGCCATCATCGCGCTACTAGAATCCTATGGCCCCGTCCGCCTGCTTGGCTACAGTATGCAGGTTGTATCACCTTAGACTTTACACAATGTTAAAAATAGGCTGTGTTGCCATTCACTTCCGAATGATGATCATGGAGTGCTTTTCCATCTTGAGTTTGAGTTGAGTGACGAAAAAAAAAAATCTTCTATTTTTAAATCCATTTTCCGAGCAATAAGCATTCGCTTTGTTGCCCTACGAGCATCATCCTAGCCAGCAAGAGCCATAGAATTGAGTTTTGTTGAGAATAAATATTGGATGGAGTTATTCTCACTGAGTGTCCCTTTAAGGGGGCACGCAGCAATTTAAACTATTTTCTTTCTTAATGCATGAAATGTAGCCAAGTTTGGCACAGACATGTATATGAGCTAGCTGTTATAGTTGCTGAGTAATTACAATTAACATCCCCGTAAAGTCATCCCCAGGGGTTTAACTGATGAAGGAGAAAGAGCACAAGTTTTTTATATCAGCATGTTCACAAAGCTCTGTTCTGTGCAATAATGCTGTTCTTTAGATTCCCTATGCTCTGAAAGTAAGAATAAACTCCAGCTTGCACATTTGCATGATCGTTTGGTACAAAAGTAAATTTTTAAAATATTGTATGCATAACCCAGGCCTCTGAATACCTCCTGTAAACAGGCAGTGAATAGCATTGGCGAGATCATGTCTCCCTGCCTATACACCCTTCCTTAATGGAATTTTATTGCTGACTTTATGGGGGACTATGGTAGCTATGCAGTTGTTTAAATATCTTCCAGTATTTTCACTTAAGGCTCTTCTACACCCTAATTCCACAATGCTTGCATGACTGCTAAGGTTTCCACCGAATCTAATGCTTTCTCATAATCAGTGAAGGCTATATATATATATATATATATATATATATATATATATATATATATATATGGTTCCATTATATTCTGCGCATTTCTCCATCACCTGATTGATAGTGTGAATATGGTCTATTGTCGAGTATCCTTTACGAAAACCTGCCTGATCATTTGACTGATTGACTTCTAACGTTATTCTAATTCTTAGTAAATACATAGTAGGCAACGGGACTGTAAGCTGTTAAACCTTTTCTTGTTAACTAAACACGAAGCTAACCATCGGACAAAATTATAAGCTCACGAATTTTGATTTTGTAGGCTTGTTTAACACAGTCAAACATCAGAAAGCTGATTCCATTTACTCTTGTGATTGGTCAACAGAGTAACACTGGACTCCGACGACCATGGTACATTGTTACTAACTGCTAATTTTTTTTTTTAATTTGTATCTTACTATATAGACTGTATCGATCTGATCCACAGTCATGCTTTCGTTATGCTCACACCACCTTACGTCGCTGTACGAGACAGAGCGAAGTGGCCGCAGATCATGCCGCAAATGAATGCACTTGCCGCTCAACCCTCTCTTCCACCCCATCTGCCCCAAACCATGGGTGACGTCATCCAAGCCAAAGCGGACACTGCAGCTGTTCCTTTATCTAAGCGATTAATGCCCTCTTTGTAGGCCATCTGTATGGCAGCGAAAGAGCATGCCATTGAGTGGCAACAATGATGAGTAAATAGCCAAACCTATCCAAGCCAGTCCATCCGATTGACTCCGTTTAAATCCAAGATGGTGCCTTTCACGGCACCAGATAACCAGTTGGTTGTGACAACCTGATGCCCGCTTGTGTCTGTAGACCTTTCCGACCTGACTGCCGCCATATTGCTGGCTGGAGTGCCTGCTTTTTTCACCTGGCGCTACCAACTGCTCCCTGGGCGTCACCTTATTGTTCACTAAGCAGCTGTACCCCACCCGCAGGCATGGTGGATTGGTAGGGCCAGGTACAAATAGTAGTCCAGCCACCAATATGGCATCAGTCAGGTTGGGAAGCTCTATATTATGCTGAAAAAAAAAAACGAAGTTTAGATTAAAAATCGTCTCTGCTGTATTGGTGATGTCTACTTTAGTCTGAAAAATAAAACTTTTGGACTACACAGAGTCCGAAATATCAACTGTGAAAATGTTCATGTTCCTATGAGGTGCATGATGGTTCCTCAGCCAAATCCGAAATATTGTGCAAGTCTCAGTTATTGGAGTTCAAAAATCTGTTGCCTACTGTATTCGATAACGTAGCAAAGCTACATGATTCGTATTTGATTTGGCTTGGGAAAAGTACTATTTGCACACCACTAACTGGGACCATCAGAAGCGTGATTCACTTAAATTTTGGCGACCACAGAAAAGAAAACTATTTTTTTTAATCCCTGCTAAGCGCGAAATATTGTGTCAAAGCAGTTTTTTGCAGGTGGGCAATACCTCAAAAGGAGATTGAGGTACGTCCACTGACCCAGGGGGGGCAGTTATGTGCCTTACCTTTTCTCGAAATCAATGGAGTTTAAACCTTCCCCTAGCTTTGAGAAAAGGAAAGGCGCATAACTGCCTCAATTTGTAGGTAGAGGCTACCTCCTACGCCCAGCCCAATAGAGGTGTCCGCTGACCCAGTGAGCCAGTTACACTTGCTACTCCAAGGCTTCACACAGACACCGGTGAAACCTCGAGATTGCACCTGGGCATTGCGACTAGAAGTGCTTTCCACTAAAAAAATTGAAAAATCTAAAAGTATGCCCAAATAGACCATTTTCAATACTGTGTTCCCCCTAAAAAATAGCAGTTGCTGGTGTGCTAATTGTCCTTCAATGGCTTGCTGCACACAGGCACCCCTCGACGGGGCAGCAGGCCCAAGTCTCTGGCCATCTCAACACCCACTAAGCTGTTGTCGCTGGAAGAGGCGCGCTCGCGAGCATTGTCGTCCAACCTGCCTGGCAACCCCCAGCAGAAGTACATTGACGTGGGTGGAGGACCCGACAGCCTTCCTGCCAAGTACCACACAGTCATCGAGCTGCCCCATGGGTAAGCAGCAGCGTCACTTTTTTTGTGTTGGTGCGTGCAGTAAGAAATGCATTAACATAAAAAAGACACTTGAACCCGGACATATCGAACTTATAGGGGATCACCAAATAGTTCAGTATATAAAGGGCAATAGATAAGCGGTTAAGGTGTCCCCTGAGATGCCAGACAGATACTATGCCATTTCCTTTCCCCAAAAACCAATTTACCAATTTTCAACATATGAGACAAGGGATAACTGCCCCAAAAGCAAGTTGACAGCGGTTACAGTCCGACTGCCACCTCCTCAGAGTGGCAGAGATCACAGGGACCTCTACTGGCAAGTGTGGTACAGAAAGTATGTCAAGCCAATCCAACTACAGAGTAAATTTACCTCAATCTAAGATAGTGCCTTTTGTGCCGGCGAGAAGCTGATAAGATGGCCGATTTTGGCCCGCAGGCGACTGAAATTAGTCAGAAAAATCCGTCGCGAATATGTATGCGCTTCTATGGGGTGACTGACGGTGCCTCATCGAAGTCTAAAATATCCTACAAGTCTGAATTATTGGAGTCCGAATTACCCGTCGGCTACTGTATTAAAGATATCAGTCCAGTCAGGACCAAGATGGGAGTGGTGTAACAAAGGGTAATGCAAACAACAAAGGGTGAACATACAGTAGAACCCCTCTATAGGAAAGAAGCCCGCACCAGCAAAAATCTTTACTATATATCAGGGTCTTTACTATATCACTTGTTGGTCGTGGCATGGCTCTGACTATGCTCTGTGGCTGCTTACTAAGCACAAAGCATTGGTTTATAAATGAAACACTTCGAAATACCTTACATCCTGCTTTTGTTGTCCCTTACGCGGTAATTATTTATTTTCAGTTATCACATGTTATCACGTTTTTGACTCGGTTTACGTCTTGTGGAAGTACTGCATTTGCATGAATACAAGGCAGCTACGAATATAACTCCAGTTTGGTTCCATGTGAAAACCAAAGCTTTGCATGGTCAAGGCGTCATCTTCTGTGGCCTCAGTGTCATTTAAGAGGTAGTAGTCAAGAAACGCACGTGACACAGTGAAGCCTATACAGTGCCGCTGCGCCTCCGCTTCTTGCTGCCGCTTCCCCGTGCTGCGAACGCGCGCCTTTTTCTTCCATTTTCTAGTCCTCACTGCACATTCACTGGCTTTCCTTTCTTAGCGACCCACGCCGCCCTCTTTCTATGTTCATAGCCAGCTTTACTTTTCCCATGCACACTGCGCGCTTTGCCTCAAGGTCTTCAAAAAGTTGGCCTCTCCTCGCGGCTGTCAAGCTTGGTGGTGAAGCCACCTCAAAGAGCGCCGTTTTATTGTATGCGGTATATGTAGGCCTTGTGATTCTAAAATTTGCGCGTGCCGCGATGTCATCAGTCCACGGGAAGTACATCGCCATGGCCAGGCACTCTGTACCATAGCCGTTTCTTTACAAAAAAAATCTGTTCTATAACAAAAAAAAATGTAGTTTTCTATGGAACGCGAAATGGGACCACAGTTTCACTTTACTGTACCCGAGCTTTTACTATAACCGGCGGGGCTCCACTGTAGTAACAAAACTCAAGCACAGTCGGTCCTAAGTTTAAGCACTTAGTACAACTGGACGGTGCAACAGTTTGTGGGAATAGCCCACACTCAGGCTACAAGCGCATATGGTGGCAACGTGTAGACAGCGTGCCACTCTATGCAGTCAAATTTTTTTACTGAACAGTGACAGTTACTCTTCCAAAGTCTATTTGGGAAAATCTCAGAGCCAGCAGCTGACGGCGAAAATGGCTGCGAGGCATGATCCGTCCGCCACTTTAGTCTAAGAGCCATGCAGTTGTGCAGGTTTGGTGGAAATCTTTTTCAGCTATGTGACGCTTCACTTTGAAGAAATTCATTATCGGTGTGTGCAGCTCTATATCTAGTGGGGCTGAGGAAAGTGCTCCAGTGCACTACAATATCATGTCGCTTCTCACGGTTAAGCCGAGGCACAGTGAAATCTTTTATTAATTGCTGTGAAATACAACTCGTATTTCTATGTTTTAAGGGGTGCTCCCCTCCATATCCATCATTCACATTAACTTGGATACCTCGCAGTGAGTTGAAAGTGTGTGTGAGACAGGGTAATGCTGGGGACTGTGGTGGATTTTTTTCTGCGTTATGTCACATACGTGTACCGGCCATAATTTTTACATTGTGTGTGGAAAATTTATGAAGCTTATGTGCGTCCGCGACCAAGCATGCGGCTCCACAGCACATCCTTACATGCGGGCTTCTTGTGCTGCGTCCATGTTGAAATTGAGCACTTTTTCTAGGACCGTTTTTTTTTTTTTTTTTCCATCTGAGACTTGGTGTGCGCCATAGCCATAACTCTCATTTTGACCGCCTCGTCAACCTCATTTGTTCTAGGCCGGAGTTTGTTATAGACTGGCTATCTGCATGGAGTAGTCGCATTTGCACTATGCAATTCGTTTCACTTGTGCAACAACATTAGTTTAAAAAAAATTAAGCACTATATATCGTACAGGGTTAGTGCAGGCTTTGTGCGCACTCAAGGCAGATTTGTTGAAGTTGATTCTTCAGCCAGCACAGGGACTGATCAACAATAGCCTGCTCACAAGGATATGGAGGCGACTGAGTACAATGAATTGCTTCCGATTGGGGCCAGCACAAGCGCGTAAGAAAACATGACAAAACTGGCTGACATAAATGAAAAACCGGAGAGGTTTTAATATGGAGGTAAATGGTAGATAAGTCTTTTAAAGCTTTGTAAAGAAAAGCGGAAGGCCACGCATCAGCACATTTAAGCTGTTGTGCTCGAGAGTACATGCCAAGTATGTTCTCTTCAAGTAAATGTTTTGTGACATATCTTGAAAAGGTGTCTGCTAAACTTGGAATACGCGACCTGTCAGGTGCGACTCAGTGGCAGCAATGACAGGCATAATGCTGCAGCTCACCTTTAAGTTACATTCAATCTTTTACAGCATTGCTTGCCAACCTAAGAGATTTGGAAAGTAAAATCCACATGCTCCAGAGCGCTTCTAAATAAATTTTATTGCTCCAAAGTGCTCCTGGTTGGAAATGTTAGTGCTCCAGACTGCTCCTAAATTTGCGTTCTTCTGTTCCAAAGTGTTCCTAACTCCAAATTTCTCCAAATTCCACTTTAACAGTAGCGTCACTGTGTGGGAAAAATTAATTCAGAGCACCAGTGATATAGTCATAGTCTTTTCGCTATGCAGTCATCTTACCAATAGGCGTGTGGTGCCTTGCTTTTCTGTGGTACCACATTGACTGTACTTGGTGTGCTTTTACGATATGTGTTACAGAAGATAAGGCCCTTGACCTTATAAGGCAATTGCATTTTACTGCAAAAGCTTTGCAATGTGGACAAACTGAGATTCTGGGAAAGTGTTGCGCACTGCTTATTTCTGCGAACACGACACTCAGCAAGTGTTGTGAAGTGAGCAGCTAAAGTTAGATAAGTGCTGCCATGTTACCCACCACAGAGGGATGGGGTGCAGCTATTGACAAGTCTGGTTCATTGTCCCCATTTCACTCTAGGAGTATTTTCTTCACTGGTTAACTCCTTCCAGCAAACATGCCTCAGATGCCTTCATTCAGGAGTCCTTACATGCAGAAGACGAGCAACCTTGAAAGTGGTCAGATCAAGCTGACTTCATGTGTAATTGATTAAGGCTGTGTAATTGATCAGAAAACTTTTTTCTTAGCATCTTTCACGGTGTCGGTAACAGTTGGAATCTAGCTGTTGCTGATTGTCTGTAGTCTGAGCTATGCAACCTTTGACACTTTGCATCTCTTAATAACCTATTTTCATCCACAGAATAGTTTTGGCACCCATTACACTTCAAAATGTGATCAAATTAATAGATCAATTCTGCCTGTATCACCACAAGAGACCATCTCGGAGCATGGCCCCTGAAACGTACTCCCTGCCTTTATTGTCTTCTTCTGCTGCTCACTACCCTGTGGATCTCGTTAAGGTTAGGCCTGGTAATCCTGTTCTGTGTAATGTTAACATTTAAGCACTGTTTTCATGAAGAGAGTGCACAGGGCCTCTGAACTACAAAGCAAAAGATGTGTTACACTCTAGGCATGCACTTGTCAAGTTCTCTGTCTAGTGGCATATATGACTAAAAAACTGAGCGCTTATTTATGAGAAGGTCAAGGGGAGCAAAGCTTAGTTAACGAATTCCCTGCACATGAGAGCTTCAGACAACGCTTGCTTCTTCATGAAAATGTGTCACCGAATAAGTGCCAGCTTGTGCAAGTAGCATAGATTAATGGTTTGGTTTCTTTTTAATGTATTAGCATTAGAAATATCTGTGCAAACGGAAATGACAACCATCATCAGTCAGTAGCCAGTGGCTGGTGGCCCATCTGCTATAGTGGGCAGGTGGCAACCTGCCCACTGGGCTACGAACGAAGTTAGTGTACTACCTATACGAACTTAATATACTGGCTCGGATATAATGAACTTTAGTATGTTACCTTGGATATAATGAACTTTAGTGTATTAACTAAGACCCCCCCCCCCCCCCCCCCCCCTACTCATAATTTCACCACTGTCCGTCTGGCTAAGCTTGCCCTAGGTGGCCCCCCCTGGTGGCAGTTCAATTAATGATTGGCCTTGAGAGGTTGCTTGGGAATAGCAACCAGGGTCTCACAAGCCCCATCGATGACAGCACTTGCCACAGCAGGACAGTGACGCATTGCTTAACTGGCATGCCACTGCTCAAGGAGTGATATGAGGAAGCCAGAGTTCTATGAATGTAAAGTAGAGAATGACCAATTCCACATGTAGGGGCATTGTGTCATACCTTTAAAGGGGAGCTTAAGTGTCCCCTCCAGTATTAATGTGCAAGCACTAAGGCCTCCCACTCACCTGTTTCGCCTATCTTTGTTTTAAGCCTGCTTGGCCTTGAAAACCAAGCCTCGAGCCGAAACAGAAGTGAAAACTGAAGTGCTAAGCACCTAATTTGAATTTGGCCTAACCACACTAAATCTTCCGTAATTTTTTTTTTCTCATTCTTCTTCTCCTGCCTTCCTCCCTACTTGGCTGGACGGTAGCAAACGGGGCAGTGGCAAGCTGAAGAAGTCTCCTCTCGGCTGGAAGTCGTTCTTTGCCCGCGGCTGGCACTCGGGCAGCACCAGGGAGAAGGACAAGCATGGGCCAGGCCTTCGCAAGGCCAGCACCGGGTCACTGCCACACCACCAGAGCCTGCCCATACAGGTAGCAACTGCAACTAGGGTGGCAGCAGCTTGGGCTCTTACATTACAAGAGGTTTAGGACACTCTTCTCATTTGGGCAGTCAGTGCCCTGCTAGCCTGCGGGAGCCAATCTTAGCGAGAGCTAGTCACTGTTGTGCAGCTTTCAGTGATCAGTGGTGTTCATCGAGGACTGATTCACTGAATAATGCTTTGTTAGTGAAAGAAAACTACTGACAAGTAGATTCACCATTCTTGTCGCATGCTGTATTTTCATGCATCATGCGTTCATTCAATCTGCACTCTGTTAGAACGTGCTGTTTTTTTTCCTACCATGTTTTTGGCTCTTGCTGCCAGTTTCCTGCCTCAAACTTCTTGGCATCAGGACTTGTGGTGGGATTAAAATTGTCTTAAACTCTTGATCGGAACTGCGTTCAGAGCTTGTTCATCTGTGCCAAGTGGGTTGGCCTCAAGCTAATGTTGAAGCAACTCATCTGTATGCTCCTAGCTTAGAGAACTTGGGGAAATTACCATTTTTTGCTGAATATAAGCTTGCTGGAATTGTTTCATCTGAAACTAGCGTAGTGCATGTTGTACAGATAATCCTGTGTTTATTATTCATAGCAGATATAATTACAAACATAATCAGTCCCCTGCGATTCCAGCACTGTGAACTAATTGCAATGAAGCTCCTAAGTAGACCATTTTCAGTGATGATAGGCAACTGTGGTGCTTCAGCGGTGTCACCACTAAGTTCTAGTACACACCACGGTTTCTGCAAAGCATTGCAGATGCCTTGGGGGTGGGGGTTGTTTTACGCTTTAGAATTAAAACTGCTCTTACTCGTGAGATGGACTGCAGTTCCTTTTCAGTGGCCATCACCATTTTTTTTTAAATCAATATCTTGCATTGCCTCAGTGATAGTTTCTGTTCCTTTTACCTTTGCTTCCAGGACAAGGCACTCACAGAGGCAGACCTGACACACAGTGCATCCAAGCAGCTGAGGAGTGTGAAGAGTGCTGAATCTCTCATCTCGAGTGGCGGCCACTCGGGTCGAAATTCTGATGCCTTAGACTCATGCAACTCGTCTTCAGGTAAGAATGTACTGTTTGCAACATATTCTTTTTTTGCAGATTATGCTGCATCTTGAACACCCTCAATTATGTGAATAGTGCCTATATAAAATATAATGCCGAAATAGGGCAATATAAAATATATTGCCGAAATAGATTGATTAAATATGATTACTTCATTCTGTAACAAAAAGAAAACAATTAGTGAAGTTGTTTCTTTTGCTGTTCTTAGATATAAAGAGTGTTGGCATCTTTCATATATAAAATGAGGCCTCAGTATTTTTGCACCTACTGTCCAATAGGTTCTAAATGTTTTGATATCGCGTGATTTCAAGTATTATTGTGCCTTTGCTGCTGCTACTTTTCCTGAATCTGCAACGGCACTTTTCCACTTCGCAGATGCGTCGAGAGTGCAGCCATTCCAGTGGCTCCCTGAGGGCACACCTGCCTCCTCTCCAACTGGTCTGCACAAGCATGTCCGCTCTGTGTCACACGACTCTTACTTCGAAAGGGGTGGGCTGGACATGTCTCTGGAGGACGTGCACGCCGCCTTTGGGCTCGGCTCCCAGCTCCCTGCCGGTGCTCCAGGCGGGGTCTGCAGAGCAGCAGGCAGTCAGACCGCTGTTGGCCCTCACAAATCGCCACGGAAACAGAAACTGTGCCCAGACAGTAGCGACGGTGCCAGTCCCAAAGTGCAGCGGCTCAGTGATTGCACACAGGCGCCCACATTCCACTCTAGTCAGGAAGCTGCTGCAGAAAGTGCGTTCAGCAAAATGGACACCGCTCCTTCCAGCGACCACGCTTCCTCTCACCCTCAGTTGCCGACGTACACAGCGGCCTCCAGCGAACAGGGTTCCGATAGGCGGCAGCAGTCGAGTCGTTCGCTGACCCCCTATTCGAACCGACAACCAATGGCTGTCCCTAGCCCCGACGATATTGAGCCATACACATCCCCATCGCCACAAGAGTACTCGCAGCCACCAAGCCAATTCCGAAGCGTGGCATCGCCGATTCATCTTGGCAACGAGAAGATGGTCTTAGTGGAGGTTCATGCTACCGAGGAGAGTAACGATCAGCAAAGGGAAACTATTGATGGTGGACTGGTCTTCCATCGCCCTTTTGTTGAGGATGTCGAAGATACAGACGGCCCATGCGGGAGCACCGGCGGATCGACCGAATTCGACGAATCCGAAAGTCACGCGGGGACAAGTTTGTCCCTTGCCGAGGACATTGCGACATCGCTTAAGATGAGCTGCTGCCAGTTTGACACAGACTTCTTAGTTGGAGACTCCTGTGGCCAAGGTCTTGAAACTAGTTTTCTTAACCGCATGAGTGCCTCGCTTCCGTATATAGAGGACACTGACACATCGGCATCACCACTGTCGTCACCCTGTGCCGGCTGCGAGCTGCTTCCTCTGGAGATGTCAACAACAAGGTCAACACCGTCACCCGCCGATGTGCCGCAAAGTGGAGCTTGTGATGGTAGCGGCAGTGAACAGATGAGCTCGTCATTTTTGGCGGCTTCGGTTGTGGACGAGAGTCTTGAGACTCCTGTATCTGTGATGCCAGAGGACGATGGCCTTCGGACGTTTGTGGATAGTGAGGTGCATGGTCTCTGTGGTGGGGTTGACACGGTTCAAAGGGTAGAGGCACTTAACAGCAGTGTTGTTCCTGCTGACAGAGCAAGTGCCGCGGCTGTTGATGAGGAAAGCTCATCATCAGATGGGGAAGAGGACAATGAGGAAGCAATGCCATATTCTTACTTAGACGAGAGTCCATTGCTGAGTGATGCTTGTGGTGGCATGCTGCATTCTCAGAGCCAGGACCAGAACCTATGCCTTCTCTCCCCTCAGGAGCCAGCAGTTCTTGAGGAAGAGAGAGAGCTCCCAGACCCAGGTGAGACTAGTGAAATGGCCCAAGAATTGTTGGGCTCGGCAGAAGAATGCAAAATGCAGGTGGAGTCTTGCATCACAGAACCAGCGCCGATGGTGTGCGACGTGGTTGTAGACGCAGGAGCTGGTGCGCCTGACAGTGCAGAATGCCCATTATTAGATTTTAGCAGCAGCTCTGTTGGGGGACCAAAAGATTCTTGTGATCAGGATTTACTTGATGTCTCAGAGAATCGTCTACTTAATTCTAGTCCTGAAATCCCGCTTAATTCTACTCGCTTACCTGACTGTGACATTGGAGCAGCAAGCTCCAATCTGCCTAATGTCACTTCATCCGATTCTCAGAAACCCATTGATATCACAGGTGTAAACCAGACAAGCTCACATAATGAAAAAACTGTAGCTTCTGATAAGTCATTAGTGGAGCTCCAGCAAAGTGAAAATGTTCATACAGAAAACAAGAAGGAAGCAGAGCCACTTCAGTATGTTAATGAGCCTGTGGCTGATCTTGGCACAGTGAATGACTCTAAGCCATTGATTGACTTTAGTGATGATGAAGTACAGCTAAGGTCATCCCCACGCCAAGCGAGAGTTATTGAAGCAAAACGAAAATCTGAAATGGTCAAACCCAATGCTGCAAGTACTGAAATGGACAGAAAGCGCCTCTCTGAGCCACCCCAGTATTCACGCTCAGAAAAGAGGGGCTCTGTGAAAGAACTCTTGTCCAAGTTTGAACCAGCTGATGCACATGGCAGTGCAGACTTAAGTCCATCAAAGACTAGCCAGCCTAGCCTTTTTACTCAGCTTAAGGTTATGCGGCTTCAGTCACTTAAGAACCCTTCTTCTCCTTCGACCAATTACGATCCCTGGTCTGATCCCATTCTTGACCAAGAAGACCAGGATGGCAGTCTGAGTCACAGGGACGAAGCTACTGCAGTTGGCACAGCTGCCAAGAACAATGCTGTTCACAACGAAGTGGGAACAACACTGGCGATTCAACCTTCTGCTTCAGAACCCAAGGTCCTGGGTGGCACAGCAGAGATTGTCTTGGATGCCGCTGTAACTGATGGCAGCACAAGGCCGTCCACTCTAGAGCTGCGGAAGGTTAACGTGCCAAACCAGGTTGAGGAGAAGCAGACTAACCAAGTACCGCTTAAGCCTGAAGCAACGCGAAGTTCTTCGGTTCCATCTGTTGAGAGCGAAGTCAGTCGCAGGCGAATAGAGAAGATCAAGGAAGAACGCCGTGCCCAGCTGAGGGAGAAGCTTAAGTCCGAAAGCTGCCGTTCCCAGTCAGACGAGGCGGTCGTGACCAAAGCAGAAGCGAAGCTGAGGAGGACCTCGGATGACGTTGCACTATGGAATGTGGACATTGTGCCGCTGCGGCAGGCAAACCGTGAGAACGAGAGGCAGCAGCTGCCTGGTGTTAGGAGCTGGCCGAAGCAGACAGCATCAGGGGACCAGAGGAGGAGGGACTCTGCTAAGCAAACTACCATCGACGTCGTGGACAGGAAACCGCCAGCAGGTAGAACTTCACCTGTCAAGACATCTCCCGTCAAAAGCTCGCCAACAAAGACTTCACCCATTAAGTCGTCGCCCATCAAGTCGCAGCCTGCAAGGTCACCAGCCCAGCAGGCAGAGACTATCATACGAAAGCAGGACCTCTCTCCACCCAAGCGGATCCGTGACAGGGCGGCAATGTTTGAGTGTCGCAGCCAGAAAGAGCAGGCACGCCCTCCGCCCCCACGGCTTGCTCGTGCTGACCTTTCCTCATTCTGAGAAATGGGCCACCATTCCACAGCACCTGCTGCATGTCGTGCTCTCAATCTCTTTGTTTCCCTCTTCCTTTTTAACCTTCTGCTAAGATGAGAAGCACCCCCAGTTGGGTCTCCACTGTAATGTTGAAAATGACCAATGGAGAGAAAGGTTTGGTGCTACTCTGCCATAGTCTTGTTTGTGTATACGTCTTAGGGCACTGCATCGTTGTTCTTATATGCCTCAGCTTCATTCGGCAAACTCCTCAGAAAGTAGATGGCGAAAGTCACCTGGTACATTCAGTTCATTATTGCGAACAAGAGTTTGGGACCTTTTGTGCCCTTTGAATTTTCGTCAGGTGCTGGCTGAGAGCTTGCTAAAGTGGACCTATGCTGTTCTACCTGTCTGCGAGGCCAAACAGCTTCCAACTAAAAAGCCAAAGTATGCGTAGAGACAAAGACAGGAAGCATTGCATTGCTGTACAGTGGCTACTGCTCTTCTTTTTCTGGTATGCTGGTGTCAAGCTCAGTGAATGTACATGTTTGTATGCTCGTTCTCTTTGTTGGCAATGCACCGAGATTACGTCTCTTTTATTGACAAACTTTTTATACCATGCCAGTGACATTTTTTGTTTGCGCCTGGTAGAAAACGGGGGTTCAAGGGGTGGAGTGCACTTGTTGCATCTTTGTTCTCTTCACATCTTAATTTTGTTTTTGCTTTCAATGAATGCTGTGTACATACTTGTTGCTGGTTTTTATGCTGTAATAAGATTATATAAATATTATAGATATATACATATGAACATTTATGAGAAATATATATATGTATGTGGCATCATCATAACAACCTGCTTGTGGCTTGGTTTCTTTAGCGAGCAATGTTTATGCACATTTTCAAGTAAATCATTGTTTGGGGTCTAAGGCTTTGTAAGGTGGGTGTGCAAACACATTTGCAATCAGTATGTAGGAGAAGCTGCATAAGATGGCGTCATCATACTGCTGCGCTAAGAGAAAGTAAAAATAAAAGCACAGAGCTAAACTGATCAGACTGCAATTGTGAGAAATTGTGCACTGTGTTCATTACTGTTGAGCACAGACTGAGAAATACTGCTTATATTCTGGGTGGCACCATATTTGCATCTGGTGACAGTACTTTCAGCTTGCAGACTTCTCAACTTTAGCACCCAGTATACGTGGGGATGTCAGTTCCCCGGTTCAGGTGAGAAAGCTGCTGAAAGAGTTGAGACTTATTATGGAGGAGGCTCGGCCCTTTGCTGTCTAAGCGGGGCTTGTTCCCCAGGGCAGTGGCTAACAACTGTTTGGTAAACCTAAAAGTTAGTCTAGCTTGATATGAGGACTACAGTTGTGCACAGTGACATGGCAACAAGAAAATGGCAAGTCTCTTGTGGAAGCAAGAACATGGTGACATTTTCTCTATTATGAGCCTTTCTGGAATAACCATGTGTTGAATTTGTGTGAAAGTATCTCTGAAGCTCTGTGTACGAGTCTAATTTACTTGAGCTGATCACCAGTTCTCTATCACTATCTCTGCAATGCAGGCAGACCATCGGATTTCTTTGCAGAGTGCTATGCACTTTTAAATACTAATGAGGCAGGCAAGCGTACACAACTCATACATAGTACGGAGTTTGCAGCTGTGTACGTGAGGATTCTGCACTCATTACATTCAAGATGAGCTTCCCCCATTACAAGTTAGAAATTGTTGCTAAGTTTGTGATAAAATGTGAGAGGTGTAGCTTGTACAAACTATGTGTGCTGTCAGTTTATTGCCGTGATTCTGGAACAGTGCAAGAAGTCTTATCACAGAGCATGGAGGGACGAATATTGCGCTTCAAAACACCAGCTCTCATAACTTTGAGCTTATGTTTTTAGCTTCCCATGGGAACTAAGAAAGTGTTATAAATTTTAAACCCTGGTAGCATTCCACTTACCCTGTCGCAAAAAATCGATTAGGTGCGTTTCCGAAGTCGGCACAAAAGATTAGGGGAAAGTCGTCTGCTATCGCTACTTCCGGTTCCAACTTTCTCCCTTGTTTGCTTGCATAACTGTAGTCGCTGTGCTGATATCACTTATTTTACTAATTTATTAATCCTGCAACATCGTTGGTTGTACTGCATCATGGCAAGGCCAACGCGACGTCGACTGTGCTCTGCTTCGTGGCGTGTTTTCGTACGAAATGCAACCAAAATAATGAAAATGGTACGAGGCTTTCTATGAGTATGCAGCGGATGTGTTGAGACTCGCTAAACGCACATTGGCCTGTGTGGGTCGTTTGCTAGCGACAGCCTTTACACGCCGTGAGAAAAATACATTATCGTCTGCTAAACTGTGCACATTTCAGCACTTCGCAGTACGGCGAAAAAAACCTATTTACCGACGCATTGAACTCATTCAAATGCATGTGAAACCGACTGCAGCGCATGCGCACAATAGCCAGCCTAGGCCGGCGTATCGACCACGACAGAACGTGCTTGCCTTTCGGGATTTTAAATTTCTGCCCTCAGGTCACGCTCATGGGCAGCACGCGCTGATCTTGCGGTGATGCTGTACAGTGAGCGATGGCGCAGCACGAATGAGTGAATAAACTATGCAGACATGCACGGCGAATGCATGCAACAGTGTGGGACAAAAAAAATAGGGAACCGGAAGTAGCTGGTTGATGATTTTCCCATGATTCTTTGCGTTCACTTTGGAAACGCACGAGCAGAGAAGGTCGTGCTCTCCTTCCTGAACGCTCTCTCCGCGTGTGCTTTGCGTCGTGCTCCGGCTGGCATGAGGCACACTGACTAAAGTGACTGTGCCCTTTAAAGCGCTATAACTCTTAATGGCAAGCTCCGAAGTTTTGCAAAAAAAAATAGTTTCGAGGAGAGGCAGTGGCGCAGTAACGGTCTTCCTTCTCGGTGAGCGCCGTGAGAGAAGGGATGAAGGACAGTGAAAGTGGAGGGCTTGGGAATCTTTTCGACCACCTGGGAATATTTCTAGGGTGTTCGAGGGGTGTTCGAGGTAGGCTATAAAAAATTGGAGGACGCTTAAGATTCGCCTTTAAGAGTGGAACGCGACAGCGTGTTGCAGCATACAATGCCAGGGAGTCCACGGAACGCCATCGCCCGTTCGGCGCGACGCCTTGCCCGTTAGACAGATCGCTCTGCTACGTACGGTGAAACGGACGCGCGGAGCGGCAAACCACGTAGAAGCGCTGCCAGGCGCCTTGCCGAAACACGCGGGACTCGAGTTGCAGTCGTAGTTCGTCGGCACATCGTTCTCTGCAAACCCGATGCCACGAATGTCAGCATAGCTTCCACGTCGCACGAAGGGGCAGCAAGCCGCAAGCTTCGTGGTGAACGCGCTTTGGATGTGCGCTGCGTTGTTCGCCGCTCACCGCGTGATTCCTGCGTGCCCGCACGGCCCCACTGCGCCCGAACGAGAGATATGTCAGACGCGTCACTTCCTTTCCTTACAATCTATTTTCATTTTCCTTTCCTTACGGCGCGGTTCGGGTGTCCACAGAGATATGTGGGACAGGCCTCACTTCCTTTCCTTAAAGCCAATTTTCATTTCATCTTCAAGGCGCGGTCCGGTTTGTCCACCGAAATACGTGACAGGCGTCCCTTCCTTTCCTTGCGCTAGGGTGCCTCGATGCCAGCGCCGGGTGAAGACAACTTAAGTGACGCCGCCATATTGAATCACAACTGGCCCCTCCCATGTACCGCGAAATGCTCGACTGGTAGCCCTGTGTAGCTCTCGCTGCAAAAGGCCGTTCAAGTTAAAGCACTTAGAAGCGCGCCGAGAGCATGAACGGCGCCGTTACAAACGCTAGCGCCGCTGATCCCGTGTGATTCAATATGGAGGCGACGCTGAAGTCCACCCCGGCAGCGCTGGCATCGAGGCACCCTATCCTTGCGCTGCCGTCGCGCGCTATCTGTTGGGGCAGTGGCGTACATTGCAAGGAGGAGGAGGGATTTTTCGCTCATGGCCGACGCCGACGACACCGGCTTTTCTGCGACACAAACATTTTAACGCTGTCGTGTTAAAATGTTTGCATTATGTAGAGTACAGGCCACCGAGCATTCATGCCGCGCGCGTACGAGACCTCAAAAGTGAGCAGAAAATTAACATTTTGCAGCGCAGTTCTTACGCGCCCGTATAATCTTCCTTGTATGTCGTCTCATTCGCGCCTTTATTCTCAGCCGCTCTCTCATCTCAAAAACATGCATTCAGTCCACCACCAGGCTAGACGGGCAGCCCGCGCCCGCATCTTGCATAAAGCACATGAAAACGAACCTGACATAGTCTACGAGACGCCGAAGAGTACTCCCAACCCTCAGCTTACGCCCTCTGCGTACTTTCCAACTACCTACAACACACGACATCAGGCTCGATCAGGGCAAACACCTCGATAGAAGACGAAGAAGCAGCCATCGCGCTAGCGATGTCTTCCGCTGCCACACTTATCCTGAGCGATTCTAAAACCGCGATTCAAAATTTGGCCCGCGGGCAGATACATGCCGCCGACTATAAAATTCTCACCCCCAACCACCTCGCCCCATCCAAATAGTCTGGGTACCGGCCCATTCGAGCAATCCCGGTAACGAACCTGCCCATTCCGCTGCTCGAGCGTACGTCAACCGAACGGCGCGTACCGAAGACCCAGGCAGCACGAGAGACCGGCTGATCTCATATCACGACATCACGCTACACTATAGCCAAGAACGTCTACTTTACCCCCCGCCATACACATCGCTGACAAAACAACAGAAGACCTGGCGACAGCTCCAGGCTCGCACCTTTCCCTCTCCAGCGCTACTTGCGCTTTTCTTCCCTTCTACTCACACCTCCGAATGTTCCCTCTGTGGGGCCCCGAGAGCCACATTCGACCACATTATGTTCTGCCGATAGCTGCAACCACCGGCCCAATTGGCCCTCGCGGACTCGGAGGGGTGGGAGCTCTTGGTTTCTAGCTCCGATCCGTCCTCGCAACTGAGGCTGGTGCAGTGGGCGGAGAAGGTCGCCGTCAGACACGGGCTGCCGGCCGCCACCCACGGCCAGGAGCCAGCCCACATCTGAAATTTTGAACTATAAGGGCTCTGCCAATAGTAAAGTTTTTCACCACCACCACCCGCATCTCAGAATTAGGGGTGAGGAGATCTCCACCTTGGACGCGATGCTTCGCGCCGCGTTCAAGTCGGCCCTCCACCTACCCCTCAATGCTTTCACAGGGAAACTTGTGGACGCCCACACACAGACCTACTACATCCGATTAACACAAGCTACTACTGGATGCCACATCCTCAACACTCTGCATTCACATCCCGGCTACCGACCGCACATTCCTCTCCATCATACGCACCATCCACTCCAACCTCTTCGTCAAGCTTCTTCTCAGAAACACCCACCCACAACACCACGACCCCCACCACCGAGCCAAGGCAAAGGCGCTCCACAAATATTACGGCCCCGAGACGTATGGCGTGCGGGTGGACGACGCATGCTCAGGCGAGGAAGCGGCGGCAGCCGTGCCGGGCCATATACTCTTTAAACTCTTGCTGCTCTCCCCCTCCCCTCAGCTACCTCCTCAGAAGTGGCTGAGGAGACAACCATAGCCCTTGCGATTGCCCCACACGGAAGCTCGTTATCCGGTGCCAGCCCGTCCCGTCACGTGGAGCTGCTCTGGGTGCCTGTGCACTAGAGGAACCCCGGCAAAGAGGCTGTGAACAGCTTAGTCCGAGGTCTGATACACGGGGCACAGGCTGCCCCCGCGTTGGAATTTTCCGAGAAGCGCATGCACACGCTCAGTGAGCTGACTCAAGCGTGTACCGAGCTGATCGAGAGACAGCTCTACTCCCCACCCCGTTCCTCCCTTGACAATTACCACTAAACCCTATGGCGCCGCCTCCAGTCCTCCCATCCCCTTGTATTGGGTCCGCTCATAAAACCCTCAATGACCCCTCTTGCACCCTCTGCAACCGCACTACCACCACCACCAGTAGTAGTAGTAGTGGTGGCGGTGGTTTATTTAAAAAAAAGGGATAGAAAAGAATGTTGTCGGCCGCGGCAATGGCTATCTAATATCTTATGCACCCGAGCTGCAGCCCTTGCCCACATTCTATTCCAATGCCCGGCGGATCCTCCCCCTCGGGGCCTGGAGCACCTCACCAGGTGGGAGGATTGGGAGCCTTCTGCTGCACTCTGAGGACCAGGTCCCGCAGAAGACCGCCACGGACCGGGCTGCCGGCGTCATGGACCGTAGGAACATGAACTTTTGAGTAAAAACCGCGCACGAAAGCCGGAGGAACAGGGCGAGGCGAGATGTCGCGGCGCAGCACACGCAGACCACAAAATAAGTGGTTTTTTTAGGAAAGGAGATGACGCAGTAACTCTCACTTCTCGGTGAACACGTCAACCGCTCCGCGAGGGAACAAAAGAAGAATGAGAGAAAAAGCCTGCCATAGTGGAACATGGAGATCTCTAACTCATGCACTGGCAGCGCACGGCACGCGGGCGCCGTTTGCGTTCCGCCTCCCTCCTTTATCCCTTCCCTTACGGCGCGGTTCAGCTGGCAACCAAGATGTGAGACAGATACTGCGCAATTTCCTTTCCCCAAAAACCAATTGATAAAAAAAAACGTGGCTGATACGGCCGGGTTCAAATCCGGATACTGAGCCACTGCGCCGGTTGGATTGGTTTTAGAGCGAAGAGCTCGACTCCTCCAATGCCGAGCCTGAAGGTCATCTGGGTCTTAGATCTGACCTCTAACGGTAGGTGCGCTGCATGAGCATAATCGCGCGTGGCAGGTTCCTCGATCTTCATCTTCATGAACTCGTCGCCACAGCTGCGCGCTTGGCAGTCAAATCCGTCGCTGCGCTGGCCAACTTTACTATATAGATAGGATAGACCCTATCTGGGACAGCAGCAATAGCATAGAGGTACAGAGTCCGCCTCGCGTGCAAGCGGACCGGGGCTAAACCTGGTGCCGCGCAATTCTTCACCGGGTTTGAATAAAAAAACAACACGTATCGATGGAATTGCATAACCAGGCCTGGGGTGCGGCGTGATCTCGGTGACCAGAACCGACAACACACTCCCTCACCAGAACAGGATTTGGCCACCCTAGTGCAGTACTTTGCCACAACCTTCCATGAACAAACCAATTAACCCTCGGCCCTCAGTCCCCAGCGGCTGCGAAGCAACTGACCAAGGCGGCGGTCAGACCTGTGACGCAGCAGAAGGTGCTGAGAATTTCTGGCTTCGGACAGGCCACCCTTGGAATCTGAACTTGGCAACGTTTAACGCTAGAACCTTATCTAGTGAGGCTAGCCTAGCAGTGCTCTTCGAGGAACTAGCGGGCACTAAATGGGATGTCATAGGGCTTATTTAATTAGGAGGACAGGTGAGGCGTATAAATTTACAGAGCTTTCCCTCTGCGTATCCTGACTGAACGGAGTTGAGTCACAGGCACTTTTTTTTTAGTGCGCTAGCACTTACAGTGGCCATTCGCCAAATTTAGGCGTTGTCTGTTCGTATGTTTGTCTGAAGTAGGTTCGGCCTACCCACCGCGTCAAGCGACAACTCAGTCATGAGAGAGTGTGCTCGCAAAGAGCTACCTGGATCGCAACCCAACCCAAGACACCGAAGTTCCTTTTGCCATAGAAGAGCAGAGGTGCATCTTAACTTGTGCACTGCGCCACTGTGCCAGGAGTACTAGGCACTACCACAAATAGTGCCTTTTTGGTGCTCACTTGGAACACGTGCTAATTGAAGATAAGGCCACCCGCTTCTACTCGGCACGGCCGACGAGAATAGGCGAGACTTCGCCTACGCATACCGAGCGATGCGGCGGTAGCACGGCCTCGCCCTTTCAGTGAACTAATGAAACCCTTCCTGCTTCCCTCGTCGAACTGTGACGTCAGCTGAAACCCTGTATTAGCTAGGGCCTTGGAAATGCCGTCAAGTTATAGCCTGACAGAATACTTAGCTGGTGTCGAGGCGCGTACTGTGCGATGACAGTGTACGTTAAAGATCCCCAGGTGGTCAAAATTATACCGACCTCCTCCACTACGGCACCTCTTTCTTCCTTTCTTCTTTCGCACCCCCTTTCATCCCTTCCCTTACGACGCGGTTCGGGTGCCCACCGAGATAAGTGAGACAGTTACTGCGCCATTTTCCTTTCCTCAAAAACCAATTTTCATTTTCATTTTTTCGAATAGTAGTAGTAGTAGTAAGTGGTTTTATTAAAATAATAATGAAAAGGAAAGAAAACATTTTTGCTAGCCCCGGCATCTGCCATCGATACTGAAGCATCTGAGCTGGGGCAGCAGAAATAAAGGATAGCAGGCAGAATGGAGAAATGAAATGAAATAGGTGAGGGGACAGGAAGAGGTAATATACAAAAGCTATTTACACAATAAGAAATGTGTACAGGTTGCGCGCGTGATTAATTCATGATGGAGCAATAAAAACACGCGGACAGCACTATGTTGACTATAACTGGAGTGGGGCGTCCAGTTGTTAATCGTCCAAGGTAGCACTCGCGGAGCGTTCGGTCAGTGCGTGTAACTTACCTGGCGGAGAACAGACGGGACTTTTCGAGGCGTCCTTGATCATAATAATTTTGACCACCTGGGGATCTTAAGGTGCACTGACATCGCACAGCACATGGGCGCCTTTACGTTACGCCTCCATCGAAACGCAGCCGCCGCGGCAGGGGCCAAAAATGAATTTCTGCATATTACTTCTCCCCCTGTCCTCTATTCCTGTCCCCTCACCTCTTTCATTTCATTTCTCCATTCTGCCTGCTGTTCTTTATTTCCGCTGCCCCAGCTCAGGTGCTTCAGTATCGATGGCAGATGCCGGGGCTAGCAAAAATCTTTTCCTTCCTTTTTACTATTATTTTTTTAATAAAACCACTACCACCATTTCTGCACTAAAATCTCTCTCCCCCCCCCCGCCGCGGTGGCTCAGTGGTTAGGGCGCTCGACTACTGATCCGGAGTTCCCGGGTTCGAACCCGACCGCGGCGGCTGCGTTTTTATGGAGGAAAAACGCTAAGGCGCCCGTGTGCTGTGCGATGTCAGTGCACGTTAAAGATCCCCAGGTGGTCGAAATTATTCCGGAGCCCTCCACTTTCACTCCCTCCTTTATCCCTTCCCTTACGGCGCGGTTCAGGTGTCCAACGATATATGAGACAGATACTGCGCCATTTCCTTTCCCCCCAAAAAAAACCAATTATTATTATTATTATTAAAATCTCGGAATTAAAACACACGCGCACAGCACTGTGTTGGCTACAACTGGAGTGAGGCGTCCAGTTATTAATCGTTCAAGGTAGAAACCGCGGGGCGTTCGGTCACTGCGTGTAACTACCTGACGGAGAACAGACGGGACGTCAAGCCCGTGTGTTCGAGGAATGCACAGAGGCTCACCAAGGTTCGCTCACGAGTGCGCGCTGCCCTGCGGCCACAATAGCGTCTTGAGGGAGTCTGGTAGTATGCCCAGCGCCCTATAGGCCACAAGCATATCGCGACGAGCATCGGCTAACCTGGCACAGTGAAGGAGCAGGTGTTCTAGTGTTTCCACTGCACCGCATCCGTCACACACATCACTCGCCGCGATTCCGTGACGATCCCGTCGTTCCCCGGGCCACATGAACTAATCACGCGCACAACCTGGACACATTTCTTATTGTGTAAATAGTTTGTATATACTACTTCTCCCCCTATCCTCTCTTCCTGTCCCCTCACCTTTTTCATTTCATTTCTCCATTCTGCCTGCTATCCTTTCTTTCCGCTGCCCCAGCTCAGGTGCTTCAGTATCGATGGCAGATGCCGGGGCTAGCAAAAAACTTTTCCTTCCTTTTTACTATTATTTTAATAAAAAAAACCACTACCACCACTAAAATCTCGGTTTAAATTTCTGCAGCCACGCGGCGGCAACAGCTCCCCTGGGCAAAGTGGATTCGGAGCCCGGAAATTGCTCAAGCCAGTCGCGAAGTGGCCTGCGTATTTTTGAAATAAGGATCGATACACAACTTGAAGCCGCATCCGCAGCGCGAAACAGTGATATATCTAAACAGTCTACACAGGCTCGTTGCTGCTAACCATCCTGCTATAACCACGAAGTGTAAGACCGGCTTTCGGCTTATGCTTCCTCCGGTTCGCAGGCTAGGTTGAAGCAGACCGTCGATACTGCGACTGCTGTAGGCCTATTTTTTGTAGTTTATACTCCCTGTCAGAAGCGTTGAAAGCTCCGAGATACAAGTTAGAGCTCGAGATAGAAGGACCGGTATAGTATATGCGTTATCGCGGCCGTATACTGAGCCTATCATACCGGTCGCGAACTACATAGGGGCGTTGTAAGCTGCTATAATACGACCGGCATCATAACTGCTGCGTCTCAGATCGACTGCCCTGCCTTTTCAGCGTGCTTGTGTCTATGAAGTTAAATAACAGCACAGCGTTTTTTTTTTACTTTTACTTCTCGTAGATGAGGCTGTGGGCCCACGAAGAGGAAGAAAAAATAGAAGGACGCTTAAGCTTCGTCTTTAAGAGTGAGACGCGAGAGCGTGTCGCAGCGTTGTCGAGGGGTATTCGGCGCGACGCGTGGCCCGTTGGACAATTTAAGGAAAGGACGCATGTCTCACATATCTCGGCGGACACCCGAACCGGGCCGTAATTGGAAGGAAAGTGAAATGAACAATTATTTTTAAGGAAAGGAAATTACGCCTGTCTCACATTTCTTGCTGGACACCCGGATCGCGCCGTAAGGGAAGGAAAAATCGATCGATCGATCAGTCAATCAGTCCATCAATCACTCAATCCTTAACGCTGTCGCGTTAAAATCCCTTCCCTTACGGTGAGGTTCAGGTGTCCACCGAGATGCGCCATTTTTCGCTCACGGCCAACGCCGCCGACGACACCGGCTTTTCTGCGACACGAGCTCCTTAACGCCGTCGCGTTAAAATGCAATATATGTCGCTGTCGTGGTTGAGTGATAGCTGCTCGCGCAGTTTACCTAATGCGCGTCAACGTTGAGCTTGGTTCTTGCTTTTGCGTGGTTGTTGCAATAACAGGAAGTGGCAGGTCTGGCCTTTCAATGAACGGCCGTCGACTAGACGTTTCTGCCTGCTTCGTGCGCATCTACACGCAGCGCGCACATTCCTCAGCGTTCCAGGCGTAATACGGACTGCCACGTGTGCCGGTGCGGTCGCTCAGTGGAAGCACGGCACGTGTGCGAGCGGAAACGGGCCACGAATTCTTCGCGTGCTGGCACGTCTTCAGGTGCGGCAGCGGCAACGCATTTCAGTCGGCCTCTGCGCAGCTGTGGGTTGGAGAAGTCTCCACGGGGGCGAGATAAGGGGTGATAACGGTGCTCGTGCTGCCCGTAACTCTCTCGAGTCGCCTTATCGGCGAAGGCGGCGACCACAGACCGGCGTTGCTGCCAACACCACAGCCTGGGACGCGGCTTGACGCACAATCTAGTCAGGTAGGTCTCCCCGTGGACGTGCATATATGCGCTTAAGCATTGGAGTGCGAACTATGAGAGCACCTCATGCTGCAATGTTTATCAGTTCCTCATGTATGTGTACGATTATTGTTATAGGAAGTACAGTCGGACAACGGAAGCGGCCCCCATGTCTGTAGCGCGTGGTTCGTATGTCAGAGAGTGAAAGAAACGTTTAGCTGCTCAGTTCGGGCTGCAGTGCTCTCGTCTGAGTTGCTTGTTTATTAATGTGTCTCTCCTTGCGTTCAGACGTTGAGCCTAGCAGGAGTGGTCAGATTTCGCTGTGTTTGCTTCGCACAGCAACGTTCGCGTTCTCTTGACAGGAGTTAAGGGGGCTGTACGGGAGGCTACATAAATTGCTAAGACCAACAGATATCTATATGCGCATCATGAGTTCTCATAGAAGCATGTTAGATCAGTGCGTTTTATACACTCGGGATCAGTTCCACGCCATACATGTGAATCTGAACGGTGGCGTCCGTTAACCATGAGCGGAACGGCGACGCGAGGAATGAAGTCCGTGGCGCCTCCTTGGGCGCTGGGCGGTGGTTGCGATAACCTCGCATCGTCGCTTTTAAGCCCGTTGCCATGCTCTGCTAGCCCAAGTTCGCTGCACTGAACAAATAAACGAAAAAACAGAAAAGCCAGGCTTTGGGAGCGGCTCGCCGCTAGTCACGACTTCGTGTCCTGGCACTGTGAGCACCTTCTCCTGTTCAAACTTTTCTCGGCACGTGCCTTCACTTCAGTTACGTTGGGAAGAAAAGACGAGAACACATGGGCAAAAACCAAGCGCTGATGATGCACGCCCACGTGCAGGTGGAAACATCTAAATTGCTGTCAACTAAGCTAATTACTCACTCTAAATCAATTACCACGTAGACATAGAAGTTGACGCAAATCCAAATGAGCTTTCAGTGAAGGGCAGCATATCATTATTTAGGGCTCAAGTAACAAAAATATACCGGGCTTGAAGTTCACTAAGATGGCAGCTTTGGACTGTACAAATAACGACGAGTAAACAACACAGAGGAAAGACGTCCGTGTCCTTTTCTTCTGCCCTGTTTTTTTCTGCATTGTTTACTTAGAGCTCGGAATCTTAGTGTTTTGCTTTCGGGGCAGCAATTTCATGATCAATTCCCAGCAGTTACACACCTGTGTTCAGATATTTCAACGGTTTTGCTTTTCTTACTCGTTATTTGGTATATGAAGACGGCGGTCGCTGATATTAAAACGCGAGCTTGCTCACTCATTGCCGGAACTGTGTCGCAAGTTCGTTATAATAAAAGCTCTCAAAAATCTATAGCCTGGGGCCCCTGGGCAAGAGGGGAGGTCGTACCCCCACCCCACCCGTCTCTAACTGCACTCAGATCAGATTTCTCGCAAACGCCTCAATTCTAGGACGCTATTCATGTAAAGCACAGTGGGGCTGAGCTGGTTGGCTTCGTAGCCAGTCGCAAAGTTTTTCGTTTCAGTAACGTAAACCAATCATGCGCCAAAAGAAGTCGCTGATTGTCTGATTCTCTGACCCCTGTTCGTGGGCATGCTTAGAACTGAAACAGACCATGCGCAAACTTTTTTAATGCAAGCGGTCAGTACTTTTTTGTACATCTTTATAAAGCTGCCCATTTCAGTTAAGTTTTATATGCATTAACAAGTGGACCTTTGAACAGAGCGAAATAGGAAGAAATATATACAAGAAACAAAATTTAACATTTAAATAAATTATGAAATAAATAAAAATTAATAACAAAACAAACTCGAAGTCTCATCCTCCTTGTCTATAGCTTCCGGTGATGAGAAAATTATTATGGTTTCCGTGTTCAGACCGCACGCTCTGACTCTGTGCTATCGTCACTTCGTCACTGACTGCATAGGCTTGATGCTGCAGGCGATTGAAATGTGATGCATACGCCCGCAATTGATCAGCGATACATCAATCCTATTTCCTACTGCGTGCAAGTGTCTCCGAGTTGCATCAAGTAAAATAACACGAGATTTTCGATTTATCAGTACATAACAGTTACCGAAGTACCGGAGGCGGCATACGCACAACGGGCAGTATGAGGAGACAGGTGTATTTGGCAGCAATCGAAGGGAGAGAGGGAGGCTTCGCAGCATCCTTTGCTACTTGGACAAATAGATTTCTTCATTCATTTAACAAGCATTTTCCCATTCACACGATTCATCCATTTTATGACTTGAGGCAGCTAATCACCGCTCAAATGAAATTAAGCAAAAAAAAAACAAATGTAATCATTTCCTTACCTTTTCGCGCTTTCACAGCAACGCAAAGCTATCTTGTCACCTTGTTTGATTTTTCTGTGCAATTGCGTAGCGGCACGAGAGACGGATGTACTCCCAGATGTGGCCAGAGCCGATTGCCCTCTTGAATTCGCTCCGCAGCTCGCCATTATCATCAGCTGTTGTCATAAAAGTCGTTCACCTCATCCCTATTTAACGCATACCGGCGAAGTTTTCTAAAAAAAAATGTCGTACCATTCCGTATTCGGCTCAACTGCCATCGATATACCGCTCTGTTCTATGTACAGGCTGCGAGGCTGCGCGTTCCATTTTGTGATGTGTTGTCAGTACAAAGTTCTTAACTTTTCACCATCATCATCATCATCATCTTTTCCTGCCTTTTAACCTTTTTATGGAACATGGTACTATCGCAGGAGACAAGGACGAAGGGAGGAGACAACACGAACGCCGGACTTCAACTGAAATATATTGCACACTTGCAGCACACTTGCAGGCGACAGCCGCGCTTCTCTGTATATAAAAGTCCTGCAAGTGTGCAATAAATTTCAGTTGAAGTCCGGCGTTCGTGTTGTCTTCTCCCTTCGTCCTTGTCTCTTGCGCTGGTACCATGTTCCATAATAATGCAAACAACCAACTAGCCCAGCTGTCTACCCGGCTTTTAACCTTGCCCAGAGACAAAAAAAAACAAAAAAACTGGCTGTTACAGCTGTATACCTTCCCTATTCCGAACAGATTTATTTCCCAATGCACAGATGTGTGTTGGGCAATAAACCATCTCATAATGAGAGCGTAGTTGTAGGTCACGTGGACCGTAAAGCCCACGTGACCTGCAAGTCCACCTGGATCATATTAACGCAGATGCCGTATCTCATTGGCCAGAATTTTCACTGGCCAAACCGCCGAATCTGATCAGATATTCATTACTGGTCACCGGTTACGTAAGCCATGTTTGCGGTTGCGGCATTGTACGCTAACAGCGGACAGTAACTACAACGTTAACTACTCTTTGAATTAATCATCATCATCAGTAGTAGTAGTACCAGGCTTTATTTAGGCAGAACACTTAGGCGCCTAAGACGTCGATGGCCTGCTGCACGAGCAGGCGCTGTTCTTCTTCACCTTCAGCTGTAAGGAATAAAACACGTCACTGACGATGATTGTGAAGACGTGTAATTTCATTCCTAATGTCGACATTTTCCGCGTCGACCATGCAAATTTTCTTTTCTTGCCTCTTCTACCTATAAAAAAAAAACAGGAGTTAGAAAAACGCTTTAATGTGTGTTGCGTTATTTTAGAACCTTTATTCTAATTTAAGTTGAACTAAAGAAGTCCAGCATGATTTTGTCTGTTTGCTGGGGTGCATGTATACTCCATCTCACAAGTCGTTTGCAGTGCTGTCAAGGCTGCGGCGATATGAGCCAATCAGAACGGCGTGCATTGACAAACGTGTTTCTCCGCGCCCCTTTCCCCATGACTGATTGCTCCATCACTGGGAAGAAAATAGCACCAGTGTATGGCTGCTGCGTACAGAAGACTCGACCGACTTAAAAACACTGAAAAATTAGGCCTATGGCTTGCTGTAGCTTTCACCAACCATTACTCGTTCTTAATCGGTATGGCTGATAGCCCTGCATGTGCCTTCTGCGGGTATGACGAGACTATATCCCACATTCTTTGTGACTGCCCTGCCTACAGCGCCGAAAGGCAGTCTCTTTACAGTGCGCTGGAGCGTCTAGATCCACGCCCACTGACGTAAATGAAGATTCTCGGCCACTGGTCGCGGCGATCGTCGGCGGTGAAGGCCTCCAAGGCACTTCTCCGCTTCTTGCGAACTTCTGGCCTGCACGATAGGCTGTGACTTTACCGAACGCTGACTATTCATAGTGACTTCAATTTTTCTGCTACTCTCCTTTCTCTTTCATTTTTTTATCCCCTCACCCCTTTCCCCCGTGTGTGGTAGCAAACCGATTATTCTTCTGGTTAACCTCCCTGCCTTTCCTCTTCTTCTTCCTCCTCCTCCTCCTAGGCCGAATCGGTGGGCGCCATTTTACGGATGACGACGCAGTGCTGTGTTCGTGCGGGCTTTCTCTGCTGATTTAACCAGTAAATGAAACGCTCGCTGTACTTTCAAAACACTATCATGAACTAGCTTTTCAATTACTGCAATAATTATTTGAAAAATAGTTATAACAGCACTCAAATATTTGAGGGACTTTCTGTTGCCTTGCTTGGCCTGATTGGACAAGAGAGCTCTACTTTTTACAGTGCTGCAAACGACTTGTGAGATGAAGTACAGTTTTACCGAGAAGCACGAGCCAACAAAGAGAAGCTTCTGTGTGGTGAGCCCAAGGAGCTTCAGCATTGCCGCTACGGCATGTCGAGGCCAGCGATCATGTATATTTCTTAGCCTCTTTTCTCTTTTTTTTTCGTGAACTATAGAAACATGTTCAATTTTCGGGGCCAGAAAATCTGAAGCATATCTTATTTAAGCAAGTTAAGCAGGACGCTGGTACACACTGCCGCAATCTTATGCAAAAACATAAAAATTAGTGCACTAAGCCGGTATTGTTTTCAAAAGTAAGGATAAATGTGTCGCGGCACAAGGCCTCTGCTCATTACTGGCTTTCGTTTCGTTGTGCCATAGAATGAAGGGAACAACCCAGATGATAACGTAAATAAGCATCTGGAATTTTATTGTAGGCAGCTGTGGGTAAGTTCTTAAAAGAATTCCAGCAGAAACACATGTGAAGGTAGAAGAACTAATTAAAATAGCTGATAAAGAATTAAAATTGCTTTCTCTGTCACTGGTGCCCAGATGAAAGCAAAAAAAAATGTGCGCTTTATGCCCAGAAAAAGTTGAAGACAGTTTCTTGCGTTAAAGACCACTGGAATCTGTTTCTTCTCTTTGCAGGAATGAAGATCACGTTATTTCTGTTTATTGTGATCTGGTCATCAGTTCGCGGCGGACCTGAGTTCACAGCGGTTTGCCCACGCTCCTGTCAGTGCGGGGATAACCTTAGGGTGATCTCATGCGCGCATCAGCAGCTGCACAGTTTTCCCCAGCCCCTACCTGACAACATTGAGGAACTTGACGTCAGCTTCAATACTATTGACAGCATTCCATCACTAGCTGCCCATAGAATCATCAAGATCACACTATGCCACAATCACGTAAGCGCAATATTGCGCGGCACTTTCGCCCACACGAACTTGCTGCAGAACCTGGACCTCAGCCACAACTGTCTCTCTTCGCTAGCGGCCGACGATTTGGACGGCCTGGAATCCCTTCGAAATTTGGACCTTCGTTGGAACGATCTTCGGAAATTAGAGCATTACGCTTTCCACAGGGTTCCAAATCTGAAGACACTGAAGCTATCTGGAAACCCGTTGAGATACGTCGACAGCTCGTGGTTCAAGAACTTGGACGTCCTCGAAGTACTGGAACTGCGTGCCATAGGCGCGTACAGCTTGGCTGCCGATGCCTTTCTGCTCGCGCCCAGGTTGCAAGTGATTGATCTGTCCGAGAACGACTTCAGCGACGTTCCAAGCGCGCTGGGAAGCGCACGGAATCTTCGAATTCTCACGATGGACCAGAATCCCGTGATGAATTTGAGTAGGACGGCTCTGTCTGGCGTCAAAAACTTGGAAGAGCTTCACATGAGTAACATGCCGCGACTTGAAAGCGTCGATAAGGGCAGTCTCTGGAATATGAGGCACCTGGCCCTCGTTAACATGAGCTACAACGTGCGGTTGAAGGTAATAAGTGACTCGGCTCTTCAATGGATAAAGTCGCCCGTGCTCGAAATTGTGGTGACGAATAACAGCTTGCAGACGCTAGATTATGCTTTCAGTGGACTTTGTGACGCAGGATTGCTTAACCTTGACGGAAATCCGTGGCTGTGCGACTGTAAAATACTTTGGATGAGAAGCTGCAATGCGACGCAGGATTTGAGGTAAGCAAAAGCTTCTTTATCTTTGGTTTTGAGTACGCGGCCATTTATGAATTTTATGGATGAGCGTGCGTGTTAATGCAAAAGGTTCTCCCAAGATGTGGGGATAGACGCTAAACAGCAAGCACCAACACAATGTGGACATTTCCACTCTTAGGCGTTTTGACGCAACGTTACGCTTAGACGTGCAATAGTAAAATATCGGAGAGCTCAAAATTTTCTACTTTTGGTTCAGAACTTTGTATACAGTTAAGGTCTGCGATTCAGTCTCTTCGTTAAAAGGCTGGTTTGCTTTTCTATGAATTAGAATGCCAGTAATGGTGTTCAGGACTTCCAAGTCAGTTATACATAATTATCCAAGCCATATAACGTCTGCATATACTACTGCTGACGTCTCCATTTTTATCTAGTTCACTTCGAATAAATGGTACAGACACAAATAGGGGCTTAAACATATTAACCTTTCTAAAAGATGAGACGAGCGTAAGGTTACGCAGGAGGGACGTTCGCATCATTCTCTCCCATTGTTGCATTTTCATCGATTATGCGCACACTGATTCAACTGAGCTGTATGCCATGCTTTACAAGAAGCACTTCTTCCACAATATTTCACATCTATGGCCGCCCACGTTGTTGCAGTTTGTGATGTGGTCAGTTGAAAGAATTGTTGGCTTGCTTTGGCGCGATTGCTGTCACAGGCAGCATGGGAACCCTCCTTGGGTGTCATGTTCTTGTCTTTTCCAGATGCAGCGGTCCACTGCCCCTCGCTGGAAAGGCCATTGGGCATGTGAAGCCTTCCGAAATGAGCTGTCCTCTAAGCCAGAGTCTGCTGCAGCGGTTCGAGGAGACCGCCAGCAACAAGCTGGTGCTGGCGACCGTGGGTGTGTGCGCGCTCTCCGTGACGTTAGCCGCTGGTGTGTGCATCTGGCGGGGCAGGAGGCGTGGACTCCAGAAGGACGCTCGGTATAGCGCCGTCCACTACTCGCACGTGACTCCCAAGAACTAACTCTTCGTGAGTGCGCGCGCTATGAACTGTCGTCCAAGAAAAGGGAGTACCCTTCATCAGACACGAACTACAGTAAAGATCGACTATGGGATGCAGTAAACGGCCAAAAGGAATACCTTGCTGTTGCTTGGCAATAGCAAGAAGGTACTGTTCGGGACGGAGTATAACTGCGCTTTCGAGGTAGAAAGGCTCAAGATCTTACTAAGACCTTACTAAGGCTCTATGTGCATGCTTTTTGTGTTTTTGCAAAACTGAAGTTTCCGACCTTTATTCAAGGTTTAGGCAACCTGTCAGGTGCTCCGTACCTTTTATCCCTAACGGTTTAGTTTTCTCTAGACGGAAAACTAAGCACAAATAAAAGTATGATGATGATGAAGTTCGATCCTGCGTGACGCGTGACCCTCCCCCCTTTTTATTTTCCTTTAATTTCTTTACGTAAAATGAAGCTGTTCATTCGACTCTGGACATTTAATGTTGCTCGTGGGTCGTGGACTTCCGCTTCCTCGCCGGCATTCATATAGGGAGAGAAAGCGCTGTAGCTGAACCCTGCGTGGCCAAACTGGATGACTGTTCTTTTAGCGCTATCAAACAGAATGTCGCTAGTTGCGGAAACGACAATTGTTACTCTTGTCGCAACGTACGTCACGGCCGTGGCAATACCGCATTCTGCCTATGGCATCTATCGCGGTAAGGACAATGGATGGTAAGACTTCCTCCATTAGTGTCACTTTGTCAAAGGAACGCATAGGCTTAGCAACTGTTGCAAAAAAACGAGAATTTTCCGGTGCTTTCAAGATCAATACTTTCGTGCGGAGGAAGAGGAAAAATACTAGAGGGTATGCTTAAGCTCCGTCTTAAAGGTTTGACGCGATAAAATTAATTGGTTAATGCCCGTATATGCGGAATTGATTATTCTCGACTTCACATTCGTAGATCTCTAGGAGTCCTTATACCACTCCTGGCGAAGTGGTGCAGCGGTTAAGCGATGCTGCACTGCCCTGCGATGGAAGGTGCTGCCACTGATAGGTCTTGTGAGACCCAGAGTGCTCTTCCCGAGCAACCTCTCGCGACCAATCACTAAATTAAATGCCACCAGCCATGGTGGGCAGGTTGTGACGATGTCACAACGTCATGTAACATAGGTTTCCCACTTGCTGCCTCTCCGAGGATTTTTCGTGGATTTTTCGCTCACTGCTATACTCACGGCCAACGACGCCGACGATGACGCCGGCTCTTTTGCGTTATAAATTTAATTCATTAGGCCGATAGCGGGTGCTGGCGGCTTTTCCCACGTCGTGTCTCTCACTTCAGCCAGAAAGGTGTTCCATGCAGCTAAATTATGCGAGTATGCATAATTAACCAATTGCTTCATCCATATAATATGCAAAGGTATGTTCTGGAGTTACATAAAGGACTTTTAGCAGTTTACAGAATGCGGACGACTTGCGTGTGGGTTGTCAGGCCGGAAGCGTTTACTGAGGATGCAGGCGCTTATTCTTTACAGTAAATGCACACAATTGGCATACGGGACGTAAAGCTAACGCATACCAGTCACTCACGCTGGGGTGTTCCGTAATAACTGCGTCGTCGCTGTAGAGCGCCCGTCATGAATTGGGCATTGTCCAGTTGATGTTGAACAAAAATTCTTTTCTGCTCAAGGCTCATAGCTTCATAACTGAGGATCGGCTTGGGCCCTCCACGTAGGAAAGGAGAGCGCGTACGCGTTTCCGAAGGTCATCCTCATTAGAGCGTATACAATCCTTGAACAAGAAAGTATGTTCTTTATTACCACGATTTAGATACCTCATAACGATTCAAATTGCACGATAATCAGAAAAGCGAGCTACGCTGAATCCAATTTCTATACTTTTGTCTTTAATTTTTCTGGCAATCATTCAGTAAAATACACAGGGACACCGACTCAGCAGCTTCCGACAACGCATTTTCCCGGCGTATCTAACGACAAGGTGACGTAACGTTTTTAGCATATGACTTGTTCTTTTTGATCTGTGTGTTAACTGCGAGATGAATTAGTTTAGAAAACTTTCTGTTTTTCCTGGTTGTCTTGGTTATCTTCGTCGCCAGTGGCGCAAACGGTCAAAATTGTAGACCGCTTTCTGCAGTACTTGCAAAGCACTGTTGTTCTGAAGTCAACCGATTTCAAGAGCTACGATGATCAGCGCCGAGAGGCAGCTAGGGGCAACCAGTATTACTCAAGTCTGTGTGATTTTGCTATTAACTAGTAAGGTTGGTGACGGAAGTAGACAAGTTTCGCAGCGATGCCGTTCTGTCAAACTACATGTCATGCGCGGGACACCACAGAGAGAGGTTTCCGTTCTAAGGCACACTGGAAATGCAGGGGAGATATTGAAATACTATGGTAGAACTACGGCCTGTGTCGCAGCGCCGGCTCAGGTGGGATGCGTGGCGTTCAACCCACCGCAAACAGGCATCCAGATGATGTTTAGAGAAAAGGAAAGGAAATATTGGCGACACGTATTAATGCCTACGGTCGATGACACCGGCGCACGCAGTCCGAATCCTGTTCACTCGCGCTCATATATAGGTTTCTGCACATCAGTATACACAGCAACTTGGAACAGGGTTTTGCGATCCACGGTTCCATAGCGCAACATGCACAGGGATGACCACGCTTATAGTAAACACTGATTGAGCTAATTTTAATTGAAACTTCATTCTGTAACAGACAAATGTTGCCAGGAAGCCAGGTAAAAAGCTCTGGACCAGCTTTAGGGTTCTTATCTCCTCAAGCACATAGGGCAGCATTTTAGCATGCAGCAAAGGAAGCACACTTATGCATAAAACTACGTAAAACCGCATCGGGAGAAACTGCAAACCAAAGCAAGCAAAAGAGAAATAAGAAATCTTTTCCCATCACGATTTGATCACAAGACGCAGCTCTTTGATGAAATTCTAGACGTAGCAGTGTTCCTTTTTTAAATATCTCGCTTAAAATTGCAATAGGAATAATCGTTTACAAGGCCTGTGGGCTTTGCAAACTCAGCCTAAAACAACAATGGTCATGTTCTATGTGTCGCGTTGTTTCTGTGTCCGGTCTGTTCTCGCCCAGTTATCTTTGCTACAAAAATAATGAGATGGCCGGTGCTCAAGGAAAACAAACTAGTATTGCGGGAAATAAAAAAATATTCGCAAGCATTGCATCAGCAATTAGCAATAAGTGCGATTATAAGTGCAGATTATAGCTTAGGTTAAACCTTTATTTATGCAGGGTGACTCTGACGTCATGGATGCACGCTTGTTGCGGTGTGTCAGCCAGAGTTCCTCAAGCAAATGATGAAAGCCGAACGTTTTCTCGCTTTAATGGCAATCAGGCAATGCAAGCTCCGCACAGACGCCTACTGCGTTCCATCAAACCTCTGTGCGTCTTGGCACGTAGTGCGTCACGCCCTTATCTTGTGTGCCGTCACCTATACGGCTCGCTTAGCTGAGCTTATCGCCGTCCTCGGCGTTTCCCGACGGGCGCACTTATGGGCCGAGCCGGGAGATTATCTCTGTACCGCGTGCAGGCCTTCCTCTTCGGACGGTCCGCCGATACGTGCTGCATTTGAGAGCCCTGTTGCCTCAGGAGCGGCAGAAACTTGCACTCTGGAGCCTGGACGGGCGGCGATAACCGCGAGCAAAACACGTCGTGCGTCTGTCTGCAGCAGGAGCCCATAGGTGGACACCTACCAAGCCTATACGCTGACATTGTTGACGAAACCAATCGCCTTTCCTTCTGACGGCGTTGGCCATGTGAACACACTCCGACAAGCTCAGAATACTATTCGCACAAAAGGTAACGTGATTTTATTATTCCTCAAAGTTTTCGGGGTTCCCAGTGGTTGCTGAAGTAGTTTGTTTCCATTTACATGATATCACGAAGAGGCTGTCGTAGCGTTGTGAGCCTCCTGCGGCCTGTGTCGTGTTGCCTTCTGCTTTGTGTTGGATGAGCATTTAACGAGGCTTCCAAACAGGCCCTAGAAGATCGTTCTGTTTGATCGTAGTGAACTAAAAAAAATGCTGTGTCACCCAAGGAAGACGCGTAAAGAAACCAAGTTTGATGTTACGTATAAACAACGTGGCGCTAGCCACAAACCTTGCTGATTTTTTTCCCTTCTTCACGCCTGAAGGATGAACCTAAGGATGAACATAAGAATGGCTGCAGTAGGAGGTGTTCGAACAAGATAAAGACAGAAGAAATCTTGCGAAGCGATTTCTTTATTCTCGGCCACATAAGGTTATTCAATACCTATTCACTAAAAAACGCAGGATCACGCCGACATTTTTGTTGTACTGAATCCCTGATTGTTTGATTCCAAGAAATCGCAACCTTAATGAGTGGGTGCACAGCGCCACCCACAGACCAAAACCGTAAAGTTCCTATGACATTGCGATGCTTGTGTGTACGCTAACTGATAGTAAAAGCAATTGCGAAACGTGTCTCTCGTACAATTATTGGCCGGTCTTGAGCGAATTTGCTAGTTTGTTTGTTTGTTTGTTTATGTGCACTCACAAACATTACATGCTATTTTCCTTTACAAATACGCCCATGGCGATAATTTGCGCAATGGCATGTTTAGGCTTGTTAACTTTTGCGTGCAGAGCAAAACTGTGCGGGCAAATCGCCCTTTCATAACAGTCGACACATTCCTATTGAGAGATTACAGTCATTTCATAATACTTATTCGAACCGTCTAGACATATCTCAAGGCTGATTATTCTTATTAGCGAGCAAATTGAAAATTGTAGTATTTTAGCTGCATTTCACAAGTGCACATGATCGCTTTTTTTCTCTCTCTTCTCTCTTTTCCTCGCGCCTTGAGCTATGACCGGGCGCGGAAGCCTGCTACTGTGCGCTTTTTCGTTGTGCTTTGTACTCATTTCCCACTATTTTGTCTTGGTTTACGGGCTTTGCTGCCACATGACTCTTCTTATCGTTTTGTCAGTTCAACGCTCTGTTGTCCTCATTGTTTTCCTTTTTGTAATATTGCTTTGTATATGGTGGACCAGTACCAGGGCTTTACCGTTGTTTCTGGTGCACATGAAATAAATGGTGATTAGTATGATTACACTATTTTACATTTTCTCAACGCAGTTGTAACTAGCTATACACACAGTACTTCCATCTCATTCAGCCCCGGCCTTGTATCAGAAAAATGATTAACTTACACAGAGTTATCACGCAAAGTTCTCGGCGGTATTAGCTGGCAGAGCCGTAACAGAGTACTTAGACATAAGGATAGAAAAACACGTGCGGTAACGCAACAACGGCACTAGTTCGGAGCTTTTTCTAAATGAAATACTGGGTGAAAACTCATCCTCGGCGCAGTTTCGTGCTGTAAACTTTTTGCTTTCAGGGTTGGAATTAATGTACACCCTTTGCCAAGGGTAAGTGCTCATGGGGTTTCATTATAGGTCATGCTGTGTGGCTCAAGAAGTACTTTGGTTTGGGCTAGTTGGTTCATAGCTGTAGTTGATGTCAGGACGGCGCGAAAGGAACTAGGACAGAGAGGCACAAAAACACAACAGGACAGGCACCAACTCGTGACTGGCAAATGGATACGGCAATAAGGTTGGCACATGCAATGACAGGGTCGGTACGGAAACTTGTATGGGGGAAAGGGCCCAAAGCGGAAGAAATATGCTCAAGAAGTACTTTGGTTTGGGCTAGTTGGTTCATAGCTGTAGTTGATGTCAGGAAGGCGCGAAAGGAACTAGGACAGAGGGGCACAAAAACACAACAGGACAGGCACCAACTCGTGACTGGCAAATGGATACGGCAATAAGGTTGGCACATGCAATGACAGGGTCGGTACGGAAACTTGTATGGGGGAAAGGGCCCAAAGCGGAAGAAATATGCTCAAGAAGTACTTTGGTTTGGGCTTGTTGGTTCATAGCTGTAGTTGATGTCAGGACGGCGCGAAAGGAACTAGGACAGAGAGGCACAAAAACACAACAGGACAGGCACCAACTCGTGACTGGCAAATGGATAGGGCAATAAGGTTGGCACATGCAATGACAGGGTCGGTACGGAAACTTGTATGGGGGAAAGGGCCCAAAGCTGAAGAAATATGCTCAAGAAGTACTTTGGTTTGGGCTAGTTGGTTCATAGCTGTAGTTGATGTCAGGAAGGCGCGAAAGGAACTAGGACAGAGAGGCACAAAAACACAACAGGACAGGCACCAACTCGTGACTGGCAAATGGATACGGCAATAAGGTTGGCACATGCAATGACAGTGTCGGTACGGAAACTTGTATGGGGGAAAGGGCCCAAAGCGGAAGAAATATGCTCAAGAAGTACTTTGGTTTGGGCTAGTTGGTTCATAGCTGTAGTCGACGTCAGGAAGGCGCGAAAGGAACTAGGACAGAGAGGCACAAAAACAACAGGGCAGGCACCAACTCGTGACTGGCAAATGGATAGGGCAATAAGGTTGGCACATGCAATGACAGGGTCGGTACGGAAACTTGTATGGGGGAAAGGGCCCAAAGCGGAAGAAATATGCTCAAGAAGTACTTTGGTTTGGGCTAGTTGGTTCATAGCTGTAGTTGATGTCAGGACGGCGCGAAAGGAACTAGGACAGAGAGGCACAAAAACACAACAGGCCAGGCACCAACTCGTGGCTGGCAAATGGATACGGCAATAAGGTTGGCACATGCAATGACAGGGTCGGTACGGAAACTTTTATGGGGGAAAGGGCCCAAAGCAGAAGAAATATGCTCAAGAAGTACTTTGGTTTGGGCTAGTTGGTTCATAGCTGTAGTTGATGTCAAGAAGGCGCGAAAGGAACAAGGACAGAGAGGCACAAGAAAACAACAGAACAGGTTTCCGTACAAGTTTCCGTACCGACCCTGTCATTGCATGTGCCAACCTTATTGCCCTATCCATTTGGCAGTCACGATTTCGCGCCTGTACTGTTGTGTTCTTGTGCCTCTTTTGTCCTAGTTCCTTTCGCGCTGCCCCGTCATCAACTACAGCTATGAACCAACTAGCCCAAACCAAAGTACTTCTTGAGCATATTTCTTCCGCTTTGGGCCCTTTCCCCCATACAAGTTTCCGTACCGACCCTGTCATTGCATGTGCCAACCTTATTGCCCTATCCATTTGGCAGTCACGATTTCGCGCCTGTACTGTTGTGTTCTTGTGCCTCTTTTGTCCTAGTTCCTTTCGCGCCGCCCCGTCATGAACTACAGCTATGAACCAACTAGCCCAAACCAAAGTACTTCTTGAGCATATTTCTTCCGCTTTGGGCCCTTTCCCCCATACAAGTTTCCGTACCGACCCTGTCATTGCATGTGCCAACCTTATTGCCCTATCCATTTGGCAGTCAGGATTTCGCGCCTGTACTGTTGTGTTCTTGTGCCTCTTTTGTCCTTGTTCCTTTCGCGCCTTCCTGACATCAACTACAGCTATGAACCAACTAGCCCAAACCAAAGTACTTCTTGAGCATATTTCTTCCGCTTTGGGCCCTTTCCCCCATACAAGTTTCCGTACCGACCCTGTCATTGCATGTGCCAACCTTATTGCCCTATCCATTTGGCAGTCACGAGTTGGTGCCTGTCCTGTTGTGTTTTTGTGCCTCTCTGTCCTTGTTCCTTTCGCGCCGTCCTGACATCAACTACAGCTTTGTGGCTCGTTATGTACCACAAGCGTTATGCACCACAAATCTTTGAAAGGATGAGAGGTCCTCTCTCCCATCGAAACTTAGTACTTTCATGAATGCTACAAAATCCCCAGTATATTGCTTAGGAGCAAACACCTTGAGCTCTAGACTACGCGCTCTTTTTTCCTGATCTCAAGCCTATTGCGGCAATAAGTAAAAAAAAACAAGTTTCGACTAACCTTTAGGGTATTTGTGAGGCTACAGTGTTTTAAAGCAAGAACAATGCAGCACACGAACATAATTAGTCAGTAAAGTCAGAATTAAATTTGGAAGCGTTGTTTACAAATTATGTCGACTGCTACAACGCCAACGCTATTATCACAGCGACAAGAAGACGTAGTCCAAAACGACTAAAGGAGATGCGGTACATTTTATTTCGGCATTTCTAGGCTTCCTGATTACTCATTCTGCATGATAATTGCTTTTCAGGTTAACCATGGATAAAAAGGCGCTTTTACCACTGTCGCTGTTGGTGCTGCTCGCTTCACCCTCAGCGGCGAACACCAAGGACATGTGCCAGGCCTCCGGTTGCGCGTGCACCGTGTTCGACGACGCCGGGGAAGTTTTCCTTCGCTGCGCGAACCATTCACTACACAGGCTTCCAGAAATGGACGGAACGGTGGTCGGTATCGACGCTAGCCACAACATAATTAGCGAGTTAACTAGGTTCCCAAAACTACCAGCACTTGAAGTGCTTGACCTGCACTTCAACCGCATCAGCGAGCTGCCCGCTAGCACGTTTTCAGCTCTGGACTCCCTCGAAGTTCTCGACTTGAGCCACAACAACATCGCTTATGTGCGTCCGGAGTGCTTCGAGGGACTCAAGAACCTCCTGGTGTTGAACCTGACCGACAACTTCATAGAGTCTCTACAGCCTAAAGTATTTGGCGCGCTAACCTCCCTCAAGAAGCTTGTGCTTGCTGGAAACACTCTGAAATCCATCGATTCCTTGTGGCTTGGCAGCTTGCACAAACTGGAACACCTGGACTTGCGTATGCTCGGCCTCCGTTCACTTCCGGGAAACGTATTCCACGAGTTGCCGGCGCTGAAATTACTGGAGCTCTCGGACAACGAGTTTGAAGAAGTGCCTACCAGGGCGCTGAGCAGCGCGATGTCCCTGAAGGTTTTGCATCTGGAGCACAATCCTATCACGATGCTCACCAGCGAGTCCTTTGCCAATGTAGACGACATAGAAGAGCTACACCTGTCGGCAATGCCCAAGCTGGAGTCTGTGCAGGATGGAACCTTCGTGAACCTCATGCATCTGAAAGTCCTGGACCTCTCCAACAACCCTGCTTTGAGCTCCATCGAAGCCGGTGCCTTTGACATCGACAGAGACAACAAGTCGCTTGAAGAGTTGTACCTGGCCTATGGCAACCTAACGTCACTTTCGTTCGCTGGCTTCGAGTGGTGCACCATAAAAGTTCTGGATCTGCGCGGAAACCCTTGGCACTGCAACTGCTCGTTGCAGTGGGTCAGAGGCTGCCACTTCGCTCCGGAACTTACTACCAAATTCGAGTAAGAAACGACTGTTTCTAACTTTCCTTCGCTAGTTATGAATTATTCGCGACTGCTATTTTTATGTCGGTGTGACAGTTTCGCGCCGTTTTGTTTCAATTTAGCCTTTAGAACCGAGTCCTGATTTCAGAATGTTCTGCTTCTTATCGTTGTAGAGCTGTGACGTAGTAGTTATTGACCCAAGTAATTGGTGCTTGAGTTTTCCAATCATTCGGCGTCGGCATCGGCCTACAGCTCACTTGCGTGAACGCCTGGAAACAGCTCTTTTCTCTGTTGTTTATAGCCTCAAGCTGGATGCACCCCCCTCCCCTCCCCCCCCCCCCCCCCCGCTAGAGAGCACTATCATATGTTACTGTCCATTAGATAACCGCCCTGTTTGTCTGCATCTATGTTTGCAGTTGTCACTTTGCAGATTGCTGAAGTATGCAGCTTAGACAGTAGGCTTCTAATGTTTATTGCACTTCGAGGACGAAATGATGGAACTATGCCGGCATTATCTCGAGTGAGCAGAAGTACCGATAAATTTGTCTTCACTGCACAAACTGTGAAAACAAAATTCTACAAAAACTGCGCTTGCCTTTATTACATATTTGCCTAGCTTCATCATTTGCGAGCTCTACTCTACCACAGAGATAGGTACAGGGTGCATCAAAAGTTCCTAGACCGCAGGGTATGCTTTCCTGCGGTATATTTTGGCACTTAAGACAGCTGATTGGGCAAGTTGGTTGTTCATTATGAAGACTGCAGCGCTCGGGAACGCGGACAACGCGAAGGAGACACCACGCATTTATGAACTTAACAAGGTTCCCAGTGGCGACAATGATTTTTCTTCGATCACTGACAGAGCTTTTGAGCTTCGGATGTGCCGTAAATGTCCTATTCTACTCGACTCAAAAGCATATCCTGTGGCCTGGGGATTTTTTACGCATCCTGCACATCATCTAAGGAAATTTGGTGTATTTACGGCACTGCGCTGTTGTACACGAATGTGGCTAAAAGGCGGTTCAAATGTAAGTCGAAAGGTTGCACCACATAGCTGGCAGGCTGGCCATTGGCATACCCAGAACCAACAGCACATGCTAAAATTCGAGCTCAGTGTTCTTAGAGCCATGCCAACCAGCCAGCATATGAAGCCCTGCCATGGCGGTATTTTATATCGGTATGTTGTATATCATCATAGCGAAGGGAAAATGGCTGTGCCTAAAAAGTAACATGCACGTGAGAAAAGAAAGCAGAAAATATTTCTTAAAAACTCATCATGACGGACACATATTTTCTTGATGTTGTCTATATATCTCTCTCCGGGCCGCGAGTAACACTGCATTGTTTGTGTTATGTGTTACCAAAACCACTCAACGTGATTTTAAGGTGCAGTGACATACCCGAGAGCTGCACAGCGGGCCCTCAGGTACACCGAAGTGGTGGGGCTTAGCAGAAATTTCTACCACTGGAGTTCTTATAGCGTTGAACTCTCTCTCAGCTCTCAGCGCTCAGTACTGAGCCGATGACACAGTGCTTGGCAGCACAACATCGTTAATTGAGCGTTCGCTACTGGCTGATAAAAAAGGTAGATTTAGAGCATCTTAATTATGAATACCTGCAAGTAGTAGTACTGAGCTAAAGAACACGAACTCAAGCTAATGTCTGGCTACTTTGTAGTCTGTGACTAAATCTTTTAGTGCTCACTAAATTCCTCTATAGACAAAACAATTAAAGTTTTCACTTTAATATAATTTCGCTCTCGTATGCGACGGCCGATAGCAGGTCAGCGAAAACCGCGAATGCGCGTCGTCAGGTCTGGTCAGCTGCTCCCAGGAAGAGAAATTCTGTGTAAAGCCACATCAACTTGAGTCGCTATCATTTCTTCAAAACACCGTACAAAAAAAAAAACGGAAGCAGTGTGCTATCATGCGGCAGGCTGACTCCACGCAGCGGTTACTAATTATCGTCCCTTGGATATATGAGGCCAGTCATGTACGGGGACTTTGATGTAAGAAAGGTGGTGAAGAATCAAAACGCGGTGTTTATTGGTGCGTTAAGACGTTATGCCGGACTATAGTTGTTCAATAAGCGTCATGAAATGAACAGAGTAATCTGAGACAGACACAGTAGGACAAAGAATAAGACGAACACAGCGCTGGCTAACAACATTGATGTGAACGTGCGCCCACAGAATCAAAACAACTCGGCATCAGCGACAGCAGCAAGTTCACTCGCCGATTCTCGGGTTCAGAATGCGTGTTGCTATCGGCTGCGTTTTGTTTAAAGATGACTGCGAAATTTCGAAACGATGTGCCTGAAGCACCACCAACAATTCCGAACGTCGTATCGAAGAGGTCTCGATCGCTTGCTCATAGCAAGCAGAAAGTCATCAAGACCGCGTTTCATAAGGCCGCGATAACAGTCTTCAGTCATTAAGTCTCGCTAACAAAGAGCATGAAAAAGAAACAAAACAAAGATTCGCTGCTTTGTTAACGCTAACTTAAGCTCATTTTCTTTTTTTTAAATTAAGGACTGTTGATTGGGGACGCCTAGAACGGAACGCTTACGTTCGGAGTAACATCGCCTTTATTTTAAATTTTTCCCCCTCCCAATGTGCTTTCGCATTTGGAGGCTGCTCACTTGGAATCTCGGAGCGCCTAATTCACGCTAACGCGATATTTGTGACTTTACACGCTATCCGTCTAGCTAAAGCATCGGAAAGCGTGAATGCGCTCTATGTGCATGCGCATTATAGTCTCATATTTGCATTATACGCAGAACAGCGCGGATTACAAGTGGCAAATGACCAAAGTCTAGTACAAAAAACGATCACCCGTCCCGGTTCTTCTTCCGTTGCCTCCGTCCCCACGGTAATATAAACGCTGTTTAACATTGGCCGCCAGCTAACCCGCTCCTCTGCTTAAATTGCGTTATTATCGTACACTTGGATCCGGTGCCAAAAAAACGTCAGACGGACTCTCGCCCTCATGACAGCCACAGTATAATAATAACACGCGACCGCACGTACACCCACCATGGTGGCTAAGTGGTTACCATGCTCGCCTCATCTAGCTGGACGCAAGATAGAATCTCTGCCATGGCGGCCGTGTTCGGATTGAGGCGACCCCCCCCCCCCCCCCGAAAAAAAAAAACGCACACGTTCTGTGCTCTGCCACTGCACAATAAGAATCCCAGGTGATCTACATGAATCCGGAGCCATCCACTAAGGCGCTTCTTCCTTTTTTACTCCCTCTTTTATATCCTGCACGGTGCAGCTGAGGAGTCCACCAAAAGCTTCTTTCATCATAACCAATTTCCATTTTCATTGTCGCAGGTGCGCCTCGCCCAGCGAGCTGAACGGCGTGCCGGTGACGGATCTGATCACGGAGGACCTGCACTGCGTGCAGCAAAGCGCGGCGGCCGCGGGCCAGGAAGAGGAGGTGCACCACCACGGCCACATGACGCTGCGGCTGCTCGTGGTCACCGCGGGACTCGTCACGCTGCTCATGGCGCTCGCGGTGGCGCTGGTCGCCTTCCGCCACCGGGACATCCGCGACTGGTTCCAGGACCGCAAGCGCATCGGCTCCGTCTACTACGTCAAGGCCAACGCGGCACCCCATTCCTCGCGCTGCTCGCAGGTCTAGCGAGCGCAAAACCAGCACGCATGCAGTGTACGTGCAAGTGACGTCTCGCTTCCGCAGTCACCACCCGTGACGCAAAAAGCGCGAGAAAACTGTACATTTTGTGCGCTTCGGGTTGGCCGTAAGCCTGGCCGAGCAAACGCGGAGCAGCCGACGTAAGCTGTGAAGTCGAAAAGCATTCGCGGCGTTTGTGATTGGAGTACATACAAGCAGGATACCCTCACTTCGTCGCCGATTAAGCTGGTGTGTTGTGCGCAGTGCTTTGAGATGGAAGAAGGGTCATCGTATATATTTTAGTGAATCTGCAGATGCAGATGGCACATGCAGGATTCCGACCAGAAGCAAGATGCCTGCACTGGGACATTCGTCAAGTCGTCAACGTACGCTCATAACCGTGCTTTTCCTGTATGATCACCGGTATGGGTCTCTGCCATTCACGTGGTATATTTCAGGGTGACACATTTCACGAAGTTTCGTCACGCTCCGCGAGTACACTATTGACTGAAGGGGAACACTGTGTGAAAGCCTTTTAAACGAGAGGCATGCCGGTCTTAGCGACCGGGGACTGTATTCACGATATCTGCAGTAGACTGTGGTGGTTTTGATCTGCAGAAATGTTTGTTTTTAAGCTCTCTTCATTAAATAAAGCATTGTCATAATTTTTTCAGCAAAAATAAAAGGTCCGCTTTGCATTTTTTAAATAACAAAAAATGCTTAAGAACAACGTGAACCTAGGCACTCGGAGCCGGCTTCACGCAATTTGATTTTGACTGTGCGCAAGTGTACAATGAGTCCTCAAATATGTTCGACTGGCGCAACCTCACTGCGCGCCTTGGACACAAGGAAGAGCATGGGATATAAAACAGGTAAGAAAGTACGTATTAAGTCGTTCTGTTTTTGTGTGGTCGCTCATGGAAACTGCTCGCGGTTTTGCAGAGGCCGCGATAAGAATCGAAGCTTCGTGGTCACTATACTGAGGCTGCCCTGGCACATATATACCAGTGCTCTCTCTCTCGACCGTCGGGACACCTCGTCAGGGTCCGGATCGCTATCGACGCCCCGAGCCAGACGTCAACGGTTACGTGTTGAAAGTCTCTTCAGAGAGATGCACGTTGGTATAGTGTGGCATAGTAAACAAAAACAAAAAAATCAATAAGTAGTATTAGTAAGAGTTTAATGTAAAATAAAAACATAAAGGAAGGTAAAATATTTTTGCTACCCCGGCATCTGCAATCACTACGGCGGCGGCACCTGAGCTGGGGCAGAGGAAATAAAGGATAGCAGGCAGTTTGAAGAAGTAAATGAAAGAGGTGAGGGGACAGTAAGCAAGGATAGAAGGAGAGGTGATAAATACGCTATTTACATAAAAATACATTTGTACAAGTTGCGCGCGTGCAGAGTTAATAAATGAAAGGAAAAACACGTGCACAACAATTTGCACATAACAGCTGGGGTGGGGCGCCCAGCTGTTAATCATCAGAGGTAGCACACGCGAAGCGTTCGGTCACTGCGTGATGATACCTGGCGCAAAACAGGCGGCACATCAAGCCCGTCTGTACGAGGAATGCGCAGAGGATCACCGAGGTTCGCCCACGAGTGCACGGATTCTCCTGCAGCCACAATAGCGGCTTGAGCGAGTCTGGAAGTATGCCCAGCGCCCTGTAGGCCGCGAGCATATCACGAGGAGCGTCGGCGAACGCGGCACAGCGAAGGAGCAGGTGCTCCAGTGTTTCCACTGCACCGCACCCATCACACGCATCACTCGTCGCGATTCCGTGACCCACCCGTCGTTCCCCTAAGAGCGCGGCAGCCGTTGATACTGGCGATGCGCTCACCTCCGGCGATGCATGGGTCGGGGTGCTGCCGTCGGAGATGGTCCTGGATGAACACACGCACGTCCTCCAGCGCAAGGGGCAGTTCACTTGGAGGTAGTTGGTGTGCGGCGGTTGCGAGTTCGTCGGCCTCCTCGTTGCCAGCGATGCCGCAGTGACCGGGCACCCACTATGCACGCACAGGGCATCCTTTCTGCGCGAGGCGCTCGATGCGTGAGCGAATGTCGCGCACTAGTGGGGTACCGCGGCAGTTGCACTGCAGGCGGCTGAGCGCGGTGCGGGAGTCGCATAGCAGAGCACTCCTGGGTGGCGGATGGACGACGGAGAGCAGCAGGTCCTATCCCAGCCGGACTCGCATCAACTCCGCCGTGGTGGAAGAGCCCAGGAAAGTGGCGTGTGTCTGGCTATGCAGACGCAGGGCGGGGATGGTAGCCGCCGCTGCGAGGGAGCGGCTGTCACGGGCCACTGAGCCACTGAGCCATCAGTGTACACGAAGAGATGGTCCTGAAGCTCCTCGTGTATGACGGCTCTGGCCAGCTGCTGCACAGCACGGAGGGGTGTGCTCAGCTTTCCCGCGATGCCGACGATCTCTCGCTCCATCTCCGAGGCAGCAGGCCAGGGCGGGCAGGAGCCGTAGGGGAAGGGGGGGGGGGGGGGGGGCTTATGTGAGGCGCTCATATTCTAGCAGCGCCGCGCCCATTCGAGAGCGCGGGTGCGTGCACATGCGCTGTATTAGCGAGTCGCCGTCCGGTGCGCGATGGAGCCGGTCGATGTGATGCAGTGCCCTGCGCGCTGCTTGGAGCTGAAGCGGCCACGCTCCTGCCTCGGCCAGTGTTGCGGCGCACTGCGAGTTTTTGGGCAGGCTGACGCACACGCGCAGAAACTTGGTGTGCTGGAGCTCTAATTTCTCCCAGCACGGTTTGCACACCGAGACGAGCGGCAACGCGTAGAGTGCCGCCCCCAATGCTGCGGCGTTGTATAGTCGCAGCGCGGCTTGCTGGGAGATGCCCCGGCCTCGAGCGGCGAGCTTGTGCACGGCGGCGGTGATCCTCTTTATCTGCAAACAGGCTTTGGTCGCGGCGGGGCGGAAGGAAAGGCGCCGGTCGATGTCCGGGCCAAGGTACGACGTCGATTTACTCCAAAGAATCGGAGTCCCGTCCAGTGACAATGGCGCAAGGCGCGCGCGCGAAACGCAAGCCATGGCCACCGATTTGTCCACGCTCAGCGACAGACCGAGGCCGTGCAAGCAGCCATCGATTACTGTCAGCGCTCCCTGAAAGCACTCCCTCACGCGGAGCGCCTCGTCCGGTGGCCCCCGGCACCACAGAGCAATGTCGTCTGCGTATATGGACATGTACACATCGTGTCGGCTGCTCGTGGGGAGGCAGGCCGGCACCACCGACATGGCCACATTAAACAGAAATGGTGATAAGAGAGAGCCCTGCGGCAAGCCCAGTTCCACGGGACGAGGTTCGGAGAACTTGCCCCCTACTCGCACGCGCATGGTTCGCCCGCTCAGGAAGCCGCGAACATATCGCAAAAGGCGCCCGCCACACCGGCTCCCTGAAGCGCCGAGATAATTGGTGCGCGGTAGACGTTGTCAAAAGCGCCAGAGACGTCCAGTAGCAGTAGCAACGCAACCTGGTCCGTCGCCCTGGTGTGCTCCAGCGTTGTGACTGTAGTAAACACATGTTACGCCATAGTTAGCGTGGCGGGAAAAACTGCCCCCGAGCCTTTATTGACGCTTACTACATCGCTCCCACTCCAGGGGACGTGATGAGAGATATGTGGGGCGCGGCATGTTACACAGCGCCACCCACACTACAGTGACAACGTCCTATATCGAATCAGCCGTGCATGCACCGCATCCCACGGAAACCCGTCTGCCGCTTGTCAAACAAATCAGCCTCCGCAGCTCGCTCGTTCAGACGCTGCAACGCTGTATGCTCCATGAGCTTATACCGCCGCCGATGTTAATGCCACTGGTCGGTATCCGCTCAACTCCATAGGTGGGCGCCCTGGCTTTCGGTTAGGACAGACGACCGCGGTGCGCCAGTCCTCCGGTAGCTGAGGCGCCTGAGGCGACCGCCTCGTCCTGCCTGCACGCACTCCAGTTGACGATCGAATATGTGCGTGTGGCGCGCGCCTCCGCCGCACTGGGTTCAATCAGGATGGCGTAGTGATCTGAGCCCCAGAGAGATAATGATCGACGCCGTGTCGCCTCCATGTCCCTGGATGCGAAGGCAACGTCGATGCAGGAGCCGTGTGTTCCGAGTCGTCGAAAGTTGGGTTCGCCGGTGTTCAAGGGGGTGAGTCCCAGCTTCGTTGCTGCGTCGTGCAGGTCGTCTCCACGCGCGGAGTGGCGCGCACTGCCCCACGTATTATGGTTGGCCTTAAAATGAGCGCAGATGATTTGGCGCGGGGAACAGCACGAATACACTGCATGAAAACACAGCGCGTTCCACGCGGAAGCTCATAAACACTGGCCACCGACGTGTCAACACAACCGACGCGCACTATCACCAACACGCACTCCTGGCCATCGGATGTCGCCGCCGCCGAGCCGACGAGGGTGTGCTGGACGTCTTGCTGCACGTGTACCGCGCTCCTTCATTTCCCGGGGCGATGAGATGTGACTGCGGAACAGGTGGGTTCCTCGCACATGGTGGCTGAGTGGTAGCCGATGTAGCCAGGTAGCCGCATCTGGGGCTCCCCAGCATGTGAACGTACGTACGTCTCCTGCAGCGCGATAACTTCCGGCGAATCCTCTGCGATGCGAACTCGCATTTCGGAGTACCGCGCCGCAAGAGAGCGTACGTTCCTCTGCAGGATGGATGGTATGCGGGAGGGAGTCCGGCGACTAGCCATGATGCTGGCTTATCTGTGCGGGAGCACCTGCTGCTTCTAAGCAGGCCCGGTGTCTATCGGTGCCCTGCGGGAAAAGTGCGCTGAGGGCGCGCAGTGCCAGCTCTCGGCGCGCGATCTCGGCGTCCCGAGCGTCAGGGGGCTGACCATGAGAAGCGGCCGCAGGCTCGGGCCGCGCTGCACGGGACGCCGGCAACGCCGGACAACCGGATCGCCGCTGGCGCGCTGCCGCTCCTTCGGTTGCTGGCGCTGCTGCGGCAGCCCTTGTATAGGCCCCTGATCCTGATGCAGCTGCTGGGGTGCTCTTCTGGCGGAATGCGCATAAGAAAGCGCGCGCGGCGCTTGCTGGTGCTGCTGGGCTGGGGCTGCTGTTCCAGCCTGGACGACGGCTCGGACCACCCGCCTGGACATCGGTGCCATGGATGTGGCCATTAAAGTGGCCACGTTGCGCTCTCGCTGCCAGTGCGGGCACGTCGGGTCCATGGCCGCGTGCCGCCCCCCGCAGTTAGTGCAGCGGGGCTTGCTCGCGCGCAGGTACCAGGCTCGTGCGGCCCGCCGCAGCGCGTGCATCGGGCAGGAGCTCTACACACCTCAGTGGCATGCCCCAGGCTGGCGCACTTGGCACACTGGAGCGGCCGGGGACGGCAGGGGCGTACCGCGAGCCGGCGTTTGAATATGGTGATGAACGCCGGTGGTGTCGGCGCCGCAAAACGGAGAGCGAGTGTGCTGCCCGACAGCGACGCCGAGGCCATAGGTACCGTTGACTCCGCCGCCGCGAGCAGCTCCTCCGCCGTCCTGCGCCCGTCCACACAGAAGACCAGGCCGGAGATTTGGTTCCGAGGAGGGGGCTCCTTGGCGCAGGCCAGCACGCCGAGGATGACGGCTGTGACTAGCAGGGCCTGGAGAGCATCGATCGCTGCTGCCCGCGTACACTGCCACCACATTCCGCCGCGTGTTGACCCGGACGGCGAAGACGCCCGGACGGGGCCCGATCTCCTCGACCAGCTCGAGCCGAAACAGCGTCGTCCCCACCAGGCTGGACGTGACCTCCACGGCAGCCGCGGCTCGCTCCAGGGCAGCTCTACGACGCCGCTGCGCCTTAATTGGTAGTGGTGGTGCGCCACGGGACCAGGCTGGCTCCAGCATCAGCATCGCCGCCGTCTGCGGCGTATTGCTGCGGCGCGCCGCTGAACTGTGCGCGCTCGCTGCCAGCAGATGACGCCCCAGCCGCAGCCTGGCCTCGTACGGCGGGATTTGGCGTGGTCGCGCCAGGTGTACCTCCGGACGCCGTCGCTCCAGCAGCGACAGCAGCAGCATCAGGAGCAGGCTGGAGGGGGGCTCCATGTGGTTCTTGCGAAAGAGTCAGTCGCTTCCCGGAAATAACAGCCGAAAATTGGTTTTTGAGGAAAGGAAATGGCGCAGTGTCTGTCTCACATCTCGGTGGACACCGGCCGCAGCCGCGCCGTAAGGGAAGTGAGGAAGGCGGGAGTGAAAGAAGAAAGAGGTGACGCGTAGTGTAGGTCTCCGGAATAATGACCAGCTGGGGACCTTTAACGTGCACTGACATCGCACAGCACACGGTCGCCTTAGTGTTTCGCCTCCATCGAAAAGCTGCCGCAGAGACCGGGTTCGGACACGGGTACTCCGGCTCAGTAGACGAGCGCCTTAACCACTTAGCCACCGCGGCACTTCTACAGTTACTCGCTCATTTTTATATGGAAAGAAATGCCAGGCACATCTGTCGGTATAATCGCACCTAGAGAGTTGGACTTTTATGTTTTTATTTTTCAAAAATTCGGCGAACGGAGTTTCTTCACAACACTATATTCGTTTTTTTTTCAGCAAATAGTATTTTCTGAGATGAATTCTGGTTTTTTCTTTGCGTGTAAAATATGTGATGTCCCTGAGTGACCAAAGCGACGCAAAGTTTATCGTGATCGTGGCTTTTTTTTTTAGCACAAGCAGCTACTATCGAGGACAGAAGTGTCCACGACGCGTCTCCGCTGGCTGAAACGCATCGCTGCACCACTAGAGTCAAATCGAGGTCCTATGGAGTGGCACGTCCATCTCGCGCTCCAAGGGGTGCTCGTCTAGAGCGGCGTTTACATGACGGGGTTGAGTTGAGTTGAAAACCGGTTAATGGGTTCATGTAAACACCGCAGAGTCGGGTCCGGGAGCGAAGGAACGAGTGCAGTCATTGTACTTTAGAGGCGCCAAAACCACACACACACACACACACACACGTGTGTGTGTGTGTGTGTGTGTGTGTGTGTGTGTGTGTGTGTGTGTGTGTGTGTGTGTGTGTGTGTGTGTGTGTGTGTGTGTGTGTGTGTGTGTGTGTGTGCGTGCGTGCGTGCGTGCGTGCGTGTGTGTGTGTGTGTGTGCGTGCGTGCGTGCGTGCGTGCGTGTGTGTGTGTGTGTGTGCGTGCGTGCGTGCGTGCGTGCGTGCGTGCGTGCGTGCGTGTGTGTGTGTGTGTGTGTGTGTGTGTGTGTGTGTGTGTGTGTGTGTGTGTGTGTGTGTGTGTGTGTGTGTGTGTGTGTGTGTGTGTGTGTGTGTGTGTGTGTGTGTGTGTGTGTGTGTGTGTGTGTGTGTGTGTGTGTGTGTGTGTGTGTGTGTGTGTGTGTGTGTGTGTGTGTGTGTGTGTGTGTGTGTGTGTGTGTGTGTGGTTTTGGCGCTTTTAAAGTGCAGTAAACTCAGCTGCAGGGAGTGAGTTGACTCGCTCGACCCCAACGGCAGATAGCATGTTAACAGGATCAAGTCGAGGGGTCGGGTTAATGGGAGGGCAGATGATGAATGCGAACCTGTTGTTCTCTTGCGCCGTCACGTCTCTGAGATAGCGGTGCCGTGCCGCAGAGGCTGCCACTGCCCTCTTCCGCTGCGCTGCTCGACGCTTGGTGTCGCTGCAGTTGAACCGGGCTCGACACGCTAAAACCGAGTTCATGTAAACACGCAGTCGTTGAGTTGAGCTGACCTTGCTCAGCTGTATCCCCTCCCTGACTCGACGAGTTGAAAAGCTGACGTCTTTCAAGGCGATATGCATATATGCCGCCTCTATGATAAGGCCCCAGCGAACGGGGGGGAGGGGGGGTGCGATTGCTTGCACTTCAGTCAGATTTCTGACATTTGAAACACTTCAGTTCTATAGGACTCTTTTAATGCAAATCACAGTGGTGCTGAGCTACTTGGCTTCGTAGCAAGTTGTAAAGCATTTCGTATATGAGTAGCCTAAACTAGTCGTGTCCCAACAGAAGTCGACTGTCTGACCCGTGCACATGTTTGTGAATAGCAGAATTCAAACAAACTATGCACAAACAACTTTTTGAATGCAATTGATCACTCCCCATGCGTAAAGCTTCCCATTTCACTTCGTTTTATATTGCCGTGAATATTTGCACCGTTTGTTCGTTTGCACTCAAAACCGCCGGCACGCGGCTTTATCATTTTGTTTTGTAATGCGAGATGCGACCAGACTTATCTCCTATAAGGGATCTGTGGATGCTCAAAGCTTTGTGGGAACCATCCACCCTTTTGTTGCTGGCTTGGCGCCGTGGAACAGCGATTTCCCCTCGCTAATCCCCGTCGGTAAATTTTTGTACATCAAGCTACTCCCTTCTTACTCCCTTACCACCTGCATCCTAATTTGTCGCAAGACCGCCTCTGGCGGAGCACTCCTGGTGCGAAGAAGCCTTCAGTCAGCCAAATAAACGAACCGTCTCTGGCGGTGGGCACCCCTGGTGCGAAGAAGATAAATAACCAAGTAGCTCAGCAAGAGACCAGTACATATTTACTTCTCCACTGATCGTGGCCGCGTGCAAATGCTTCCACATTTCTCTAGGTTGTTGCAGTTGCTACTGGTACTTTATCGAAAGTTCCTTGCTAGATTTAAATTGAGCGCGGCCAGAACTGCAGCCATTAGGTTCGATAACCGCCGAGCACGCCTGTGGCTATCGCCGCCGCCGAGTCATTCAGTTCTTAGTGGGCGCGAGCCAGCCCCTTAAACAGTTTCTCTTGAAACCTTTTTCGCTATCTTCCTGACTGCTGGAGTGTCACCACAAAGTGACAATTTGCATAACATTGAAAAATAAAAATAATAAAATGTGAATTCCCTGACGTCAACGAAATTTCTTCGACCACATTATCCGGGAGCAGCAACGTGCGAGCACCTTTCTACGCATGATCTGCTGGGAGCGCCACCACATGAATGGGCTACATATACCCTTCCCAGGAATTGCATCGGCAGTGGGCTCGGCGGCACTACTAGCATGCGGTGCGCTAATCCTTTCGTCTTCATTGTGCAGGTGAGCAGGCGTTTTGGCAAATGCTTCCGCTCTAGCGACCGTTTCTTGGTAGTGCTGCCGTGCCCGCAGCTGTGTCTTGAAGTGTTTGATGTTGCTGTATTCCTGTGCAAACTCCTCCTGTTATCAGGGGACGTCGAAACAAATCCCGGCCCTGAAATGGCACAAATCGCTAAACAACTGAAGGATATTGCGGAAGATATTAAAGAAATAAAGGAAAAACGGCTGACAGACATCGAAAACAAGTTAGATGCCATAACACTTCTAGAAACTAAAGTGCAGCCTTGTCAAACTGAGATTTCTCGCATGAATCACGTAATAGAATCACTGGAAAAAAAGATAGATGATCTTAAGAACAGAAGCAGGAGATCAAACTTAATTGTTTATGGACTACCAGAAGATGAAGAAGAATCAACCGAAACTCTAGAGCAGGCTGTCAACAAAAGTATCATTCAAGATACCCTAAAGCTCGATCCAGTTACCTTTGAACGTATTCACCGGTTAGGCAGGCCGCAGGCTAATAAGAATAGACCGGTAATTTTTAAACTCCTGGATGCCCGTAACAAGTCAGCAATACTGAAGCAAGGTTTTAAACTTAAAGACACGAAATATGTCATTGGGGAAGATTTCTCTCCAAGAATTCGAGAAATCAGAAAAAAACTGTGGAACAGTGCCAAAGAAAATCGACAAAAAGGGGACAAAGTTTCGCTTGCCTTCGACAAATTATTTATAAACAGCTGCGCCTTTGTTTGGGATCATGAAACGAACGACAAAGTTCCGCTGAAAAAAAAAACGAAGAGCAGGAGGAGACAGTCGAAAAAAGGAACCCACCAACGACACGGGGAAGAGCACGATTAAAGCACTGACCATCATAAATGTAAACGCAAGGAGCACAGTAAACAAAGTAGAATCTTTAGAAAACTTATTAATTGATCGGGAACCTGATATTGTCGCCGTCACGGAGACTTGGCTTTCACCAGAAATTTCGAGTCATGAAATCGCCCCACCCAACTACTCAGTCATTCGGAAAGACCGAGACTCCCGTGGCGGTGGTGTGGCTCTCTTGATAAAGAAAACCCTGCCGTTTGTTATGCTCCCAGATGTGTCGGGTGCTGAAAGCGTATTCTGCAGACTTCTCTGCAACAATACTACTGTCTGTGTAGGCTGTTTGTATAGGAGTCCCTCTTCAGGAGATGAGTGCATTTCTGTCATTCATGACTTCCTTCAACAATATGCTTGCAGCACTAGAATCATTCTCATGGGTGACTTTAACCTTCCGGACGTGGACTGGATAACTATGCAACACACATCATCATCTTCAGAAGCTCTTTTTGACTTAATGCTCTCCTTTAATCTCCCCCAAATTATCCTAGAACCAACGCGCAAGCAAGGATCAGCAAACAATATACTCGATCTTATACTAATCAGTGATCACTTTCTAGTACACCAAGCGCAGACAGAAATCATCGAAGGCATCTCTGATCACAACATACCATTATGTTTGTTACCTCTAGACTGCTCAATACAAAAACGATCCGATGTAAAGACAACACTGAACTTCGATAAGGCTGATAATGCCAGCATATTAAGCTACCTCGCACATGAATTTGAAGCATTCAGTGAAATGGTGTTTCAACAGGACTTGTCGGGCTAGTTGGTTGATCATAATGCAAAAAAGACGAACTGCGCAACAAGAACACGGACGAAAGGGAGGCAGACACACACTAACGCAGCGTTAGTGTGTGTCTGCCTCCCTTTCGTCCGTGTTCTTGTTGCGCAGTTCGTCTTTTTTGCATAGTGAAATGGTCTCCGACCCCTCAATCAATATTAACAGGGTTTGGCTTCATTTTAAGACTATGGTTTCACACTGCATAACTAATCATGTTCCACTAAAAACTAAGCGTCCACAAAGAAACAGTCCATGGGTAACAAGGGATGTTATCCACGCTAAACGTCATGTGAAAAGGTTGCGTATTTCTATCAAAAATCATGGTTCATGTCCTTCTAAAACTACAAAACTAGCGTTGCGCAATCGCGAAGTTCAGAGAGATAGGCAAATGGGCCAAGAAACACTACTTTAATGTAACACTGCCTAACTTTCTGACAAACAACCCGCATAGATTTTGGAACCATTTCCGTCCAACTAAGAACCCGTTATCCGACTTGTCTCCAGAAGATAGAGCTAACAATGCTAATGCGTACAACACGTTTTTTCACTCAAGTTTCACAAAAGATGACGGTAATCTCCCGGACTCTTACGGCAATCAAACATCACGCATTGACCCTTTAATCATATCAGATGCCGGCATTTTTAATCTATTACTCACGCTTGACCCTAAAAAATCACCCGGACCAGACAATATCCCAAACGATTTCTTGAAACGATACGCAGAATGGTGCAGCAGATACTTGGGTCTAATATTTCGTAAATCTCTCGAGTCATCAACTTTACCGGACGACTGGAAGAAGGCAAAGATTATACCAATACACAAAACAGGAGACACCACATTACCATCGAACTATAGACCAATATCTCTCACCAGCACGGCTTGCAAGATGCTCGAGCATATCATCCTTCAACACCTAACAAACTTCCTTGATACACACAATCTGTTATCTCCAAACCAACATGGATTCCGTCATGGGCTATCAACCGTCACACAGCTTACAGAGGTTGTGCATGACCTTGCATTCGCCATCAATAACTGTAGCCAGACTGACATTATATTATTGGACTTTTCTAAAGCATTCGATCGCGTCTGCCACAACAAATTAATAGCAAAGTTACGGGGTGCCATCGGGGATGGGGAAATTTTAGATTGGATTTCAGATTACTTATCAAACCGGACACAATTCGTACTGTTTCAGAACATGGAATCTGCGACAGTACCCGTCATATCAGGTGTACCTCAAGGATCCGTGTTGGGGCCACTGTTATTTTTAATTTTCATCAACGACATAACCAACAATATCGATTCTAACATCAAACTCTTCGCCGATGACTGCATTATCCATAAAACAATTAACAGCTACGAAGACCACATTTCACTCAGCGATTCATTGAACAAAATAACCGAATGGTGCAAAACATGGCAAATGACGGTAAACACGACTAAATCTGTTTGCATGACGGTAACAAGAAAAAGGCAACCTTATGATTTTCCGTACTTTGTTAATGGCAGAATACTGACGAAAGTTCACCAGCATAAGTACTTAGGCATCACACTAACTTCTGACCTCAGATGGGACGCGCACATTGCTAGCATAACCTCGAAAGCATTACGCAAACTATTTTTTCTTCGAAGATGTCTGCGCCTTGCACCCACATCGACAAAGCTTCTCGCATATACTACTTTCGTTCGACCAGTTTTAGAATACGCTAACACAGTTTGGTTCCCCCATTCAGTGACTAATGTCACAAAACTAGAAAAAGTACAGCGTAAAGCATTGCGGTTTATACACAACAAATATAAGCGCACAGATTCACCAACTAACCTCGCGGCTATTTCGGGTTTAGAGACGCTATCATCAAGAGCGCAGCAAGCACGACTAAAATTCTTATTTCACCTGATGCACAACTACTACAAGATAGACGTATCAAAATACATATCTTTCTCGCAATCACGCCCGTCGAGGCATAAACACGCAGCCGCGATAACAGAATACTCATGCCATAACGACACGTTCATGTATTCGTACTTTCCCCTCGTGATCAGAGAATGGAATCGCCTTGATCCCTCAATCATAACTGCAACCACATTATCTCAGTTCACGTCACGGATAGAATCATTATCAATTAACGAATAAAGCAGTTTCACTGACATACTCAACCGCCTCTCATCACTTCATTAGATTGTTAATTAATTGTGAAGAAAGTCTTATTTTTTCCGCTGCTGTGTTCCCATGTGCTCTAATTGAATTCCTTATGGCAATGCTCTACCCGACTCCTAGACATGTATTTTTCTTTTTCCTTGCTAATGTTTACCTTTTCTTGTATTTTTCTTGTTCCTTTCTGTTCACGTGTGTTTGATTTGTATTCCAAAGTGCACGGCTCAAATTTTTATCATGTTTGCCATTTTTGTTCGCCCACCTGCTATGGTCCCTGATGGGACTGGCAGTATTGTAAATAAATAAATAAATAAATAAATAAATAAATAAATAAATAAATAAATAAAAGTTCCGGAATCCCTGCTGACGGCAGCTGCAACCGAGCAGCATGTATGCTGCTCGGCAGAATATGAGTTCCGAAACGAATAATGTGAATATTGGCACGTGCAGGGCCATGAACAGCGCTGCCGGATGTGCGCGCGGGCTCAAGAGATTCTATGTGGTGGTGGTGGTGAAAACTTTTTATTCAGTGAAAGGAGAGTTCACAGGCCAAAAATGGCCCTTTACATAGGTAGGTTTTATGTACAGTCGGGGGAAATATGAGAGGGAACAGAGTCTGAGCGTTCATTTATTGATTACTCCGTCAATATGTGCGACAAGCACCGTTTTTTGTGCTTTCCGCCTAATTTTCCTCTGGGTGTATAATATACGAAAATCATTTTTAAGTTTAGTGGCGACATAATCAGAAAATTCGCAGTTTTGTGAGAAAACTTCGTTCCCTCTTATATTGCTCACGACTGTATACGTAAGTAGAACATGTTGTCGGGCTAGTTGATGAATTACTTCTGACATGTGGTACAGTTCCGCGAAAAAAAAGCACGCACACGAGACAGGGTACAGGACGAGCGCTCGTCCTGCGCCCGGTCTCGTGTGTGTTTTTTTTCACGCAACTTTACCATGACTGTATACTTACCGGGGATACAAATTTTGCTTGTCTTTCTGGGAACCGTAACCACCAGATGAGCAGACCTAAACGTTATAGCACACCATGGATATGGGCAGATTATAAATAGCAGCATTTGATGAATCATGACAAAAAAAAAAATTTTGGCCGAGGCTCAACTCGGCTGAACATCGTTAGTTGGAGCGAAACGTAGGTCGCTCCATCTGCTGGACCATCGCCGTACATTGCGTGTTGGGGTTTCAGTGGTGCCGCATGATGGCGCTACAACTGCACGCCGTGCACGAAATTCACCGAAAACGTGCTTCGCTACTCGCTTAATTTGGATATATGTAATTTACATGCTCATAACTAAATTATTCATGCATGCCTCTGTACATACCTAGAAGATACGTTTCTTAGACATCTGAGCATTCACTAAACGCGCCTTCATTCACTTCAGAGTCGAGCACTGGCTGATTATACTTTGTAGATAATGTATGTAGCTCTTTCCTGCATATAGATGCGTGTAATAAATTCTGTGCTGAAGGAGAAAACGAACAGTCGTGGTGGAGTGGAAGCGTCCCAGTCTCGCATGCCGGAGTCCAAGGTTCGATTCCTAGCTACAGCAGAATTTTTTTTGTATTTATTAACTGAGGCCGCTTCAAGGTCATATCTGCGCCGTAACATGACCTTCAATGTTCGTATGCGATAGGTGCAGCTTTCGCTCCAAAAAATAATCGTGGTTGCTGTAAAAAGCAAAAATATAAATAGAACTGCGACTCGATCGGGCGACATAACTACGGCCTCAGAGGCGGCCAACACACACACTTTGGAAGAAGTGTTAAGATCGGTTGGGTATGATATGTTCGAATATGCAGGTTCCCACAAAAGTTTCCGGAATACCGAAATCACGAAAAAGCTGAATTTCCATGCTATTCATAGAGGTGCACCCATACGTTCCGGGGCGCAAATGAGATCGCGCATGGATGTGTAAAGCACGTACTTCTCTTTTTGGCTGAATGCTACCGCTGCCCCGCAGTTCAATTTTGTTGTACTGTAGTTGTCGTGCTCCGAAAACTTCTGTGGGCGCCTGTATGTCGGGAAATGCATTTGTGCAATGGTGTAAGCACTTCATATAGCTTTTCGAGCACGTAAACATGTTGACATCTGCAAAATCTGTACCGTATCATAAAATGCTGAGCAAGCGGCCATCTAAAATTTGAAGGTAATCACATAATATCAGGTGATGGGCGCAATTGTTAGGTCCAGGCGTGAAAATCCAGTACTGGCACATGGCGAAGTGGTCTTTCGCTTGGTCCGACGACCAATCGTTGAATTAAAGATGGCGGCTAAAAAAGGAGGGGATGCGGGGGAAGGGGAGAGTGTTCGGTACCGCGTATACACAGAAAATGCCAGAAGAAGGATTCACTCAGTTGATTAGAAGACTTGAAAAACCGGGTGATTAAAGCTTCGGCGTATCGCCTGAATGATCTCATTGCCGTGTTAACACCCCACCCACCCATCTTGCGATAAGCGATGCGGAGATACCGAACAAAGGGTGCATGATGCGCCTTTGTAGAGTTCTTGAACCTCTTCCTGAAATGGGACATAATCGCATGTGCGCATGTTCAGTTTTCAAGGAAAATTCAAAATCTTAACAACAAAAAAAGGGAGGGGGCCTCATTCGACCATGCGCGGATACTCGGTATTTTACGGTACGTGATAAGCATCGCATTGCAGGCCTAAGTTTTTGCAAACGCTGGTTTACGCATAATTGCGCCCAGTCGTCGAAGCAGGCTCGGCGGGCTCGTGGCCCGCCATACGCCCCAGCATGTGTTTTATAGAAAGCGACATACAAGTACGGGCAGAAAGCAAGCTATCGCCTGTCACTTCACTTGCAAATTACGTCAAAAGGCCTTCCTGTATTAATCACCGATCAATAAAAAGTGTATCTTCCCTTCCGTCCCCTTAGGTTTTTCTCAATTGTTCAATTTTTTTAGCGCAATGGGAGTTGCAAGCAATAAAGGATCTGCTGTTCAACAACATCGTCCTGTTGGGGGCTGGGGGATTAAAAAAAACCAAATAGTTTTTTTTTCGAAAGAAGACAAAGCCAACGAATGCTTTTCAACTGTACCTTTATTGCGTTCCGGTGGCCGATTCTCATACAGTGCCGTCCAGGAATAAAAGAATGCGATCGTGTACCAGTCATAAGAGCTCTGAGTCATGCTTGTTTGACGCTCGTTCTTTACAGTCAAGCGCAGTGTCACGACGACGGCGATGACTGCGTAGTCCTGGCGTCGATGACCTGGTCGTACTCAGCCGGCCTGAATATACTGGGGCGCCTGCGCCGTGTCTTGCCGTCTCCATTGCGACCGGCGCCGAAGAAGTTGAGTCGCAGTCCCGTGGGACGCGCCAGGAGGTGCGGTCCGCCGGTGTCCAGCTGCATGTTGAAGATGGCTGGCACGCTCAGTCCTAGACCGGTGCTGGTTGGCCCTGTCAGTAGCTTCATGTTGAAGATGTAGGGAATGTTGATGCCCAAGTTGAACGGCGCCAGTCCCAGGTGCCTCGACGTCTTTTGCACCGTCGAGTCTTCAACCTCAATGGCCGTTGCCCGGACGCCGCACTGGTGGCTAGCACTCTGCAGCAGCACGACGGCCGCTGCTACCGGCAGCGCGCCTATCAGGAGCTCTGACACTGAACGCGGCCACATGCTGAGTGAACTGAGGAAAACTGGCAGCGGTGCGGAGAGGCACGCAAGCGGCAAAGGCCCCACGGAGGAATGATAGGCCTTCCGGTAATTTTCTCGGCCCGGAAACGTGCTCAAGTATGAGGACCGCCAAGACACCAGCAGTGGGGAAGAAATAAATACAAAATAAGCGAGTCCTGCAATGTGTTTCTCTTTTTTGCGCGTTGTCCTATGAAGCCGGCTGTCTGAAACGGTCGAGCAACCTAAAAATTTCGCAACAGAAAAACAAAACCTCTTTTCACGAATTCGACACGAAGAGGTTCGTTGAAAATATATAGGCGGCACCTTTGCGTGGCCGTTGAAGTATCGATAAAAGGACTCCGACGCTCACGTTGGCATCAAACTGCACAGGACTCGCGAAGTATTCCAGAGTTGGTTTTTGCACTACGCACAGCTATAGCCTCACGCCAGTCCGGTCCGGCCGAAACAAGAATAGACGGAACAGGCGTACGCGGTGCTGCGAACCGTGGCAAGCTGAAAGGTCTGCAATGCGGCCCCGCGCACGTCGTGCTTGGGTGAGCGAGAACCATTGGGTCGCTTGAACAGCTGGCACTTTCCTTCATTTCGCCTTCGCTGTTTGCCAGAGAAAAGCAGCGCGGCGGCCGGCTGAATTGTCAAATGCCAAGAAGGTGGAGGCGAATCCGACGGACTGCCGTATCGGTCCCAAATACTGTGCCTCCCGACAATGTTATTGCACCCGCTCTGGGTTCGTTAGTTTCACCGCACATAAAATTGATGCGCTCCCTAATTACCTCACAGAGCGGCGTACAAGCGCAGCGTCTTGAGCGGATTGTAGCGAATTGAGGTCGCTATGGGGTATTTCGCTCCGGGCTGCTGCATGTCGAATGAGTGTTGCGTAGTAACGAGGCGCTCATTTGTGCGCACATAGTTTGAACAGCACAAGTGCACACGTACTCGAAATTCGCATTAGCAGGCGCAACTGGCAAAACAGAAGAACCCGGAAATCCGCCACCTAGAAATAGCCGGAGTCGGTTTCACTTCTAATTGAGGAGTGTCTGTCCCTTCTCAGAGACGCTTCCGCAAACTCTTTGCAGCGGCTTACCATATAACAAAGTGCCCAACAAATACACCCTATTTCAACACCCGTCAGATAGTATGTATACCGGAAATGCGCTTCATAAAGAACATCCGCCAGTGTTTTTCCCCGTTGAAGTGCCCGACTATAAGGGACCATTAGTAATGCCTATATGCATAGATCTCGCTCGGACTTTGTGCTGGTGAAAGGAGGAGCGAAATTCTCCATCAGAAAGCCACTCGGATGAACGGAAGTGCCCGGCCACGTCGAATGACGATCCTCAGTTGCAACGTGTTTATGCATGCACCGCAATCATGCAGAGCATCGAAGGCCACCCAAAACCATTACGGCGTCGGCCAGCATCTATCAATGCATTGGTAAAAATGCACGCATGCATGCCTAGCCAAGGCAAACCGCAGCCATTATTGAGCAAAACATGCTATGCAATGTGCAATACTCATGGTAAATGTGTAATAATGTGCAATACTACACAACGGTAAATGTGTAATACTACACATTTTAGATTTCTGATAGCAACTGCAGCGGTGGCCAAGTTGTCTGAGCATCCGCCTCGCATGCGGCAGGGGCGGGGTTCGATCCCCAGTGCCGCCGGGTACCCACCGGTGACACAATGGGTAAAAGCTTTCCCCTGGCCTGGTGCTCGGCTTATCCTATGCCATGGCGCTTTTTGGCCATAGATGCAGTTGCGCCATAAAAATCCATGATCATCATACATTTCTGAAGGAGTGAACGCCGCTAAATACTTTGTACCATCGCCGTTTCAATGACGACAGCTACATGATTGCCGAACCGATGATTAATCGCGTTATTCCTTCAAAACTGTTCACGCATACATAGGGCCCCTCATTTTCAGGTAAAACCCGGCTTCATTCTTTTCTTGCACCCCGAAAAGATCCCACCAGAATCGGAAACCCGACAAGACACTAGCCGCTGTATTCTATTTATTTCTAGAACTGCGTTTTCAATTAAATATTGGTGAATTTAAATATATTTTAACGATTCATATCCAAAGCATGGCCGAATACAAGGCTATAACTTCAAAAAATTGCTTTTTGAAGCGAGGGGCCAAAAGGCAGGAAATGACTCGCGGGCGATTCATTGGCACCAATATAAAGCTGCTGCTGCATATCATATTAATGTTTTCGCAAAGTACAAACAAAGGTAGGAAAGAAGATTTTTCTGGCGGGCTAGTTGCTGCTTCTCATTCATGATTAAAGTGCACGAAAGAACGGGGACAGAGACAAGAAACACGCACACGTACAGAGTTCCTTTCGCGCAATTTAATTATGAAAGGTAGGCAGGTGCAGAAAAGCGGAAATGCTTTACATAGGCACGGTCATCTACGGGACCAAAAAAGTGCAATAAATGAAAACATAAATGTCTTATTTAGAAGTTTCTTAGAGCAACATACCATTTCTAGACTGCCCGTGAGAAACTGTTTAATGTTTAAGAAAAGTTTAATGTCACGCGGAAAAAAAGCGAGCGTCAATAGTAAATTATTTTTGCTGGAGAGATAAACAGAATTAGAGACCTTTTTTTTTTTCGGAATGACCATATTTTCACTGGAATTTGCGCTAAAAAAATATAGCGCCCAATTAGCAACCCCAGAACTAAAAAAGAAATTATAAAACCCGAAATCGAAGGGCACTAATATACACAATGAAAAAAAAAGTTGCACCCGTAAGGGTCTTTGTCCTTGATCGAAATATATCTGCATGCATGCATGACACTTCGAGTAGTCGGAAAAGATTTGAAATCTGCCCCAAATCAAATCGCCACTCTCTGAAAATACTTTGGTGCTGACCATAGCCTGTGATATTCTCCAGTTAGCAATCACAGCTCCGCTCACATTAATCAGTACTCGGGAATCAGCTTTAGATAACGAGAGGAATCCACAGAGCGACAGCTCATTGTCGCCGAGCGGCCGCACGTTCTCTCTAAACTTTTTCAACCAGTTTCCTCACTCGCCTTATCACGCAGCGGCCTCAAAGCAGCAAAATACCATACACCCTTGTGAGTGGTGTGAAATCACTATCTGCCCCATACTTCCTTTGATGTAGCTTGAGACGTTAGAGCGCAGCGGGAAATGGAGCAGATGATAGTAACAGCAGTTGGCTGGCGAAATCGTTCGAGTGACGCATCAGCTACTGACTTGCCACTAAAGGATGGATATCTTTCGAAGACAGACACTCTTTATATGCCACGATAATAAGTTAGCTAGCTGACTCACTATCTTTTCCCGATTTCCGGTGCTGGGCTAGTTCAACAGAGGCACCATTTAGCCCAGCATTGATTGTATCGCTCCTGCTAAACATATAAATAGCTCCCTTCCTCGTCCATCCACAAGTGTTCTTTGGGGAAGCAACACCACTGGACAGCAATATGCATTTCATCGTGACTAGCACGTTTGCTCTGCTTCTGGCTCTGGGCTGCGCTGTGGCGGCACCGATCTCCAACCAAGAGCAGGCGAGGCACGGATCCGACCATCACGGTCATGACAGACCCCCTCTGAACATGGCCATCGACATACCGAACCTGTTCCAGCTGATACTCCGCAGGGGCCCAGAACAACTGAAGCTCGACCTCCAGTCGTCACCGGTGATCAAGTTCCAAGTGGTTACGAATCCGGAGTTTCCTGCTGCGGTAATACTGAAGCCTATGAACGACGCAGGCAACCAGTTTGTGTCTTCGGGACAGCCGTTGGTTGCGCCATCTCTGAACGCTGCAATCAACCAGCTTGTGCCTGGTGGACAGCCGCTGGTTGTGCCTACAGGACAGCCGTTGGCTTTGCCAGCTCTGGAAGCTGCAATCAACCAGCTTGCGCCTACAGAACAGCCGTTGGTTGTGCCACCAGAGAACAACGTCCACAAGCCCCACTCCAAGTAGCGCCTCCTTTCCACCCACGCCTACATGTGCCTCGAACGCCAAGTGCCATCCCGAACCCGGCATCGACTGACGGAAAAGCGATACAACACTTGAACTGGAACATTGCCGAAACGACGTGTGAAAGTGCTGAAATTAGTCTGCTGTCGTTTGGCTCCTGGGAGAGCAGGCAGTAAGCAGCGCTAACACAGAGTACCGGGAGAGGGTGCGTGGGAAAATTCCATTGCTCCTTATGGTAATATGAAGACGCTTCGCGGAACGTCGGCAAGACTGCAGCGAGGGAGAAGCTAATAGAACAGCGCTGAAGTAAAGGGCAGTTAGTCATCACGTGTTCCTGTAAAGCTCGAGAGAGCGCATTCAGACGCATGCAAATCAGTATACTTCGCAATGTGAAATGTGCCTGCGTTCATGACTGTATATTGCTTGTGCATCAATAAACTTAGCTATCTGTACTGTTGCTGTGTATATTTCGAGTCCGTTCTTGCGCCCTCTTTGGTATACTGTACTGATCTGACATGCGCCGCTAACTGCTTCAAGTTTGCGCTAATGCAAGGGTAACATTTCTTGCGCATGCGACATGGCATCTGTTGCAAAAGCCCGTTACAACGAGAAAGGTAGATTGACTTCAGACAGCATACCAGAATACATCCAAAGCACCAAAGACAAAACGAATTAAATTTGCGGGTCTACTTTGGAAAAGACTGCAGACTTCATCTTCCGTAAAGATGGCGGGAAAAGAATCCAATGCAACCTTCAGCCGCCAAACTGAACCATTGAGAGGACTGACTTGCACGACTTACCTTGCTACATTCGAAGGTGGCCATCAAATATTTTTATTTCGGAACTTTAATTTCTTTTTCTTTCACCCGCCGCGTTGTCTTAATTGCTGTCGCGTTCGCCTGATGAGCCCAGGGTCGCAAGATCGTATCCAGGCCGCGACGGCCGCATATCTGTCGATGAAGGCGATATGCAACAAGTCCAGCTGTCTTCGGACATCATTTTTGATTTTGAGGCAACTGTGGAATATTGCAAGATACTATTATAAACATTACATTCATTGGAATGGCCTAACCGTCCGATGCATAGCAAAATATTGCTTTTAAAGTTTGTCCTGCACTTGCACCGAGTAGTTGAGACTGTCATATAAAAGCAATGAGGTGCGTTTTTGACAATAAATAGAAGAAGACTACAAGTGTCCTGAGGGGTGACCTGGGGATGCGTTAATTGACATGTTGAAATCTTACGATATGCGAAAAAATATTGCGTTCATAAACAACTTCCCGCGGAAAAAATAGCTTGTCCGGAATTTCTGGATATGAGAGGCCAACGTGCTCTGCGACGACCGCAGTGCACGTTAAAGCATACCAGGTGGTCGAAATTAATCCGTGTGCCCTCCCCGTCTCTCACTCATACCCCGTGTGTAGCACTGGAACGTTAAGCCACACATACGATGTCATTTTTCGTTCTTTCTTAATCAAGTCACGTTCATTCAGTTCCCCCAGTGCCTAAAAACCCAAATGAAATTCTATGTGAAAGGCCTCGAAACTGGGATTCAGAAACTTCGCGAGATTTCTTTGCACACGGCTATCAGAACCAAAGCCGCTGCTATAAAAATCGTGTGCTCAATGATGTCATTGTATACGTTAAAGAACCCTGTATGATTGAAATTAATCCGCAACCCTCGGCGTTCCCCTCGTGTCGCTTCGGGGCGTTAAACCCCACATAACTATATGAACCTTTCAAATGTCGAATCCGGAAATTCTCTGAACAGGTTAGAGCTCCCAGTCGCGTGGGGCTATTTCAGAGTAGGAGCTTTTCGGAACGCACATTTGATTCAACACGCTAAAAAGAGGAACTGCGCGACATATGTCAGCATTAGGTTATTCAAGTGTTGTTAAGCTGTATAATTCTCCTTGTCCACCTCTATCGTTTGCCTTTGAGAGAATGGTGACGCGTCCATTCTTCCTGTCCAGCGAACATGATGCTCCTCTTCCATGGCTAACGCGGCAGCAGTAACACAGATACACATAGTGGCTCACAGGCTTCTCAAACGAAAACTGAACTTCGACCACTTCATCCACCGACTGTCTTATTTATCTTGTTCTAACGTGCTAACACGCCTAGCGAACGTCCTGTTCCAACAATAGAAAAAAAAAATGCGTATGGTATTCACGTGGGACTGATGGCACCACATTCAGCAATGGGAAAGTGCACGGATGAGTTACAAAAAGAGGAAACCATGATTTAAAAAAGAATTGAGAGTTGATGGTGTTCTGGCTAAAGTAAAGGCAAGAAGAGGAAGGCAGTAAACCAGAAGGGTGTTCCGGTTGGCTACCCTGCATGGGGAAAAGGCAGAAGTAAAAGCGAGAGATGGAATCGGGTGAGTAGCGAGAACACCAGGTATAAGAAAGAACATGCGTGCTGCAAAGTCACAATATTTCGCACATACTCGACGCCCTTAGGAATCGACCGAGTGTTTTGTATGCCTTGTGAGCAACCGATCGCTGTGGTCGCAGTCCGATGATCTTACTTTCGATGAGAGGCCGAGGCTGTCTAGTGCACAGCCCAGCGTTTGTCTTTCGGCGCCAGGCACAGGGCGTTCACACAGGAGTGATTTTCTACACAGCTACATATGTCGCAAGCAGGACTGTCGGCCATGCTATAGTGAGAAGTGAGTGTACCGCTTTGTAAAAGCAACACCGAGAAACAGACGGCAAAGCAAAGTTGCTTCACGTCATGGCAAATCACGCGGAGGACGAAATAGAACAACATAGTTCCCAGAAGTAAGCTTCTAGTTAAGTGTTTGTCTTAAAGCCCGATCGCTTAATTTCTACGGTAGCATTTCGTATTGAAATCACTACTCTACACACAACCACTTTAGCGTTAATTATACCCCTACATAAGCTGATTTTGCCAAGAAACAAGGCAAGTAATTACTTGCCTTATTTCTTGGCGAAAGCAGCTTATGTAGCTTATAAACTATGCGTGACGTTTCAGCGCACAGGGGTGACATATATATCATCGAGGGGAAGAGAAAACGGCTGTTGCTGTTGAATATGCTTGTTGACTAAATTGAGTACGAACCCCGTGGTTGGAGTCCCTATTTCAGCATTCCATTGGTCGAAGCTGGTGCGGCGGCTCTGTTTACGAGCAATTTGTGGCCCTCAGAGCCTGCTTTGAGTAGGGCAGCCTCCCATTGGTGGGGATGGAAAAGGGATGGGGGATATGACCTTGTTTTTCTCGCAGACCCTAGCATGTTGTAGAGATCCGCAATTCCTTCATAGTGCCGGCATCCTGACCTGTACAGTTCTGGGTACCAGGTGTGTAATTCTTCCGTGAGAAATAATATTCGCCTAAAAAAAAAACGAAAACTGCGTCCCGAAGTGAACACTGAAAAAAGTGTCAAATTTTCAATACAAAAACCCAAAACTACAACCCCTAACTATTTGTGTTGCGTTGGGCTTTATGGCACATAGGCAACTAAGGTCATCATGCGCCAAACGCAAGGTATAATCCTAATCATTTGTGTGGCAAGACGAATGCGTAGTGCATCGAGTGGGCTGCACTTCTTCTCACAATGCTTCGACTCACGTTCACCGGGAATGCTTGGTGCCCGGTCAGTAATTGCAAGCACACGCTGTTCCATTTCCAAAATGCGGGTCAGTTAGTGCGCAGGAATACGAGGCACGGGACCAAAGGAGGTCACACAGATATAAAAACGGTAAGGTTCTAACGTGTATTTAAACCAAGTAGGCGTGCGAAGGCACGTGCTCAACTTGTTTGGCTCATGGTTTCACTTTGCTGGGTAGTCGGCATGTCTGGCGACGATTAGACTCAAGTCGAGCTCTGCTCGCGCCGCAGATGGAGATGACGATGTGCAATGAACAGCGCGAGTGTGTTGCACACACATCTACACACACACACAGCTACCGGCAGATTTCCTTGCTAATTGTTTCCAAAATTTCAGCATTTAAAAGATCTTTTGGGAATTTTCATATATTCAATTCACAGATATTCTCTCGATATTTTGTTTATTTTCCTTTCCTGTTTAATTACTCTGATATTTCACCCAAGGCACAATCATTAGCATGGCACCAGTTTACCCTCTTATTTGTGCTCTCCTCACTGAACCCTGGCCAATCATCCGTCGTGGGTACGTGCCATTCACGAAGGCAACCACAACAACTGGGAGGCGGCGCTGTCCAGCTCACTTTCAGAGGACCAGCTTTCGCTGGCGAACCGGGCAAGAGCGGCGGCAAAAGCCAATGAGCTCCTGGAATGAAGGCCTGCCCAAACATTCCATCCATTAAACGTTTTTTTTTCTCTCTCTCTCTGTTGTAGTTAACACGAGGCGTGATCGGCTGCGGCGATCAACGTTTGTCTAAACGTTGGCGGCGATAGCCAAGTGCTCTCGTGCAGTACTCAGTGAAGCTGATCTGTTCCCGCCGCCGCGCGTTCGAATCCCAGTAGCGGCAATAAGTAATTTATTTATTTATTTACTCAAGACCAACACTTGCGCGATGGCCCGGCTTTTGCAGCTGTGGTCGTGAAGTACAGCTTTCATCACCCATCACACCACTAAAAAGCTGTATTAATATACCTGTATTCTTCCTAGCACTCATCGGCGTCGCAGGGCGGGGGAATCGCAGAATGCGTCCAAGTTATTAATGTCCGAACTATAGAGAAACCAAAGAAAAAACCATTGCCTCCTTATTATACAAGCCAATGTCCACATTCAGAATCCAATATCAAACATTTGTTAGCGGCACTAAGATGTGAGAAACCGGTATGTCGCCAATGAACAACTGGCATTTGGTGCATTTTATGCGGGTAGTTCGGGTTGCATGGACGACCAAATAGAAGGCCTCGAACCAAACGGCAGGGACACAGGCAGTAGACTATAGTTTTTAAATGAAGAGACGAAGAACTCATGGCCGGTGGCTGAACGTCGCGCTTTCGCGCCCCTTTCCCTTCACGCAGCTCTTTCACTCTGAAGTGAGGCAAAACATTTTGACCTGAAAGCACTGACTACTGAGAATATGTTCACGTCACACTTTTTTTCCAAAGCACACGTAGTAATGAGTACCCGGCGTGCAAACTTTATGTCGCAGTTTGGCGACACTGGGTAGTAAAGGGTCAAAATTACAAGAACGGAAGCACGGAGGTTAGCTCGCTGCTTGCCCTGTCCAAAGCGATGGTATGCTAGAGTGTAGAGGCATTGCTTTTGAAGCCGCCAGCTCCTACTGTTTACAGTCTTGGGATAGGCGCGTGTCTTGGCTTTCGTTTAGATAGTCCGGCATTTTCCGCAGCGAGAGAACGATAGCGGCACATCCGCTATGGTAATAACCGCGTCCGCAAAAGGCTACTTATAAACGGCACGACGAAACGTGGAATTCGCACTGGCGAGTCGCGGCTTTTGCAAAAGCGAGGAAGGGCGGACGAGTGGGTGTCCAAATAATGAAGTCAGTGGCTCTGCCTCATGTCTGTGCACGCGATTTTTCGAACCTTTTTGCAGTCGGATGCAAGACAAGAATGAAGCGGTGAATGCTTCTCAAAGGAGGCTCTCCAACCAATGGCGTCGACCGATCGTCATGAAGTCGCGATTAATACCTTTACCAGCCAGTGTAACATCGCAGGTGGTTCGCAGGTGCAAGGGAATTACTCTGTTTAACAATGACGTCATCAGAATCTGTCAACGCGATTGGCTGGAGGGCCTCCTCTGAGGGGCATTTGCCGCTTCATTCTTGAGTTGCAGCTGTTTTCGCGAAGTAGTTGATTAGGGGTTTCAAAATTTCTGCCAGGCAGAATGGTACGGCCATTTCGTGCCTAGAAGAAAGGATCACTTTCAAAAACGAGAAATAAATATGGACGTTGCAAAGTTCTACGGTGCGCTGCCGCGGTGGCTCAGTGGTTATAGCGCTCGGCTGCTGACCTGAAAGACGCCTGTTTGATCCCGGTCGAATTTCGATGGAGGAGACATTCTAGAGGCCTGTGTACCGTGCGATGTCAGTGCGCATTAAAAAACCCCTAGTGGCCGAAATTTCTGGAGCCCTTCACTACTGCGTCCCTCTAGTCTGTGTCGCTTTAGGACGTTAAAATCACATAAAAAAAAGTTCTACGGTGCGCCCCGAAGTGCTGTCTGGTGCCATATGACTTTCTTTCTTCTCTCACGCAGTGGAATGTTCAACTAAAGGACACCGTAGCCGAATTTTCATTTTGCAAACAGCATCGGATGATAAAGGAAATACTTAATTGGGCATAAATGTGTTTGATCTTTTTTTTTAAAAAAAACAGGACTGCAATTCTGTCAGTATGGAAGTGTGCGGCGTACGTGAATTCCTCGTTTTTTTTTTTAGCCATTCTATATACACACACGAATATTCAGATTTCAGATTTTTAAACATAAAGCGTGTCTAAAAGGGGTCAATATACCGCTAATGTCGTGCCTTAGCGCTGAACCTCTATTACGATCTCACGCGGCAAATTTTGCTGTCAAATCGAGAATAACGACACGCATTTTGTTAAAGCCCAGTTACACACAAGGCTTACGGCTGTTTTAATAGGAACAGGTATGACTGAGAATGTGCACTAGTGTCCAGGAGGCCACATTCAGGAAAGGTGCGAAGGGGCTACTTCAAGTTGCACCGCCTTTTGCAGCTTGTCCGAAGTTTTGGTCACAATGTCGTCGCACTCATTTGCCGTCTTTCCAGTAGCCTTCTTGAGCGCACAAAGAAGACTGTCTCGACCAGCAAGCGTCTTAAATGCTTCCATTGACTCGATATCAGTCGCGGTCTGTTGAGCGTAGCTCACAGCTCGGCTCAGAAGACACCTGTTTCGCCACAGTAAGTCCCGCAGTTGCTGCATGCCTTCTTCATCGAACAAAAGTTCGAATGACAAGTCGGTAAGAACGTTGTTCTGTTGAATACCACTAACGAACTTAGATAAAGGCATGCTCAGACTTCTAAACGCTATTGAGTGAAGCGTCCTGTTGACATTTAGCGTCCTCTTCAAGGCGTTAGCAGTGCTGGGGTTACGCAAGCTGCAGGCAAAGCGAGCCGTACATACGGTAGTGTTCTGCTGAAAGGCTCGCAGAATCACTGTCATGACATGGCTCGCGTTTATCGATTCACTTATTTCCATCTTCTTCAGCGTTTTAGTCGAAACCAAAAGCGCCGCGATGGTTTCTGCGAAGCCGCACTCATCAACATGGATGCTTCCGATAGTAAGTTCGTTCAGAAATGTCAAACCAGAAGCAGCACCGAGAATAGCGCGGACACCGTAGATGGTGGTTCGGCGAGTCCAGCACAGCCTCAGAAAACCTCTCTCCGCACTCATAGGATGCTCAGTGTCCAGAGTGCTCAAACAACTGGCTATCCGCTCGAGGCCCCACGTATTCCAAGTCACTTCGAGACGCTCGCAGACAGCGGGAAAATCGCAAGCGTCGTCTGAAAGACGCCAGTCTTCGGGCAGGGCCACGTTGCCTAGCCTGACCCGCTCGAGGTTCTTATTCCGAGACAGGGCTCGAGCGAACTTCTCCACAGTGTATTCGCACAGATGACTCTCCTCCAAGCAGATGGTCTTCAACGAGCGGTTGACCTCGAGGGCTTCGGCTAGCGCGTTTCCGCCGAAGTCGCTCACGCAGCTTCCTGAGAAATCTATTTCTTCCAGAGTCTCGTTGTCACGGAGCAAGTCGGCGAATGCCGCAGCAGCAGCGTCGCCAAGTTTCAGGCGTGTTATTTTCAGCACCTTGAGCCGTCGATTCGAGGCAGCGAACGCGTAGATGGGCGCGATTGGCACGGGATAGTCACCCAAAGCGGCGTCACTAAGGCAGAGTTCTTCGAGGGTATTGTTGCGTGCCAAACAAAGCAGTATCTCGCCAACAAGCTCCCCCGTCACCCCCGATAACGACACTCTCCGGAGAGTAGTGTTTTTCGCCAAAAGCAGCGCGGCTTCAGGAAGGACACTAACTCTGTCGTCTATGACAAGCGAGGTAAGACATGTGCAGTTCCTCAGTGCGCGCGAAAGCTTTAGGGCAACCTTCTTCACCTCTGGACAGTCTCCAAGCACCAAAGTTCTCAAGCGGGTGCTCTTAAGCACTGCAATGACGCTCTCCACGGTACTGCGATCGAGCGCCAGCCCACTCAAGTCCAGTGTCTCCAGGCTGACCATGTGTTGCAGCGCGGACACAAGAACAGGAAGGGACTGAGGTCCTTCGATCGAACTGCGCAAGCTCAGTTTAAGGCCGACTATACTCGAGCTGCGTCGCAGCGCCCTACCGACGACCGTAGGCGCAAACTGGCAGTGCAGGGAGCTGCTGTCCAAATGTACCGTCCGCACGCAGCAGTGGTGACACAAGAGCCAATACACGAGAAAGGCTGCGTCCGAGAGGGCAGCGTCTGAGATGGCAGCGCCCGGATCCTCGAGCTCACCTCGCGTGTCGAGAGCAACTAAAGACAAGGCACCGGGGACGTCCTCGCGGAGTTCCAACAAGACGCCTTCAAGGACGACATTCAGAACGAGCAGCTTCGATGCGATCCAGCAGTAAGGCACTGCATTCTTTCCGGCCTTGCCGCATGGCAGAAGCAAGTCGACCTCGCATGCTTTCAACGCCGCCAAAAAACGTTGCACCGCAGACAGCCTCCTCCGCACGTCCAAGCATGGTCCCTCTTCGGCGTACTTCTTCACCTCCGACTCTGGAATGTGGTAGCACGGATCCATTCTGGGCCACTGCAATAAAAAAAAGAAACACAGGGACAACTAATTACATTATGAGTTAGCAATGGACAGCATAAGAACCTGTATCGTACCTGGTGCAGCGCGGGTCCCGTATCTACGACCCGTGTGACGTATATGCGATATTAGTCTTATGCTTCTAACATGTTAGTGAAGGAACACACCCTCCTCTCCCACTTTAGTGTATATATACATGGCTGTTCAATAAAGGGGCGGTTCTTCTGCTCCCCTTGCTCGGAGCCTCTGGCCGTGTCTCGTCTGCAGCACGTTACGATACATGGTGTCAGAAGTGGGATTACCACCGACGTCCAATCTTTGCGAACCGAAGATTACGCTACAAGACCAAACTGATGGAATTCCTGAAGCCACCAGGCCCGCTGAGCTCGGCTGGGGAAATCGCCAAGAACTGGCAGACATTCAAGCAAAGGTTCGAATTTTTTTTCTTGCCGCATCAGAACCAACCGACAAGCCTCGAACAGAGTCGCGCAAGACGGCACTCCTCCTGAGCGTAGCTGGCGAGGAAGCCCTCGAGATCTTCAACACGTTCAGCTTAATAATAATAATAATAATTGCTTTTGGGGGAAAGGAAATGGCGCAGTACCTGTCTCATATATCGTTGGACACCTGAACCGCGCCGTAAGGGATGGGATAAAGGAGGGAGTGAAAGAAGAAAGAGGTGCCGTAGTGGAGGGCTCCGGAATAATTTCGACCACCTGGGGATCTTTAACGTGCACTGACATCGCACAGCACACGGGCGTCTTACCGTTTTTCCTCTATAAAAACGCAGCCGCCGCGGTCGGGTTCGAACCCGGGTACTAACCCGACCGCGGCGGCTGCGTTTGCAAAGACGAGAACAAGAATGACTACGCCACTGTCGTGAAGAAATTTTATGAATACTGTGCGGCGCAGAAGAACGAAGTACATGAGCGCTACGTCTTCCGCACTCCAGTCCAGGCCCCGGGTGAGCCCTTCGAACCTTTTCTACGAGACTTAAAAAGCTAAGCACGAGCATGCAACTTCGACTATCAAATGGATGCAATGATCAGAGACCAGATTGTTTATGGAACTAACGATGCGAAGTTCAGGAAACTGCTGCGGGACGCCGCACTGACGTTAGAGAAGGCTGAGTAGGTTGCTAAAGCAACTGAAGTGGCAGCAGCACAGCAGAAGCTCTGGGCACGGGACGAAAGCCAGATTGACACGATGCGCAAGGAACACGTCAGTAGATAAAGTGAATTGCCCAGACATCACAAGTGTCGCAAGTGCGGACGTGTGAACCCGCCATGAAGCTGTCCTGCATTCGGGAAAACATGCCGAAAGCGTCAGCGGCCTAACCATTTTGCTATCCGCTGCAAAAGATTTGCCGACGTTGGCGAACTTCAGGCCAGTGAAAACTTTGACATCCTGGACGTGTCGCGCAGCGTGGCAAGCCGACACAACTGGACTGTGCACGCTCAAATCAAGAACGTGCCGCTCGAATTCAAGGTCGATACAGGCGCGCAAGCAAATTTCCTACCCTTCGGATGCTACTGTAAAATTCGCCCCAAGCCGTCACTGAAATCAAGCAGCTCGGTGTTGCGTTCCTACGGCGGTGTGTTATCAAGCATGAGGGTGTCAATCGCACAGAAGTAGCTCTGGGTGACCGTTGCGCCGTTCTCGACTTTTTCGTGGTGTCCAAGGGGCATCAGGCCATCCTGGGCCTACAGGCCAGCGAAAATCTTGGACTCGATTGTGTCACGCGTATATGCCGTCTCTCAAAACTGTTCCGAGGAAGTCGCAAAGAACTTTCGTCATTTGTTCACAGGAACTGGAAGCGTGGAAAGGGTCTATCGTGTGGTTTTGCGTGACGACGTCACGCCAGTCATCCAAGCGGCCTGGCGAGTATACCGCTGGCCCTCCAGGAGGGCGCAGACATCATAACGAAAGTCTCTAAGCCCACAGACTGGGTAAGCCCATTGATCATTGTGCGAAAGAAAGACGGGAAAATTCGAGTACAGTGGTGAGCAGCCCTGTCTAGAGCGCGATGATGGTGCTCTGCGGAGCAAGTCAGCGCCATCTAACGTTAGGCTTTGGGTTTGAGCAGAACCGTGGGTTTGGGTTATGCGTCCCGTGCGCATGCGCGGCAAAACCAGAGGGATGCCTGCTCATCGGTTCCTTGTCCAGCCCCCGCCTTGCAAGTTCGTTTCGTGCCGCCAGGGCAGCGCTGCCTGCATTTGTGACAGTGGCCAGGGTGTCACCATGCCGCCGTTTCACGAGTGTAACGAGATGGCCAGGCAAGCAAGCGCGAATGATAGCGGATGATCGCGCGTTTCTGCATCCAAGTTCCTAGATCTGCACGGATGCCAAATGCGGTTTTTTTTTTTTGTAGGTGATAACACAGCGCAAAGACACGCCATCAAACAATGTGCCTGTCACGCATGGTGCGTGGTGGTAACGCGCTATCTTTATATGGACAAGACGAAAACAGGCGCCGAGCAACCAACTAGGCCCAATTTTCGCACTCTTAACTTGGTGCGTGTTTGAAACGCGCAATCACCCGCTATCGCTTGCACTTGCTTTTGAAACGCGCGATCACCCGCTATCGCTTGCATTTGCTTTTGAAACGCGCGATCCCCCGATATCACTTGCACTTGCTTGCCTAGCCGGATCGTGATTCGCGCGAAACACGCTGGCTTTCCGGCCGGTGTTACGTATCATTCAGCGCAGTCCTGGCGGCATGAAGCGCAAGAACTGAGCGGAAATGAGGTCGAGAACCCACGCGCATGCAGGCACCGCTTTATTTTCGCCGCGCATGCGCACGGAACGCATAACTCAGACCCAGAACCTAACGTTAGATGGCGCTGACTTGCTCCGCAGAGCACCGTCAGCGCGCTCTAGACAGGGCTGCTCACCACTGTATGTATCGACCCTACTGAGGATTAACCAGTGTATCAAGAGGGAGCACTACACAATGCTGCGACGTAAAGACATAGAGGCAGAGTTAGCGGGCTCTACAGTTGTTACGCGCCTTGACGCAAACTGTGGTTTTCACCAGATTCCGTTGGACGACGAAACCTCGAGAATTTCCACCTTTGCAACGCCATTCGGGCGCTATAGATTTCTGCGCTTAACCTTTGGAATATCGTCGGCGTCTGAGGTAATTTCAGAAAACTCTAAATGAATTTGTTGAAGGCCTTTGCGGCGTCAGAGTATACGTTGATGACGTGCTAGTCTGGGGGTCGTCGAGGCAGGAGCATATGACATGCGCCTACAGTCGGTACTGCAGGCAGCAGAACGCGGCGGATTGACATTTAACCCGGACAAGTGTTCGATTGGCGCCAGCAAAATCGAGTTTCTGGGTGACGTCTTTGACAAGCAAGGAATCAGATCAAGCACATCACTGATGAAATGTATGGTAGAAATTCCACCGCCGGCTGACAAGCTCGCGGTACAGAGAATGCTGGGCGTCGTGAATTATTTCATCAAGTTTATGCCGTCATTGGCCCAGAGGGCGACGCTCCTCAGAAATCTTGTAAAGCAAAGTGTTGCGTTTGACTGGACGTCTGATCATGCTGAAGAATGGACGCAGCTTAAGAGCCTTTGCTAGCAGTATTCGATCCAACAAAAGCAACAAAGGTGTCTTGTGGTGCGTCACGAAACGGAAACGGCGCAGCACTTAGTGTCACAGTGACACATGGAAGCCAGTCACGTATGCTTCACGAGCGCTCAGAGTGCGAACAGCGCTATTCTCAAATTGAAAAGGAGGCCATGGCGGTCGCATATGGCTGTGAGAAATTCAATCATTTTGTATTCTTGAGACTGATCATCACCCTTTGATCGCCATCTCGCAGAAGGCCATTCGAGACATGCCCCCTAGGTTGCAGCGGTTTTTTCTGCGCCTTCGCTACGACAAAAACTTGCAATTCACGCCAAGGAAGCAGCTACTTCTCGCCGACATGCTGTCACGAGCAACAACCGGGACTAGCACAGAAAACGACGTGATCGATGACGAAACTGCGGTGTCCCACGCAGTAAGTGTAGCCTCTTCACTCGTCACCGAGAACACCTGGAAGAGGTTGGCTACTGAAACTAGTCGGGATGAAGACGTGAAGCAAGTTACCGAGGGCCTGAGGGCGGAAAACCACTTGAAGGCCAGTGGAAGTCGTTTGAGGGAGAACTCTCTCACGCAAAGGGAGTCCTCTTAAAAGGGTGCAAAGTTGTGGTCTCGGCTAACATGAGGAAAGAAACTTTAGGAAGTATTCATCAAGGCCACCTGAGCATCAGTAAATATAAAGCGAGGGCAAGAAATCTCGTCTTCTGGACAGGAATCAATGCTGACATAGAAGCTTTCATGCAGGCGTGTTCTGCATGCAAGACGTACGCGTACAGGCAGCCACAAGAGCAATTAAAGTTGCGCCCGGTACCCGATAAGCCCCGGCATCTATGTTTTTGAGTATAGAGGACGGTCATACCTGTGCGTCTACGACGCATTACCAAATTTTCCTGAGGTAGAGCTACTCAAAGATGCTACCGCAAAGACAGTCGTTGAAGCAACAAGTGCGATTTTTGACAGATATGGCATACCAGTTGAAATTTCTTCGGACAATGAATGGTCCACAATTTGCTAGCCGCGCTTTTGCTGAATTTTCTCAAATGTACTTCAACCACACCATTTCCAGTCCTAGGTACACCCAGTCCAGCGGTTTGGCGGAAAAAGGCGTTCAAGTGGTTAAGAGGATTTTAAAGAACACTGAAATGAATCAAGATTTTTTTGGCTTGGTCTTCTTGCCTACAGATCTACTCCAATGACATCCGGACCATCGCATGGCGAGGTACATCAAGGAAGAAGACTGCGGACTACGTTGCCCGACGTCCGGCCGTGTCCAATTAGCAACGTACAGAAGCATCGCCAGACTGACCATTCCACCCGACAACTAGCACCGCTCAACCCTGGAGACACGGTTTGCATCAAAAAGGGGGCATGGGCCGCTAAAGGTCAAGTCGTTCAAGCGTCAGGTACCCGAGGTCATAAAACATAGTCACCGAAGACGGAATAATCGTGCGGCGCAATCGGCGGCACCTTCAGCCTACAAAAGAGGCTTTTCGACAGAGAAGCCTTTGAGCCCGATGAGGACCTGAGCTAAGAAGCACCTCCCGGTTCTACTTTAGCATCCAGTAGCAACGATCCCGCAGGCTCACCGGCCACAACGAGTTGCATCCCTGCCTTCTTCAACGCTCCTGCAGGCGTGCCTCCGCACCAAGAACCTGTACTAAGGTCAAACCGATAACGAAGGCCGCCACAGAGACTTGCATATGTTCGCAACTTTGTGCAGATTTCCTAAGCATCGTTCTCAATGTTTTGTTTCTATCAAATGTATTGTTTTCCTTCTAAAGAAAGGGGGATGTATCGTATCTGGTGCAGCGCGGGCCTCGAATCTACGACCCGTGTGACGTACGCGATTTCAGTGTTATGCTTGTAACATGTTGGTGAGGGAACACACCCTCCTCTCCCACTTTAGCGTGTATATATACACGGCTGTCCAATAAAGGGGCGGTTCTTCTGCTCCCCTTGTTTGAAGCCTCTGGTCCTGTCTCGTCTGCAGCACGTTACGATACATGGTGTCAGAAGTGGGATTACCACCGACGTCCAATCTTGGCGAACCGAAGATTACGCTAGAAGACCAACCGATGGACTTCCTGAAGCCACCAGGCCAGCTGAGCTCGGCTGGGGGAATTGCCAAGAACTGGCAGATATTCAAGCAAAGGTTCGAATTTTTTAAAGCTGCCGCATTAAAAAACAGAACTAGCATTGAGGACATCTTTAGAAAGTTTGTCTAATCGTTGTAGGCAGAAAAGAGTAAGGTATAGGGCGCAACACAGTTGTCCCTTTTGTCTCCACCATCTCTCTTTCCTGTGCCATGCACAGCTCTGCCAGGAACATACACAAACCGACCCATGTCCCCGCATTGGTACTTAAATATCTCCTATAGTTCGCTTTCTGTGCTTTTGCATACTCATTTCCACATTTGCACGTTCCAAGAGAGCAGCGGGCTGCGCACGAAAACAAGTGAACTTCCTACACCGCATCAAAAGGTAAAGAACAAGGACCAGAGAGCCATTAGGCATAACGAAAAACTAGCGAACAACAACTATGAAAACGCTTTTTCTATTTCGCAGATAAACCATTACGGTTTTTTTACTGCCTTAATTTGCGGAATAAGAAAGGGGTGGAGCGCATATGAGGTTCTCTCGGATCATGAATGGCAGTTTATCAATATCCCCCAAGAGGAAAGCACACATCTGTATCTTCCCAGTACTCAACTACGGGGCAGAAACGTGGAGGCTAACGAAAAGGGTTCAGCTTAAGTTAAGGACAACACAGCGAGCCATGGAAAAAAATAAATCATAGGTGTAACGTTAAGAGACCGGAAACGGGCAGATTGGGTGAGGGAACAAACGCAGGTTAATGACTTCCTAGTCGAAATCAAGAGGAAGAAATGGGCTTGGATAGGGAATGTAATGCGAAGGCTAGATAGCCGCTGGTCCTTAAGGGTAACGGAGTGGATTCGAAGAGAATGCAATTAAGTGCAGCAGGGGGTGACAGAAGGTTAGGTGGGCGGATGAGATTAAGAAGTTTGCGGGCATACGGCAGGCGCAGCTGGCAAAGGACAGGGTTATGCGGGCAAGCACGGGAGAGGCATTTCCTCCGCAGTGGGTGTAGTCAGGCTGATGATGATGATGACCTGCAGCGCCGGTTCCAAAAGCGCACATATTCTGTACTGCTTGTTCTAAGGAGCCGTGCAAGCAGAGGGAGTTTACGGGGGCCTAAAGGTAAGACGGGACATAGGCTATGGACGGGAAAACACCAGTCGGAGGTGGCACCTTTCACATTCAGGGCATTTGTTGCATGTGCGCCCATACAAGAATATATCCACGTTCTCCAGCATTTGTCGTAAGACAAATGCATTTTGTTTAGGGTATCGAGAATTGAAAATTCCTTAAACAACACACTGCAATCGAGGCAACGAACACAAGCGTGCTGAGCGCAGCGTGTGTGTGTGTACAGTTACAAGCCGGCGTCCTTCTTTCTAGCCTTCCTCCCTTTTTTCGTCAACAGCAAAGCAAAAACAAGAAGGCAGAGGATATTTTTCACGACGGACTGCGACGGAATGATGGCTGAATCAGGAGTCTACCACCAACACCGCACCATGCACGCACTATTCATCAGAGGATATTTTTCACGACGGACTGCGACGGAATGATGGCTGAATCAGGAGTCTACCACCAACACCGCACCATGCACGCACTATTCATCAGAGGATATTTTTCACGACGGACTGCGACGGAATGATGGCTGAATCAGGAGTCTACCACCAACACCGCACCATGCACGCACTATTCATCAGAGGATATTTTTCACGACGGACTGCGACGGAATGATGGCTGAATCAGGAGTCTACCACCAACACCGCACCATGCACGCACTATTTCATCAATGACATCGTCAGTAAAAGAACAGGCTATTGCCGGTTTCTCAAAATTAGTTCTAGCAAGGGGCACCGAAAGGTTTCTGCTTATGTGCCGTTCTCTCCACTGAGCTAACGCCTCAAAATTCTAACTGTATGGTGAACTCAACACTATATACATAATTCGACAACAGTATCAAAACAAGATAACACTGTACGCTGCCCACTCATTTTACAAACTGTCATGAGATCGGCGCATTTCGATTGAAAGTCAGCCTTTATGTAAAAACGGTGAGAAAGATAATTAAAATTTTTTAGAGGCCGATGCCCATTTCCCCTTCCGGGTGGGATCCGGCCGCTAGCCTGGCTCTCCTAAGCCATAATGCGATACAGCGCGAATAAAGACGGGGACGAAGCGAGACAAGACACCACAGCGCTATCTTGTCTCGCTTCGTCCCCGTCTTTATTCGCGCTGTATCGCATTATGGAAAATTACCAACTAGCCCGATCTGCCACTCTTGCAAGTTATATCTCCTAAGCCAGTCCAACAGCTACGGCTGTGAATGTGAACAAGTCGCTCTCTCCGAGACGTGAATGCGAATAAACTACTTGAGCCGCACTCTCAGATGAGACTGACCACCAGAAATCGATAATATACAAAAGCAACTGTAGGGTGCATCAATTAGTTATAATAGTTGCCTAAGAGAGAAAGGAGATGGCATCGCACGTACAGTACAACTATGCAGACGACAATGCTGGCAAATATTTACATTTAAAAAAAAAGCGCCATTCTCAAGGAACACTGCGATTGGTCCGTGCACGTCGATAACACCCTGGGCCCAACGACCCAGCTTGCTGGCAATGGATACTTCCTTTGGCAGTCGAAGAGGACTAGCTGCAAACTAACGCGAGAAAGCACACAAAATGCCAAGCAGACAGGGGCCCACGCATTCGCTACAAGCAAATGCTGGGATCGCGATACATTCCCGACAGTTCCTTACCGTTTAGTGTAGTCCAAAGGTGAGGTTGCAGCAATTTAAACCGAACGGTATTTTCAAGGAACACATGAGCACATAGCGGAAAGAGCGACACTGGCGAGAAGCACAGAATGCGTACACAATCACCATCTTTGCGAACAAAGCACCACGTGCACACAGTGTTGCCAGATAGCGCGGAGTGGCATATCCAAAATATACGAAAATTACAGCCCAAAAATAGCTAACCATGTAACTAGGACAAGACAGTTAAGAGCCAAAAAATAGCCAACGTTGTGGTTACAAAATTTCTGTCACACCAGCCAATGGAAAGTGACACGAACATTTTTTTCTTTATTTCCAATTTAAACTGCAAACATGAAAAACCAAACAGATCAGGTGACACAGCAGAAAGAAGCATATTGTCACGAAGACGACGACGCTGGCAGGGGCGCGGGACGGAGCGCTCGCGATAGTCCAGCCGCCATAAAAATTCATCCGACTGCCATCGTACATCTCGCCTCATTCTTCGGTGGATCGTCAGGTGGCCTCGTCAGGTGGCCACAAATGCAGGACAACTGTCGCTTTGCACCTTGCGGTCTCCCATCTAGTGTTCAGCACGTGGGAACTAGTAGCTGAACATGTTTTCCGTTGCAATAACGACACAGGCTTTCGTTTCACGGGTCATTTTTTTTTTAAGGATATGCTCGCGCTCATTTTATAGCGGCCTCTCTAGAATCTCGCAGTACATGACTTCGTCTTGTAGAATCCTACAAACATCACGACACACTCTATGCAAGGATATCAGCATTTTTAATGCATCTTGGCGCATGACAAAAGCAGTTGAGTCCATTTGCTCTGCTCTGTGCAGCGAAGCTATTTCATTATGGCTCACTTACTATCTCCAGACAAAAGACCTCCGCACAAGAGCAAAGTCCCTGAACAATTCTCGCACATACCACCCCGAGCGTTGGGCAACATTTGTAATGCTGATAACGTAGTCTGTAAGAAGCTAATGCTCTCGACTTCACTGGCTTGATCAAGTACTCTCAGCATGCGCGTTGGTTGCAAATTATTTACTACACTCATGCAATTCATAGAAGTCAACACACTGCTGCTGTGTCCTTTGCAAAAGTCATTGCAACGAGATGACGCTGCCAACAGTGGAATTGATGTTTTAATGAAGACAAAAGTATCACTTAGGCCTGCATGGCCCCACTGATGCTTATGGACACCCACAGCGAGCTGTACCCAACACGATTGGGCGATATGCCCTAGATTAACATCAAACACCATTCAATGCTTTATATATTTTTTTAGTGTACATTCTTCGTGAAATATGAGCAGAATGCTTGCACTTCTGTGCTTGTGCTTTTATTGTACCGACTATGTGACTATGTTTGCAATGATGTGTTCTTTGCTAGCATGCACAGAAAAGCTTTCTAGAAAACGACACCATAACCTCACTTCATAACTCACTGGATCTGGCATATAGATTCATGCAACCACTCAGAGTGCCACAATGAGTTTATGGCATATACAGTCTGTTCCACAGTTAAATGCGAGCCGTAGAACTTTCCTTTCCGGTAAACCAGTGGATTGTCTGGGCTCAAATCTTGTGCAGAAATAAGATTCAGTCAACAGAACTGCTTTATACGACGTGTTTGGGTTACTTGTCTGAATTGAACATAAGAGGTCTATAGTTTGCATCGTCTGCAGCAACGACAAAACTTAACAAGCTGCTGTCTCACTAATTGGACCAGTAATGCGATCTCATTTGTCGGCCATGGAGATTCGGCAAAGGAGGGGCAAGAAGGGGCTTTGCGGGAGAGCTGGGGACGAACTCCCTTATCAATGATCACAAACTACGTAGTTGGACAAAACTGTGCTAAATTTGAAGGCCTTTCATGAAAATGAGTCTTTAAGCCTCCCGTAAAATGCCCCCTCCTCTGCTGAATCTCCATGGCTGGCAAACAAGATTGTGACACCAGTGCAATCACTGATAGAGCGGCTTGTGTTGTTTTATCGTTGCTGCAGACGATGCAAATATCTGACTTCTTCTGACTGATTCAGGCAAGTAACCCAAACAAATGTGGTAAATGTGGTATAAAAAAATTCTGCCAACCAAATGCCATTTCTGTGCTGAATTCGTGCTCGAACAATCTCCTGGTTTAGCTGAAAGAAGCATCCTACAAACCGCATTAAATTGTAGAACATGCTATACAGCATATCTTTTCATACTGTGCATTTTTCTCATGCGGGTATTTACTAGCAAGTTTTGCTTTAAGTACCAAATGCACCCCTAACTTACACTTCACTGAAAAGGCACTCCCTTGACAAGACCTTAATTGCAAATGTATTTGTGAAAAGCGGACAGCAACAGCTAAAAAACATTTGTGTCAGCACTTTTGTGGTGCACAGAAAGAGCTCGAATCTTTTTTATTACAGGAACGCAACAAGGCATCAACTCAACACAGGCAAAGTTCTCCCCGTCACTGTCATACTCTTGTTGATTGTTTGAAGTTGCAAGATGTGCTTTCCTGCTTCCTTTATACTTGTTCAAGATGCAATGAATGACAAAATGGAAATAATTATCTCTTGAAACAGATTGAAAAGGACATTATCAGAACCTTGAAATGGCCCACAGCTGTAACTTATGATGTAGATGCTTAATATTGCAGCAGCATTACACTGTGGTTACTCAACTACTATAGCTGAGCCTCCATGTCCAACGTCATGATTTTGACAAATCCCCAGCAGGGACTGCATGGGCTGTGCACAGTAAAGTAATAGAGCTGGGGTGTTGCGTGATGTGCAAAATGTGCAATTTGAAGAACAGGAAGTAGGTTAGGGTTTCCTGAGGGCTTCCTGGAGGCAAACGGTAGGTGCCAGCTCATGGGGTACCAGTATAAAGAGAGGTCAAGAAGGCGACAAGGTTGTAGATGCATTAGCCCTTGAGGTCTGCTTTGGTTTCTCCATAGTATAAAAAATCGCCACCATTTTTGTGATGAACCCCACGGCTAAAAATTTAAGAATCATTCGAAGCGAACTGAATTTAAAACCATTTTCCATAAAATGTTCTTTGAATGCACTCCAGCTATTGATGTCAATGTAGGTTTGTGGCTCTGCTGTCCTACTGTTGTCTCTGTGGTTTCAGCAGATGTTGATTCTGACAATACCAACCACAAGCCTAGGCTGGCCTATGCCGTCTCAACAGCCTATGCTCAGAGTAGGGAGACAATTGCTTTATCTTGTACTGTGGCAGCATTCAGCTGCTGCACATGCCAAGATGTATTTTTAGCATTTTTTTGGTGCATGTGTCCTGTTACTGCCATTGCCTGATGCAATCCACAGCCTCCCATTTGGAAGGCCAACCTGGCCAGCATCGCCTCCGGCAGTTGAAACATTTAACCCGCTGCCTCCCATTTACAGAAGAGCCATTATTCCAGAAGGAGCCAGAAGGATCATTATTCATGGTATGCATCTGCTAAATATTCATAGCAAAATATGATGTAAGTGAACAGGATACCCTCACAGAACCATGTAGCTATAATACTTTTCTTATGTACCACATGCCAGGTGCACAAAGCTTGGTATTGTAATGGTGGGCATGGGTGTTACTAAGTAATAGCTGCTTCATGGCACGGTGCAAATTTACCCTTATTTTTCTAACAGCCCTGAACAGTTAATCTGAATGCCCGAAGTTATGCAACAACAACAATAATAATAATAGTTATAATAATAATAATTGGTTTTGGGGGAAAGGAAATGGCGCAATATTTGTCTCATATATCTTGGACACCTGAACGGCGCCGTAAGGGAAGGGATAAAGGAGGGAGTGAAAGAAGAAAGGAAGAAAGAGGTGCCGTAGTGGAGGGCTCTCGAACAATTCGTCCACCTGGGGATCTTTAACGTGCACAGACATAGCACAGCACATGGGTGCCTTAGCGTTTTGCCTCCATAAAAACGCAGCCACCGCCGTCCGGTTCGAACCCAAGAACTCCGGATCAGTAGCCGAGCGCCCTAACCACTGAGTCACCGCGGCGGTTGCAACAACCGGCTACTATTCTAATTTTGCACCAATCAGCACCCTGCTTATTAAAGTATGCAGCTGGTGAGAAGGTTTGCAACTGAAGTCATCATTGAATGTGTTTAATCAAACACTGGTCTGGTATGACAGATTTCGGGGGACACTTAAGCTCCGCATTAAAGGTACAATGTGATAGTGCTAATGATGTGGCTTATGGCCCTCATTGCATGTCACTTCGCAGACACAAACACTGTTATTTTTTTTATATTTTTTTCCTTTTGTTTTAAAGGGGCTCAATAAAGTTGCAGTATGCCTTGGATGTTAAAGCATGCCGCTCCACGAATATAGTCCAGCAAGATTTTTTTAAATGCGCTTTGTAGAATCTGAGCTATCTGTAGTCAAAATTTGAATTTTTTCATCTTCGCGCCTTTCCCTCTCCTCTGGCAACTTTTTTGCACGCTGGAAAGTCTGCACGTCTCGGCCGGCCCGACCTCCGGGAGCGGATCTTCCTGGCCCGCCGGAGCTACACGGCGTACGTATTGGCCGCAACCATGGCTGCTGCCTGACATTTGAAAAAATCTAACCAATAGCCACCCTCTCAACTTTGATACGTCACGTATCACGTCACTCCGTTCTGAGATGTCATAAGAGTTGCCGTGGCGTCATAAGAGTTCCCTGAGTTTGAATCAGAGCAGCGGGAAAAACTTTTTCATCTTCGAATACAAATTTCTTTGAAATAAATGCATCTTTCGCGCCCGGACAAGCGGCAACAAAGCCATGAAATGCCGAACTATCAGATCAGTTTTTGCTAACAAAAAAAAAATGATAGAGTTCTCCTCAGTGTCCCTTTAACAATCAGCATTTGGTGCATTTTGTGTGGCTAGTTTGAGTTGTGTGGAAGACCAAATAAAAGGCCTAAAACCAACTGGCAGGGCCAGGAGGAGGTGGTGGTGGTAGAGGTTTATTTTGAAGAAAAAAGAAAAAAGTGAAGGAAAAGAATGGTGCGGACCAATTGCTATAAAATATCTTAAGCATCAGAGCTACAGCCAGCAAAGGTGAAAGGAAAACGGAGAGGATAGCGAGGAGTATAGAGGGGAGCGATAGCAATAAAGGACAGGAGAGAGCTTTGTACACAATTGTAGACAATTTTTTATCCATCAAATGTCTTATTTTCCCCGCAACATGCGTCAAAAAAAGAGAAAAAGAGATGAAGAATAGTTGGCCACTGGCTTGAAGTCGCACTTCGCGCCCTCTTTGCCTTCACACAACTTCGTCACAATGAAGTGACGCCAAAAATTTTGACTGCAAAGCACTGGCTACTGAGAACATGGTCACATCAAAACATTGTTTCCAAACTCTATGCAGATATGAGTACCAGGCGTGCAAACTGTATGTCGCAAATTCACGACATAATAATCATCATCATCAGCCTGATTACGCCCACTGCAGGGCGAAGGCCTCTCCCATGTCTCTCCAAATAACCCTGTCCTGTGCCAACTGAGGCCACCATATGCCTGTAAATTTCTTAATATCATCCGCCCACCTAATTTTCTGGGGTTAAATTGGAGAGAGGATTGGGTTCCAAGGTTATAAGCTTTCAGTGCGTGCCCTGTGTGCCCTCTTACAGTAAGATACAACTTGAAAAAAAAAACAGCAGTAGATAACACTGAGCCAGAGCCACAATCCGTGGCGTACTGTAATACTCCGCTAGATAATTGCAGAAGTAAACGAAATCAGCTTTTCAATGTTTTACTATATTAAACTAACCAGGTATCAAAATTCTAGAGCTTATAACTTTTTTCCAGTGATTACCTTCTTGTTTAGGGGACAACAGAAGTTTCAACAACGCACTACTTTTTTGTCGTGGAGGAATTCTGTCCGCCGGTCCTAAGTGTGGGCGAAGCTTCACTGCAGACTTAAGGTGTATCTGATTATAGCAATGGCCTGCGGACACATGGAAAAATGATCTTCCTGTCCTCTCTCCCCTTCTAACTCTCCCTCCGTTCCCCTTCCCACGTGTGGGTCAGCATACTGGGCGTTGCCTAGTTAACCTCTCTGCCTTTCCGTTCATCTTTTTCTCTCTCTCTCTCCGGGGTTAAATTTGAAGAACGAAAGCATGCAAGTTAGCTCGCTGCTTTCTATGTCCAAAGCCATGGTATTAGAGAGCGTAGAGGCATTGCTTTTGAAGCCGCCAGCTCCTACTGAATTTACATTCTTAAGGATAGGCGCCTGTTTTGGCTTTTGTTTAGACAGTCCAGTGTTTCTGCAGTAAGAGAGTGATAGCGGCATATCCGCTATGGCAATAACCGCGTCAGCAAAAGGCTACTTATAAACGGCACGATGAAATGCGGAATTTGCACTGGCGAATCGCGGCTTTCGCGAAAGTAAGGAAGGGCACACGTGTGGGTGTCCGAACAATAAGGTCAGCGCTTTTACCTCCTCTTAACCCTTTGCGGAACGGCGCCCATGTCTGTGCACGCGACTTTTCAAACCTTTTTACAGTCGGATACAACACAAGAACGAAGCGGCGAATGCTTCTCAAAGGAGGCTCTCCAACCAATGGCGTCGACCGATTGTGATGAAGTCGCGATTAATACCTTTACCAGCCAGTGTAACATCGCAGGTGGCTCGCAGGTGCAAGGGGATTAACCTGTTTAACCATGACGTCATCAGAATATGTCAATGCGATTAGCTGGAGAGCCTCCTCTAAGGGGCATTTGCCGCTTCATTCTTGAGTTGCAGCTATTTTCGTGAGTAGTTGATACGGGCGTTTAACATCTCTGCTGGGCAGAATGGTAGGGTCATTTTGTGCCTAGAAGAAAGGATCACTATTCAAAAATGAGAAATAAATATGGACGTTGCAAAGCTCTATGTGTGCCGCCGCGTAGATAAGTGGTTATGGCGCTCGACTGCTGAACCAAAAGATGCCGGTTCGATTGCGGTCGAATTTCGATGGAGGCGAAATTCTAGCGGCCCGTGTACTGTGCGATGTCAGTAGATGTTAAAGAACCCCAGGTGGCCGAAATTTCCGGAGCACTTTACGACGGCATCCCTGAGTCACAATGGGACGTTAAATCCCCTTAAAAAAAAAAGTTCCACGGTGCGCCTGGAAGTGCTTTCTGGTGCTATGACATTTTCTTCTCTCACGCGGTAGAACACTCTACTAAAGGACATTGCAGCCAAATTTTCGTGGTGGAAACAGCTTCGGATGATAAAGGAAATACTTAATTGGGCATAAATATGTTTGCTCGTGCTTTTTTTAAGAACAGAACTGAAATTCTGTGAGCATGGAAGTGTGCGGCGTACGTGAATTCAAGTTTTTTGAGCCATTCAATATACACACACAAACTTTCAGATTTTTAAATGAAAAGTGTGTCTAAAGGGAGTTAATATACCACTACATTCGTGCCATAGTGCTGAACCTCTATTACAATCCTATGCGGAAATTTTTGCTGTCAAATCGAGAATAACGACACACATTTTGTTAAAGCCAAGAGACACGCAAGGCTTACAGCAGTTTTAAATAGGAACTGGTATGACTGAGAATATGCACTAGTGTCCAGGAGGTCACATTTGGGAAAGGTGTAAAGGGGCTACTTCAAGTTGCACCGCCTTTTGCAGCTTGTCTGAAATTTTGGTCACAATGTCCTCACACTCAGCTGCCGTCTTTCCAGTAGCCTTCTTGAGCGCACAAAGCAGACTGTCTCGACCAGCAAGCATTTTAAATGCTTCCACTGACTCGATATCAGTCGCGGTCTGTTCAGCGTACTTCACAGCTCGGCTCAGAAGACACCTGTTTCGCCACAGTAAGTCCCGCAGTTGCCGCATGCCTTCTTCATCAAACAAGTATCCGAATGACAAGTCGGTAAGAACGTTGTTTCGTTGAATACCACTAACGAACCTAGCTAAGGACTTCGGGTGCACATTCAGACTTCTAAACGCTATTGAGTGAAGCGTCCTGTTGACATTTAGCATCCTCTTCAAGGCGTTAGCAGTGCTGGGGCTACCTAAGCTGCAGGCAAGTCGAGCAGTACACACAGTAGTGTTCCGCTCAAAGGCTCGCAAAATCACTCTCACGACATGGCTCGCGTTTATCGCTTCACTTATTTCAATCTTCTTCAGCGTTTTTGTTGAAACCAAAAGCGCCGCGATGGTTTCTGCGAAGCCGCGCTCATCAACGTGGATACTTCCGATAGTGAGTTCGTTCAGAAATGTTACACAAGAAGCTGCACCGAGAATAGCGCGAACACCATTAATGGTGGTTCGGCGAGTCCAGCACAGCCTCAGAAAAGCTCTCTCTGCGCTCATAGGCTGCTCAGTGTTCAGAGTTCTCAAACAACTGGCTATCCGCTCGAGGCACCATGTGTTCCAAGTCACTTCGAGACGCTTGCAGACAGCGGGAAAATCGCAAGCATCGTCTGAAAGACGCCAGTCTTCGGGCAGGGCCACGATGCCTAGTCTGACCTGCTCGAGGTTCTTATTCTGAGACAGGGCTCGAGCAAATTTCTCCACGGTGTCTTCGCACAGCTGACTCTCCTCCAAGCAGATGGTCTTCAACGAGCGGTTGACCTCGAGGGCTTCGGCTAGCGCGTTTCCGCCGAAGTCGCTCACGCCGCTTCCTGAGAAATCAATTTCTTCCAGAGTCTTGTTGTCACGGAGCAACTCAGCGAACGCCGTAGCAGCAGCGTCGCCAAGTTCCAGGCGCGTCAGTTTCAGCACCCTGAGCCGTCGATTCGAGGCAGCGAACGCGTAGATGGGCGCGATTGGCACGGGATAGTCGCCCAAAGCAGCGTCACTAAGGCAGAGTTCTTCGAGGGTATTGTTGCGTGCCAAACAAAGCAGTATCTCGCCAACAAGCTCCCCCGTCACCCCCGATAACGAAACTCTCTGGAGAGTTGTGTTTTTCTCCAAAAGAAGCGCGGCTTCAGGAAGGGCTCTAACTCTGTCGTTTATGACAAGCGAGGTAAGACATGTGCATTTCCTCAGTGCGCGCGAAAGCTTTAGGGCAACTTTCTTCACCTGTGGAGAGTTCCCAAGCACCAAAGTTCTCAAGCGGGTGCTGTTAAGCACTGCAACGACGCTCTCCACAGTACTGCGATCGAGCACCAGCCCACCCAAGTCCAGTGTCTCCAGACTGACCATGTGTTGCAGCGCGGACACCAGAACAGCAAGGGCCTGCGTCCTTTGTAGTGAACTGCGCAAACTCAATTTAAGGTCGACTATACCTGAGCTGCGTTGCAGCGCCCTACCGACGACCGTCGGCGCAAACTGACAGCGCAAGGAGCTGTTGTCTAAATGTACTGTCCGCACGCAGCAGTGGTGACACAAGAGCCAAGACACGAGAAAGGCTGCGTCCGAGACGGCAGCGTCCGGATGCTCGACCACACCTCGCGCGTCGAGAGTAACCAAAGACAGGGCACCGGGGACGTCCTCACGTAGTTCCAACAAAACGCCTTCAAGGACGGCATTCAGAACGAGCAGCTTCGATGCGATCCAGCAGTACGACACAGCGTTCTTTTCGGTCTTGCCGCACGGCAGAAGCAAGTCGACCTCGTGTGCTTTCAACACCGTCAGAAAACGCTGTACCGCAGACAGCGTCCTCTGCATGTCCAAGCATGGTCCCTTTTTGACGTACTCCTTCACCTCCGACTCTGGAATGTGGTAGCACGGATCCATTCTGGGCCACTGCAATAAAAAAATATCACAGGGACACCTAATTACCTTATGCGCTGGCAATGCGATAGCATAAAGAAGCTGTTGATGCATTTACCAAGTCTGACGTCACTTCCGGCCTGGTGACATCACTTTTCTACAGCCAAAGGGAACCATCTGCTCTGGTGGCGTTACTTTCCTCTAGCCAAAGACCTCCAGCACATTTTTTCCAATTAGTGTTTTAATGCTTTCGCATTATAAAAAATGAATGCGGATTAGCTCATCTAATCCAGGATATATAAAGCGAAAGCTGTCGGCATTCATTGTGTTCACTGCCATTGCCAACTTTCTAGACGCTGATGATTTTGAGGAAAGGAAGGGCACATGCAGCTGTGCTCTTAACGGCTGCGTTGTGGCTGAGGATATAAGTCGTGGTCGCCTTGGGAGAAGGTGCAATGGAAGAAGACGCGGCTGCTGGTTGCGTGTATAGACTTCCTGCATGTTTGCAAACAAACGAGGTGGCGCGGCAGTCGCTAGAGGGCTCGCGGTAGGCAAGAGGCCTGGAAGTGGTATCGCAGACAGGAGTTGTGCGTGGGTTTTCAAGGCTTGTAGGCCTGTTTTCAGTTTCTGTGAATCACAGCAGTGGTTGACGCTTTCAACTTAGTAATTTCTCTAAGTACACAAGCTCATGTTGGCCACGTACAGAGTATTCAGGAAAATAGTTTGCCACTGTGTATTTGGTATATGGTAAGGTGTAAACAAAAAGTGTTTCTGCCGTTAATTTATATGCGAGGCATCGAAAAAAATAAGTTTTTGACACTGTGCACTAGCCAGAACAGTTTTACCTCGGGGACTTCGGCACAGTAGAGAGGGGAAGCACTGGCGTTGTGTTAAACAAAATCTACCCCGCACACGCAGTCGTCCAAACTAGGGTCGTGGAGTGGGCCACCAACCCAGGCCGCCGTCAGCCATGGGTTGATGGCCATCTAGCACGGAGTCGTCCACACATGCGTTCTGACGAAAATAAAGTTTTTCCATTCGTCGGCGAAGCACACATGCGCTTACTGTCAGCTGACACACGTGTCGCATAGTGCGAAAAGTGGGTTCAGCGTTGTGTCCTCGATCTCCTGTGTCCCGCGTAAGCGCTGTTTTTTGCTAAGATCATGCACGAGCCAGGCCGGTTTTCCCCTCATTAAACTGGTCAATTTGATGAATTTTTAAGGCGAAAGAATTTAATGGCTCATGCTCACGTCCATCCGCCCGTCCGTCCGTTACACTCTTCAACTCGATAAGAAAAAAATCTTTGTGCACGATGCGATTCGAACCACTATCCTTCCGTTCCGCAGCCGAGCGTGCTAACGGCTACGCTACTTACTGCCAACGCAAATGTAGTTCCCCTTGTCTAGGACGCTAGAGAGTGTTTGCAGAAAGACGTCTATTCAGACGAATGCCTCCCAAACGCCCTGCAGTGTCTCCAGCATTTAAGATTCACAAACAACTGTGTTCTTAATTAAAATCTTGACTACACATACGTGACACAAGCAGCTACACCGTGCTAAAGGCTTTCGCCTCGCCGCACTTTAGGTCAACAAAGTGCCCCCTTAATTTTTTTTATTTTTGAAATTATTTCCTTTCCAAGCCCTGGGGTCTTCTGTGTCGTGGCGAAAAATTATAGCAAAATATTGGTAAAATGCTGAGGGGAATCGCTACCATACGCTTGTTGTCCCGGTTAGCTCAGTTGGTAGAGCGACTCGTCCGGTGAAGCGGTGGTCCCGGGTTCGAACCACGGGTCAGGACAAATTTTTCTATAACTACGACATTTCTGGGAAAGCGCTTTCTTTTGTAGCCGCATGGCAGCACATGGGTGGCAGCACATGGGTGGGTGCCAATGAGTAATTACTTTCTTATTATAGAAACATATTCAGTTGAAATTGGTAAAATTATGCTTTTTAGATGGGTGGCCGTGCAAAATTGCGAGGTAACTGCGTTTCTGATGGTCCTGACATGTCGCGAATTCCGCAGAATTCCGACGACGGAGCACCGCCATCTTAGTATCACTACGAAGAAGAGAGGTCAGAGGTTTCTTTGATTTTAGTTCCACATTTCTTTGACCAAAGTGAAAGCGAAGAAACCATAAACGAGGAAATAAACTTAACCCGGGGGTAACTTGAGGATGTTAATTATAATTACCCAAAAACTGTACCAGGTATAGCTGAAAATAAAAAGCATCACTGAAATTAGCATAGCAGTATCATATTTTCACCAAATATCTCATGCAAAAAATAACGAATACACTTTTCTTTGCCGCGTCTCCTTTCAATCTTGTTACGTGTCTCTGTTAGTAACCCGCCTGCAGCTTCAAAACAAGCTTCGCGATCATGTACTACCTCATGAAACAGCTTATGACACATGCCTGATGCAGTGAAAAAGCATATGGATTTTAGTACGCTTAAATTACTCTATTCTAAGCATGCCAACGTGACCGCACAAGATTGACACAACTTACTGGGCTTTTTTATTGTGTCGGTCATATTAAGAAATAGAGTCAAGCGAATATTAAATGCCATAAAATATGCCGTTATATGTTCATATAATTCCTATACATGTTAAAACATGCTGTGCTATCAACAAAAGAACGCATTCCTTGGTGGCAAGTGAACCTGCCAGTGCCCTGTGCACACCGGCTCGAGATGATAAATACGTGCGCAGCTACATATGTGCTTTTTTTTCTTTCAGCAATTTTAAGCGCACTATGTTGATGTTCAGGTGAATGAGCGCAGCAACTTTCCTGCAATGAAGCACACTGACTGGCAGTGCCGATCGACACCCAGATTTTGAACATTACTACAGCGGCCCATTTCCTACTACGGTATTTACCTGCGAGAAACCTATCAAGGCTAATTTAATTTTCCTTTTTATGCTACTATGGGGATCCAACAGTGACGCAACTGGTCAACACATGCTGCTTCTGCAGTGTGCAGGCATCATACAGCCGCTGGTAGCTGTGGCAGCTGCAGCGGTAGGCACGGGCATGCGGAACCTGTTTTGCCTACCGTGCGAAAGTTGCTACTGACATCAGCGCCACAGCATCTTTGTGACATCAACGGGTGGAGAAGGTCTATAGCAAAACGGCATCTTCAGAGTTTACCGGAAGCTGCTTCTACCGACCCCGAAGTCATTGCCTGGCATGAGGCAATGAAGTGCGAAGAACTAAGTGCATGTCAGAGACGCCCAAGGTACGTGAAGAACGTCTCGGCAAGTGTCTTCAGTTTCAACCAGCCGCGTCTTCTTCCATTGCGCCTTCTCCCAAGGCGAGCGGCCGCTCCGCAGCTTATATCCTCTGCCGCAGCGCAGCCGCTAAGAGCATAGAGCATACGCAGTGCGGCGCATAGCTAAGTGATGACGCCACGCGCGGCGCTGCGCAGAGTCCGGCGAGGCGACAGCGCGCAGCGATCACCTGCGACTTGGCGCAGCTGGCCGCCATGGTTATGGCGCCTGCGCAGAAGTGAGTAGCGCGGACCGCCTGAATACGCTGCTGACCAGCCTATACTCCGTTTCAAACATCATGTGCAACGCTACCGAAGCTAACGCTCTTTTTTGTGCTGCCTGCATCCACGACACAAAATAGTGCGTTGCTTGTGGTGAGCGAAAAATAACAAATGCTTTGCCGGCAGGCTTCGTAAGTAATACATTTGTCATCAGCGTGACAAAAAACGCTCTTATTGCGAGTGAATTGATCGAGATCTGTGATTTTGTATTTTGCGTTTGTCGTCTTTTTCCATTTCACGTTTTCGCTGTCCCACAACCCTGGCCGTCGTGTTTACTTCTCCGGCTCCCTTTCACTTTTGAGAAAATGGCGTCCAGCATAGCGGCCGCGACCACCTCTCCGCAAGGTTCAATATTAGGCCCACTTTTATTTTTACTTTACATTAATGATATATGCAATATACCTAATACAGATGAGGTAATACTATATGCTGATGATACTAATGCCTTTTTTAGTAGATCTGACTTGATGCACCTAAATGAAACTGCGAATTATTGGTTACGAGAACTTTCTGACTGGTTGCTCTGCAATATGTTAGAATTAAATACGCACAAAACCAAATGTGTTGTTTTTCGGTCAAGAAATGTCTAGGTAGATAGCAACTTCAGCTTGTATTAATGGAACGAAACCATACAATCAACATCATGCATTAAATTTTTGGATGTATACTTTAATGATTTTTTATATTGGAATGAGCATGTAGACAACCTAAAGTTAAAGTTAGCAAAGGTAATTGGTGCATTGTGGAAGCTTCGAAACCAAATTCCTGAGAAATTTTGATTAACCCTTTATTTTGGCTTGATACAGTCTCATTTAAATTACTGCCTTTTAATCTAGGGAACAACAACTTCTAATAATATAAAAGCTTTAACAACCCTTCAAAAGAAAGCCATTAGAGCAATAGAAGGTTTAAATCCTGGGACAACAACCAGAGATATTTCCGAAAGGCACACTGTGTTGTACATGCATCAGTTATATACATATAAAATTGCAATGCACATTTATCTAGCGAGGAGGAATAATCACACCTTTTTTTAACAATTATATCTTGAAAAAAATCAATCCTTTCATTATACAGTAATTAAATACAGAATGCCACGACATAGGACCAACTATGGCCAGCAAAGTTTTAAATACTTAATACCCTCACTTCTAAATCAAAATAGAGAAATTAACATTGCAATGAAAATTTCTTCAAACCAGATTGTTCAAGAGAGACTTAGTTAAATATTTATTTGAGCAATGTTCTGCTGTTTGGTATGTTTTGATGAAATCATGTCTTAATAATGGTGACCTCTGTCCGATTCCACTTTTCATTTCATTAATACTTGATTCCTTTTCGTGTAAGACCTGTTGTGTTGTTTTACATGGTGAATTATGTCTGCTTTGTTGGTTAGTTCTAGTACTGTTTTCCTTGAAGTATTACGTGTTTGTTGTAATTCTCCTTTATTAATTCTGTATGTAATGTTCTTTTAGTGCTGTATTTGTAGTTGCTGCATTTGAATTTCCTAGGTTCGATGTTCGTGTTTTTTGTTCTAAAAAATTGCACTGTTTCCGAACAAATGAAGGGTTCAGGGACCTAGTCAGGTATACAGTACCTTCTATCCATGATCCTTTAGCTTTCTGTACGCAGCAAACTAAGAACAAATGAAATGAAAAATGAAAAAAAAAAATGAAGCGTTGTGTCAATTATTCGGAAAGTATCTGAAAATTTGAGAGCAAATTCGATTCGTTTAAAATAATTTTGAACATGTACTTTCTGATTCATTCGACTAATTGAACAGGAATTTATTCAATTTGTTGTCCAAAAATTTCTAACATTCACACACCTTTAAGAATGAGCCTCATTTTGTGTGTGAGGGTTGGGAATGATATGTATGGGTGTCTGTTTTTCATGTCCTGAAAAGGGAGTCCCGGTTTGGTGCTGTCTTGCGTTATTGTCAATCTCTGGTCGTTTTGACATGTTATGCAATGCTGCAGTGCCAGTGTCGTATGTTATTTTTGGGGGTGTGAATCATTTCAAGCTGGCTCTTGCTCAGTTCAGTGTGAATTTGTTTTTTCGAGTCATGTCTTTGTTAGTACAGCCTGTGTCACCCTTGTGTAGAGCGCTCGGGCGGTGCACTACCGTGCAAATAAATCCAGATCTTGTCGCAGCTGCTAGGTACCAAAGGAAACACTTTAGCTGAAGTAGTGCCAGATATAACCGCAAACAAAGTAGACACGACCACTTTGCCGAGAAATCAGGGGCTGCTCTGTAATTTCACTTTTTGTTACCAGGTGCACACAGCTTGAATGCTTTACACAAGGGTGACGCGAACTGTACATGTCCCAGGAATTTGATTTTGTTGACTAAAAATGCACTGCTTTTTGGACCCTGTGTAGACATTGATCAGGTTCTCGTTGTATGAAATAATGCTGTTCAATGGTCTGCACATTTTTTTCCCCAATTTTGGAGCACTGGAATGATTGTTTGTTGGAGTACCTCCACTGCACGTGCCCTTTAATTTGTATGCAAAGTGATCCATGCCATTCCATGGCTGTTTCCAGAATAAACCATTTCTCACACACACTGCGTGGTCAACATTCTTTATTGTCCTGTCCCATTTATTGTTTGCTCTTTCGAAATATTCCCTCATAGCGTTGTACAACTTTTACTGCATTCTTACTTGGCGCTCCCATAACTCGGAACTCTTTTTGCCTGGCTGCATGAAAATCCTGCCTGAGCAGCCTCTGCTCTTCTAGGAGAGCAGGGAAATCGAGACAAGCTGACTTGCCTCTGTATTGCCTTCATATACATTTGTGCACGACAACAAATCTTTAACTCTAGAGGCAGTACTATTTTCTGTCACTGTGTGAATCAAGACTATGTTCTAAATTTAACACTTAACACGGGAAAACACGTCATATTGGGGCTGTGTGTGTATAAATAACTTGACCGATCAGTTTAAATATACTGCTTTTTTGCCACATATCATAGCCAAGTTATAGAGCTCTCTTTTCAATGACAAAGGAAAACGCACTTTGCTTAGGAACAAGAAATATCTTAACAAAAACAAAAGAATTGCAGATATGCACAAGAATGCTGCATATATACAGTCCGAAAATAGGCGATTAAGAAGTTTAGAATGTGTTTTCTGTGCTCATGTATCATAAATCAGCTTTCTAAATTAACAGACATCTTCCTTCTGAACTTTACAATCAGTAAAAAATAATTGCTCTCGCCAAGTCCTTTGGGCTCTTCAGCCCAGTGCCAAAGACGGTCCCAGACTCTTTTGGCGAAGACTAGATCTGCCGCTAACCGGTTGCACGGAACAATTCATAGCATGCCAGGTACCTTAAGAGAGACCCACAAAAGAGTGGGTTCCTCAGCAACGACGAAGTCGAAAGTTGCAGACGGCCAATTGTCAATCAGGCCACGGCGGAGCACTCACCACTGTGCTAATTAATTAAACCCGACGAATGAACGCCATCTTTTCACTCAAATCTCTCGCTTGCATCTAAAAAGTATAGTCACAATGCTGCAGAATCTGGAAGGAAAACGCCACTACTGACCAAAAGCCGGTGCGAGCTCATTGACAACGGATTTCGGACAGCTCACATTAACGCGCTATGCATCAAATGAACAGATGCATGCAGTTCATTTCCGAACGCGGCATAATATTCACGCGATTCTGAACAAAACGAGATTTCTCATTCCAAGTCATGCGAAATGCAACTTGCGATGGAAAAAAAATATGTGCGAGAAAAAAAGTTTCACCATGCGGGATTTGATCCCACGCATCCCCAGTTGCATGTCGATTCTCCGCAGTGACGCGTTAGAGCACGAGGCCACAGAACAGCACGGAGTGATACACCTCTATTTTTTTGTGCGGACTTCTTCCATAGCCTTCACAGCGTTGCACTTGATGTTTGAAACGGGGCATAGTGTTGTACGTTTCCTTCGTCCTTGTCTTGTTTGTGCTGTTTTAAAATGAGCACCTACCAACTCGCCCAGGCTTTTACTTTGGCAGGTGTCCGCCACCAACATCGCACGCGCTATTCCATCAATGACATATCGTCCAACAGTGCAAGAACAGTGCACTGTGAACAGCAACAGTGCAAGAACAGTAACTGTATTCTAACTGTATGGTGAACTCACACTATATAGTACATCATTCACCAACAGTGTCAAAACAAGAGAAGAGCACTGTACGCTGCCCACTCATTTTACAAACTGTCATATGAGATCTGGGCACATCGATCGAAAGTAAGCCTTTATGTAAAAACGGTGAGGAAGAGAATTAAATTTTTTTAAGAGGCCAATGCGCTGTCCACACCCGGGTGGGGTCCTTAATTCTGGACTCCAGAGAATCCGGCCGCCAGCCTGGCTCTCCTAAGCCAGTCCACCAGCTACAGCTGTGAATGTGAACAAACTCTGCTAGCGACTACCTTAGTAAATACCTTGTAGGCAACGGACAGTAAGCTGATCGGTCTGTAATTTTTCAAGTCCTTGGCGTCCCCTTTCTTATGAATTAAGATAATGTTTGCGTTCTTCCAAGCTTCTGGTACTTTCGAGGTCACAAGGCCTTGCGCATACAGGCTGGCTAGTTTTTCTAGCACAACATATCTCCTCTCCGTCCTTCAACAGATCTGCTCTTACCTGATCCTCACCAGAGATATATAGCATCGCACGTACAGTACAACCATGCACACGACAATGCTGGCGATTATTTACATTTAAAAAACGCGCTATTCTCAGGAAACACTGCGACTGGTGCGTACACGTCGATAACACATCTCACCCAGCGACCCAGCTTGCTGGCGACGGACATTTCCGGTGGCCGTGAAAGAGCAGTAACTGCAAATTAACGCGAGAAAGCACACAAAATGCCAAGCAGACAGGGACCCACGCATTCGCTACAAGTGAATGCTAAGATCACGATGCATTCCCGACAGTTCCTTACCGATTAGTGTAGTCCAAAGTTAAAGTGCGCGTGCGGCGTCATTAGGTGGGATCGCTTGGTTGCAGCAATGTGAACTCAAGAGTATTTTCGAAGAACATATGAGCACACAGCGGAAAGAGCGACACTACCGAGAAGCACACAAGCGCGCACACAATCACCACCTTTGCGAACAAACACAGAACAGTCCAGTCCACAACATGCTCCTGCGCACGCGCAACCGCCTGCAACGCGCAACATGCCTGGTGCGGTGAAGGGGTTTTTCTGCCCGCCGTAGAGCGCGCGTCCGCCGTGTGGAGACGCTGTCAGATGACCCTCTAGCAGACGACACGCAGGCAGCACAGAATTTTCTTGTGACTGCCGTTGCAGCAAAAAGTACAGTATTGTGCGTTTTTATCGCTGACACATTCAAAAATTTCCCCGCCTCAACCGCTGGCTCATTGGCGGTGAAACTGCACACAGAGCTTGCGTATTATGGTAACTTTTGTATCGTAGCAAGTTTGACAAAGGTACTTACTTAGTTCAGGCGCACATGATGCGAAAACGTAAGCGTCTACGAGAGATCGGCGAGCCAAAACCCGCAGACGACGCTTTTTCGCTGAGAACCGGCAGTGGCGCCATCTGTTTTGGGCAGTGGAAACCGTCACGACAAGGCCGCCGAGGCGAGCATTGCAAACAATATTCTTTAAAAGGTAAAGCCTCGTTAAATCATTTGTTCTGATATTTTCCCGCTTAATTAGTCGAAAACGTTGTAAGCGCTTCAGTAGAAGCAGACGAAACGACAGGAACGGCATATTCAAACGGCCCGTGCTCCTTGCAACGCTCTCCTCGACGGCCTTGTCGTGACGCTTTGCGCTACTGCAAACAGATGGCGCCACTGCCGCCCTTAGCGAAAAAGCGTCGTCTGCGGGTTTTGGTTGCCGATCTCTACGTAGACGATTATGTTTTCGCATCATGCACGGCTCAACTAAGTAAGTACCGTTGTCAAACTTCCTACGATAGAAAAGTTACCATAATACGCAAGCTCTGTGTGCAGTTTCATCGCAAATGAGCCAGCGTTTGAGGCGGGGAAATTTTTGAAAGTGTCAGCGATAAAAACGCACAATGCTGTATGCCTTCTGGTGCGCTGTTTCTTATATTATTTGTGTGATGTGTTTAGTGTTACCGTTTGAAAAGTGACACGTCGATGACCGCAGTTAATGGAGGGAGTAGCGGGCGAAAATGCATCGCTGTTGTGTTCCGTTTTGCATGTGGAGCCAGCGAAACAAGAAGCACGGCGTTTCGTTCCACAAAATTCCCGCCGACTTAGAACTCCGAGAAAGACGGCTCAAGGTAATTCGAAGAAAGAACTGGCAGCCAAACACAACATCAAATTATTCTGCAGTTTGTAGCTTGCACTTCAAGCCAAGGAAATGCTACTCTAGACAGTTTGACTGCCCACCAAGACAGGGTTGGACTCTTTTACCCGACGTCAGCGCTCCTAAGAGTGTTACGCGGCCTCAGGAAGTTCGTCGATATCATGCTCAAAAACCGAATGCATCTTCAAAGGCCACTGGACACATGCTTGCCCTACAACTAGTGTGAATAAAATCGCGGGTTTGCCTTTTCTGACCTATGAGAACAAGGATAGCGGCCACAGGAAAGCACCACTGCATATTATCTCCTACAAGTTAATCAAACATTTGCTAACAAACCATGCACTTGACATATATAACAAGAACGCAGTTGAGAAGATGTATAACAAGAAACCTATATCTCGAAAATTCTTGAAACTGCAGTAAGTAAACGATTTCCGCCGCCTACGCACCGACGCATGCCATTTTTCCTTGTAAGTGCGCACGCACGTGTCTGTGCCTTCAAGCGTAGTTCAAACGTAACCTATGTATTATGCATATCAATAGGGCGCGGCATTCCGCGAGGAAGAGAAAAGGCCATCGCCGGATCTAGCCGTTTAAGGCGGATGTGTTGAGTGTCTGGCAGGACCCAGTATCTAGCCGTCGCAACCCTCATATATCCCGAAAGGAGACAAGTGGTGTCCCCTCTAGAGAACGGCACAGCTGCGCGCAGGCCACTGCTGAAGGCGCTCCTTGCTTCAGCGTCGGCGGTCTCATTTCCATCCAATCCGCAGTGTCCAGGAGTCCACTGGAACACTATATGGTGGCCTTTTTCCTGAGCATATGACAGGAGTCTAGTGATATCAAGAGCCAGAGCCTGGTAAATGGTGTGGCGTAGGAAGCATCCCAAAATTTGTAGCGCAGGTATAGTTTGTGAAAATGCACCACTCCTGAGGCAGTTCTCCGCAGATGTGGCGATTCGCTTCCCGAAGGCCCGCAAGCTCTGCAGCGATTGAAGTAGAATTGTGTCCTAAAATGGGATCTCCGGGTCGTCTGCTGAGCGGGGATTATCAAAGCTGCTGTCGATCCCTTTGGTGATGCAAATCCATCAGCGTATATACGTGCACACAGTTTTGGTATTCTGACCAGATGTAGGCAAGAGCAAGTTGCTTCAGTTCGCTAACCGGCATCACAAATTTCTTTAGTATGGCAGGGTCATGCAGGCATACTGAAGGCTAAGTCATCACCCATTGTGGCTGCAAGGGATGATGCGGCAGGGCATAGTCTGATGGCAATTCGGATTGATGGCAGCGCAGTGCACGTGCAAAACTGCTGTCCGGTCACTCATCAAAAATCTTCGTCAGCCGATGACCGCGGTGCCGTGTAAGAGTGCGTAAATATACACGAAGTGGTTCGTGTGACAGATAGATCGATATTGGGCACTCACGAGATTCCTCAATCGTGCCTTTCTTCGAGGCACAACGTGATAATCCGAGGCATATCTTGAGTGTCTGTGCTTGAACACTCTCTAATGTCCGCAAGCAGGAAATGCTCATGGTAGAGACTACAGGAAGGTCGTAACAAATGTAGCCTATAAAGAGAGTATAGTAAAGTCTTAGCAAGGAGCGCTCCGTTGGGCCCCATTTAATGCCTGCAACGAAGCAAGCGAAGGACATGGCAAAAAAGAGTGTCTTTTCTTTAGCATATTTATATGCCTCGACCATGACAGTTAGCGGTCAATGACAATGCCCAAAAATATGTGATGGGAGACGCATGATATATTGCAATTAACCCCTTGAAGTGTTACCCGGTAACGGGATCGAGACAGACTTACGCGTGAATGCGACCACAGCACATTTTTCAGCTGCTAAGTGCAAACCCTGACGCCGTATATAGGTACATTGAAGTAGATGACACGGCACATTGTAGTCTCGTGCTCATTTGCGGACGTGTCGACCCGAAGCCCAGATGCAGATATCATCAGCATAGGCACTGACGTCAATGTGAGTGGGAAGTTCGCTCACCAGTCCAATCAACGCCATGTTAAACAGGGTTGGGCTGAGAACTCTTTCCTGAAGAATTCCATGACAAACCTGATGACGGGTAGTCTCTCCATCAGGCGTAGACATGTAAAAGGACCGGCAGTAGAGGTAGCTCACAATCCACAGTACATCCGGCCGCCAACGCCCATGTCGTCAAGGCATCGAGGATGGCATCATGAAGTACGTTGTCGTAGGCTCCTTTAATTGACGTCTAAGAAGACAGGTGCGACAAGTCGGCGATTACATTTTTCATGTTCCACTGTCGATATGAGGTCGATTACGCTGTCAATCGAAGAACGTCCCCGCAGGAACCCGGTCATCATGTCTGGATATAGAGCATTCTGCTCTAAAAAACCATTAGAGCCATGTCAGCACCATTCGCTCTATAACCTTACCGATCGACGCAGCTTGCTAGTACAACGTACTGGCCGGTATGAGGTAAGCTCATAAGGAGGCATTAAATAGAAGAAGTGGTGGTACCGAACGTCCCTTGTTTGCAGCTCTTCCACTTTACTGCAGTTTTTTACTTTTGTGCGTGCAAAGCACAGTGGAGCTGGGCTACTTGGCTTCTTAGCCAGTTGTAAAGTATTTCGTATATGAGTAACCTAAACCAGTCATGCCCCAACAGAAGTCGACTGTATGACCCGTGTGGATGATATTATGATTAGCAGAATTTAAACAAAATTAACTATGCACAAACCTTCTTTATGCGGTTGATCACTCGATCCTCGTGCGTACATCTATAAAGCTGCCCATTTCAGTTCGTTTTATATCGCCTTGAATCTTTGCCCCGTTTGATTGTTCGCATTCAGAACTACCGGCACATGGATTTATCATCGTTTTGTAATGCGAGATATATATGCGACCAGACTTATCTCCATTGACCGTGGCCACGTGAAAATATGCTTCCACATTTCCCAGATTGTTGTAGTTGCTTTTGGTTCTTAAATTTACCTCGAAGTTTCCTTGCCAGCTTTAAATTGAGCCCGGCCAAGAACTGCATGCATTCAGTTCGATGACCGCCGAGCACGCTTGTGGCTACCGCCGCCGCCGAGTCATTCAGTTCTTAGTGGACGTGAGTCAGCTCCTTTTGGAAGCCTTCGTTGTCTTCCTGACTGCTGGAGTGTCGTCACTACAACGTGACAGTTTGCATCAACCTTTGAACACTGAAAAATATAGTAAAAATACAAAATTTATTTTGTAAATGAGCATTAAATAAATAAATAACAATTAATAAGCTCGAATTAGGTGTTACCCCCCCCCCCCCCCCCCCAAATAAAGTTCCGGAGCCCCTGCTGTATATATACATATTCCTCTCGTGAAGAAAGAAGAGGAACACGACTTGGGGACATGCGTCCACGATGTAAGCACTACGTACACGGTTTTTCAGTGTTAATTGATAAGGAATATATAAAGAGTGCATGATGGACTAGCACGACCCCTCGATCCTTTAAGCGTAGTCAGAAATCGTTTATCACGTCTCTACAGCGACACCGAACTGGGTAGAAGGAGTCCCCGTTGTAGCAGGTCACAACCGAATAGCCCCGCGGGGGAGTTTTCGGTTTTGTCCACCGAATATTCCCGTTGTGGTATGCCATAACTGAGAATTCCCCCAGGGAGGCGTTTTCTGTTGTGACAAAGGCGTCAACCACCCAGATAGGCCAGAAGGCGGCTCTTTACGAGGATGTGCCCATGTGATCTTTGAGGGCCCTTCCCGTGAGGTCTTTCCTTGGAGTATGCATGCATATGTGACTGTTTGAAGTATAGGTGTCCTCATATGGCGCGAATGCGGCCAGATCTTAATTGTGGCTTATGCGGCATATTAAGCCCAATGCAACGAATTCCTCTCTTTGAAGGGGGGGGGGGGAGGAGGCGAAAAGTCTGTTTAATTTTAACCAGTATGTTATTCTTACACCGTGATTTTAACCCATCTCCTTTCCTTCTCCCCTCTTTCATCCCCTTCAAGTTAATTAACCCTCCCGAGCTCGCAGCGCGGTTTTGATGAACGCGAAATACCCTACTAACGTGCATACCGTTAAATACCGCAGGAAAAGCAGGCCGAAAGCGTGATTGGTTCAGAACTCATTTCTGCAAGCTGGAAAACCGGTTGCTCGCCGCTAGCCTGAACCCAAAACGCGCGGCACGCCACTGGCAGCAGAACTCCCGCCTCGTAAGGGGCGGCCATACCGGCGGCAAGGAGTACGCGGGAAAGCGCCGCCGCGCAAAGCTCCATCTGAAGTCACTAAATAAAAATTTATTAAGTTTTATTTAGTGACTCTAGCTCCATCCATGCCAAGGGTACTGTCCCCAGGGCCGGTCCTCGCCAAACCGGTCGAGGTCCGCGATTCTGCAGGAGCCCGCCGCCGCTGCTGGCATGTAACTTAGTAGGAGCCAACAGGTGGCGACACAGACGCTTCCAACGTGACTAAGCTGGGACTAAGCTGGGCATATCACGACATACCTCCACACATATGACAGATTTTTTTTAGATATGAAATAAATATGAACTTTATACTTTAACTGCTCCTAAGAAAAGCCTGAATTTTGCACTAAATACATTAACAGTACGCTTAAAGAATGGCATCACAGCAATGACTCTTTTTTTCTTACAGGGGAGAATTTCGAAGAGTAAGTGGCGCTAAAAGCAATGCAATCTTAAGCAGATCTGACTGATGGTCACTTGTACAGACAGCGACGGTTTTCTTGAATTTAATGATGAACTGATATGTTAGCACGATGATGACGCTGAAGTTCCTCAAAATCGCCGCGGTGGTTCAGTGGTCATGGCGCTCGGCTGCTGACCCGAAAAATGCGGGTTCAATCCCGGCCGCGGCAGTAGAATTTCGATGGAGGCGAAATTCTAGAGGCCCGTGTACTGTGCATCCCCAGGTGGTCGAAATTTCCAGAGCCCTTCACTGCGGTTTCCCTCATAGGCTGAGTCGCTTTGGGACATTAAGCCCACATAAACCATAAAGTTCATCAAAAAAAAAAGGAAAGGCAGTTTGACTCTTGGTTAGGATTACAGGAAATATATTATCCTTTTTCACGCTAGATGTTTTAAACTTTGAAGCAGGGCCGTATTTATAGGCAACTCTTGGAGTGGGAGGGAAGGCTACATGCACCATGTGTGCTTCAAATTTTTTTCAATGAAAAAAAAAATGGGGGCCTACATGCACTTCCGTACACTCCCCCCCCCCCCCCCCCCATACCCTAATATTTGCCCTTGCTAACGAGCAAAACCAGTGTTCTAATTGAAGCCTATTTTTCTTATGCAACTGAGACACAATACCTAGAGATGTGCAAAATGAAATGATTCACTGCCTTTTTCTAACACAGCAGTTTCCTTAGTGTAATGCAAGTATTAGGACTCTCTGTATTGGATATAGCAGAGTGCACTTCGACTTTCACACAAACCTATTTACAACATCTATGTGCGTAACACTCAAGTGCGGGCCTAATAGTTATTGTGCGGTGAATTTTTTTCACAGACTCTCCAGTGCTTCCCCGACCAGCTTGATTCTGTCATTTGCAGTGCCAATAATTCTAGTGATGTGCACTACTTTCATCTTTGCAATCGTCCTGAAACCTTCGCACAGTAAGTATATACATGACGTCCTATGACAACACAAAAAGTAGTAGTATTTGCATGTTGTCCACAGCAAGTGTACATCACACTAATGTAACACATGAAAGTGTCCTTTCTATATTTATAACACTGGCACTCTACTATTTTCAATACACAAAATTTGGAAACACTAGTTCCAGTTAACTCCAACCATGATGGCCACATCAGAGGCGGATCAGAGGGGTGTAGGGGACAGCCCACTTTCCAAAAATGAGAAACTTTACACAGAAAAACCAAGTTAAACCCCATTTTTTTTTTTTGGACAAAAGAAAGCCGCCCTTCAACTGCTCCTTAAAAGTAACCTATAAATCTGTTCGTGGGCCACACTTTGATGAATGAAAAATGAATGAGTGCCCATGTATTGAGTTAGTAAAGAATAATCTGGAGCCCTTTGCTATGCCATACTTCATAATTCATAGTGCTGCTCTGCCACTAAAAAACGTCTTTTATTAACAAGATGAGAGCATAAATCCTGCAATGTGTGCAAAAATTAGTTATCGTACATGGTAACTGATGTCAGTCTGCTGTGTCAACTGCAACACCTTTGTAAATTTCAGAAATGCAAATTGTTATTAGTATTCTGCAGCATACTACTGCTACAATTCAGAATGAGTGACCACATGCGCAGGATTCTAGAAAAGGAAATGCAATGAATGCGTCTTACGAGATGCAGGACAATGGCAAGAATCACTTGCAAACATGGTGCCATGTCACGCGAGCAATGCCAACAGCATTTGGAGGAGATGCAGAGATGTGGGGAACGGCTAAAGGAAGAAGACTGGAATGGGGTGAAAAAATAAGGCAGCATAAAAATTACACAAATAGGAAGACAGAACAGCAATTTTTTGTGTTGGAAATTTACAATTACAAGCTTTTTCTGAAAATATGAAAAAAGAATGGTGTAGTGTAATAAGACCCAAATACAGAACTGTACAGTACACTTCGTGCCTTAGAACCTGGAATATTTTAGCATCTTAGAATTACAAAAAGTGCTTTCTTGTTTCAGATGAAATCAATTCTCGGGGTAAGATAACTGAATTTTTGACTTGCTTTTGTGCGTACCCACATAAACTCTAATGACCGCTGCTGCCATATGTTAGAAACAGGATGATCAAAATGCTTGTATTAAGAAATATTGCTCTAACGTAAGTCGGGAATACGTCAGCATAACATTACAGTAGTACTGCAATATTCTAAAATGGACCGCGCAATGCTTTTGCCCTTTGAATAGCACATGCTGCGTAGAAATCAAATTTGGTATGACCGGTCACGGTCGTTTACTTTTTTGTTGCTGTTGCTCGCTCCCCTGCCATGGCATGACAACAAAGGGGTGACTAGAAGGGAGTCATGCAAAGGTAGTGCACCTCGCCAGCTGCCTTCCCCAAGAACATCGTTGTGGTTTTTGGCAAGTCTAGCCCCTGACTGTTGAAGTCACATATGCCTTACAACGGTCAAAAGCAGAATTCACGCCAGATACTAGCAACAGACTGGTCGCCATGAGGTCGCCATGAGATACTGGTCGCCATGAGGCGCAAGAAATAAAAATTTTCTTAAGTTATTTGTAAGTTATCAGCTCATTTTTGAGGACTTGTACACAGCATGAACACTCAGTAGCTTTTACTCTATATGTAATACACACATTTTAAAGCCACCTTGAAACCGTTCCACAGACCGTCTAAAACTGCTCAGCGACTAGCTCTTATTAAGACAAGATACTCAGCCTGTGATCCAGTATGCAAGGTTTGGCTGGTTAAATACAAAATGCTCAGTTCACACAATCTAACCTTTCCACACACTATTCAATAAATAAGGGGGCTGACAAATGAACCAGCTGGAATGCATTGAGAAGAATTCCTGTATTAGACAGCATTTCCTTGGTGCTCATTGGAAGCAAACATCTTTGTATCTTGCCAAAGAAATTTTATAAAATGGACGGATTGGAAAAAGCCTTCCTTCTCGCCTTGGACCTAGCATGCAGTAGTTAAGTATAGGTGTTGAGAGGACAGCCAGCAGGAGATGAATGGGTCCGACCATATGGGACACTGGGCAATATACTGGACATTAAATTTACAGTAAATATATTCAACGGTTCCCGAAGAACCACTACCTGGGCACTCATGATGTGACACACTTTTCTTTCCACAGCAAAAGCAAGACTAAGAGTGGCCACAGACAAGCCCCTTACTAGCAAAGATCACGTGTCAGCAAAGCGGGGGTCCTCTGAAGCTCATCCAATGCTAGAGTCTGATGGGAAAGCCGCAGTGACCAGATGTAAGTTTGAATTATAATGGTTAGCATTAGGCCACATATGTTTCTGTTCCGCTTAGGCCCGGTACATGTAAGTAAGGCTGCACCAAATATAAATGTTTCAGAAAAGAAAGTCAACACTTCAATAGGCGAGCTTATCTTCATAAATACCTCAGCAAAGATAGGTGCCATTATTTAAATTTAATTTCATTTGCATTGCTATTCCCATTTATGGGCTTCCGCCTTCACTTTGCATCCGGACAGTCATAAATATGAGGCGCTACCATTCTTTTCAAAGCTTTCCAAGTTACCAGGCTTGCTGCTTGGCTGTGTAGAGGGTTCCTTGTTGCACCACTTAAGACTTCCTAGGCTTCTGTTTCACCCCTAGGACTTCCATTTAAAGCAAGAACAAAGTTTTGAACTGGAAAGAAAGAAAAGGTTACCACAGACGGAATCTACAAGGACCTGGACGGCATTCGATAGTGTAGTGCGCATGACGATGGCAGCGATGGAAATGCTGCAGAACCATCATGGAAGACAGGAGTTTTTCATTATGCTGATGCACAGTTTCGCATTGACAGTTACATAGATTGTTCATGTACTTACATGCCATGAGAAAACTCCTTAGCCAAGCAACAGCTCCGATAATGTAAGGCAATCTATCTGTGTGCACAAGGCGCTATGCTAGCAGATAAAGCTTGACTATGAGGTGAAGCCTCTCTGTCTGACCTGGCGTACATCTAAAGTAGCAGAGCAATGGCTCAAAACGTTCAACTGCACTACTTAATCCAACAATTATGTTGTCTCACCGTGCTCCTGGCTCCCACATTATAATTATCTCATGTGATAGTTTGAAACTCAAACTATGTTGCATGCAAGTTGTGCCCCACTTCTCAAAGATACTACCTTTTTGGTTTAAAAAATTAATTCAGTGTATGTTTATTGTTGTACCCATATATGCCGAGACTTCTGAAACTGGAAAAATTATGTTTAATTGACTTCAAAATTCAAAATTATCCCTTTATTGTCGTAAATATATTTTTTTAAGACGCACTTTAGAGCTGCCCTACAAGGTAGGATACTAGGCAAATTCACTACCTGTTACGTGTGGTAAAGCTTCAAACATCTGAAATCGCTTTTAAAATCATATTTCTCATCATGTATAGTGGTTTCCTTATGACAATGCGCAAAAATTACGTTTTTATTGTAGAATTATAGCGTAGTTGATGGGGGTCGAATTTCAAAAATTGCATCCAGAGAAGTCTAGCGGGTCTTTCTGAATGCACACAACTGAAGATACACAACACAATGCTCGTACAGGAAAAGTTTAGACCCTCTTGAACCTATGCTATCGGGCACAAGCTTTTACACAATTAACTGGTAGGCGTACTGCGCAAAAAAGCGGTGGCCTACATGTAGGACGCTAGGCATATATGGGCATATACTAAAAGCTCTAATCTCTAGTTATTATCCAGCTCACGTAGGCAAATTCCAAGTAGTAATATGTACATGTTTACTAATGCCCTGCATATACAGTTAAAATTGGGTGTCTGCACCCCTTTAAAACATTTTCCTCAGTTGTGAATCACATTTGTGTAACTAAGCCAACATGTTCCTTTCAGCGACCACCAGAAGGCGGAGTACAAAAAAACGGGATTCATCCTCAAGAGCATCTATCAAAAGGAAGAAAACTCCAAGCAGAGGTAAACATAGACTTTTGTTTTGTATACAGTTTGCTGAACAAGCCAGAAAAATTAGACCTCCACATGATGCTACCACAACCAAAACATCCCCAGTAGCATCATGAAGTGAACAGCGCAATCCGAGACACACATATAGAGGACAATGAATGAGAACGAATGAATCGCCAGTAGGCTACGCTCACATGAATTTTAAAACTTGAACCTTCTCCCGAGTTAAAGTTAAGAACATGGGATAAGGAAGAACAATCAACAACAGTAAACTTAATTTGCTCCTGGCAATGCAGCGTTCCAAGTAAAAAAATTAGCGGCGGCTTGGCTCTGCTATGCCTAGTATATACGTAGCGAAAGGAGCCGTTAACTGATGGAGCCGAACTGATGTCAGCCTGTGAGTCTGTCAGTCGCGCCGAACAGGCCGGCAACGAGTTCGGGGTCCGTCGAGTTCATTTCCCGAAGCCTACGCTGCTGCCACAAGCAAGGCTTCTCTTCTTCCATCGTTTGCAACTGACAGTCAAGCGTATCGCCTCCCGTATTCATTCGACACCACGCGCATGCGCAGTAAGGCGCATAGCTAGTCGTGGTGTCAACGCGCAGCGTGGGAGGGGGCGAGGGATTCAGCGGCAGCGCAGCTGGGACATCACGCGCGGTGGACTTGTGGCGAAACTCACTCTTGCGCAGTAGAAGCAGATCGCCAAGATGGGCGAAATCACTCCAGCTAGCATAGCGTAGCTTTCGCTCCAAAAATCTAGCATTCAGTTCTATAAGAATTTTATAGAATTCAAATATCTCCTGAAACAGGCAAAATGTTTCAAAGGCAATAAGCAAGTCTCGTTAACCAAACAGTTACTGCAGGCGCAATGATCACATCAAAGTCACAGCATGCTTGATCTTTACATCTACACTAAATACTGTTTACTCTGTATCCTATTAAAAATGAACACACCACAGAAATCCCTATTCTTGGCTTAGTGACATGTCCAGTTTTCAGTTTTTTGGACTCGAACCTGACCGCGGCACCAGCGTTTCGATGAAGGTGAAACGCAAAGGCGCCCGTGTACTGCGTGATGTCAGCGTACTTAAAGGTCCGAAATTATTCCCCAGCCCTCCACTGGAGCCCTCCACTATGGCACCTCTTTCTTCCTTTATTCTTTCACTCCCTCTTTTATCCCTTCCCTTACAGTGTGGTTCAGGTGTCCACAGAGATGGGAGGCAGTATCTGTGCCATTTCTTTTCCCCAAAAACCAATTATCAATTTCAATTTTTACGCATTTACACGCATAAAACATAACTTCTGGCAGCTCTAGTGCAATAAATAAAATGAACAAAAATTTTTGGGTATTGGGATAAATGCGCAACCACTACTGCACTGAAGAAAATGTGATCCTCGAACACACTCTTGAGTTGCACAAATGTCCGGTTCTTGTATCATTAGAAAGCCAAGTGTAAGTATTGCCTATAGTGACAATGTCTCGGCTAGTATTTTCACATAGCCGGTTGCTATGGTGCTGTAGTTTTTCAGAGCTAGTTTTAACAAGAAATAGTTTTGATTTAATCAACCAAACACCTTTTTGCCCAACCAGGATCAGTCTTAACATGTGAAAACAGATCTGGCAAGTCTCGAATACTACAGCAAGCCGAGTGTTTTTTCCACAGACATTAACACACAGGTCATTTTCTGAATATGTAGTGCTCCTGCTCTGCGCTGTTCAGGTTTAACCTGGATAACCACTGGGCCACACATCAGCACTTCAGCACCTGAGCACTTATGGAACTTGAATTAAGGACAACACAGCGAGCTATGGAAAGAAAAATGATAAGTGCAATGTTAAGAGACAGGAAGAGGGCAGAGTGGGCTAGAGAATAAATGTGAGTTAATACCCTAGTTGAAATCAAGTTGAGGAATGGGTAGGGCATATAGTGAGGAGAGCAGCTAACCAACCATCCCTTACTCTAGTGGAGAGAATTCCAAGGGAAGATAACCTTAGCAAGGGGTGGCAGAGAGTCAGGCCAGCAGATGAGATTGGGAAGTTTGTGGGAATAGGTTGGCATACGACAGGCTTAAATGGAGAAAAATGGGAGAGGCCGTTGTTCTGTAATGAATGTAACTGGGATGACAATGATGACCTACGTCACAAGAGGTCAGTAACATTGTCCTGATACATTGAGGAATAAACACCTTTCTTTCTTAATTTTGCAGGTCCAAAAAGTAAAACGCCTGAGATGGAGCCTTCGACCAATAATGACTGGGAGACGACACTCACTTTCAATCCTGCAAATGATGAGCAGAAGCACCAGAAAGCCTCACCAGCAGAGAAAGCAACGGAGGATGAGCTACAAGAAACCACACCAGAAGAATAGCCCCCAAATGAGCAAGCTCATAAAGTCGCAGATGGTGCTTCTGCAACTACTCTTAACTTCTGAAAAATTTTTTCATCTCAAAGATCCCGGTTCATCTTCACTGACGTAACAGAGTTGACGACTGGACTTACGAGTGCCTCCACAAAGTTGGTGGCACTGTTGTACATGAAACATGCAGCTCAAAAGCTAGAAAAAAAGAAACACTGATACACTGCAACCATTGTTCACCGATACCTTTAAGAACTTTTTGATGAAGTTCACAAAAACAGTTAAATAAGTCACTGCACCTAAGTTGTGAGTCACTGAAAGAAGGAACGCAAAAAAGCTTGAGTCACTTGTGCCAAGATTTGATAGTGGACCAGTGTTGTTCTAGCCATTGTTTCTATTCCTATTACAGGAATGGTTCTCAATTGCAAAGCTCCTATGGCAGGGCAAAAACCATACAGCAACAAAATGTTCACAAATTTTGATAGAACTGTGGAACTTGCCAATATGTACCAGCTGGCTCTGATTTCAAACAAGCTTTTCTTCAATCCTAAACATGTAATTTTAATGCTGTCTGCCCAAATGCCATCAATGCCGTCAGGCAAATCGATGAGGTTCTGCCTGCAGGCCACACAGACACTAGCCCCTTTAAAAGAAATCACCTGCTTGTGCTACTCTGAATGTCCACTACAATCCGAGGAAATAGTAATCATGGCACGCTTATCATTTTAAATCACACCATTTAGTTCGACTCGCTCACACGCATCTGGCAAAGTAGCATCATTAAAGCATGGCCCAATGCAAAGAAAGTGTTATTGCCTAAAAAAGTGAAATGACCTAATTCCTTGAAAACGACACCTACAGTATAACTGTTAATGTTCAGGCATGGGGAAGGAAAGATGGCCTGGGGCTGTCAGGAGTTGATGTAAATGATTGTGATGTAACAGCACCTGATAAAAATTAACACCTTTATACAAGAGTCTCGAATCAAATCAGCCTTCAACAATGCACAGATGATCACTTAAAACAAATACTGTTTAGGCAGCCGTGACAATATGTATTTTTCATACCTTGAGCACCTCTGGATGACTGCAGTTTTTTACAGGTCTAAAGGATGCCTAGAATTAGCAGATTTTGGGCAGGATGAGCTGCAGCTTCTCAGCAGTAGCCCCGAAGGAGGAAGGGCGTCATGATTCCAACGAGCTAAGCAGCTTGATTTGGAAATTTGCTAGCTTGATTTGACACAGTACCGTGGTTACCTGATGTTAAAGGAGGAAGCGCTTCTGCTTTCTTCTCCACCACTTCTCTGTACTGAGAACCAGAGCTCCCAAAGCACAGTGTCAATAGCTCACTCCTTATTTGGGCATGCACTATGTGCTACAATTCCTGACTGGTAGAATCGGAATGAAATGGGTGCAATGGAAAACATGGCTTCTTTCATTACTGCGCAAAATGCACCAATTGGCTTGGTACATCAAGTACGCCTGTGTGCTGAACATGCCCAAGCATATAAGTTGGAGAGAGTGAGAGGTCAGAATATACGAGAACACTCTACTAATAGGCTTTTATACATGCCTTAATACGTTTTGGTTTTCTCACTGCAATATTTAATTGAATTTTTAACCCTGTACAAGAATTTGTGTGCACTGATGAAGTGGCTCACAGCAAGTAGTGCTTGTGAAACCAGTCAAACTGTCAAGTCTCTGAAAGCTCCTTAATGCTGACCGCATGATGGTCATGACAGACACAGATGAAGACTTTTGTTTGGACCCAGAGCTTCAGCTCCAGATAAAAACGAATATCTGGAGGGCACACAAGGCAAAATTACTTTCGAAAAGTAATTAAATCACATTACTAAAGCTTACTCAGAAATTGCACAAATGTAATTAAATTCTGGAAGTGATGCTTGTTGGGCAAGATGGTGATTCATGATAATAAAACAGCGTGTAACAAGACAGGACAAAGAAGGAATTAAATTACATTACAAATTACTGATCCCCTAAAGCAATGACATTACTTATAATTAGTGCAGAAATGTAATGCAATTACTTATGAATTCTCACATGCAAAGAAGTACACTGGTCACAGCTGGTCAAAACTTCAACAGTATTACAAAAAATCTTGACCAAAGCAAATATACCAGAACACGAAGTTCTCCTGTCAGAATAGCCACACACATTTCACACTTATCCCATCAAATTCCGTTTCCGTGAATTGTTGATCTTCCTTGCTTTCCCGTAACTCTGGTCATTACAGAACTAAAACCAACAGAGCCACTGTCCAACACTCATCACTTTCACTAAGCTCTCATCAAAACAGAGTGCCAAATACTTTGTTGACTGGCCCTGTTTGCACCTCTTTAAGCTCCTGAAGCATGGAACTTACTGCCTTGAAAGCACCCATAAGTGACCATGGCAGCCACTGGCTCTAATGCTTACTCCAAGCACACTTTCGGTGTACCCCCTGCGTCTCGTGGCGACGATGTAACTTGAGCGTGAGTGAGGCCTGCATGGGCATAACTACGGGAACGTCTCTGCGTGCGCACTCTTCTGTTCTTGTGGACTTGAAAAGTGTGCCATTTGCAGACTACTCGGCCTAAGGCCCGAGTGCATCTACTTGTCTCGTGATGGTCCCGCCGGTGCAGTAAATTCTACCGATCCCAGCTGATCTCCAGAAAATGCTGTGCACCACCTTAGCAGGCATACCATGCCTGAGAGTTCGCGAGCATTCCATCTCACTGATTTCAGAAATGTGCCATCTGCTGACTCGTATGTTGACCTGATACGCTGCCGCTTGGGACTGGTGCTGCGCCATCTAGGGGATGTTTGTGGCATGCCACGTACAAGGCCGCAGCCCCATAGAAAAGACTGGGCAGCAAATTTCTTGAGATCCGTCAGTCCCCTCTTCAGCACGCCTAAGGAGCTTAGGAACTAGTGTAACAAGTTGCCGCAGGGGATGTTTGAGTCACGTGCTCTGTCTCCTTCAACATAAGAAAGTGACAAGAAGGTGCCAGCGATCTGGTGAATGGCACAGCACAATTCCGATTAGAGCTGCCGATCATTTACACAAGCCCTCTCTCATGCACGCTATTACGTGTGGATGTATGCAGTGCTGAAAGGTACACAGCTTCGGCAAGGTGGCAAGTTCCCTTTCGCAGTGCTTTTGTGTGTGTGTAGAACACTACTTGTCGCAGAGCTGCCTGCGCGTCGGTGTGTGAGCAGTCCTGAAGCTTTGACTTCCTCGCATCAGCGCCAAAGTGACGGATTTCGCCTGTGCCCATGTTGCCCCTCATCCGAGCGCACAGTCTCGCTGGCTTGGCGGCCCAGTATTGGCTTGCTTTGTTCCCTATTTCAAGGAGTCCCTCCATGAAAACTTTAGCCCAAAACTGCCAACAGGAAAAGTCACACTGGTGTATTTCAAACAAGAGTAATTTAAACAGTAATTAATTACTTTTGCTGCGAAATTACTGGTCCAGAGAAATGCATTACATTACCAAATTTTTGCACCAGGAAAGTAATTCATTACATTACAGATTACTACAGTTTAATAACTGCCATCTCTACAGGAGAGTTTACAAAAAAACTGGAGGGGACACTTAAACTCTGCCTTAAGGGTACAATGCGACAGCGTAATGAGGTCATTCCCATATATAACAAGGTCATTCTCTACTTAACATTCTTAGATGCCTGGGACCCCTCATGCCCCTCCTGGTGCAGTGGTGCAGCAGTTAAGTGATGTGCCACTGCCCTGCGATGGCAGGTGCTCCAGGTGGTAAGCCTTGTGCGGCCTAGGTTGCTTTTGCCGAGCAACCAATCATTAAAGGGACTAAGCAATAAATTAATTGCGATTACATAAAGCAGATGAGAGATAGGCATTCGATCACTCGTCACCCCAGTGCAAGAATTTTTGAGCTAGCATCAATAACAGCGAAGATATAGACGATTAAAAATTATGCTCCTCCTCTCCCCTCTCAACTCGTACACGAGGAGCACCAGAAAAAAATAAAGAAAACAGGTCTGGGACTTCGCCCCGCCTTTGAATACGTCATCAGATGACGTTCGCTTTGCAACTTCCGGTTGTCGCTCCTAGCCCCCCAGCAGCAGCGTCGGCGACGTGGCGGCATCTCTCCGGTCTCTTCTCCTTCCTGGATTGCGGCGCGCGTCGGGTTTCTTTGCTTGTCATCTGTGGTAATTAGCAGTAAAAACCCGGACCTCGAGGTGCGACTGCTCGCTTTTACGTCCGTGATGGGCATCGAGCCCTACGCGTGCGCACGAAGAGCCGTGCGAGTGGCTCTGAACTTCCGATAGAAGGAGGCGGCAGAGGAAAATTGAAACCATATGCGCGAAGGCAATGCCCTGGCTCGCTTGCCTGAGAGGGTCGCGCGATGGCACGAGCAGACGATTTTCACGGCTACCGGAAGTGTGCCCGTGACGACGTGGCTGCCGTGGCTCCAGTGAATGAGAGCGTGTGGTGGCCAGGTGACGTCATGGTACAGTGACGTCTTTGTTCCACGATTTTAGTTCAAAAATCGGTCACTATGAGTACACCAATCGGCCCGCGAATTTTGAAAAACACGGTTTTTAAAAGTTCATAATAAATTGCCGGCTCATTTCCGAAGACTCATACTTTGTGTGAATGCTTCTTAGCATCATTTCTAAGCATTGGAAACATTTACAAGTGACTTTTTATTCGTTGCATAGTCCCTTTAACTGCCACCTGCCACGGTGGGCAGTTTGCTCACTATCCGGTGCGCACGTTGTGATGACGCTGCAAGGTCACGTGACCTAGGTGGCCCGCTTGCCTCCTTAGTTGCTCTCTGGGCACCACCTGCCAGAGCCATGCTTGTGATTTTTCGCTCCCAATACCGACAATGACAACACCGGATTTTTTGGTGAACGGGGCCTTTAATGCTCACGCGTTAAAAGTGGGATGATCCAAGCACTAAGGTGCCAACACAAAGGTGATGTAATGATAGGCTAGGTGTTATTTGTTGCTAGTTTTATTTGTTGCTAGGTACAGCTGACATTCACCGAAGGTCTTACTGTAATTAGACAACCTTTCTTTATTTTTTTTTAAAACAAGCCTTCAGCTTGGCTTGGCTGTGTGATGTTATCTTAGCTAGTGGCACAAGCCACAATGAAGACAAATCACAAAACAGTCATAGTTGTGCACGGCACAAGCAAAATGCTGCCATATTTGTCACCATATGGGCTGCATTTTATGTACCAATAACAGCACAAAGTCGTGTAAAAACATATCGCTGCATATATTACTGCATATACTGTCACTGGCACAAATGCTTTCGTCATTTGCCTGTCATGTGTCACTGGCACCAATTCTTGTCAATTCGAAATCGAAGCATTTGATTCTATTTTTGTAGCTGTGCTGGGCTCCCTTCTTAGTAATATCGTCTTCCGGTAGAATTTCAGCTCCTCTATGCTTTCCATGATGTCGGGCATGGCCCTGCAGTGCAAGAGACAAAAATGAAATGGCAAGAAAAAAATGCTAATTCTAGCAAAAATATTTTCTCTCTCTCTGTGCGTGCGTGCGTGTGTGTGTGTGTGTGTGTGTGTGCCATTCAGAAGGTTGCAAACACATGAGAAATTCTTTTCCATATATTTTCTCCTTTCTTGGTGCATGTCACCCTCAGCTAAGAATCCCACAAGTTGGTTTTAAAGGCATGGAATGTGATTCACCACTCACGTTAAATGCACAAAGGCACAAGCAACCCCAGCACTTTTTCTATAAAATAGTGAGTTTATCTCTCTCGAATGAAGCTCAGAGTTCGAAACTACAGTGTGCAGACGCGTTGACTGTTGACTAGAAAGACATGCTACCTTCGCTCATCGTTACTCAACTACCCAAGTACTTATTTACCTGTGCGATGCCGTCTTCAGCCTGAGGGCTTGGTAGTACTCTTCTCTGAACCACCGCCTGCGGAGAAGAGAAGTAGCGCTGCAAACTCAACTACATAACCAAATTTTCAACTCCAACATCTTGACTACCACACAGTGGACAGAGTGCGGCTAATATCTGAATTGCTCTGTCTGCTTCAAAAACAGAAAAGTCTGCGCTTTTTATTACAAGGCTCATCTATGCAGGATTAATGCTACACAGAGCACAAGGTTCACAGTAAGCATACCCTACCTTATTTAAGAAAGAGGCCCAATTATAAACCGTGTAAACAGCACTATGCACTTGCTTGAACAGTCATCAAATCGGTACAAACAAGCTAAAAAGAGAAGAAAGAGGATCTAGAAAACATTCCTGTTTGTGAAGTGCCAATTTCAATACCCCACAACTCAACTTCTATGAAATGCAGTGTAATAATTTTACCTTTACTGCATTCTTTGATGTCCAGATAAACCAATGGCATATGTTTTAGCATATTCTCTTGGCCAAAATTTCTTGAAGCCTCTCAGCAAAAAGTTACCTAATATATTACATAAGTGCAAAAAGACTTGTTTTATGTAAAATTAAATTACATATTCGGAATCAGCATGCTAAAACACATATTCCCTGAAGATTTCATAATTGTGAGTTCATTAATAGATTTTTTTAATAAAACCCTCTTCCCCCTTAAGGCATCCAGTGATCAGGCAATGACTATAATTTAACACATTAAACTGGGAACAAGAAAGCACAGTAATTATTTTTGTAACTGGCTACAAATCATGCTTCTGCTGAAGAACAGAACTTCCATCTATGCTTTCAAACTGACCACAAATCGTTGATATAAAGAAATGATCCTCAAAATTATTCACACAATCACTTATCCTGTGTCCCCTGAATTCTAATTCATTTACATTTTACACAGTGCATTTAACCCAGGACAGAGTACTGCTAAAAATGAGTATAAAAATATTAGCATATTTTTTACAGAACTTCCCCTATGATGACACAGCGAGGGCAGAGCTCACGGTTTTAGCAGGAATTTATATTTTAACATGTTCACTGTATGGGGTAGTGCTCGTGGCAGCACAGCACGAATAAATGAAGTTACCCACAATGCAGTGAATGTATTAAATTGGCAAAGAAAGTCAGCCCAGAGCCGACATAGGACTGAGCGCAATACATAGAATTATTTTTCCTGGAAGAAACTTCAGATGCCTTAATTTCTCTTGCAACTACGGTCACTATTTGTTGCAAGGTATAAATCTGCTTGCTCACCATCTTTTCAAATTTTTTAAAAAGGCAGACTGCCACCATGCAGCTATTGGCAGCGTTTTTGCCAGCAATAACAGTTGCTGGTATCTGTGACAAATATCACAAGCAATATTTCATTTATAGCACTTTTAAAACTAATTAACTAACTACAGTTTTAATCAAACCTATGCATCTCAGTTAATGTCATGCTCATTACTGCCACTACATGCAGCCTAGGTGGCACGACAGTTGCCGCATCCGTGATATCGGGGTTTGCAGACGCCTACCACCACGAGAAAGCGAGACTCCCATATAAAAAAATTTGTTCTTAAATTTTTTTCTGCTGTATTTCTCAATGACACAGGTGGATACTTATTAATTTTCAAAGAGCTTTCAATTCCCGCAAAAAAAAAGTAAAGTCAATAAAAGTCAGTAGTCTGTCCCTTTACGAGGAATGTGGGTCTGGCGGGCCAACTTTTGCACTCCTGCTCCAATTTTTAAAATTTTCAGAAATGATGTATCCTTATGCCATTTGAACACAATTCGAGTTTCAGAATTGCATTTTGAGAGTCAAAAAAGTTGTTCACATCACAATAATCTAATGAATGTGTCAGTTTAGGAGAAGTACCATTTTAAAATACTGGTAATTTGCTCATGTTTTTACCACAGGTCACACCAAGAAAACCCCTCATACAGGATAACGGCAGATATTGTGGTTTCATGATGACTGTTCTGAAAAATCACACCATTTAAAAGCAAATTAGTTTTCTTTCTCTACCCTAATAATTTAAAAACTGACTCTTTTCTCCTATAACAACTGGATAATCAAGCATACAAACTACAAACATGCATGCATCAAGCATGCAAACTGAGAAAAACAAGCTCAAACATTTTGAGCTTAACTTTATTTCATACGATATTTTCTTTTTAAATTAAAAGCCACTGTTTCACAGGTATAGGACCTTCTTCGATGTGACAATGCTGAGTGGTAATTGCATACAGTTTCTGTCCCTAATTTTCCTCAGTCAAGCTCTGCAGCACCCTTGTCCATGCTCAAAAACTTGCTGAAATAAGCTGAACATAAAACATAAGAGGTGAAATAGTAGTAAAATTAAGATCTTCCGAAGAAAGGCTAAAATTAGGTTTCGCGTGTGCCATCATCATGGCAAAAAAACAACTTAATTTTCGACATTTCTACTGCACCGATCACGGCCAAAGTTTCAAGGTAGCTCCCTTATTAGTTTATGAGCCTTGTATAACTAAAATCCAGAAATGTAATTTTTCGGTCAAAATCATATTTTTTGCCCGACATCCCTCCTTGGCAAGCTTCTAACAAACAGCAGCCACAAGTGACACATTAGAAAGGTAGGGAATGAAGGCCCCATTATAACATAAGAAGGAAGCCAACAGCCATTAAAATCATGAAGGATTGGGGAATGTTTCAATTAAAAAAATTTGTAGTGTTGATCAATGGAATATTAATAGTGTAATTATGTTATTACTTAAAGATAACTGAATAGAAAGCAGAATAAGAAGCATCCACATTCCGCCGGTGAGATGCGAACCCGTGACCTCCGAATTTTGTGGTGGTCATGGAATTCGGAGGTTGTGGGCTCGGATCCCACTGGCGTCGAGCTCAGGTTGTTCATTTATAAGCCACGCCCCTCACCTGAGCCCCTGCACAATGTTGTTCCTCCATGAGACACATGTGAGCTTCATCTACACATGGCAACTCTGGGACTGGCAGCGGAACTTCGCTATTCCGCAGCAATGAAGTTTCCCAATCAGATGACAATGCCCTAATACATAGCCTAGTGACCAAAGAAAGCAACTTTGAGGCAGCCCCAGAGCAATATTGCAGCGCTGCCAGCCATACTATAGGTTGAGACACGAGTGTCCTGCTTAGGCTGTGTCCGTTTGCCTAAAGCAGCAAGGGAGGCTCAAGCCATAGAGTGCACATCTGCTTCTGGGTTATTAGTAGTTACAAGGAACAAAAAGACCCAGGAGCAGACTCACACTGGATATATACCCGGACGACAGGCAGAAAAACTCTATGAATCAGGTGTACATCTCTCATTGTGCACAGTGCTTTGTCATGCACAGTGCTTTCTTGTTGTTTCCTGCAATGTGGCCGGACACAATGCAAGGTCTGTCCCAGATACAGCGGCCGCGTTTCGGTGCAGGTGAACCAAAAAAGACGCCCGCGTGCTGTGAAAGGTCAGTGGACAATAAAAACTGCAGTCAGTCAACATTTCTTCTGAGTCCTCCACAATAGCGCCTCTTTCTACCTTCCTTCTGTGCTTTGTGGTGGCAATGTTTTAACGGAGGCAAAAAGCAAAAGGCGCCCGAGTGTTGCATGATGTCAGCACACGTTAAAAATCCCCAGGCGACCGAAATCATTCTGGCGCCCACCACTAAGGCATCTCTTTCTCTCTTCTATCACTCCTTCCTTCATGTCTTGCCTTACAATGCAGTTCAGGTGTCCCCTGAGAAGCGAGACAGTTGCTAACAATTTCCCTAACAGCGCTGCTGAGGTGCCTATCGAACACTTGATGTTGACAGCCCAGACTACTATGCATAGGCCTCTATTCACTCAAACACAGGCAACATTTACGCTCACTTTTGTTGAAATTTGCAACTGAGCCAGCACAAGGTAAGTGTACTCAATTATTCTTTTTGTGTTTAATCTCATACAAAATGCCTCCACACTGCATTTCTGCATCAGTAGGTTTCAGCAAAGCGAAGACCTGCTGAATTCTTTTTTTTTCTTAGTTAGTTGATGCAACAATGAGTACCTGGCAAGCTCCTTGACAGTGCTGACATCCACAATGCGGTAGTGCAGCAGGCCATCCAGCCGAGGCATATCTCTCTGCAGGAAGCGTCGATCCATGTAGACAGTGCTTCCGGCCAGCGGGCACTGGCCAGGCACCACGAGACCACCCACATGGGCACACAGCTGGTCTTCTGCCTCCTTCAGAGTCAGGCTGCTCTCGCGGCATGCCTGTGTCAGCCCCGACTGAGTGCATATGAGGAAAGAAAGTGGCGGGACACTTTAGCAAGGCTAGCATTGACCATGCGGAACAACAGGGTACCAACACCATGGGCAATGCAGCCATAAGAAGTGCTCACACAATTAAAGGCCTGGCTGCACAGTTACTGCAATGGCAGGATAAACCATTCAAAACATTTGCAGTCAAGTTTGCGAAAGGTGGGCAGGAATGTATGTACTATTGGCATTAATGAGTTGCAATGCACAAGGTATGGTAAGAGCTCAGTTAGCGAAGCAGTGGTGCTGAAATTTGATTCACTTAGCCTTCAATGTAAGAAACAAAGTACAATGAATGTTTGTGCAAGTTTGGTGCTTGGCGTGAAGGTGCATTGATTTACTGTGGAAACCTGAGCAGGTTCACTTTGGACACGTTGCAAGTTGTACCAAGCATGATAGTACCTTTAATTTTAATGCACGAATACATTTAACGGCTACTCTTTCGCTCCTCATTGCCTGCAAGTTTTGTCTGTCCTGTTTCCCTCCAAAGCTGCATTTTTAGGGCCTGTAGAAGTGCACGACATGCTTTGTAACCGAGCTTCAAAATTCTCGTTTCCCGTTTCTTGTGTTAGTTCACAATATTGTCAACTTCAGCTAGGCACTCTGCTCAGGGTTTTAAACTGTCACCTATAATAAACATGTTGCGAAGGTAGACACACATAGCATCCCAATGTAAATTGTTGCAATACCAGGACAAGCCAGGTTGGAGGAGCTCCCAGTGCTTGCACATCGACATGCGGGATGCGGGTCTCTACACAAGAATCGCCATGAGGGTGCCAGATGGTGGCGAGGTATAGAGCCACTGGAAAATTTGCAGTGACTCTGGCGAGGTGGTTGCATGCCTGCTGCATCCAAACCAATCAGCCGGTGCGCACTGGCTGCTTGAAAGTCTCTACCATCTGACGCTCTATATGGAACAATAATTTTGACTCGCCTCTAAAAATCTGACAGGCTAACTGTGTTCCTATGGCCCAACAAAATAGCGTTGACGTAAGCGGAACCTTGCACAAATACTGCTGCTAACCACCGAGAATGTGATCACCTTCGGAAGTGACAGGCAAGACATTTAGCACAGATGAAAAACGACAGTACGATCGCCTAAGGAAGCGTCAGGCAAGAACTTTGACTGCAGAACAGGTGCAAGAGCAAGAATGCTTCAGAAGAGGAAACACAGGCAAGCATGCATGCATTCGTGTAGTGGGGTAGTCTAGGCGTAGCATGGATTACACAGCTACTTATTTCTCAACTCATAAATAACCTCCTTCTTCCATATGACCCCCAACAGTGGTTAAATGCATATGGCATTCAAGTGTTCAGCACATGCTCACGAGTATTCTTGTAGGAGCTGGCATAAAAGCCCACATATTCTACCAAGGATATAATTTTTTTCCAACTATTCTTACTCTTTTTTTTTTTTCCTAAACTGACCTGGACAGCTTTAACATGGAGTAAACTGCAAATAAGCGAATGTATAATGCAGCCCTGCATTAAAACTCAGAGTGAAAACGATAACTTTTAAGAGGATATAAACTCAACTTCTGAATAGTATTTCCCTCCTTTGGTGTAGATGAATAGTTCAGCCAATTATAATAACGGCCTTGTCTGTTTGGCGTAACAAATTGCCTTAGCATCATTCCACAGCGATGAAAGTTATGATGTGAAGTATGATGTCATGAATTTATGGTAAACGGAAGCAATCCTGGTAACCTATGCGACATAAATGTGCCCATATTTGCCAACCAATCTACCTGATCTTTTTCAGCTCTAGTCCCATTCATACTAAACTAAAACTGGCCTGACATGAACCAGACTCTTTCAATATGTGTAGCCTCTTATTCGCTACCTTTGGCCTCAGTATGCGACCAGTTCAGTCGACCAAATCAGCATCAGAACAGCATGTAGGCTAGCGTCCATTTTATTCTTTTTTGTTCGTTTTCAGAAGGCCCACTCATTTTTTTACAACCAAGATAGTGGGCACCCATTATGTTTGAAGTCGAGACGGTAAGTTTCTGGTGGCGTGTGCGTTAAGCACCGAAGCTAGTCGTATCATTCCAATGGACAGCTGTATGTGTTTTTTACTGCATAAGCAGTACCATTGTTGTTGAAGTCCTGTTAAACACTAATGGGCTTAGAAATGTAAGTAACTTCCCGACAAGAGTAACTGCGAATTCACAGTCGCTTATTGACATGTTTCTTACAAATATAAGCCAAGATAAACTTAGGTCGGGAGTACTTTCGTTCGACCTAAGTGACCACTTACCAATATTCCTTTGCACTAAAGGATATGTACGGAGTAAGCTGACAAGACCCATGCTAACAGTCCAACATATTACCGAACAAAACCTTTCGATATTTTGGAAAAAAATAGAAAAACTATCCTGGAAGGGCGCGTTAGAAAGTGATGATGTCAACGTAGCTTATGATATGTTTCGTGAAATACTGCAGCATGTCTATGCAGCTAGCTTTCATGAAGTGCATTTTAAACAAAATAAAAAGATTAGGAAGCCTTGGGCCACAGCTGAACTGAGAATAAGAATTCATTATAAAAATTGCCTTTACAATCTGTTTATCAAAACTAAGGATCTGAATTAATATAAAGATTTTAAAGTCTATCGAAATTGCCTGAACAAGGACTTAGCAATAGCGCGTCATGAACATTTTGCAAATCTTCTGGAATTTAAACCAGGATCTACAGATGTCACATGGAAGAGATTAGCTTCACTATTGAACTATAAGGCATCACTGAATGTGATTCACAAACTGAATATAGACGGCACCGAACTAACTGGAAAGCCATTGCAGATGCAGTTAATAAATATCTGATCAATCTTAAGGTGCAAGATACCATTCACAACAATCTGGAAAACCTTCGATGGAATAGAGGAAAGGAGCGAAAGGAGCAGATATATGTGCTACGTTGGGAATGCATCACTTAAGAGCTGCAAATAGTTTTCTCTGTAATCTAGTCCATAATGTTTGTCGATGTGTGTGTCTAATGACCACTAATTTGCGAGCGATAACAAGCAGTACAACAATTTCCTGCTGTTCGCAGTATCATGCTTGTGAAAGAGAGCACCAAGGGCACCGACCTTTCTGTGGTGCTCCTTGCACCAGTCGCCCATCCTTTCAAGCACATCGTCTGGCTGGTGCAAAACCAGGTTCAGCCCCTGTAGGTAACCATAAAATTAAAAGAGTAATTGGAGTCAGTGTGAATACAGAAAAAGCACAAAACGAAAGCCTGATCTGTGTACTATTTACTTGAATACAATGATTTTCTTTTCTGAGAACAGAAGTAGTTATTCACCCCTTGGTGCTATGACTGTATCAATATTATTGAATAACTTCATCATTTTTCCCTTTCTCACACTGCAAAAGCAACTTTTGATTAATAATTGTGGTCTTTCGCCCTCTGGGCAAACATAGAACTGTATGTAGGTGCATTTCTGACAATCTTACAATGATGGCTTTGCTATAACAAGCGATCTTCAAATACAAAATTATCTTTAGTGTGCATCCATGGACTGTTCATACAGTGAATGAATCAAAGTCTGACACACCTATGCTCTGTGCCTGATGGAGGAAGAGGAAAAAATCCTAAAACGAATAATTACAACTAACGTCAACCTAAGCAGAGCCATGGATATGACAATCAAATACTGTAAAAATCAATTCATTTACATGGGGGGACAAAAAATAGAAACAAAACAAACCTATACAGTTCTTTCAATTCACCAGAGCTGAAAAGTTCATCCCAACCCAGTTCTTTAGCACAGAACTACTTCCCTAATGAGTATATCGAGCAAATGACAGGGTGCAGCCAGAGACAAAGAGTTCTTGAAGCACTTTATATAAGAAAAAAACACTGACCCCAGAGATGGGGTTGAGATCCTTGTCAGTCACCACACAAGCCACCTCCATGATGCGGTCAGTCGCAGTGTCCAGGCCAGTCAGCTACACAGAAAAGAGAGAATGACATGCAGTACCGAGTGAATGCCCAATAATTAACAAGAAACACTGTAACACTACACCAGATGAACAAGAGGATAAGAACGGCCTAAGACTGCATCAATAAAGAACCATTAACGCTGATCTCAGTTATACATCAAGGCTCCAATGGGGAAAAAAAAGGGGGGGGGGGGGGGAGTTTGTAAATTTTGTAATATTCGTGTATATTTACTTCAGCATTGCCCATTGCCTATGACTTGCAAACAGTGCACTGTAATTTGAGGCACCAAGTGACTGTGAAGCGAATAAGACATTACACATGTCGAGGCAGGCAACAAAAGAACAGAGCAAGCAATGCAGCACTGACAGTCTGCCAGACAAGATTCAAAGCAGAGCAAATACCTTACAGGATGCCAGAAAAAAATCGTGGGACATTAGCCAAAAAACTTCGGGGAATCTATTTCAAACTCTGGACAGACCTATCTAGGATAAAAGGGATGCTTCTGCCGTACAGCCTTCGACCAAATGAAATGCCAATTGCTTTTTAAGCGCCGAAACAGTATTGTGAACTATTCAAGAAATTTGGCCTTCGCGGCTGCGATCAAGCCCGAACTTATGCACAGCAGCCGAATGCCGTGGCCACTGAGCCATAACATAACTTGGCCGAAGCGCTTACAAAACGGCTCACGCCAATTTCCAGGTGAATACCACTCCTGAAAGTAAAACATGCAGTTGAAAGTATGCGTTAATAACACAGATTAGGCATATTTCGTGTTTGCATCTGCTGTTGCAGACGAGATAAATCGGATCCTGTTATTCACCAATTCAGATCACCTCATTAGCCAAACGCAAATGCATTAGAGCCCGCTGGTTCAGGGCAGCAGGGCACGCAACTAGAGCCAACTAGAACGCAACGGCACCTCTTGATGCATCGCATCCGAAAGCGAAGCTTACCTCCATGTCTATCCAAACAAGTCCGTCGCTGCAGAGCGCCTTGGCGCCTTCACCTTGCTCCATTTTAGTGCTAGCAGGTCTGATCCAAGACAGCACCGATTTAAAAACCTTCAGCCGGAACGAAAACACTTGCCGGAGTAACATCAGACCACCTCACGAACGCGGGCGAAACTTAGCGGGGATACATAACTTGGATACTATTGGAAACGGCCACGGCTACTATTGACTCGTAACTTGGCTTTCGCTTTTAAGCAAAGGCAGGGTGGCTAGACCACCTTAGCAAAGGCGTCATGTGTTCTAGTCATGCATCGTGGCATCGCGTCACCGGAGTCACGTTACAAAACGCTCGGTTATCCGCATGGTTATCCGAGTAGTTGTGTTAAGCCAGTGCCTCCTTGAGGTTGAGCGCTGCTCCCAAATAATTAATGTACTGACCACATGTTGACTAAACACATGTTGGTCTACGTAGGAGGGCAGGGGTAGCAGGGACACGTTAAAGGGCAACCAGGGCAACTCCGGCGGTTTTAAACGAAAGCTTTACTGGCCGCGAACTTGCGATTTCGCCGTGGCGGTACTCCGAGGAGTCTCGTGACGTGAAAACGCGCGCATCGCCGCGGATATTTCTCTCGCTCGCTCCCTAGTCACTACTGCGCATGCGCCACTAGTAGCACCGAGCCACAGGTGTTCCGCCGCTGCGCAGCGCCGCGCCTTTCCTGAAAATCCAACTTTCAATTTTCTCTTTCTTCTTCCCCTCCCACCCTTATCCCTTCCTTTACGGCGCGGTTCGGATGTTCACCGAGATATGTGAGACGGTTACTGTGCCATTTCCTTTCCTCAAAAACCAAACAAAACAAGTGAGCCGACGACGTTCATAGAGTTCACTGGCGTTGACAACTTTGCAAAGGCCGTTCACTGTCACGAAAGGAAAGGCGCACAACCGGCTCCATGGGCCAGTGGAAACAATAATAATTGGTTTTTGGGGAAAGGAAATGACGCAGTATCTGTCTCATATATCGTTGGACACCTGAACCGCGCCGTAAGGGAAGGGACAAGGGAGGGAGTGAAAGAAGAAAAGAAGAAGGAGGTGCCGTAGTGGAGGGCTCCGGAATAATTTCGACCACCTGGGGATCTTTAACCTGCACTGACATCGCACAGCACACGGGCGCTTTGCGTTTTTCCTCCATAAAAACGCAGCCGCCGCGGTCGGGCTCGTACCCGGGTCAGTGGAAACCTCAATCTCGCTTTCATGTAGTGGCGTTGGTGTCCAACTGCAAAAGCCTGCTTTGATTGCATTCCGCACACTGGATAGGCAGCGCGCTCTCCCTTCCACCCTGGGAGGTGGCATGCGAGAGATTGATCGCCAAATGAACACTGCGGCCTAGCTATTGCTGCAGTGCCACATGTCAGCCACAACATTGTCAGCGCTAATGCATTCAGGCCACATCTCTCTCTCACCACCACATGTATCAAAGCACGAATGAGGCGTCGGCATATTTAGGGAGCCAGTTATTCACCCTTCCTTTAACATATTGTCAATGCCAATGCCACTGAACACAGCAAACGCCCACATCTTTCGCTTTGTATATCCTGGATTAGCGGAGCTAATCCACATTAATTTTTTTTCAACATTTTGAGTTCATAATCACATCACATTCTTTAGTCCTCCCTCTCTCCGGCACAAAAAACCCTTTTTCAAAGTACTGAGCCGAAGTATGATGAAGTATGAAATAATGACCGGAGTGGGTCATTATTTGTCTGAAGTGACAAAAAAAACCCCGCGAAAGTTTGGCCTTCAGCAAACGCAGAGCGAGTATCGACAAGCGTGCTAAACTGTAACGTCACATACTCAAGGTTCCCCGTAGAAATTGCCCTGATTGAACGCAAGAATTGAAAGAATTTCAAAATTCCTTTGTGCTGCCACAGAACGTCTCCCGGCTGCGAAATTTTTCAGAAATGACCACAAAGCTACGGAGAACTTGCCGTGAAAGTTTCAGTAGAATCTCTGGATGTACAAAAAACGCCAGAGTTGCTGTTAAGGAAAGCTTTCACTAAGATGGGAGCCAAGCATCCCAGCAACTAAAGTAACTTACGGACACTCAGGTTCCTTGTCATCATTTGTGTGGCTGTATGCAAAATCTGGAACACCACCAACTAGCCCAACGTAAGTGCTTTAAGCTCGCTAAAGTTGAACTCCAAAGGCAAATCCGGAGTGGCTTGTCCCTCTCTGTACCACAGGCAGCAAAAGTAACAGACACCCCTTCCAAGTTCCGGCCCGTGCTACTCTGCGTGGGGCCACCATCTGACAAAACACTTCTAGCATCAAGAGCGATGCAGCGGGCCTGTTTCGGCCCCATAAGTGCTTTGTCAGGTGGTGCCCCTACGCAAAGTGGCACAGGTTGGAACATGGAGGGAGGGCCTGTTACTTTTGTCCCCGATGGCACATCCCAGTACACAGTTGTACCCGCAGACCTGTGCTCAAAGCCACAACGATATGCTGCTGAGCGGATAAAATAATGGTGCCAAAAGACTAACTCCCAAATATGCGCCACAGTATGCGTGCAGTACAGTGCGGACAGGAAACATATAAATGGCAGCTACTGTTATTTGATTCGAATTCATAAACAAACACTATTATGAACGTTTCCACTTTTTAGTATAAATAATAATGTCATACAATAATTTTGATGAAAAAAACTATCGTTTAAGCTTCTAAATGATTATGAAGCACTTTTCTTTTAACATCTGCCAGTACTTTATGGAGACAGCACAGTGCCAGCAGGTGTTTTCTCCCTGGTTCTGGTTCGCAGAAGAAACCGTTGGGGAAATAAGATGCACTGCATTTGCAGCCATGGACGTCTGCAGAAAGAGTTGCTGTACTGAAATATAATAAACAGGGTTATTCTTGAGCAAGTTAGTTCCACATATTCTTCAATGAATTAGTGTCACTGATGGGCACACACAGTTTTTTTGCTAACACACACCAAACACTGTCCCTATTTTGACTCCTGCAGTGCTTAGCAAAACAATATGCATAAAAAGGAACATGAGCAGTTGCAGAATTGGAAAAGATCATAAACGGAAAATTATGAGTAGGCACATGTACTATGTACACTTTATGCATCTAAATTTTCGAAGGAGTTTTACTTGGTCCTCATCAAACATCCAAAGCTCATTTTAAATCCTGCTCACTTTTTCTTCTCAGCTTAATTGACTTGTACATGACTACCATTGTGCAACCCAGTTTATTTTTTTCGAATTCAAAAGTCTTGTCTGCAGTAGTAAGAATTTTTGACAGACTGCCTTTAGATCTGCATCTTTTGGCACAGAATTCCAAGAAAAATATGTTAAATTGCCAAATGCTGGTCTTCACTCACTGTATCTGCAATGGTATTAATGCTCTAGAACAATCAATTGCTTAGCCTGTAAATAGATTCTATTTATGACTTCAAGCTAGCAGAGCAAAACTCTGCAGGTCAGGGCAATTGAGTACTTCTAGTACTCAAAACAACCTACAATCAGTCGCCAGACCTCTTGTCATGTAAAAGCAGCTGCTATGGCTTGTATAGTGCATACAAGGCTAAAGAAACTGGCTATCTGCTAACAATTCTCTGGTTGACAACTTGTGGAAGCACCAGTAGCAACTCACTATGCAACAAGCAGGATCTTTCAATACACCATTACCCTGATAACCAAGTAAGAAAGTAAAGCCTGATAAAGGTTACCAAAGCATACCATAGCAACACAGGCAGATAACACGATAATTTCAGCAAATAATTAAGAAGTAACCACATTTACAAATCAGTGTATGAAGGTAGTACTTTGCAAGGCTGTTACCGAGTCCTAGGAAAAATGATTTGACAATATGCATACATAAAAGGCATAAGGAGTTGATCAGCATCAAATGCAGATGACAAAGCTATTCTGACCTAGAAAAACCTAAGCCCACTGCACTGGGACTTGAAGACATAACACAAGCAGAGTGTTAGAAGTACACTATTTTAAAGGGCAATGAGGACAAACAGATGTTAGCCTGTGTTAAAAGGGTACTGCATTCTGATCACAAAGAGACCACTCTCACTGAAAACAAAGCTAGAAAAGCTAAAGAGGACATTTAAAACTGCTTACATACTATGAATGCAAAAGCATTTACGGCCCGCTCAGCGCTTCTAGTGCCATCTGGCATTTCTCTCACCTGAGACTGTTATCTTTCCACATCATGTGACGTGGCGTGTTATGTCACATCGTACGATGTGACATAGTTGATCACACCATATCTCATATGATATGACATACAGTCACACATTTACGTGTGCTGATCTCATCTTTCATTATGACATCATTACACTATGACATCGTCAACTACTACTATCAGTAACTATCCCTACCTTCAATGCCATAGAGATCACTTTCATTGACAATTAGTACCATAAACTATTTATGGTTTATTCCTGACGTCACAGGTGGTTTTTGGGACCACTTTTTCTGAACGCTGATGCCGGGTTTTGTTGCTAATGGGCTATATAATGCTTTTGCATTAAAAGAGCAAAAAGTGAAATACAGGTGTTGCCAACACCGGCCGATTTCCCAAGTAAATTATAAGCCTCAACATCAATTTTTGGGTGCGGATCCCAACGGCTACACTACACCACCATTCATTCCTAAACAGCGGCAACTCACCCCTTTTGGCAAGTATGTAATGAGCTTGAAATCACAGGCGAAAGAACAGTTAACCCCAATTTTCTCGCCGATAAACACATATTTAGTTACTGAACAACATAGAAGGAGAGAGCCAGATAACAAATTTTTTCTGAGCACAACGGAGTTGAGTTGTTCTCCGTGTCCTCCGTGTTTTTGTCCTTCTAAAAAGAAGCATCAGCAGTGCAAATTTCATTACGTCGGGTGACTAGTACTTATTTTGCAGAGCCACAAGTGGCTTTAAGCAATAATTGTAGGATAAAGGTTCAGTGTACAATATGAAACATCTGTCTGACATTGTGTGAATTGCATTTTATTGAAGTACCTGTGTCATGGGAATCAGTATGTTTTTCATCAAGCAACAACAGCCCCTAGACACAGTAGGGTTTGCCATTTTCCTGGCATTTTATGCAGGCAGTGACTAGAAGTATGACAAACAACACAAAACTGGCAGTGCCGTAGTGCAAAATATACAGCCAAATTGCTGTGTCAACACATTTTTCTGGTTGCAAACTGCATGTAATACTCTCAGGACAAGCCCACCACAGAGTACAGCGTGGAAAGTTTGCACTTACAGTTCGTCTTGCTGCCTTATGAGGCAACGCAGACTTGTCACTTTCTTGTAAGCCAGTGGTCAAAGATAAATTGGCAATACCTTCTCATAAGGAGGGAAGTTTTACTCTGTTTTACTCACAAGCTGAAGCTTACAAATAGAGCATTCCAATTTTTGCAGTGCTTGTTGTGTGTGTTGCAAAAAGCCGTGTAGCCACTCTTTTTTCCGGTGGCGGGGGGAAAGCATTAAATCTCATTTCTCCAGGCCAATAAATGCTGAAACCATGTTTAGCAACTTGCTTGCTTTTGTGCAGAAGGTGAATCACCTTTCACTCGATATTCTTGTGCTTAATTTCTCCCCTAAGCCTCATCACCTAAGCCAGAGCCTCATAGAGTACAATACCTGCAGTGTTAGCCCTCTCCTATTCCCTTTCCCAAATGAGGTAATAGCGAAGTGCCACCTCGTGTCCTTGACATCAAACTACCTCGAACAGTTGCTTCTACCAACTTTGCAGAGACCTTGTGCACATTTTCTATTGATGGAAGTATTTTCAACAGCAATAAAAAACTACCACCATTATTAATATTTTTAAATATCAATGCTAAAAAAGAGTCAAGGGCATGAGGTGGGGTAATATGATAACGCCACCACATGGCCCCTCACTGAAACATACGGATAATCGTAATGATGTGGGAACGAGCGTGACCTGGCAGGCACTGTACGAAAGGAGGCACTGTGGATCGCAAAAGCACTTGCTACTTCCTCATACCCTCAACAGATATGGTGCTGTCCACTTGCAATGGCAATACAAGAAGTATCACAATATCCTGAAGCGCTCATGGCACCAGAAAGTATAATGGTGAATTCCAATCGAAGGCCCGGAGCGGTCTGCCCGCTCTGTGACAGGGCGCCTGAATCCGGCGCAGAGCGCGCGACCTGAAATTGCTATTGGAGTACACTTGCTCTGGCCAGAGCATGCAGGCCAGAGCATGCAAGGCGCTGCTATCGCCGCTGAAAAAGAACAACACGTAAACTTCTGGTCGGATCCGCCAATTTCGGCGGAGCAGTCCCGACTGCTCCATGGAGCAAACTCGGCTCGGCAACCGCTCCCTGTCTACGATTGGAAGACGCGATCCGTGCCTCAGATCTGCGATTGGAATACAGTTGCTCCGAAAAGAGCAACAGTGGGAGGGGATGCTCTCCAGCGAGGTCCCGGCCGTCCAGCGCGGATTGGTGCGGAGAGTCTACCTGGCGGCATACCTCAGTGTAGCCCTGGACCAGGGGCCCCAACCCTGTTAAGACGGGCTGCAATAACTCATCGGAAGATGAAGAAGACAGCCCGCGACCGCTAATAACACATTTTAATATCAAATATAAATAAAGTTTTTCCTCCTCCTCCGAAAAGAGCAGGAAACATTGCTCCAGAAGTGCTCCAACTCTGCGATTGGAAGTCACCATAAGTGAAAGCCCATTCAACTCAATGGGCACACATTTTGGTCAGAAAGATGAGTCTTTTTCCCACACACCCTCATTTCTGCATCTGCAGTCAGTTACCTTCAAGCAGATGTGGTTATGTCTTAGCAGACATGTCTAATGGTGCTCGCTCAAATCAAAAGTCAACTAGGAACACTGCAAACAGCACCTTTTTAAGTCAACACTCACTGGCTGCTTTGCCACTACACATTACACAAGTGCATGGCTCTTCATCAGCTTCGCCGTTGGCCTTCTTCTGTTTGGTGATTTTTCGTGGATGCGCCGCGAAAAACGCTTTCTTTTTTGCTCTCCAGAGCTCTTGCTGCGCCGCACTTGCACACGGATACATCCCAAGCCTCCGAAGGGCTCTGCGTACAGTGAGCCTATCCACACCGAACAACTCGGCAGCCTTCTTCATCGAAAGGCTTGGGTTGACTTCAAAAGCACCGGCAACAGCATACGCAAACTCGCCTAAACGGTGCAGCGAGTTGCCGACCACTCTTGAGACACGTTTCTTGCGCTGGACTGAACCTTCGTCTAAGAATCGCTTCACCCAGCGAGCCATTGTGCTCTTGGTTGGTGGCCTTCCACGGAATTCTTTTTTATATTGGGTTGTGACGGTTGAAAAGCACCGAGGATTGCTTTCCAAATAGATGGCTACAACCCGGGTGCGCTGCTGCAGGGTATACCTACGGGCCATCTTCTCGTTTCGGTGGGGGAATCACTTCAGAATGGAGGTAACAGAGTTCGCAACGATGGACCCGCGTTCATATAGTACGTATTCCGTTTTCAAGTTTGCTTCAGCTCTACGACGACGTTGTGTAGCACTGGAAGCATCACGTCGAGAGGTTGAAGCTGTCCCCATACACAGCCGCAGCAGCAGACAAGGCACAGGGGGGTAAAGCGCGGTGAGGAGGTTGTCATACACTCGGGCAGCGCCATCTTGATACTCCCATAGTTGCCGGTACTTATTAGTTGTTTGCGCTACTGAAAATTAAGCGAATATTTTCAATATAGCTACACAGAACACATTAAAAAATAAACCTCTAAAACTTTAAACATCCAAGAAGATGTTTGAGCATTACGCCAAACTCTTCTTGTTGTTTGAAAATTTGAAATATGCAAACGTGTTCAAGAAAACTTGGGGAAGTTTCGTTTTCGTTTCGTCTGCTCTAGCAGCTGTAGGTTACCAACGTATGCTAGTTTATTACTACTTACGGCGTAGACTGCAGGACAGAATTAAGATACGGCAGTTTCATACGCCCAATACGTTCTGCATTACACACCTCTCCACCTCATGTGTCTGCTCAAGGCACTCGCTTGCATTGTCCACTGAGAGCTGCCTCACTCTTTTTCGACCGTGCGTTCAAGCCACTCTTCGCACTTTGGACTCATTCATTCCCGCCGCTCGGTTCGCAGTCTTTCGCACGAACGTTGCCTTCTCTGCTGGTGTTGATTTTGGATGTCTGATTCGGTGCCGGGAAAGCGCTGCACACGCAAGTCGTTTCCCGTGCGCATGTTGGCCGATCGTATCTCTTGCGCGCACGGCGGTCGATCGATCGCACACAAGAATCTGGACTCTGGACCCGTCGGCAGCGTTCAGAGCGACACCCGAAACTACCATAGCAGTCGGCCGGGCGAGTAAGTCCGCCTTCGCTCAAAAGCGTAAGAACACAGATAACAAACAATATAATACAGAGAACAAAACCGTCCGATTATACACGCTCGCCTGTCAGTTGCTCAGTAGATGCCGTAAGCACGCAGCGCGCTGTGGCTCCGCGCGTCGCGATTGTCTCGCTCGTGCACAGAGTTTCCGCAGAATGCCGCCATCGTGCTTCATGTGTGAGTACTGTTCTTCTCTGAAAAATTCATAACGGCACTGTCGCGTGTTTTTTTTTTTAGATTTTCCGCTGCAGTGATGAGCAAGGGCACAAAAACGTTGACCGCTTGGCCATACAGTCCTTCCAGCAGTTCTGCCAACGACATGAGCAGAGCTTGAATGAAGTAGAACATTACAAACAGAGCCCAGCACATGTAATTGGAGTGATCAAGTTCGTTTTGAAGAAATATGTGACACTCAGACTGAGAGAGGAGGCTAGAAGGATAACAGAGAAGGCAAGAGGGGCATATGTTAGAGCACTGCTTACAAAGCAATCTTGTTTCAGCATCAATAAGAACCATTTCCAATTGCACTAATCAACTTAACGACATATACATGAAGGAATCCAAAGTTAGTGAACTGTCAGTGTGTATGTCATAATGAGCCCCTCGATTATCTCCCTTTGTCTGCACCGCAACCTAATGACAATTATCTAGTGCAAAGCAAGGAATGAAGTAAACAGGAATAAACTAATAATAAATTTTTACAAGCCAAAGTCGCACTTGGGTTATGCAGCACGCTGCAGAAGAGGATTCTTCAATAATTTTGATACCTGGGGGTCTTACACACGCCGAAAATTTATTACAAAATACAGAGTACCAGCTGTTCCAACTAAACGCATTGCATATTCTCTTAAATACTCCTGATTTTATATTATCAAAATTTGGCGTTCAACAATTGTTGATACAGCGACAGTAGTGGGGTAGCTTCACCAGTGCATTGTAGGAATGAACCTGGCCAATGTGCATGTTTATAAAGTAGTATCGCAGTGTAAAATTCAGGACTGCATTCCATTACCTTGCAAAGATCTCTTGTCGCGCCTTCTGTCAGATAAATGGCAATGATGCATGACACGCAAGGTAAATATGTCTGTTGATTGTAGTAGAAGAAATAAGAATCCTTTTGTCGAAGTTCCTTAAAACACACCTTATATGTGTAAGGCAACAACTCTTCACCAGTGCAATGTTCAGTGCAGAAAATGTTTCCGAAGCTAAGATCACTGAAGTGCTCAGCAGGTACTCAAACATTTATTCGCGTTAAAAAAATCTAAATGCAAAGCAGTTGCACATTTCAGCTTTTACACAGATGCTCATGTGCATTTCTGAAGGCTCTATTTTTTTTGGTTTTGTGGGGTTTAACATCCCAGAGTGGCACAGGCTATGAGGGATGCTATTTCTGAAGGGATCTGCACCAGATGCACAGTCCTGCTATAGATAACAAGTATGATGAAGAGTGACATCGAACATTTATTCGAACATTGTTCATGCAAAATCAATGTGTTGATACTATGTTGAAAATGTGTTTTTTTCCAAGTTCCCCTTAGTATTGCATCAAGGCTGCCCTATTAGGTGTTCAACAAATAAGAGCAGAGGTCTTGGTACTGTTTCTATTTTTTTTTTCATGTGCATTCTTTGAGTGTGTGAAAAGATGTGCAAAGTATTCAACGCTATATTGTGTATGACTGAGACATTATTTACAAGCTATGATACTTTCATTTGTCTAGTGTGTACAACAGTAACATCAGTGAATTTATGGCAGAAATAAAAAGCAGGCATTCACAAACATAACTGCTGAAGTTAAATGACTGTCAACTATGAAACCAGCTGTAACTTTGCAGTGGCAGGTTGCATAATAATCTCACATGCTTGTAACTGTGCAGATACACTGATTGTCAATTTTTTGTTTTACAGAATATGGCCTGAATTTTTAATATTTCCAAAGCTGTACGCAAGCAAACCGCATTCCAACGTTTCTCTTTACTATCATCACCTTGCACAATGCTCTGTTAGTGCTCTCCGAGTGCGACTTATCCCACATGTCTCTTGCATAAAGTTCTTCCATGTATGTACGCTTTGGTGCTTCGTTGCGAGCAGATTAAACCTTTCGGAACGGAGTCTGTTACAGATCTTCCGTTGTATTCAAACAGAATTCGCATCTTAACAGGCAGCGGTAGAGAAGGCATGCGCTGCACTCCGCGCGGGTGTCGTTTCCCTTCTGCCTCGTCTCTTGTATGGAACACCAACGAGGTCTGACCGCCGGAGAAGACAGGAGGTGGCGATGGTGCACAATTTATTAAAGGGACTCCAGGTTACGCTAAAAGGCATGGGGCATGCATGTTTTACAATACCCCGTACATCAAAACAAACCTTGCTGAACCTCGCCAACTATCCTCGTTGATCTCGGCTCACACAAACACAAATCATACGTAATGAGCGGCACAAGATTCGCCACCACCTGGAAGCATCTTCGTGCGCGCACCATCGCGAACATTTTGCGCATGAACTAGAAAGGAATTCAACACAGTACGTAAGCAAGGCGCAGCACCATTCCTCGTACAACTTTTTGAAGCGCACTACGAAGCGTGCGGCCATGCTGGGGGAAGTTGTCAGGTTGCCAGGTTTGTACGCTGCAAACTGCCGTTAAACCTGGTCTAGGCCGCCTGGACCATGCAGGTAACCATGAGCGGAGTAACAAGATGGCTGTCGTCCACGGTTATAAAAAAAGTGGAGAGGGTTTACATGGGAGTGCTGCCGCCGCTTTCGCTCTAGTGTTGGTAGTAGTAGCTCTATGACAAGGCAGCTATGGCGTACGACGCAACAAATTTCCCAGAACTGTTCCACACTACTGCATTGCACACCAGCAGCGAGGCAGCTAACACAAGTTATCCGGGTGCGTGCCGCCGCAAGCTGGCGATGAAAACGCGAGTTCCAGTTATCGAGAAGGTTGAGAAAGCCGAGAAGAGAAGCGCTGAGAATTACCGAGAATTTGAGAAGTATGCCGCGGCAGCAGCGGTGTCTTTCTCCGTACTTTCGCTTAAATTTTCACTTAGTAAGAAACTCTATGGCGGCGGCAGACACATACCCCCACGGTGCTAGAGTGATATGCATGCGGTTGAGTGGATAAATTTTATTAACATTTTCTTTCAATCAAAACCGTGGCGAGTGCCACTTTGCGTGGAAAACTAAAATATTAAAATGGCAAATTCAATTCAATGTTTTTATATTTTGTTTTATGTAACTTTTAAAACTGATTTTTAAGCACGATAAGGCGACTCCAAAGGCTGACGACTTTGAGCGCTTGTTTCGTTTTCGGTACGGAGATAAGGAAAATATATGAGCGCGTCAATCCTAAACGATAGCTAATTGCTAGCGAAATGCTTGTTTTACTAGGTAAGAAGAAATGTTTTACTCTATACACGTACTTTGTGCGTGATATGGGAGGGTGAATAGAGTAGTGGTTTGCATGGAGGGATTTTTAAAATGTTCTAGACAAAGAAAGTCGTGTATGACCGGATCGAAGCTACGCGCACAACAAAAACAAAAGTCTACCTAATTTAAAATTTTATCCGCAGGAAGTCAGTCGAGTGACAGCAAAACATGACGAATGACGTTTTATTAATGGCGGGATGGGTTTTTGTCATGTTGGTCATGGAAGAAAAAAAAACAAACTTAGGAGGGAGCGTGACGTCACGCGGCCAGCCTTCGCAAGCCGAGTGTTTATGAAGCCATTTCATCCCCATATTTTCGCTCTCCGAATCAGTCCCTAATGTTTTGGTGTCGGTATGTTTTAGTGCGCGCGTCTGCTCGGTCGCGCGGCCTACGGCGCGGCCGCCTGCTTTGGCGAGTTCCAAGCCGCTTTTTTTCTAGTTCGGCATGTGCAATCGTTCAGTGGTCCCTATGAAATTTATGAGAGATAACGTATTTTTGGTGCAACACGCATGTCATTCACCAAACTAACAGCGCCAGGCAGAAGCGTGCACATCTGATACGTCTCACGACGATGGCTTGCGGGGATTCAATACTTACTCAATAGAAAGGTGAAGCAACTCTTTTGGATGGCGCTCTCTCCGTACTTTCGCTTAAATTTTCACTGTACATGGGGAAACACGTAACTGAACCTCCATGGTGTTCGTAGGAGTAGCTCTATGGTTTTTGTATGGAACGATCATATGACAATCCAAAGTACATAGACAAGGCCAAATCTAATCCAAGAAGAATGAAACTGAAACCCAGGACACAACATACTCCCTCCCTTCGGGGAAAAGCAAACATTGGTTAAAAATTGAAATCGAATGTAAAATTTTGAATACGAAGTTATACAAATACAGCATGAATAAACATCTGAACACAGAAATTAGCTTACTCCTATGTAAGCTTTAAATTTGAAAACAAAATTTCATACCTCATCCCGAAAGTACAATGAATGAACACTTCACTCCATGAAAAACTAACATTTCACACTTTATCAAAACAATGCACTACATCAAAGCACTGAATATCCGAAAAGAATAATGAACACTTCATAGAAAACAATGAATATACCCATCCGATATACATCTTCTTTCCTGTTTTCTTAAATGTATGACAATTGAGCTGAAATCGTCAAAAGGTCTCAACAAATGCTGCCAGGGCAGTGCCACTGAAGGCTACTAGTAATGTCAGATACTGGAGCTCACGTGATATCATTAAGGTTTGGATGAATTGTCTATTCCCTTAGCGTCCCCAGGGAATCTGCTGATGGGCGTCCCCACGAGCAGTGAATCCTTCATCTAAATAAAATGATCTTATAAAATGCTCCTTCTTGCTATTTTTATGAAGTTACGTGAGAACGCGGCTAGTTTTAATCGGCTGGAAGACCATAGAACATCGGCGAGCTTTACTCAATCGGAATATACACACATGAACATCGGGCAATTCTACTAAACTGGAATAAACATACAAACGAACATCAAGTCACCTTCTAAAAAAGTCACACGACTCTGATTGCAATGACATATAATGTCTGACATGAAACAGTACTATAGCTGCATCTGCCTGCACGAAGAAAACGAAATATGCATAGTAGCCTGAAAAAATCGTACTTATTTCTGAACAGTTGAGCATTTTCTTTACCATGTTAGAATGTCATTTAGAAAAGATATTCTGCTTGAGAAATGGAACATTATAATATTATACTGAATAACCCTGAAAACACAATGGAAGAAATATCAGAAATATTGAGGCATTTCACATCATAATATGAGTACAATATTATGCACTGAAATATATCATTCACTTCCCACACGATAACTACTGCGAAGGAGAAACTGCACACGAAATAAATGACATTGAAATACATGTAAAATACCCGGTTGCATGTCATGAACTACGTTACGCAAATTATTGAAAAAATGCAATGCCCCTTCTTAAACAAGAGAGAAGAATGCAAGACAAGTTATGAGGCACATAGTACTTAAACCAGTATGGCTTGCGAGTGTTCCTTCTTGGTCGCTCTGGTGGCAAACTGGGGCCGTATTCCGAGTTTGTGTCATAATAAAAAGCGTCATAATCTGCCGCAGCGGCCACACCTCATTGGTCAAAAAACCAGAAGCGGATGTCCGTTCGATTGCGACTGTGAGCGGCGGCAGGATGCCGCTGCGTTGCGGCTGCCGCAGCGAAACGTCCAGCGGTTCTTTTGCTCTTTGCCGAGAAAAAGAACGCGACCAATGCGACAGAAGAAGCAGTCAGCCACAAGTTTGGTTGCGCATCGGATTCCACTGTAAAGGAGTAATATCAAAGCTGCTTTATTTACCCAACTGACTTCAGCAAATACAAACAATATAGTTCAGGCACTCTTTCCTGCACCGTAAAGGCCGGAGGTGTATTTAAGGAAAAAAAAATGTTGTATGCAACCACGCATGGCTTTTCAGTGACAGAAGGCGGCCTCTACAGCCGTCGATCGCAGATGGTAAATAAAAGGCAGCTAGCTTGTTCGCACAACACGGTGATTTACATTTATCTTGAGGAAAATGGAACGGATAGGAAAATTTGTAGTATGTACTCACTCGCTGCACAATGCGCGCTTCGTGCCGGGCAGAACCAAGACGCCATGACGACTTTGTCTGCAACTCGCTGAATTTAAATTGATGCTGTGATCGGAAGGTTGTGCAGACGGTAATTTACGTTTTTTTATTCATCTTATACAGACACTGCAAATAAATAAAAGGGATGAGCTAAAAAAATCTTACTGTGTTTCTCTTGATACATGCGTTGGCAGACTTCGCAGACGAAGTTTTCATATGTTCGCCATGGTACGAAGCTCACGCATGCCCATTACGTAACTTGCAAGCTAAATCGCGAGCTCAATGATGCAGAGCCACACCACCGCGACTATCGAGAACCGCAAGGGACACCAAAAACCACCTCTGGCATGTCAAACGCTTCGGTGTAGCATCGCATCGCTGGCGACTGACCGTCCGTGCACGTGAGGGGTTTCACGCTGGCAGACATTACACACGATCATGATGCAGGACGCTTCAACAGCAATTCGGTCGTTCCAGCGACAGTGGCGGCGCCACGCGGCCCCTTCCTGAAGCGGCGAGCCGGTGATCGCCCTGCGCGGCGCGTGCAATCGCAGTGGTTTGGAGCGTAAGGTACGCGCCAAAAATTAGCATATTCTGTTATTCTACGATGTGCGAACATTCCAAACAGCAAACATGTTGTTTCTGCAAACACGTAAAGAGTTCAGAAAGCAGTGATCAAGTGCAGTCAGCAGGTTGGTAACGAGTTTCAGCCCAATGACCAAACTCAGCGACGCACTCTGTTGACGCCACGACACCGTGTCGTCAATGCATTCCTATTCGGTGCCTTGTTCATGCCACCAACGTAGCGTATTACAGCTGCATGAAAGCAGTGCAGTGCTTATACAATGAGCTGATATGACGTATATTGGTTATATTTTAAGGCAGACGTTTGCAGCAAACAAACATTTTTCATCAAGCTTCAGTCCATTTTGGCCTAGATTAAACACTGCTTTCTGGCCACAACGTGATTCCTAAATAGCAATATGAATGGAAAGAACTTCACAATTGTACCTTCATTTCTCGGATATAATGCGCAAAGTGGATGAATAACCGCAAACGCTTCCTCGGATCACAGCATTTTCCCTCGCTAGTCAAAAACACATTTTTAGCGCTATTTCGACTATATTATAATTAAAGCTCGAATGACCCCTTGGCTGCCACTTCAAACAACAGCTGCATTTCCTCTCCTATCACCACGTATATGCGACCAACGTACGCTGCAGGTGGACTATAGTCGGATACAATTATTTAAGGCTGGAGCAAAGCTCCGCCCACATTCAGGAGCACCGGACAGAATTCCTCCGTGAGATAATGCAGACCACTGGTAAAACTTTTCTGTTTGCCTAAACAAGCAGCCAATCACGAGTCTAAATTGTAGGCTCAAGGATTTTGATCTTTCTGGCTTGTTTGATGCAGCCCAACATTAAAAAGTTGATTTTGATCTCTGTTGTAATTGGTAAGTGCAGTTATATTAAAGTGTACACTTTAGTTATATTACGCCGCGGACCATGGCCAGTGTTACGAACTGTTTACTTCCTTTTCATCTGTGTCCTTATCAGATCAGCGCGCAATCAATACACACAGTATTTATGCGGGTAAGGGCCGCAAAATATATAGCGTCGGACTGTCTGGGTCATTAAAGTAGTTTCTTTCCGTTTTCGGGTGAGTGCCCAAAGAAGAAGAAAGTCAACGCGCAAAAATTTGAGTTCAAAGTATTTATCGCACTCTGCTGAATTAGCAAGTTTCAGCGCCGATGGAGTTTTTGCGGCACTTGCGAAGTAGCCATTCCAAGCTCATATCGATAAAAATTTATTTCGAGCCTGTAATGCAGCCAAACTTAAGCATAGGATCTTATTAATAACAGAAAATCATTTACTGCTGCTTATCTACACTCTAAAAATCACACGAAAGGTGCCACAACGTCAAGAAGCCGCATGCTTCTATAGAGACGAACGCTATGGCATCGGCGCCATCACCGCCTCGTCCGCCATGGATGGATGGATGGAAGGTAGGAGCGTCCCCTTTGAAACGGGACAGTGGTAGGTGCCACTATGTTCAGTTTTTTTTCCTTTATTTTGTTTATCTCTGCTGTAAGTTGTTAATAAAATTCGCCATTTTCTTTAAAATACGTCTTCCTACACTTTAAAACTCATGTCACCTCTCTGCTTTTGTGCCACCAATCCTCCAATCGCTTTTTGCTAATTTCCACCGCAGATTTATTTACATGTCTATTTTTATCTCTAAACCCTAAGGCCTCAGGAAGAGTGACTGTGCCTGCATCGACATCGGGATGGATACCATCACATTTTAGGATGAGGTGTTCTGTTGTTTCTACAGATTTACCACACACAGCACATGTGTCATCTTCTTCGTTAAATTTCTTTTTGTAGCTGCGCGTTCTAAGGCACCCTGACCTAGCTTCAAAGAGGAGGGCACTGCCTCTTGAGTTATCGGAAAACGTTTCCTTCCTGTTCTGCCTTTTCCAGCATCGATATAGTTCTACACTATGCTTCTTTTCCATTGAATCTATCCAATTTTTACCTTCGACGTTTTGAACTTGTCGTTTAATGCTCTTTCTTTCTCAACGCTCTTTCTGTACAGGTATTTAAATACCTTAGCTGCCCGCCTATTATCGTCCAATTTCCTCAGGCGTTCTTCGTATAGTACTTTACTCTGAGCTTCCCATGCTTCGAACGTACAGCTGCCGTACAGCTGCCCCGCCTCCTATAGGAGCTGGAATGACCGAATAGAGAGCTCTAGAATAGGAAATGCACGTTTGCGCGCAGTAAACGCAAGTATTTTGCGGGTCATTCCGCTTTATGTTACATCATTCAACATACGCAGACGAGATAATTCGGTGATAGTGGCGCCATCCAGTTTGAAGAGGACTTCTGCAACAAACTGGTGCTGTTTATAGTCCTAGGAGCTACCGAATCGTCCAACGAAATAAAAAAATAACAGGCCGAATTTATCGTCCATCCAATTTGTTATAGGCAAGACAAGACGAGGCGAAAGTCCCGTACCCAGTTTATAGCCAGTTCACGGACCGAAGAACGCAGTAACATCGACGAGTTCACTTCGAAGCGAGAGGCTCCACTTCAAAGCGTGCTGCCATGTTGGCTGTCGAGCATCTGCTGCGTACGCTATGTGCTTGAGGTCACCGTCCGGTTTCTTCAGCCCTTTTCGCTGCATCCGAACCACCACATCCGCTTCCGGCGTTTCGACCAATCAAGTTTGGCCGCTTGCGGCAGATTACGACGCTTTTTATTATGGTGGTAGTGGTTTATTTAAAAATAACATAAAAGGAAGGTAAAAGATTTTTGCTAGCCCCGGCATCTGCCATCACGTGCGGCGGCACCTGAGCTGGGGCAGCGGAAAGAAAGGATAGCTGGCAGGTGGGAGAAATGAAATAAAAGAGGTGAGGGGACAGAAGAAAGACATGGGGGGAGGTAAATAGTACACTACATAAAATAGATATACACTGCATAAAAACATTAAAAGTAAACACTATAAATGCAAAATAAATATACTATATACATTATTTACACAAACAGTCAAAAAGTCAGTTGTCTTCGCGGCGCGCGTGTGCTGATGACGGGAAACTCGGCAGTCAATGGTCACACGCGCGCCGCACTTTGCACGCAACAGCTGGTGTGGGGCGCCCAGCTGTTAGAGCGTCCGAGGTAGCACACACGAAGCGTTCAGTCACAGCACTGTACTACCTGGCGCAGAACAGGCGGGACGTCAAGCCCGCCTGTTCGAGAAATACACACAGGCTCACCAAGGTTCGCTCGCGGGTGCGCGCACTGCCTTGCGGCCACAGGAGCGTCTCGAGCGAGTCCGGGAAGATGCCCAGCGCTCTGTAGGCCGCGAGCATATCGCGACGAGCGTCAGCGAACGCGGTGCAGCGTAGGAGTAGGTGCTCCATTGTCTCCACTGCACCGCATCCATCACACACATCACTCGTCGCGATTCCGTGTCGCACCCGTCGTACCCCGGGCCACACGCAACCAACGCGCGCGCGGAGGATCATTGCGCGTTGCTGCCGCGAAAGGGCACGGCAGCCGTTGAGGCTGGGTATGCGCTCACCTCCGGCGATGCGCGGGTCCGGGTGCTGCTGTCGGAGATGTTTCTGGATCACCGCACGCACATCCTCCAGCGAGAGGGGGTGGTCACTGGCTGGCAGCTGGTGTGCGGCGGTCGCGAGACTGTCGGCCTCTTCGTCACCCGCAATGCCGCAGTGGCCTGGCACCCACTGGGCCCGCACAACGCATCCTTGTTGCGCGAGCCGCGCGATGCCGGAGCGGATGGCTCGCACGAGTGGTGTGCCACGGCCGTTGCACTGCAGGCGGGTGAGGGCGGAGCGGGAGTCACACAGCAGAGCACTCCTGGGTGGCGGGGGGGAGATTGTGAGCAACAGGTCCACCCCGAGCTGCAGTCCGAGCAGTTCTGCGGTGGTGGACGAGCCCAGGAATGCTGCGTGCGTCTGGCTGTGCAGCCGCAGGGCGGGGACGGTGGCCGCCGCTGCGAGGGAGCAGCTGTCTCTGACCACTGAGCCGTCTGTACACAAACTCGGAATACGGACCCTGTTGGATTCTCGAGGAGACGTCCTCAGTCCCGGTTCCGAAGGCTGCCGTTGGCGTCGGTTCTTAGGCGGAACGGCCGGGGCTGGCCACACTTTCATCAGGCAGCATTGAACACTGAGCACGCAAGGCAGGAGGCACATCTTGCCTGCCCACAGATAAATCACTTGAACACTGAGCACTTGTGCCAGAAGGCACATCACATCCGTTCACATCCGTTCACATCACTGTGGAGGTGGGACGACATGGATTGTCCAGCTGGTGGCTGTGAAAAAATGGTGAAGCGAGTTCTAGCTTTTGAAGACTGGGGTACCGATGATGCATCAGGAGGCTGCCGAGGCAACACTGGGCCCGCCGAGACTTGATCCTGTGCATACCTTTTAGAACCGTAGGGAAAAGGTAACTGAAATAAATCAAAATGTTCATCCTCTTCCCGATTCAGTTGTCTCGGTACCTTTGCCAGCTTGGAAGCCTTCCATACCTTGCCATCATCTAGGCGGTATGATGCTGGACCATGTTGTTGAATGACCTCCCGTGGTGCGGAGAAACGTCTGTCTCCTTTGAACTGAATGAGGGGTTTACGAACTGTGGCAAGGTCCCCTGGCTAAATTCCGGGTGGTCGTGCTCCACGTTTGTTATTTGTGTATTCTTTCATCACTATCTGTTTCTTCTCCATCCTTTTCCTCAAATCTTGAATAGCCAGATATGGATTCTCAGCAAGCAATGACGGAAACCCCACAATATCTAGCTTTGCACGAGATCTATATATGCCCAAATACTGTGTCATTGTGGTTTTCAAAGCCGACGTTCCAACGATGACAGTTGAACAAAAGACTTGAAAGTTCTGTTAAATCTTTCGATTTTTCCGTTGGCTTGCGGGTGATATATTGGAGAATGAGTTAACTTGATAGCCCTATTACTCATAAATTGCTTAAATTCATTTGACATGAACTGAGGGCCTTGATCGGATACTATCTCTTCTGGATAGCCTTCATGGGCAAAAACATTGGGTAAGAAATCTGTAATATCTGTAGTTGTTACATTATCTGTCATCTTCACCTCGGGCCATTTCGAAAAATAATCAACTAAATTGATGGCTCGCTCAAACGGACCGACTATGTCGATTGCCAACTTTTGCCAAGGCTTCTCTGGAAAAGGAACAAGGTGCAAAGGTGGCACAGATGTTTTCGCCGTTTTTACGTCATGAATGGTAGTAGTTGGAATGATCTCTTCCTCCGACGCGTATACCGTAGCTGGAATGTAATCTTCCTCTGACTCGTATGCCGTAGCTGGAATATAATTTTCCTCTGACGCGCAGTCTTACACTTCTCTCACAGAAGATCGATGCCGATTGCAGACTGACTGAAAATGTCTAACTCGTCCACAATAAAAACAGCTTCATCTTTGTGCAGGACAGGTAGGTGCCGATGCTATGTGGCGATCCGATCCACATCTGTAGCAGTAGCAGTGTGGCATGTTGCGCGTTGCGCGTCTGTTCGCGTTCATTGACGGGACGTTGTCGAAAAAGTTGCGTTCATTCGGAACGCTGGTAGCAACGCTGCTGAAGTTGCGTCTACTCGTAGACGGTGTTACGATGCGTTGTTGCGCCGGGCGTCTTGAAACGGAGGCATGGTTTCTTGACGTCGGGGACGAGCTTGATGTACTTTTCCTTGAATTTGCGGAGGAACTCGTGACAACGATGGCGTTGCTTGGCGCTGTGAACAAACTTCTTGTATTGGTGCTGCGACTTGTTGAGCGTCGCGAGCCTTTTGCTCATACCGCAAAGCAATATTCGAAGGTGTAGAGAAGGAGATATCGGATCCTTCTAACAAAAGGCGTCCGAGAACACGTAGCGATGAGACGCCGGTCACGAACCTGTCTCTCATTGCTTCATCTGGGGACGCAAAATGGACGCGTTTTCCAGATCTCGGAGTGCGGCGATGTATTCTGTGACTGACTCATCTGGCTGCTGCACGCGGTTGTAGAATTTAGGTCGTTCTACAACCAAATTTGTCAACACAGAAAACTCTTGGGCAAGTAATGTCACTGCATCCTGATACACATGTGGCGCAGTGCCTGCCGTCTCTGTGGACGCTGATGCTGGAAGCGACGCAATCTCCGCCTGCGTCGTAGTAAAGTGCAAAATAAATCCTGCTCAGTTCGTCCCCTAAATTGCGTATCAACAATGATTTATTGCCTTCAGGTGATGCTGAAGAACCACCAGATAAGTTCGAATAAAGTTGAAATGTCTGTATCCATTGTGCCCAAGGCACCGCCGGCCGTCCCGGTCTCTGAAGGAAAGACTCAGGTGCATGAACGCCGGAGAACACTTGTGTCACGTTCGACATTTTTTTGTTGATAATCTTGTTTATAGCTTGTATTTCTCTAGTGCAATCCGTCCCTCAATTCTACTTTCAAACGTCATCGACAGAAATGACGTATTCGCCTCCCGAAGCAATATTCAATATGGCGTTTGGCTTCCTCAATAGTCGGTTACTCGGCCTCCCGGTCTCTCAATGGCCGGTCATGAAAACGGCGGCAGCTTCCCGGCTCCTCCAATGGCCAATTACGAAACAACAGCGGCCTCCTGAATCGCTGCTAACGAAAATGCTGACCCAGTACGACGTACTTGCGGTTCTTCATTCCTTCCGCATTGAATACTGAACATGAAAGTTGGCGGCCTCCCGGTCTTCAAGATTGCCGGTTACAGAAAATGGCGGTCAACGGTCTTCCTCTTTCCTCGTCTGCGCAGCAACAGGTTGCACACAATGGCGGTAACTGCGTAGGTCCGCTAGGCTTAGCTACCTCCTCAACCGGCTGAGCTCGAGACGCCTCAAAACGTAACCTCGCTCATTTTCACAAGAACACTCTTCACGCATCTAGGAACGCCGGTGACGGACGCTATCACTAGCTTTCCATAGCGTCAGTACTCTGGACGAACGCGGCTTCTCGGCAGCGGCCCGGTACTCAATGACGACGCAGGAGGAAGCAAGCAGACGCCGAAATCCTCCAAAGAAGAAGTTGAATTTGCCGGCTAGGCCTAATAAATCCTGTCCTCGTCACCAATTTGATGCCGGCCTGGACGGCCGCAAGAAGTGTGTCGAGGCTGAGCAAAACATGACGAATGACGTTAATGGCGGGATGGGTTTTTATATGGAACGATCACATGGCAATCCAAAGTACAAATACACATAGACAAGGCCAAATCCAAATCCAATCCAATCCCTCAGTCCCGTCCTGTTTTGCGGTTTTGCTCTTCATGGTGATCTGGAACCCTCATTATAGCTATCTTATTACCACGTTGGAATCTGAGCAATACAAGGCTGCTCGATTCATCGTTTCCCGTTACTCTCGGTATCAAAGTGTAACAGCACTGAAAATATCGCTCCATCTCCCGCCTCTGGTCATGCGCAGAAAATTCAGCCGTTTATCTTTTTTCCATACTCTCTACCACAGCAACACACCATTTGCAAGTTCACATCGTCTTCCGGCACTGCACACATCGACTCGCGTAGACCATGCGAAGAAGACTAAACCCATTTTCGCTCGGACAGAGCGACACAAATACTCACCTTTGGTACTAACTATTGGAGTGGAATTCGCTTCCTTCTAGCATTGCGGCTGTCGTTGAAACATCATTTCAAACAGCTCTTTGGTCATACTTAGAAAATTCCAATGTAGATTGATGTGCGTTTTTTTTCTTTCGTTTGCTTCAGTGTGTGCGTGTCGGCTGTAACGTTCCATGAAGTGTTAGATGCCATGTTTTGTAACTTCTGAAGGTGCGATTTTTTTGTTTTGTGGGATTTGCTACATGCGCATTTTTTCAGTGCCCCCCCCCCCCCTCTCCTATTATTTTGTACCGCATTGGGCCTTTAGGGTATTGAAATAAATAAATAAATAAATAAATAAATAAATAAATAAATAAATAAATAAATAAATATGATATATGCGACAAATCTTTTTTGCATTGATCGCTTTCCCATTGCACCTTTCAGCTGATTTCACCGTCGCTTTTTTCGTTCAGCTACTGCGTAGGATTTTGGTGGTTTGATGCTTCTGGAATGTGGATGGAGACTACAAGGTGCGAGATGCATGTTTACCGGTGGGCACCCAACGGATGGAGCTCCGGAGGAAGCAATTTCCGGGACCGGATACCTCAACTGCGCACTGCCAGCCAGCTTGCCTATGGTGCTGCAAAGGGCAGAGCTCTTCGATATTCCCAGTTGCGAAACTTCACACAGGGACATGGATGCATAGGAAGGAGGAATAAACATTTATTGAGAGATGGTTGAAGCAAAGCAGGTGAAGTCTTCAGTTCAAGACTTCAGTGGCTCTGGCCGACGCCGTGGAGATGGCGATGAGCGCCACGGTGGCGCTGGTCAGCCGCACCTCCCACTGCTCCAAGGTCGCATTGGGCGGCTTTAGGTGGCGTGGTTTATGGGTGCATGCCAGTGTGATATGACATGAAGAAATGTAGGGGTGGCGCTGCATCCGTTGGGTGCTGGCAGTGTAGAGGGTGGAGGTTTGGGGAAACAGTCTGGATTCGGCGCAGCATGTAGTCATCACGGGAAGAAAGGTGCTTGCGAGGGGGCGAGTAGATGAGCCGATTGAATCGTAAGCATATATAGGGTCCATGTGTCAAAAAACACTGGTCCGAGGTGGCGGAGATTCGGGTGTTTACTGCTACTCGCGGTCAATAACGTACGCCATGTTCAAGTTGCTAATTTCGAGACTTGATAGACGCACGGCCACCTGACACCAAAATCAGTGAAACAGATGCGTTGACACTTAACAGCAATCTATTGGTATCACAGTGAGCGTAGTCAGCTGAATTAAGAGGTATCTGCCGCTTTCAGATGGTGCCACCTTCCGTAAACACTTCTAAGCAAGTAACGTTGCTTGTAAGGTGACTACTGGCACTAGTCACTTTTTGAAGGGGAGTTTTTCTTCAAGGTTTGCAGCTCTCGAATCTAGAACAGTGGGAGGCCGCATTGAACAGTTCCGACTCGAACACACACATCCGGGCTGTGACGAGAGCCATAGAAGTCGCCGAGCGCCACGGGCACATGGCCACTTGATGGGGGCTATACCCCCCACCCCCCCATCTGCTTCTTTTGTCGACGAAAATAAAGTTTATCCTCCTCCTACCTGCAGTTATCCACGCCAAACACATACCGGGGAAATGATAACATACCTTAAACTTGACTCGGAAAAAAAACTAGCGCCGCCCGACAAAACACTCAACGGCACAGGCTGGGCTTACAGGCCGGCACCTACACCAACCTAGAAAGATACCATGCAGTTTAGTCAGAAAAATACGATAGGTCATGTCTGCAATACGGAAATGTCTCGAATCTCTACCACGCAGTCTGGGCGTATACAGCAAGCTCTGCTGCTCAGAGGAGCAGCAGGTGGTGAAGCCAAGGTCGGTCGCAGATGGCGCGGCGCACAGCATGACATCACAGGGCGCAGCTGCATTTCTCCTATTGCTACGGTTGATGAGAAATTTCGCATTAGAAGAAAGAAACCCGGGCTCGTCAACGCGTGACGCACAGCGTCGACGCAGAGATCCTCCGGACACAGAGCTGGTCGACGCGGGGCCACATCGACGCAACATAAAGACTACGTTCGAACGCGAACGGCGTAAGCTACAGCGAGAGGAGTCTGGCTTCGTTATACCTGGACCTCGGCTGCTAATGATCTCGATCTGTATCTCGTGAACGAGCCGTGGACTACGTGAAATGTGATCTGAAAGAGCACAGGGCAGACCTGCGTCCTGACGTCTGCATGGATCCACCCGCTAGGGTTCATGAAAACAAGGTCACGCACAGACCTTTCTACCTGGCGAGGTCGATGTCGAAAGACCTCATTTCTGGACTGTTGTAAACCGTCCCGCTGCCGCTCGCATCTACCGTACTAGCGCGAGTTGTGCACAACACCTGGGAGCCCTTATTCGAAAGGTCTTAATTCCCATGCAGGATCAGCGTAAAACAGGCGGTGCGGCGTTCTATCACTTCGCACGATGGAAATTTGGACAGCATTAACTTGGTGATGGGAAGTTTCCTCGCGTTCGTTACGTCACGCACGTGAGAGATTCCGCTCTCGGCACTAGTTGAAAATTGCTCGACGTTCTGCCTTATTGAGCAAATAGCCGCCCGTGCAAACTTTCAGTTTAATGCATATTCGAAACTAAATTCGCTACCGTTAATTCTCAGGAAGTATCTCGGTCTGTATCCACTGAAACTGAACCGCATACTCATACTTCGAAATGTGTCAGCGCTCCTTTGTGAAGATACAGCAGCGCACGTGTTTGCGACAGACAACACTGAACACAGTTGAAAACGGAACGAAAACACTGTGTATTTATATTTGGCACACAGCGACGGGCGGTCACTGTCTGAAGGAAGGCAAGCGATGCCCAAGAAAGGCCCAGCCTGCAGCAGCGCCTGCGGGCACTGCGAGGAATGCGACAAGCGACAGGAAGACGCCGACGGACGGTTGGTACTTCTCCATGAACGTGTCTGTGAACGGGATCTCGGGGATGACCTGCGTGCGGGACGACATGGGTCACTTTGGGACAGTGCAATCGACAAAAAAAAAAAAACTATAGCTTTCACTCAGACTTCGAAGGAAGTCGAAAGTGAACTGCGAACTGCTCTGTCACGGTGAAAGTGCTAGCGTCTTATTAAATCCTTCAAACGTACACGTTTCCGTTCTAAACATGTTATGCAAGGATGGACTCACGTCGTCGCAGGGCGCTTCGGGTTCCCATATGCGCTCCTTGGGGACGAGTCCCTGCGCGTGGAGGACCTCCTTGGCGGCCCGCTCTCCCGCCTGGACGGCGCCGTTGATGTAGCCGGACCATTGGCTCGCCGTCTCTGTGCCAGCGAAGTACAGCCGCCCCACGGGCTCCCTGATGCCGCTGCGTACAGGGAAGAGGGGAACGCCTGTGAGGGCCACGCCAGCGGCACACAGAAATTCGAATCTTCCAAGTTCATGCGGAAGGAACAGGTGAACATGTCCGCTCAGCAACGCTTTACGTATGGCGCCAACCACGAGACCCCGTTACTCGAAGGTTCGTGTATTCCGCATTTCGAAGCACAGGATTGCGGGCTATAAACTCTAGGCCACGGCGTCTGCGCCTCGATGCGTGCAAATACCGAAAAGCGCTGACAGTGAATTTTAGTTCGTCGAAACAGGCGAAACCGACTTGGTCAAAACAGCGGCTGAAGCGCAAAAGCGTCGACACTTCGCAGTGGAGTGCGATACGATAATCGTTACTCCGACGAATTACTGATGACTGTCTCGAACGCGTCGCCAAGTGCGACTGCTGATCCGCTCACTTCAACTCTCCCGCTCTTTCACAATGCCCGCAGTATTTTAAAAAATCGGTAGATGCCAACGAAAATCAGTATTTCCATCGCATAAGAGTGTGTCAGGTGCCCGCTGTGGCTGCGTCCATTGCCAAGAACTCGGCACAGCGCCGCAATCGGTGGACTTCAGCATCAACGCTTTTACGAAGTTTGGAGGCTGACCAAGTGAAAAGCGCAAAGTCATGAGATATCATGCAGGCCCGCTTGCACAAAGCAAATATGACTGTCTAGTCTTCACCCTAACCATATTCGTGGTGCTGACCCGAAAGACGCGGGTTAGATCCCGGCCGCGGCGGTCGAATTTAGATGGAGGCGAAATTCTAGAGGCCCGTGTACTGTGCGATGTCAGCGCACGGTAAAGAACCCCAGGTGATCGGAATTATCCGGAGCCCTCCGCTACGGCGTCCCTCATAGCGTGAGTCGCTTTGGGATATTGAACCCCCACAAAACAACCCCTCACAAACCCCCACAAAAACCCACAACCCTCCCCCCCCCCCCCCCCCACACACACACACACACAAAAACGCTAACCCGGCCGCGGCCGTGTGATGTCAGTGCACGTTAACGATCCCCAGGTGGTCGAAATTATTCCGGAGCATTCCACTACGGCCACTTCGTTCTTTCTTCATCTTCCACCTTCCTCTCTTCCCTCACTGCGCGGTTTGGCGCCATTTACGACGCCATTTACTTTCCGCAGAAACCAGTATTCAAGTCTGCGTTCGTGTAATTAATGCGAAAGTACCAGATGAACCAGTTCGTCATCTGACCACAAAATCTGTCGGCAAAATGTGTCAGAGAATAACAATAACATAAGATAATTGGGGCCTATATGGGAATCGAACCACGCCCGCCCGCGAGCGAGACGAAGACGCTACCACTCCTCCACTTTTTGAACCGCTAGGTTCACCACGCCATGTGAAGCCAATTTCGCGCTGCCTGGCACAGCCCTCTACTGCGCAAGCGCCGAGCAACAGGTGCGCCGCCGCCGTGCGTGACGTCACAGCCACGCAGCGCAGTTCTTCCATTTGAGACGAGTTGGCGCCACAGGTGCGCTCAGAATTAGCTCAGAATAGCGCGAAACATTGCGCTATTACGTGCCCCCTTTCTCCCACCCAACCCTGGTCCCCAAGAGTGATGCCGCGCCAACATAATCCGGGACCAGTATCCCCTCCCCAGAATATCCCAAAGTATCAACCAATTATTACGGGCCTCGTAAGCCGCCGGTGTGCACTCCTCGACGCAGCAGTAGAATTATCGCGGGTGGCTGCAAGTAAGTGGTTATTAAAATAATAATAAAAAGGAAGGAAACTATTTTGCTAGCCCCGGCATCTGCCATCGATACTGAAGCATCTGAGCTGGGGCAGCGGAAATAAAGGATAGCAGGCAGAATGGAGAAATGAAATGACGGAGGTGAGGGGACAGGAAGAGAGGATAGAGGGAGAGGTAATATACACAAACTATTTACACGATAAGAAATGTGTCCAGGTTGCGCACTTGATTAGTTCATGATGGATCAATAAAAACACGCGCACAACAATATGTTCACTACAACTGGAGTGGGGCGGCCAGTTATTAATCGTCCAAGGTAGAACTCGCGGAGCGTTCGGTCACTGCGTGTAACTACCTGGCAGAGAACAGACGGGACGTCAAGCCCGTCTGTTCGAGGAACGCGCAGAGGCTCACCAAAGTTCGCTCACGGGTGCGCGCACTGCCCTGCTGCCACAATAGCGTCTTGAGGGAGTCTGGTAGGATGCCCAGCGCCCTATAGGCCGCGAACATATCGCGACGAGCATCGGCGTACGTGGCACAGTGAAGGAGCAGGTGCACTAGTGTTTCCACTGCACCGCATCCGTCACACACATTACTCGTCGCGATTCCGTGACGCTCCCGCCTCTTCACACATTCGGCTTTCCCCAGGCCACATGCCCGGTGAACGCCGATAGTGTTCTTTCGACAAAGTTGTGGATAGACCGAGGAAATACCTGCTGTGTTGTGGATCGCAAGAATTGTGAGAGACTTAAATGTGCGAGATGCGACCGTTTGCGAGCTTCACGGAACAGAACAGCACAATGACGTACTACCCCTGCTCGCGCCAGTTCGCCATGCACCCTTTCCGAACGGGCGAACGCCACAAACACGTTCGCGAGCACTAGATAGCCAATATAGAAAGAAAGGTTTCGATCTTCTAAATTCTGCGAGGGTAAGTGCACAACATAGCCGCATGAACAAGCAGTTCCGCCATCGAAACCGTCACTTCTCGCTTTCGGTTGCTGTGCAGTCGAGTCTGCGTATGTAGCGATACCCTATTGTTCGTGCGGCTAATAGTCCATTAGGCCATTGTGCGGCCATTAGTGACAGGAGCGCCCGAGGCCGAATTAGGAACGGAAAAGAAGGACAACTTGCACTCCTACATAACGCTACTGTAGACTATGCAGTGCACAGCGGTGCGAACGGACAACGCTTACCAGTCCGTGTATTACATTACCTCTCAGTGATCATCTGCGTTACGGATTCTGTGCTGACGTAACTTTGAACTTGGTTTAGTATGAACGCGTTGCCATGCGTGCGTTATAACAATAATATCGCGGAATCCTTCGAAACGATTGTGCGCCAGCTCGTGAAGGCTACTGGATGCATGGTACAGCTACGATGATAGTTAACATTTGTGTGTATTTATTTTTTGTTCAAGTGAAGCAAGTAGATACAGCATGTTTGAAGATTTCATCTGAGAGCAGACAGCTATTCAACTTTCACAGCTCCCATCGAGGATGGAGTATGCCGCGACTGTACCTCCCTATATCTGAAGAGAGACCATGCAGTGATCACTGAAGAATATAGGCCGCACCAAGTAACCAAGAACGCTGGCTAACATGTCTGCTGAAAGGTAAATCCTGTCAAGCCGAGCACTAGAGGAGCACTGAAAATGAGTAAATGTCACTTATCTTGCTCAAAATCCACCAGGTTGTATTCGCATCCCAAATCTAAGTAAGGCAGCACTAGGGTCATAAAGCTTAACACTGTTCGGTCATCATTCCTACAAACGCAACTGAAATCACCCAACAGCATAATTTTACGATCCTTGCACAAATGGTCGACTAGCGACAGAGAAAATAGCCTTCTATCACGCTGCTTTACAGGGGCATAAACACAAATAATTCGACAATATACGCCCAAAATTGGGAGGTCACAGCAGATAAGTCGCGGATCATCATCCAATTATCTTCCCATAATCTGTGCAATACGACACGGCAGTAATCCCCAGTGTGCTGGCCAGGAATAGCATGCACCCTCCTGATAGGCCTCTGCAATGACTATTACGATGACATTGAATTCTGACAAAAAAAAAGGCTCCACAGCAGCTTCAGTCTCCTAATCAGAGGACAGCTTGGTTTCCTGAATGGTAGCCACACTCGTACACCTTTTTAAAAGATGCCGTAACTGATGTTGCCTTCCACGTTAAGAAAACCCCTAATGTTAAGGATAGCGACCTGAAATGGTGCGACGCTCGCCATTTTTGGTGTTTGTCTTACTGAACGCCATCCCCTGTACTGTGGTGGCCCGCCTGTAAATCGGCGGCCTGTACGGCAGACATCGCCCTTCGTTTTCAGGTTACCCTTCTCAATGCCACCACACCAGGTGTATTCTGCTCATGGTCACCGACACACACATCATCTGCAGGACGCTTCAAAGGTGCGCTGTTGTCGATCGCCTCTTCCGAGACAGCCAAGGCCAAGCCCTTGAAGCCAAGCGGACCACGTCACTCGCAACCACGCTGACAGCCGACGGGGCACCGAACACACTAGAGGCTGACACTAAAGGCGACACACTACCACACTTCGGCGACGAACGGGCATCGCCGGCGAAGAAGGCATGTCGAACATTCACTGGCTGTAGCGCCTCCACTGACTCTACAGAAGGGGTGTCCAGCTCTCGTGATCGCTGGGTGACAGATGGCTCCTGAGCAGCAAGCACAGGCAGACCTTGGTCCGGTGGCTTTGGGTCTGGAGACGGGAATCCCTGATTGTCCGTACTTGAAGCGGTCCCTTGCCGTTATTTGGTGCAGAAGCCTTTGGCCCTCTTCTTTTGGGAGCTCATGACTCAGTTCACCCGACGCTTCCAAAAACATCCGACGCATCCATATTGTGTTCTGACACCACTTCATCCTCATGTCTCCAGTTGCCCTGGCGTAACGTGTCAGCTGACAGTTGTCTGCTGTGTGCCCGAAGAGTCGGCACTGGGTGCATCGAGGCGTACGACACTGACGCCGTACATGACCCTCACGGCTACAACGAAGACACAGCGGAGGCCTGCCTGGAATCATAACTAAAGCCTGTACCCCGAAAACGTTGACCATGCGAGGAATTGTTCTTGCTGACACTCCGTCCTTAAGAGTGAGCGAGAGTTCACGGTTCGCTGTTTCCATGTGCTCCGTTCCAGGGCACCGCCAGTTCTCACGCTCGATAGTTTTTACAGTTCCAAAAGGCTCCAAAGCTTCCATAATCTTCTGGTGCTCCTTATAGCGCGGGAGCCAAAGAAGCTTAAGCTTCACGTTTTTTGGTGTCCGGGTCAAACACGATATATTTTGGACCTTTGGCGTGGAACTCTGCTTTGTCAATAAGCTTCTGTTTTCAGGAACTGCTCTCGCAGGCAACCATCCAAACGTGGCTCATTTAGTACTGGCCAATACACAGAACCTCATGGAGGTCCAGAATCTGCTCGAGCGCGCCTCGGAAGTTGAGAGCACGGTATGGGCGACCCTTGAGGTCAGCATGCAGAAAGACTTTGTTGAGGACAACGTTACGGGTAAAAAGTCGAGGGAGGACAACTTTGTACGAGTCCGTGGTAAATCCTAGTGTCGGAAGACCTAAGCCAACGGCCTATGCGCTGTTTCCAGCTAGAAGCATTTCAAGACAGCCGTTCATAACGACTTGTTGTTGTTGTTAGCCTATCAAAAGATGGCACATACCCACACTGGGGGATCGGCCAAGAATCGGGTGGCTATTCACCTGAACGCAGTTAACAAAAAGGAAAAGCACGTGGGAGCGCAACACCGGTGAATTTTTCGTCATGAACAGGAAAGGGATGAGTGTTTTGATTTTAAAATTTTAAGAATAATAATAAAGAGAGGAATTAAATATTAATGATTTAGTCAAAATGTAATAATTGATAGAAAAGAAAAGGTTGGAACACTTAGCAAGGCAGTCGGTGAGATTCTATAAGGAAATTTTGAACAGCGGTGCAAACAGATCTGTGGCTGAACCCAAACGTGGTGGCGCCAAATGATAGCAAGAGCGGGCTGCTCAAACTAAGGCCAAGATGCTGGCTGCAAGGGCTCCTCCAGCAACCTTTTTCTCAGTGAGTTGAATCGGCGACAATACAGCCAAAAATGTTCAATAGATTCTGGCTCACGGCAAAATGCGCAAAGGGGAGAGATCGCCAAACCCAACTTGTGTAAATAGAAATTTAGAGGGGGGATGCGGCAGCGCAGCCTCGTCAGGGATACTTCAAGCTGCCGAGAGCAACAAATTTTCCTGTTCCAATAATATTTAAGGTGCTCATAATCCGCCGATGTTAAAAGTGATGTGTCTTGCGTGCTTAAAAACGCACGTCGCCGAAATCTAGATGCTGTAATGTAGGCTGTAGCCGGGATGATTGGCAACACGGGGCCGCTGAGGGAAGCCTTTGCGAGATTATCAGCAATCTCATTTACTGTCACACTGCTGTGGCCGGGAACCCATACTAAATGAACAAGGCTCAAATGCGGAGGAAGTAGGGATAAGAAAGTTGATAAAATGGGACCGTTAACCTGTGCAGCGAGGGACGAACACAAAGATAAAGAATCAGTAATTACTGCAACTGCTGTAATAGAGGGGCCTAGCTTGCGTAGAGCAAGTACAACTGCTAGAAACTCTGCTTGAAAAATAGGGGTGAAATCTGGAAGGCGCAGAGACAAGGACCAGTCTAAATGCGAGCAAAATATTCCCACACCTGCTTTTTCATTGCATTGTGATGCTTCAGTGGCTATTGCTATATCTGTAGGTAGGGTCCTCAGATGATCTTCTAGAAGACCATTTAGAATACCCGGTGGCAAAAGTTTTGCATTTTTTGGGAATATGTCGTCGAAAACAATGTGGATAGTGGGCCCATTCCGAAGCGCAGGAAGGATATCATAAATGTTTACATCTAAAGGCTGAAGTAATCTTTGCACAAACACTACCTGTGGGGAATTGAAACGAGACCAGGGGACACCAAAAAAGGAGGTCGGCTGAGAACAGAAAATGCTTTGGGAGCGGTGGAAATGGGATTCATAGATCCTGAGGTAAGTTTGCACAGTTAAAAATTGAAGTCGTGATAAGAGAGACGGAATGCGGGCTTCAAGGTACAGCACATTGATAGCCACAAATTTTGGAAGGCCGAGGCACATGCGAAGTGCTTCCCTCTCTAAAAGGACGAGAGGGCGAAGTTTATATGTAGCCGAGCCTGAAAACAACACTGACCCAAATTCTAAAATTGGCCTGACATACATTATGTAGATCATTAATAGCGCATCTCTGCGCATGCCGTACCGGTGATGACATAATCTCCGTAACATGCCCACGGCACGAGCCCCTTTCGCCGCGACATGGTCAATGTGAGGTCGCCAGGTGAGTTTGTTATCATAAATGACCCCTAGGTATTTTAGGGATTGAACCTGCGATATTATTTTTAACTGGCAAGTGAGAGAGACCACTACAGGAGTGAATAGAGGGAAAACAGGAGTAGCGGACTTGCCAACATTTAACTTCAGGTGTAATGCGCTCAACCAGTGCTCAAGTGTATTCAAATATGACTGCAACAGACCATGCAGAGAATGTATATCCGGCGCAGCAGCAAAAAACGCAATGTCGTCCGCATAGACGTAAGTGCGTACATGGCGGTGGAGAGGAATTGAGCTTAACAGAATATTAAAGAGCACAGGAGAAAGAACAGCTCCTTGCGGTACACCTCGCGTTTGTCTATACCTCTCTGAATGAACACCATTATGGACGCAAAAGAATTCCCTGTTATGAAGAAATGCAGATATCCATGCAACTATATAATCTGGAAATTGAAGAGACTGTAGCCTATGTATCAGGATGGAGTGTTCTACACTGTCGTAAGCTTTGGCGACATCTAACGTAACCAAAGCCGCGACCAGGCGTTGACGACGAGCAAGGAGAATTCTGCTCTCAAGATCAGCATGTACAGTACTCACGGATTGAAATAGGACATTCGGAGCGCTAGCCTTGCAGTGCCACGCAGGCATGTGGTAAACCACAGGCCGGCTCATTGGCTACTGTAAGGAACAATTCTGCTTTGTAGATGTTCTCCCTCTCGCGCCATACCACAATGCACCACCTTGGTTCCATGAGCGTCTACGGGCGGCGCTCCATGAAGCGACGGCCACGCGCTCCGAATGTCCTATTTCAATCCGTGAGTACTGTACATTCCATATCGAACACCGTGGCCGGAAACCGAGTTGGCACGGGCTGAGTATACTTTTGCGGTCCACAATGGCTGACACCCGAATTAGTAACAACCTTTCTATCAACTTTACAACGTTTGATGTTAAAGAAATTGGCCTAATATTATCCAATTCATAGCCTCCACCCTGATTTTTAAGTAAAGGGATCACCTTGGACAGCTTCCACTCAGAAGGTATCCAAGCGTGTTTGAGAGAGTAGTTTATTAGGTGCAATAAGGAGTTGGGAGACTCTTCAAATAGAATCTTGAGCATCTTTGTGTTAACACCATCAGGGCCAGGAGCAGCAGCTGGCAAACTATGGACAACTTGTGAAAGCTCTGATAGATTTACTTGTCAGGCATTATCATTTGGTACGACTGGTGCAAACAACAATGGTCGCATAGGTAGTAAAGACGAGAACCGCTTTTGCAGGCCTGTGGCTATTAATTCAACCGCCTGGATAGCTTCTACAGGTGACATAACTAGTGACTGAAAATTATGAGAGGACATGAGCTGTTTCCTAGACCGTAGAAAACCGAATAGTGCACGTCGGTTGCCCGCCTTTGAAAGATAATCGAAGTGTTCTGAGTCATATTTTTCCTTTGCGCGAGAAACTGTGCGTTTAAAGGTGGCTGCAATAAATTTATAATCACTCCAGTTATTCGGACATTGGTTATGAAGAAGCTTTTTCCATGCTGCCTTCCTCCACCTGTAATCTCTTGTACAGTCCGCATTCCACCAGTTAGAAGAATTCCCTTTTGTTGGCTGCACCAGGAACTCCGACTTTTTACGGCTTTCCTCAATAGCCAGACATATGCTTGCTGACTGGTGGACCTCGGCGATGTTAGACACTGGAGCAAGGGCAGAGCGCAACGCCGTCTGAAATCTGTCATAATTTACATGTGACCGCAACTGAGAAGACGCCGGAGTAACACGACATATGATATCAAAATGAATAGGTATATGATCACTTGAAGTGCCGCTATCAACTGTCGACCAATTCGTTACGCCAATTCCAGGACTAATGAACGTGAGATCTAAAACAGATTGAGTGTGTGAGCGAAGATAAGTGGCCGATCCTGAATTTAAGCACATCAGGTTGTGATCAGAAACCCAGTCCCAAAGGCGCTTGCCGCATGAATTAGTCCTAAAACCCCAAGACACATGGTGAGAATTGAAGTCCCCAGCCACGAGAACTGGGTTTTTACAGTTTATGAGTAAAAAATCCAGAGGTCTAACATCCTGGACTCCATTGGGGAAATAACAATTTGCTATTGAAAATGGAGAGCACCCAGGAAGTACAAAGTCTATTGCCAAAATCTCACAGTCAGGAGACATTTGTTGAAAAGATACCACAGCCCTGTGGCAAAATTTTGAAGAGACTAAAGTTAGTAAACCCCAGCCTCTTGACTGGCGGTCTAGGCGAAATGACCGGTAATTTTTTATATGAAAATGTTTGTCGGTTGAAAGCCACGTTTCTTGCAGAATTATGACATCCGGATTAAGCTGAGTAGAAAGGCAGTGTAAATCTTTGGAAGCGGAAAGAATAGAGCGACAGTTCCACTGCAGAACTCGCAACGACGCTATGGTTGCGAAAGTCTAGCAGCAGCAACTGCCTGCTCCAAAATGGTATCCTTGGGTTTAGTGCCAAGCTGCTGCTTCTTTGATTTGGGCTGGGTGCCCTGAGAAGACAACGAATGAGACATGGGGGACCCACTGCGCTTAAGAAGCCGCGCATCAGGCTCCACCATCTCAGAATCATACATTATATCAACATCCCTCGAAGTACCCGAGGTAGGTACAGCGGAAGTGACAGAAGTTTGTTCCTGGGGTTGTGATGCTACTGGAATTTGAGACCGGATAAGAGGAGAGGGAATTGCAGTCGAAAGAGGTGCCAAACTAGCCTGCACGGCATGTGTAATCTGAGTCGCTAGAACATTTGTAAAGCACTCCGACACACTTGCGACAATCTTTTCTACCATTTTAGACATCGAAGCCTCCACAGCAGCCGCAATTGCCTGGGACAGCGTCGAGTCTAACATGGCACCTTGCCGAGCGGTCACACCGGCATAACCGTGGGCACGTTCTTTGACCTCTGAAATAGCGTCACGGCGCGAACAGCGTTTCCTGTCAATTATTTCCAGAATTTGAATTTCCTGAGCTCGAGAGGGACAATTTGAGTAATTTGCAGAGTGCGCACCACCGCAAAGGCAACACTTCTCATTCTGCTCAGTGCAGGTGCTTGTTGAATGACCATCCCCACAGTTGCGACACCTCAAGTTGGATTTGCAACCGCCAGCGCTATGTCCATAGCGCCAGCAGTTGTTACACTGCAGAGGCCGAGATGGTAATGGGTCTACCCGAAAAATTAGAGGCCATGCCTTTATTTCAGAGGGGCAGGAAGTGCCGGCAAAGGTAGCAATCACTGATTCAGTGGGCATCCGCACGTTGTTTACATCCCGGCTACAGCGGTGCACAGCAACAACACCTGCAGCCGACAGAAGCTCAAGAGTCTCTGCCGGAGACAGGGAAGAGTCTACACCTCGTACAATACCTTTCGTGCACGCCAGATGAGAAGGGATGAAAGAACTTACCCGAAGGGAGGCAAAGGATGAAGAGTTTAGTAAATCTCTTACACAGGCGAGGTCTGGCGATCTGCACAGAATCCCACCGCGTCCAAACTGGCGAACCTCTGAGATTGACTCATAATGAGAAGTCGCCGACTGGAGAGCAGCCCGAACAGCACCAGGGTTGTTCATTCTGATGGCACCACCATCCTTAGGCACCAGCGCGACAGGGATACTGCCGACACCACTGCGCAAAAAAGCTTCCAACGGTAGGAGATCAGTTGACAGAGAAGCCGACCAGAGGGAACTCCCCTGGCCGGGAGACTGGGTGGACATAGTCCGGGCTTACTGCCTTACCACGCAAAGACGCAGAGAGAAAATGCCACAATCAGCCACCCGAAACTAAGCCGATCGTTCCCAGCAGAGCAGAGCCGTCGGGGCAGCGATGAACAGGACGAACGCCACTGGGTCGAACGATGTCCTCCTAACAGAGCCACGGCACTTTTTCTTTATTGCATAGAAGTACACCCACCCTGACAGATTTCAAGCCAGATTTAACCGGGTCGCGTCCCGCAACCCGTCATACATAATCGCACCAGCATCCTGCCCTCACTTTGCCCGCACATCAAAATTCCGGGAGATACACACATGCATCGAGTAAAGGCAGCCAGGCAGGAGGTCGATCCTGCTCAGCATATACCCCCCGCACCATAGCACACTGTTCTCTGGACAGCGACTTCGTAGAACGCGCTGGCTCCGTGTACCGATCTGTCATGTGGCTATTCCACAGGCTGAACAGTCCCATGAGCACTAAAAGATCACATGGAACCTTAGAACCTTCTATTGTAGGCAAAAATCTTATAGTATAGGGCGTTATCAATCAACGTCCTTTTTGAGAGTATGTTGAAGAACGTCCCAAAAGAAAGATGGCATCAAGACGAAATACAAAGTAATGATACTCAACGTTTCAAGCTGAATAAAGGCGCGTCTAGTGAATACACAGTTCTTAAAAACGTAACTTCGAGATGTGCACTGAGGCCTATGTGAGTAATTATGAGAATGATAATTACAGATGTCTAATCAAGCAAGTACCAAATTTCCTTCGTTTCCGGTAAATTTACTTCGTGTTTGGCGTGCAGTCGTAGCGGCATCATGCGGCATCCATTGAAAACCCCCTCGCAATGTACGGTGCTGGCCCAGCAGATGGCGCAGATGGCGCACCGCACACAGATTTCGCATTTCCTCACGTAAGGAGACTTCAGTGCACCTCAAATTTTTGTTTCCTTGAGGGCTTACTGTCCGAGCTGGTGGGCTCGCCGAAGACTTCACGGGGGGGGGGGGGACGCTTTGTGCGTCAGAGAGAGATCACAACAACACTATAGACTAGGGCGGGTGAAATATCTTCTAGCCGATCCCGGTGTCGTGCAGCCTCTACTACTCGGGTCAGTACTCTAATCGGTGTAAGATATGTAAAGCCAGAGCTGATATCAATCACATTCTTTGGAAACGGCCTCAGGCTCCCTCAGACGGAATAAGCATGAAGTCTTTAGACCAATGGGAGACATTATACTCCTCAGCTCCGATCCGGATAATCAACTGAAGACCGCCCATCTGGCCGAAGCCGCCGCTATAGTCCAAGGTCTCCTGCTGTCGTCTAGGTGGGTAGGCTTAACCCCTTCCATAGATCTGTTTGACAAATAACGGGTTACATATGTGTCCCGTAAATAGGGAACCACCCCGTCTGGTGCTTGCGTGCACCACCGATTTATTTCGGGCTTAATAAATGTTGATTCATGATCATTTGCAATCCAACCCAAAATCCATTCCAATCGCGGCAAAGTGGAGGTGCCCACCGACAAAGTCAGCCAGTTACGCGCCTTTCCTTTCCTAAAAAACCCAAAGGATTTAGGCCTCGAATAAGGTCAGACTGGGATCTGTTTGCTTTGTGTATGCAAGCGGGCAGATTCCGGTGAATGAGCTAGAGCGCACTTTGCGCCTACTAGGCCAGTGTAAAAAAAGAAGTGCAAGGCATTCAACAGTAGAAGTTATACGTCCACACATATATCACAAAATGCAGGGCTTGTTGGGAGATGTCAGAGAAGGAAGAGGTGACCGTTTTTTTGTTTTTTCTGGGTTGCTTTGCACGCACGTGTTCAATAATGCAAGCCTGACAAGATGGGGAAGGGGTGGGAAACGTCCGTTAGCTCAGTGACCTGAAACCGCACGGGAATAAAGTTCATAAAGGGACGATGTAAGCATGCACAAGAAAATGCTAGCCACGCCTCTCCGAATTGGGTTATGGTACACAGCTGATGTAATTTTGCTAATGGAAGAGTGCACGCTTTTGGCGCGACATCCATGTTCAATGCGACGTGGACGGGCGATTCGGCTGGTCTTTCTTTTTAAATCAGAGCTTTATAGTATTCACTGATTACACGCGGCAAAAACAGCGAACAAAGGAAGCGCGAAATGAAGCATAACCAATGCAGGAAAGTCAAATTGTGTACGCGTGTAACTATAGCTCTCTGACTAGTTACACGCAGTCATGTGCAGTTTGAAAGCCGCATAGACTAAAAAGTTGTTGCAAGCTGTTGCTCAAGGCCAATAAAAATTTAAACAAGATAAGCGTTCATTTCGGGCGTGCCACGTGTTCGTCCGAATGTAAGACCTTCATTTAACTACGAAATTAAAGAAAAACAAAAAACGGGACGTAACATAAAAACAAAAACGGGGCGTAACATAAACGCGCAATAAACAAACTTCTGTACGTTCGTTTATTAAGTGTTTTGTTAACCGTAAAAGGAGAGTTTTTGCCCAATTCTAGAACGACATCGTTTTAAACGTCCCTGGCCGCTATCATAGTCAGTCACAATGCACACTACCTGCCACAATGGTAGGATATATATATATATATATATATATATATATATATATATATATATATATATATATATATATATATAGTGATTTCTGGCAGCTGATTTGGTCAATATAATATAAAATCACCAAAAATTGAGAAACATAACAGGATTTAATTCACGACGTTTCGGCTGGAGGACCAGCCTTTTTCGAAAAAGGCTGGGGTTCCAGCCGAAACGTCGTGAATTAAATTCTTTTATGTTTTTTCAATTTTTGATTATATATATATATATATATATATATATATATATATATATATATATATATATATATATATATATATATATATATATATATATATATATATATATATATAAGGAGTCCAATCCCGTACATTTTGTGCGGCCTTCTTGCTAACATAAATTGCCGTAGAGCACTTTGTCCGAATTATAGTTTGCCCTAAAGTGACTGCCTTCATATTGACTCCAAATGTTGTGCCTTCTAGTCGTGCGGGCAGGACACTTTATTTTTCTTTGTTTTTTCTGCAAAGGCGCCCGTGTGCTGTGCAATGTCAGTGCACGTTAAAGATCCCCAGGTGGTCGAAATTATTCCGGAGACCTCCATACGCTGTTCCGGACGCGATCATACAAACCCTAAGAGTCGACCCGATTTCCCGGAACGTCCACCCGGAACACAACCGGGGAAGAAGAGTAGCCAGGGCCAGAGCTCTCCTACACAGCCACGGAGACGAAACGGGGACAAGGCTCATTGACGCCGCGGAATACGCAGAACGCTTGCGATTCGCGGTTGCAGTCGTCTATTCGAGTGGGAAAACGCCCATAACGGCAGGTGTAGCGTGCGAGCGCGCAGAAGAAGAGGAGGAAGCAGCGGTGGCATTCGCCCTCACGGATCTGACGTGCACCACGGTTCTTTGTGATTCGCGACAAACGGTCCGAAACTTCGTCAAAGGATGGATATCACAGAGCGCGGCCCGAGTCCTGAGCAAACGACAAGTCCAGCGGGAGGTAGATTTTTCAAACCAGAATTCAGTGGTTCCCGGCGCACATGTGATTAGTATCGAAGGCATATCGCAACCGAAAAGAGATGGCACACGCCAAGGCACGCGCGCTCGCGAACCGCGCCGGCGACCGTCGTCCATGGGACAGCACCAACGACTGCTTGACCAGCTACAACAAAATTACCAAGGCCCTCTGCCTGACCCGCCGAACCTTCCCTCTGCCCAGCGACAAGCTTGGCGACAAGCCCTCAGACAACTGCAGACCCCAACCCGGAACGATACCACAGACTCGACCCCGGCACATACCCGACAAATATATGCAAAGTCTGCCACACGGATATCGCCACTTTAACCCACATGCTCTGGGATTGTAACAAAAACTCGCACGGTGCTAACTTCGGAACCCTCCCGCCGCGGTGGGCCGCTGCCTTGCGCAGCCCCAGCCGCGGTGACCAAATCTGGGCCGTTCAGCAGGCCCGCGAGGCGACGGCGAGGCAAAACATCGACGTCCAAACGTGGGAGACCTAAGGCCCCGTCGGCGAAAGCTCTGCAGGACTTTTAAATAAAGTTGTTACCGACCGACCTCCACTACGGCACCTCTTCCTTCAGTTCTTCTTTCACTCCCTCCTTCATCGCTTCCCTTACGGCGCTGTTCGGGTGTCCGCCAAGATAAATTAGAGTTACTGCGCCATTTATCTTTTCTCAAAAAACAATTTTCGCCGCGGTGGCTCAGTGGTTAAGGCCCTCGGCTACTGATCCGGAGTTCCCGGGTTCGAACCCGACCGCGGCGGCAGTGTTTCGACGGAGGCGAAACACATAGGCGCCCATGTTCTGTGCGATGTCAGTGCACGTTAAAGAATTATTATTATTATTAAAGATCCCCATGTGGTCGAAATTAACCAGGAGCCCTCCACTACGGCACCTTTTTCTCTCTTCTTTCACTCCCTTCTTTATACCTTCCCTTACCGCGCGGTTCGGGTGTCTAGCGAGATATATGAGACAGATACTGCGTCATTTCCTTTCCACAAAAACCAATTTTCATTTTCATTTTTTTTTCAATCTAATCTCTGCACTGCGCAATACAATGTCAATACACATTTCCTAATCACTTGAGCCGACGATGCAACACGTGACCAGTCACTTACCGTGAAACGGGCTTGAACCTCTTCAACCATGAAGGGCAAGCAGAGCAACGCGCCGCAACAACTACGCATTCGAACGAAGGAGAAATAAGAAAGTAAGAAGAAAAGAAAACAACACCGTTGCACTGCGGCTGTCAGGACAGGTATGTGCATAGCCCACGTAGTCTGGCTAAGTGCGCAGCAAAAGGGAATAGCAGCTGCGTCAGCACGGCGGTTGCGCGTGCGTGCGCACATGTGTGTGTAACTATTCACATGAACTGTTTACGTTTCGTTCCGGCCCGATAGCAGCTCTACTGCAGGCAGGATTAAAAAAGAGCAAATCAAAAGGCAGCTCACTTCCGGAACGTGGTGAGAAATCCAGGTGGCATCATGCACGTGTAGCAGCCCCCCGCGTACTGTTCGCCTGCCCAGTTGTACTCCTCGTAGTGGATGGGCTGCATGGAAAAAGTTGGATTTCCTTGTCACAGAATTAAAAGGCACAAAAGTCTGTTTCTGCACGTTCTCTTCGCATGTGCACCCGCATAGCCCCCCTTAGACTACCAGTCTCACCAAAAAAATTGTTGAAATAAAGCTGTTTTTGCCGTCCGAGGATGAAGTTTATTTTGTTTATAATTCGTTCTTGATAATGCACAGTTAAAGAGGCAGCTACACTTTCAAAGCAAGCTGTAGATTGTCACCATGCAGACTGCAAAAAATATTCGAGCCTTATAGCCATAAAAAGACGAGAGAAGTGCAAGTACATCGTCGAGTTACAAATTATTTAGCTTTGAGGTTTCATGGAGCGCCTTCGGCTTGGGATGCCACCACAATGCGCCGAACACCTTGCGTATTCTTTGCTAGACACTGTCGCTCACAGCGGTTTACCAAGAAGCGAAATCGAAGTTCAAACATGAAGTGGCTCTTTCACGGACCGCTGTGCTATTTCCCTGTGCGGCCGTCTGCCGTGCGGAAGGTGCAGCCAAATTGATACCGCTACTTAAACTGTGTACGTCGCACTGTACTGGGCTATAGGTTTAGAGTACTTAATTCTTGTAGTGTGCTTTGTTTTCACATGGACACAGGTATGCGGCCCACCATCAGGAGCCATAAGAAGCTGCTCTACATTAATTCTCGAAGTGACCAAAAAAAAGTCTCACGAGGAGGGAGTTCGCTGAAAGGCGTCGCGTGAGTCACCTGAGCTATTAATCCATACCACAGAAAATCTACCAACAATGACTTGATATTCCTGAAGATGGACCGGTTTCCAATGCTGCTGTAATTACCACATGGCGCTGAAATAGCTCCGGATTTCGTATCTGTGAATTGTCTCTCAGGCCATCTTGCCCCTACAGCATGAACTGCGGCATGATGATGGCAGACATGCTGTCCGGATATTCACGCAGTACACTGCAATTATGTTGAATTAAAAACCTTAGGGTGAAATAAGTGACATATAGCACAACTAGCACACAATATGAAACATGTGTGCAGATAACGCAATAGTATGCTGACATAAAGATGGCACAAATGGTCAGGACCGCTACCCACCAAGGAGAATGTTGTGGAGCAACCAGAACTAACACAAGCGAAACGCACACAGGTTGCCTGTTCCTGTCTTTCCAGGTTCTGCCGCACGATTATTTTTGAAGCATCCAGAAACTGCCCTGACAACCTGTTCGATAGAAGACAAAACTTTCCAGTATGCGCGAAAAGCAATGTAGGCGCGTAGTTGCCATATAATTCTAATGACGACGTAATTCCTCTATCGCGCAGTTCCGCGCGCGAGTTAAACTTTCACCTCTACAAATGTGTTCTCGAGCCTAGGGCTTCAGACACCGCTCACGCGTCCCGGGAATTTCGTCTCTAATAGAACACTTCCCCTTTTGTTCCTCTTGTCCAGGAAGTTGAAGGAGCTTTCCACGCCCCTTGAAACTTCAAATGAAAATAATTAGTAGCTAATAATTAATTAGTTAGTTAATGAATAAAAATAAATACTTATCAATTAGTAATTAGTAATATATGGGAGAGACCTTTGTCCTGCAGTGGGCTTAGTCGGGCTGATGATGATGACGGCAGTAACTAATAACTGTATTGCGATTTTTTTTTGTCAGGTAGAGTAATAACGCAGAGTAGCGTTTTACGGCTCCTGAAGGTAGGCCGCATACCTGAGCCCGTGAGAGAGCAAATGACACTATAGGAATACTGTACACCTGTAACTCGGTAGAGTACGAGGTAAATAGATTAAGTAGCTAATTACCTAGCGCGGTACCAAGTGGCCACAATCCCCTCACGGCAGGAGGCCGCCCAGGGGAATAGCGCAGCGAGTTGATTCGCGCGGAAGCAACGATTTTCCCCGCTGCGTGATGCAAAACCGGAGCGAGTTGCTCACATGAAGTGCCTCTTCCGTCTTCAAGGCAGCCGCGTACGCCCTGATGATCATCTGCTTCCGCTCATCGGGCGACAGGTTCACCAGGCTCCGCGCCTTGTGGGCTGGCAGGAACCTGGAGGAGAGGGAAACGCAGGGCAGGGGTGCAACAGCACTCAGGAAGGCCCGCTAAACGGGCGAGCTCCCTCGTGTTTTTAATGATTTCGTAGATTTGGTGCGCCAGTGTCCAAATGAGCGCGACCAGGGGGAACGAGAAAGCGCACATACTGGCCCGATGATTCCGGGATCCCAGTGGTGTCTCATACGAAACCCCGTCTCCCTCGCGCGATGAGAAGCCTCTACAGTTCGATGACGATCGTAGTACGCGTCAAGAAATTCTAATTCATTGCAAGCGGTTACAGAGCGGTACTTTCAAATGCGTGTAAGCGGCGGCTGCATTTTTATGGATGAAAAACGCCAGGGCGCCCGTGTGCTGTGCGATGTCAGTGCACGTTAAAGATCCCCAGGTGGTCGAAATTATTCCGGAGCCCTCCACTACAGCACCTCTCTCTTCCTTTCTTCTTTAACTCCCTCCTTTACCCTTTCCTTACGGCGTGGTTCAGGTGTCCAACGATATATCAGACAGATACTGCGCCATTTCCTTTCCCCAAAAACCAATTATTAATATTATTATTATTATTATTATTATTATTATTATTATTATTATTATTATTATTATTATTATTATTATTATTATTATTATCATCTCACCAAAAGCGAAGAGTTTGTGCGACGTAAGCTACAAGCCGGGGTGTTCCCAAACCGCGAGCTTTATAGCAAGTCGCACCCAGAGACTTTCAGTCCCAGGTGCGAATGCTGCGAGAGCATAGCGGATGATCCAAATGATATGGACGCGTCCTAGCTTTGGAGAACCTGACAGAACAAATGAGTCCTGAGAGACACTGCTACTCAAACATGAAGAGAAGGCACAACGCCACAAAGGGGACAACGTCTCGCCCTGGCCGCAGCTGAGATACAGGAGATCCCGGTCGACGGCTGAGGAGGAGGAGGACATGGCTGGGACCGAGCTGCGCCTCGGATCCCCAAGTCAACCTTTTGACGGGTGCTAATAAATACTGTCCCCCCCCCTCTCTCTTTCTGTAGATTTTTGGACATAAAGAACGACGACACAACATACGAAACTGCAGAACTGCAGGTATAAAGGAGATTTTTCAAGAAAGTGGTACAAAAGAGCAAAAATAATGATGGTTATGACGAATATCATTGTTATTATTAGTGGTTTTTGAGGAATGGAAGTGGCGTAGTAACTGTTTCACTAATCGGTGGGAGTGAAAGAAGAAAGAGAGAAAGGGGTGTCGTAGTAGAGGGCTCCGGAATAATTTGGACTAACTGTGGACATTTCTATAACGTGAACTGGCATGACACAGCCCACGGGAGCCTTTTGCGTTTCGCCTTCATCGAAATGCGGCCGCCGCGGTCGGGATCGAACTTCGGTACTCTGGCTCAGTATGCGATCACCCTAACCACTGAGCCCCCGCAGCGGGTCGGGTATTATTATTATACCTATTATTGCTGCTAAATAGGGAAAGGGAAGAGGAAAGGAAAGAGTCAGATGGGCAAGATCTTTCCTGAAGGGGGGATAATGAATGATATATTGGAAGTCCGCAGGAAAGGTAACACCGTAAAAAAGCACAAAAGGAAGAAAAAAGAAAATTTATAAGGATAAATACAAGTACATAAGCAGGATGTACTGAGCGCACAACGAATTAACAAAGCAAAATATAACGCAAAGTGACCAGTCGTGTTTGGAGCTGTCAAAGTTCCACTCACAAATTTGTCAGGTAAAAAAAATTAGTTTGAGAGAATTGTGCACAAAGAGACAAAATGTGTGACATGTTTTTGACATCACAGCAAAAAAAAAAAAAAGATTTGTATTCTGAAATTCCTCTTCGGTATGACATGGTTTCCTGCGGCGCGGAACGTCCGTGCAATTACAGACTCAATTTCCCGAGCGAGAAAAATCGCAGTTTCCAAGTGCTTGTCTGACACAGGCCGGAAGTGAAAATAATAACGCTGCACGGTACTACAAGAAAAGGAAAGAAAAAGGAAAGTAAGCTTGTTAACGAGAAGAGCATTCCTATGTGCGGCCATGTGATGAGAACACAACGTGGCAACCAATTGTTCTCAACAATGAAATAACATTTTCATTGCAAGAAACGCCCAGTTCCTGCGCTTCATACGTGTCCGGCTCATTCCTTACCCCCAACGTATTGCTTTCTCCTAACTTTTTATCTACTCTACGGTCTTCCAGAATTCAATAGACGTCGTCGTACCGCACGTACCATAACCCACTTCAGACGCTTCAATGAACAGCACTTACCCAATAATGGCCGGGTACTGTCCGTCTGGTTTGGTGTCGTCGATGGTGTAAACGACAGGGCAGTCTTCCGACAGCGTGAACAGCATAGCACCAGAGTAACCTGCATGCAAAAAAAAAAAAGAGAACGCTGTCTCGTACTTGATGAACAAAAGCTTTCCCGAAACATGCGTGTGAAGGTAATGATTCTTTACCACCTAAAGCTATGTCCGCCTTGGTGACTCAGCGGTTAGGGTGCTAGGTTGCTGAACCCGAGCACGCAGGTTGAACCCGGAAGTGATTACCGTGTTTCCATGGAGGCGAAACGCATAAGGCGCCCGTCTGCTGTACAATGTAATTTTACGTTAAAGATCCCCAGTTCGTGGAAATTATTCTGAAGTCCTTCGCTACAGCACCTATTACTCCTTTCCTCCTTCCAATCCTTCCTCGATCCTTTCCTTGGCGGCGCGGTTCGGGTGTTCACCCAGAAGTGAGACAATTACTGCCCCCTTCCTTTTCCTCAGAACTGATTTTCAATTTTCTAAGGCTACATAGAGGCCGCAACTACAAGGCACGCCGTAGCGATAATACTCCATACTGATCTCTACCAAACACTTGCACCGAAATATAAGTACACACGGGTGATTCGGCGTTTCGCCTATAGTGGTGAGAGTGGAGGTGGTCTTAGTTATTTTAGCGCTCTTGCAAACAAAAACCCTTCAAAGATCGTGCTCACGATGGACGGCGTACGTCGTGACATAAAATAATAACTAAAACTGCACCATGTAGCGAAATAGAATAATTATTGCCGACAGGGCAGGCCTACGAATCCCGTCTTGGCACGTCAGACAAGCCTTCAGGTGGAGTTTGTGTAGGGCGAACTTGCTGTCAGGCAGCGACAATTATATACACAAAATGGATTGTGCCAGTGGTAAACCCCATGCTTGTCAAGATGCATGCTTGTCAAAACGTGAAGCCGCAGTGCAAGGGCTCCTCTAGGTGAAACAATCTTTTTTATTCTTGCGCGCTCTATTGCCACAGTTGTCCATGAGCTACGACCTATGCATGATAGGCTGAAACAGGCATTGTTTTTTAATCTTCAGCAAGCAATCGTTACTGCAGTAGTTAAGAGTTGTGAGTTATCGGGGTTTCACACTCCAAGCAACATTTCGGGTTATCAGGTACTTCATAGTGGAGGACTTCACAAGATTAAGGCCTCCATTGTGGAGGACCGGTTATCAAGTGACAGGGCGGCTACTGGGGTCATTTAATGCGCGCCGAAATTTCGGCTACACGGGAGCGTTTTGCATTTAGCCTCCATCTAAAAAACACAGGCATAATCGGGATTAAATTCCAGATCTCGTGCTCTACCTCCGAACGCCATCATCACTTAGCCACAGTGGCGGACTATACTACGGCTGTGTCACCATAAGCGAGAGACCAGAAAGCAGCAAAAGGTAAGAAAGGAGAACTAACTCGTAATGGCGAACCTCGGCATGTTTCCCATCGTCTGCATGTGTCATTTCAGCAAAAGCGGACAACTGCAATAGCGAGTGTTTGCACGTGGGACGAGTGCGCTCTTAGATGACCCAGAGAGGTCAAGAGAAGTCCTTCGCTATTCAGCGCCATATTCTTCTGGACCAATTAGCGCTGCATCATAGTTTCAAAGGTGTTAAGTTTGAAACAGCGCGCATAAGCTACACAAAGTTGGAAGGGAGAACATAGCGCGTAGCAGGTACAGGTGTGCCTGAAATCTAGGCTACCACTTAGGACAGGGTAAGATATATGAAATGTAATATGACATGGTGTGATAAGGTAAGATATGAAAGGAAAAGATGTGATAGGATAGAATAAACGTTTCTTCGGAAATGGATGGCTTACTGGAATGTCGTTCGGGTATCCTTGACTTATCGCTAACCTATAGCTGGCATTTAAAGTAGCATGTTAGGACAGTTTACTTCAGGCTGACCTCTCTGCTCTCTTTTTGTAAACTTATTCTCTCTATCTCTAAGCCGCGCACGCACATATAAGTGTTGAGCGCACTGCACGTGTCTAAAAAAAGACAAGACAGCGTGATTTTGGGGGTGTATATTAAACCACGCTGAAAGAAAACGGCTAGCTGTGTGCTATAACTTCAGCGGATCAGAAATGAACCTGCGAAGCATAAGTGAATTTGCGGATAAAAAGAAATAGCACACTCGACACGATTTTTGTCATTTCTTGAAGTCTGCTTCTTACGAGCCATTCAAATACGAATAAATCAGTCTTAAACTCGTGCCACGTTGACAGATTTAATGCTAAGTGCTTAATGCCTGAAGTTTTAACGCCATTGGCGCGCTGCGACATACTCAAATTCAATGGCATTAACCTTACTGCCATTTGTGACCTACTGAGCTCGTCACAACTCATTTGCCGGAGCAATGCGTCCTCTCGTCCAAATTCCACACGTTAGAAAGCATGCAGTTTTTTTAGGAATAACATCCTATCTAGTAGCAAATTGTTTATTCACAGCTCTCAGTCAGGTGAGGTACCTTTAATACATTTTCGATGGCAAGGGTGCCATTTATGCCAGCACTTCTGACAAGGACTCTTGATTTGTGTGTTCGCACGCGAGTTTCTGGCTACTTTTTCGGATTGTCAAGCAAGAAAAGCGGCTTTTTCTACGAAAATAATTTTTATCTTGTATTTTAATAACATTCCCGAAATATTGTGCTCATTATTCTTGTTTATATCTCGGTAAAATTTTCGACTGTCTTGCAGGCGTCATCGTCATCGTGATTTTCGGTTAATGACATTAAATCTGGATGTGTAGCACCAACTCCGAAAGAAATGGCATTAACAAACTCAGACCTTAATCATTTACTGTCATTTCTTGCGTGACGCACGAGTCTAAGTCTGGTGCTCTTTCCTTTTTTTTTTTATGCTCACCTTTTTAGGCCTGCATGAGCATACTTCCGTTCAACAACAAAGTTTGACTAGCAGGAGGCTCGGGAAATATTTTGTCAAGGCGCCTGCTTTTGTGTTTGGCCGGTATTCTGCAGGAAGATAAAGTCGGGCTCACCAATCTTCCTCCAGAATGCTTCTTTGTAGTAGACGAGGCACTTCCAGACAGAGCCCATGGGCATCCGTTGCAGAAGCTGGTTCCGCTGCGGAGGCAGCGGGGGCGAGTAGTGCACCCTCATTTGCATAGGAGGGGCCATGGCCATGATGACATGGCTCCCCTGGTGATGAAAGGACAGAAAAAAAATGATGGTAAAGTCATATGATAGAGCCGACCGGGAATAATAATATCGGTCTATAAGATACGTATGATGTAGACAAGGAATACTTGAATGGCTGAAAGGTGGAAGATAAAAACGTTGAATTTCTTTCTAATCTAAGATATTTTTATTATAAATGAAAACGAATTTAGACGATATTTATATGTTCGTCATGCACATTAAAACCACATTTCTATGAAAAATTCTCAGCAGGAAATCAGCGCTAATTTCTGTCAGTCTCTTTCCGTTCTTCGATTGTGTGCTGTTCCATCTTGGGATCGACCGCAATGTAATACAAGCCTAGGCCAAGTAAGTTTGTTGGATCGAAGAAACCGGTGCCGTTCTGAACAAACAAGGTAACAGGCGCAGATGCTAGCAATTTATAAAACAGCTACGGTCAGCACACATGTGAGCATTCGTTAGAAATGAATCTACGAGACGGCCCCCCGTCGGCCCAGAGTTGGTTTCGTCCGCCACTGAGGACCTCATTCCTAATAGTTGGGACACCCCAAACACAAGTCCCCGAGCATAAATCATTAACACTGGTACGGTCCGCACTTTAAACATGAATTACCGAATAAAATAGCAAAAATGGAGCAAACGGTCGTCTAGCACACTTTGTAGTAGAGGCGGGGTACGCTTCACAAGCCCTGAGGTAGATTTCCATGACTAAAAATACTTAATGCTTACGGTTTACAATGGAAACAGATGGCCCCTTCAAAACACGCGAAGTTCTTGTAGTTTGGTGTTTAAAAACAGTTTAGAAGCTTCCTTCCTCACCCAGAACCCTATCCGAGTGGTGTGTGCAGTGTTTGTGTAGTGGATCCGGCGGACCAATAGAACATCATGTGGGACCGTGCCAGATTCCCGACCGAAGCTGCCTCCAGGACATACCCGCCCGAACTTCAAAGTGCAGTGCAGCTTACAGACAACACTCAACTACGGGCCGTCCAGCAGGTCCGCGGCGCGCTCGAAAAGCACAAGCCTCACGACCCACCACAAACGGGCCGAACTGGGGTAGTGTAGAGTAGGGCATAACCCCGGGTCTACGCTTGGCCAACGTCACGACGCGTTAAACCGTCGGTTGCCAGTATTTTAATAACGTTATTCCTATCCTATCCTAACCTTCCTTTAATTGCTAACTGCGTCAAGGTGCTTTAACAAACTGAAAAATGGGGCTGGTTGGTGCGTGATCTTGCGACGAAAAACAGCGTTTGCACGAGACCGTGGAGATTGTGGACACGGAGACGTCGCAAGATCATGCGTCCAGTTACTACGCTTTGGAGCGGGAGCATGTCTGCTGCAAACATGAAGAAGTGAATACCGCTATTTAGTGACCGAAGTCTACCCCGGTGCTCTGGCAGCGTACCCTTCCCAAAAAGAGAGTGCGCTGTAGGACTTACCGGTACTTGCTTAAAAGGGAACAGCGCAAACACAGAAAATGAGAGGAACGTACAACACAGGCGCTGACTTACAACTGAAGCTTATTCGAAATGTGCGCACGCATTAAGTAGTCCTCGAGGCAAGCTGTCAGCTGAGCCAACGTCCAGGGGCGGTGTGAAGGGCCGGATAAAAAGCGATAAATTCTTAAAAGCTATAAAAATATTTTAATAAGGAACGATGCCTGTCAGTAGAATGACATGTGAAAATTAAAATAGCAGATGCAGGTGAAGGATGAGGATAACGGGCATGCGGTTGGTTAAAAAGGAACGTGGCTAGCACTTTGTGTAAAAGAGGGGTTAAAAAGTACTCCGAGAGAGATAGGATTAATTTTTCAGATCCGATGGGCAGTCTCCTTTGATAATAGTTTATGCATGGACTGCAGACACACGTGCCGCTACGGTTTTTGATTAGGTAAGCTTCATATATCACGTGCGCGCTTTCCGTAGTATGTTTTCAAAATCTTTATCTTGTCGAAGGCTGGCACGCAAGATAATTTTTTACAGTGAATGGGAAAGTTGCTGCATGTGCCGGTCTTGGTTGACTTCGAGTGTTCCATCAGACGCTGGCACTTATCTATGGGGCAGAAACGTGGAGACTAACAAAACGGGTTCAAACGTAAATTGAAGACAACGCCAGCAAGGCATGGAAAGGAAAATGGTAGGAGTAACGTAAGAGACAGGAAAAGGGCAGAGTGGGTCAGAGAACAAACACGGGTTAATGACACCCTAGCATCAAGAGGAATAAGTGGGCTTGGGCAGGGCATGTAATGCGAAGGCAAAATAACCCCTCCTCCTTAAGGGCAATGGAGTGGATTCTAAGGGAAGGGAAGCGTATAAGGGGGCGGCAGAAAGTTACATGGGCCGATCAGATTAAGAAGTTTGTGGGGATACGGTGGCCGCAGCTGGCAAAGGACAGGGTTAATTGGAGAGATATGGGAGAAGCACTTGTCCCGCAGTGGCCATAGTCGGGCTGATTATGATGAAGGTGCTAGAGGAATGTTTACTCCCTTTTTACTCCCATGTAGTTTAATTCCTGCTTAGAGCGCAGAAATAGGCATGCATGTATGCAGCATGCAGACCTGATATTCCTGGCCGTCCAGCGTCCTGACGACCACGCCAGAGGGACTCTGCGCAATACTTGTCACGGGTGAATTGAGCTTCACCCTGTCTGAAAAGAAAGGAGAAGCAAAACAAGAGTTACACTGCAATTCAGGAGGCAGAATGCGCTGTACAACAGCGGAAATTCCGCGTTCTGCCGCTGTGCGGTAACGTCACGCACGCCGAGGATCCAAAGTAGTGGTACATCTGGCGACCGGAGTGAAAACGATTGTTACGTACTTCTAGTGTTCCGGGGCATTATTTAGCTATTGTTCCGTATCCGCACAGTTACTTCGAAACATGCCCTGTCGTCAGTTTTGCATTGTAAAGCACAACGCGACAGGGGTGAATTCCCTGCCACAGGTTGCCTCCAAGCATGCAGCTCCGTCGGCGTCCCTGTTTTTGGTTTTTGGTTTTGGTTTTATGGGGGTTTAACGTCACAAAGCGACTCAGGCTATGAGGGACGCCGTAGTGAAGGTCTCCAGAAATTTCGACCACCTGGGGTATTTTAACGTGCACTGACATCGCACAGTACACGGGTCTCTAGAATTTTGCCTCCATCGAAATGCGACCGCCGCGGCCGGGATCGAACCCGCGTCTTTAGGGCCAGCAGCCGAGCGCCGTAACCACTCAGCCACCGCGGCGGCTGGAGTCCCTGTTTTATATTCACGTAATCAGGTCGTGTGGTTAGTTATGGTCGCGATGGGTGTGTGATTTCTAGTGCATTTATGCTCCATGTGGTAAATAAACTGTTTCAACTATATTCTCTCTTCACATACTTTCATGTAATAGGAAGCGGAATTCTGAATCGATACATCTGGGAGACGTATTTTACAGCGATAGCCATTATTGGTGGCGAGGGAAACCAGCGGACTCTCGCGTGTTCTCGTGACTAGACCGGCACTTGGGAAGGGCAGAGGTGCGAAGAGGGATGGCAATAAAATTGTCTGTGGCCTATGATGTAAAGAAAGGCGCAGTCGTCTCACACTCTGTGTACCTACACAATCCACCAACCACAACGTGAGAGAAGGGACAACGGAGGAAGTGAAATAATAGAGAAAAAGAGACAAAGAGGCGCCGTAGCGGCGGGCTTCAGATTAATTACTAATACCTGGGACTCTTTAACGTGCACTGACATCGCACAGTAAGATGAGCGTCTTTTGCATGTCGCCTCCACCGAAGTGCGGCGCGCCGAGGGCAGAGATTCGATTCCGCGTCCTCGTGCTAACCTAAAGCCGCAGAAGACGCTACCACGTCAGTAGCGAGCTCTGACTGCACACGTATAACGCTGACACAAAATCAACCACAAGAAATCTCACATTTTTGCACATGGTGCTTAGAAAGGAATTTCTTGATGTCGACTCTCTAAATTTAGCGCCGCATTTCAGCTATCATGAGCCAATTATGTGCGCTATGGAGCAAGAAAATTTGAATAGCACGGAAGAATGTGTTGTGTGAGTGTGGTTGTGTGTAGTCTGTATGCAGCAGAGCATACAGTATAGGTTGTATGGTCTTGGTTGTTGCCGTTGTTCCTTGGCAGGATACGACGAGGAACCAGCACTTTTTTCTTCCTGGAGGGTTCCGGAATAATTTCGACCACCTGGGGATCTTTAACGTGCACTGACATCGCACAGCGCCCGGGCGCCTTAGCGTTTTTCCTCCATAAAAACAAACCTAGCCGCGGCGGCTACGTTTTTGTGGAGGAAAAACGCTAAGGCGCCCGTGTGCTGTGCGATGTCAGTGCACGTTAAAGATCCCCAGGTGGTCGAAATTATTCCGGAGCCTTCCACTACGGCACCTCTTTCTTCCTTTCTTCTTTCACTCCCTCGATCCTTTATCCCTTCCCTTACGGCGCTGCTCAGGTGTCCAACGATATATGAGACAGAAACTGCGCTGTTTCCTTTCCCCCAAAATCAATTATTATTATTATTAAGTCAGGTAAGGTTACAAGCACCAGAATGTAAAAAAAAACATCGCTCGCATTCACTGGATATCGAATACTGAAGGAAAAGTCTGGGCTCAGCGCGAGTTGTTTCTCAGCCTGATCTAAAGGCTGCTGCGGCAGAGACCGATGCCTTCACCTTTTCCTAACGCTGTGAATCGAATGGAATCAAAGCACAAATTGGTATGCTGGCTAATCGACTCAAAGGTATCAGAACAAGTGCGAAGACGAAGGAAAGAAGGAGAGGAAGGAAAAATGTAGGAAGGGTGGAAGCGAGGGGTAAAAAGAAGGAAAATTGGGAGGGAAAGAGAAGCAGGGGGGATTGAGGGAGGGAAATGCTTGAACTGGCTTTGATTTATAGGAGCGCAACTTGTTTTTGGATCTTCCGTGTCAGCCTCATAATAATAATAATAATAATTGGTTTTTGGGGAAAGGAAATGGCGCAGCATCTGTCTCATATATCGTTGGACACCTGAACCGCGCCGTAAGGGAAGGGATAAAGGAGGGAGTGAAAGAAGAAAGGAAGAAAGAGGTGCCGTAGTGGAGGACTCCGGGATAATTTCTACCACCTGAGGATCTTTAACGTGCACTGACATCGCACAGCACACGGGCGCCTTAGCGTTTTTCCTCCATAAAAACGCAGCCGCCGCGGTCGGGTTCGAGCCCAGGAACTCCGGATCAGTAGCCGAGCGCCTTAACCACTGAGCCACCGCGGCGGGTGTCAGCCTCATCCCATGCAGTAGCCTTTGTGTTAACGAATCAGATTTTCTCAGAGCCTCAAGGCCTCGTGCTCGATGTCGTCATGCACAGTGAGAGATAAGTTGCCAGCATTGCTGGGTATTGACGATTTAAAATGTGAAAGTCTGAAATTGCCATCATCTTCGCCTCAAATATCGGTAAGATCGATGCATCCGAATCGCCCCGCATTTTCATGCATCGCGGCGGTCCAACTAAGAAGCGATGCACTTTTAGGGGCAGAAAAATATCAACCCACCTCCTAAGGATTCTGCCATCTTGAGGCTAATCTGCATCATTCCTCCCTTCATTTTTCTTTCCTGCAGAAAAGAAACAATAAGTATACATACATTGAGGCGCGACAAGTCTGTTATGTTTCTGATTCCGAGGTTAATTTAAAAGCGATACTAACAACGAATTGATATTAGCGCAGTAGGAAATGCAAGGAAACTTAATTTGTTGCACTTTTATTTTTGTGTGCATGCTACACCACCATTTTATTTTTTAGATTGTCCAAAAAAGTTTTCTTTAATTAAATAAGTTACAAATTCTGGTTAAAATCAGGAGATATCATGCAAGAAATTTCCGGAAGCTAGCATACGGCAGCTTCGCTTGTGGGCTTATGTGTCAGTTATCGGTTAACTCACGCAATTTTGAGCAGCTAAGTGGCTTACTTTACTGCCTCTTTAGCAAAAACAGCGCAGAACAGAGGACGGAGAAAATGGACTGGACCGACGTCTACTTTCTCCGTCCTTCGTCTGTGGGCTGTCTCTGCTAAAGAATCATGTACCAACTACCTCAAATTTCCGTTCTAATTTACTGTCACAGGTGATGCTACAATCTGCAGGTTTTTCAAGCTGGACGAACGAGCGGCGGATTGTGAAGCATAGGGGATGATGATAGTGAATTCTTATGGCGCAAGGGCATCTGTGGCCAAAGAGCGCCATGGCACAAGGTATTTTTGTAACTTTTCACTCTGATTACGCTGAGCACCAGGCAGGGGAAGCTTGTACCGACTGCATTATCGATGGGTACACAGCGGCACTGGGGTTCGAGCCCCGTACCTCCGCATGCGAGATGGATGTTCAACCACTAGGCCACCGCTGCAGTCTAGTGTAGGGGACTAATACAATTTTCATAAGAGGTAGGAATGTAGAGATATTGTTCAAACCAAGTGAAGGTATCATCACAACTAAACCGCTTCGCCCTCAAATCAACATTCTTGACCATTCTGAAGTCATACTAAAGCGAAATCGTACTACATTAAGCGAGGACAGGGAAAACATTTCATGCCCGTCTCGCGCATAATACTTACTACCACATTTTTGCGTCTCTTTATACTTTGAGCCAAGCTCCTAATGCGACTGCATTGTTATCACCGACAACACGTACTACTACAAGCAATTGAAAGATCGTGGCGTCATCACCTGTCCACCGTTCTTGACTGAGATGATCCGCTTGACGCCTCCGCACTGTTTCACGTACCATAGCAACCAAAGCAACGAGCCCTCGTAGGACTCTGACGTAACGTTGATGGCGATGAAGAACTTCGCCATTTCTCGGGCCACGCTGCAGTGCACAGTGAAGGAGGTTAAGAGACCCTGCACAGGGGCTGACGGAGTGTTCCAAGTCCATGGACTATGTTCTACTGGGACTGAATATGTGCATAGATGGTGACTTCTGGAGTGGACTGTAGTGTGGACTGTGTGGAGTGAATGTGTGCATAGATGGTGACTGCGGGAGTGGAATATGGGCTATTATAAGTGACTGTGCGCATAGCGGGGTAGATCCGACAGGTTTTAGGACATTGTTAACATAGAAGTGACGCTACGGTGGAGCAATTGCCGGCAGAATAAGCAAGGCTAATCCCACGTGTAGCATTCAACACCTCAACTCAACTCCAAGTACATAATGGATATCAAGGAGGGAAAGATAAGTCTATGAAGGATTCACTTTACAGTAAAAAAATAAATACATTGACTGGTTCTACATTAAGGCTCACTAAGACCTGCAACATATCAGCTGTATTTGGAAGGCACTTAAAGGGACATTGTGGAGAACTCCACGCATATCTTATTGTTAAAATGAATTCTGCGGCTCTTTCTGGATATTTTCATGTTGTTTTTTTCGTGAGCGCGGCTGCAAGAAAGTGACCAGTACTGCCAAGCTGAATTGAAGCTCACAAAGGCAAATGCTGTATTTTCCTGCCATGCAGCGAGACATTTCACTGTAACCGGTTCAAGAATAAGTACTTCGTTGGCTCTATCACAAACGAATATGAACCACACCAGTCGTATACTATAGCTGAAAGTAGAAAGACAAAATATTGCTTTTTTCGCGTTTCAATTCGGTCCGGTATAGTACAAGCAAAGTAACCATAAGTGGAAGCTGCGTGCGCTTCTTTCGACTGCTCATAACATTTTAATCTTCGGAATCCTGGACAGCGATGTTCGGCGGTGCTAAAGCCTGGGCATCCTTTGTTCGAAACAGCTACAAATGAAGGGAAATATATTGCTAGGCATTACTTTTCTGTATGGTTTAAGATCAACAGAACAACAAAGAGCAGTGGCCACAAGAAGTCTATTAAAAAGATTTTGACGCGAAAAGGTCACTATACGGCTATTCAGCTTCATCGCAGTGATTTATGTATGCTGCTGCTATTTGTGATACAGTAAAACCACGAACCGAATAGGAGAATTTTGTTCTTAAGAAGATGTTAGCAATTTCAATCTCTCTGCGTCAATGAATTCTTGTCCCCGTTCAATCCATTGGCCTTGGTCACTTGATATTATTGTTTGCAGGGTATAGGCTTAGGGTAACGAGACAACGGAGACACTTCACTGTCTTCAGGACAACAGAGCGGATTTAAAGGGAAGGCAACCGTAGCAGTGAGTGTCAGACGGTTAGTTGGGTGGATGAGCTTCGGAAGTTTTGCGTAGATAAGGTGGCCGCAGATAGCACGGCACAGCGTTAATTGCAAGGATATGGGAGATGTCCTGCAGTGGGATGTAGTTAAACGCTGATGGTAAAGATGATGAAAGGTTTAGCGATTCTTACTATGAACTGGCCGTCGTACGGGCCATTTAGGAACGCAGAAGCAATTACCCGACAGGTTAGTCGCATGCTCACATCAGTGAGTTTCACATCTCCCACCTTGTCCAGCAAGTGCGGTCGATAAAGTCCTGGAATGACATCCTGTCCCATTCCTCGGCGTGTGGTGCATCCCAAGGCGAAGCAGCGGGAATCTAAGAGGGTTGTAAAACACAAGCACGAAGTGAGGAAGCCTTATAGTGAATGAGACCAATCTGAAGAGGACATGCTTAAAAAATATATATATATATATATTCGGTGTTGTTGGACATGAAAGAAAAAGGCTAACCCATAATAAGACGAGCAATTTTTAGACAAAAATTGCCGTTTTTGCCAGCTCATGTCCTCTTAAGGAGCTAAACACCAGGCATATATATTTTGTGGGCAGCTTTATGTTTGAGGTAACGGTCTCTTGATTGTGGAAGGCCGTGCACATGGAATGGCTTTTTGTGTTTCTAGACACGCTTGTATTTTGTCGTGTCGACGGTGTGAAAAGCACAACTGTCGCAATGCCTGGTAAGCAATACATGGTATTGAAATCGCCTGCAATTTAGCTTACGCCTTTCTTAGAAACACACATTCCTCTAGATCGAAAAACTCCCCATGCTGGCTTTCGTAACGCTAGGTGTAAAAGCATTTTATTAAGCAGCATGTAGGGGATGTAAAATCTGCATATCAGTTACTTTGAAAAGTCGAATAAAAGGGTACCTTCCATGAGTTAGAAAGAAGGGCAATCATCATCTCAATGATTTTTATTGTCATGAATGTTGAGGTCCACTGCTAAAATTAAGAACATTGCAAAAAATACAATGTATCAGACGTTAGAACATCCACGTTATTTTGTTTCTGGGGCCATATTGAACCATTTTGAATTCATAACACTTATTCTGTGGCAGCAATATTAGAATTTGAGATTTATTAAAGACAAATTTAGAAATGCGAACTTCTTGGTGACGGGACTTAAACAAACCTGGAAGCAATTGCGCTTCTTGTACATAGCCTAATCGGAAATTGTATGACTGCAGCGCGACGAACAGGATATAGAAGGAGGAAACACTCAGGGACACAACAAATCTTTACTGGCTGGTCAGCCAATAAGGATTTCAGTGGTGAGTCAGCGCTGTGTTGTGTCCCTGGGGAGTGTTTCGTCCTTCTATTATGTCCCGTTCGTCGCGCTGTAGTCACAGAATATCGTCACAAACTCGCCGAACAACTTACCTTGTCGAAATTTATAATCAAATTTATGTCAAGCTGTCTATGCTTGAACCACCAAGTAAACGCCTGCGCCTCACCTCCTCTCCCATCTTGTCCAAGCTGCGGAAGAGGTTGTTGACGTCCATGTTGACTATCGGGTTCCAGAAGGTAGGAAAGTCACCGCCGGTGGTCACGTACCGCTGGCCCTGGTCACGTGGGCGGTGAAAATGACATTCGCGAGTCAACAGCAAGTAAAATAAAACTGATGACTGCTGAGTGAGTTGGCGCTGTTTATTACTAAAAGCGGAACAGCGCGAAAGGAGCAAGGACAGAAGACTGTGTCGTGCTACTTGTGTCCTCATCCTTTTTGTACGGTTCCGCTAAGGGTGGTAAGTAAAGTTTTACGGAAAGCTATAGCCTTATCGACACTGCACGCGCCAGTGGCATAGCAAGTGTGCTCTACTACATCAGGCTTGCACACCATCAGCACCTGAGTGGACTGGCCACAAACCAGAGCTTCAGTGACACTATAACGTTCCTTCCGCAGCTCCGAAACTGAAGTGTTTAAAAGAAAAGATACCGCCACCGTCTGGAAGACATTGAAGTAACGAGCGTTAACTGCCGCCATCTTGGATTAATTAATAATGTTATCAATTAATTACTATTATTGGCCAACATCTTGCATTTATTTATAAGTCACCAATAAATCATGAATTGGGTTGCTATATCGATTTATTATGGGGGCCGCCATCTTGAATTTCTCTGACAGAAAATTTCACCATGAAGGGAGGTGGTAGCAGACCCCAAGAAACGAGATGAGGAAGAGCTCAGCGCTCTTAAAATAATTTATAACTACCGCGATCATGGGCCAACCACAAAAGCCCAACGGCAACCCTTCTGGCTGCCGTCGGGTTCTCTATTTCGTACTACGCCACGGTCAAATCCTCGTCATTTTACACCCTCAACGTAAATTGATATCCCTGTCACACGGGCACCGCAAGGGACTTTAAGAACCGGGTCCTTATATCCAAAGGAGTAAGGAGTGCAGCTACACGGCAAAAATGTTGCGCCTTTGCCGCTAAGGGCCTTGGAAGCGAAGGCGCTCGTCAGAGACCCTTGGAGCCCAAAGGCGCGGCCTTAGAGAACCTGCGATCGCAGTGCCATCCAACATCAAAAAGTAAAATCAATAAAAAATAGATACAGCGAACAATGTTTGAAAATATTTTTTTTAATACGAAAGGTGTGTCTATCTTTGCTTTTTGTGCGGGTGTTTATATTTTATGCCCAGATTTCAAGGCAGTGAAAGTGTTGTAGCAACACCGAGTGCCCCTGGTGGCCAAGGCAACACACAAAACCTGCTGCTGCTGAAGAGAGTAGCTGTTGCAGTACTTTTAAGGAAGCTATCCTATCAGAATAAACAAATTGTCTGAGCGCAACGAATGAGCAGAATACCCCACTTTAATTTTAAAACACTCACTTCAGCCGCCTCGAGCACAGCAGCGGGTGCTAAGCCTGAACGACTGTTTCACCTTAGGGCTGCACCGTGTAGCTGCGTCGCTGCTCCTTTAAGCTTTCGCTCCTTTGGTGAAAAAAGGTGCCTTGCTGGAAAGGCCTTCGAGGTATGCCGTGTGACAGGGGTATCAGCTGAATTGCGTCGCCAGAAAAATTGCAAATTTTTACCAGCAGCCTGGTGTCACCAAAAATAATTCAGTTTCTGCGAAATTTGCAATGGTCGTGCTTTGCATTATTGATACGCTCCAGCCAACGACTCACTAAAAAAAAAAATTCAATGTCGCCTTTGTGCGAATAGAAGCCAACACCTGTGGCTCTATTGCAACCAAGCGAAACAACCACACGTGTCTTTGCTGTCTTTTGTGATGTTTCAGGCAAGCACCGCTGGATGGCACTTTCTTCCTGAAGACCCGCTACGTAACCGCCCCTCACTAAGAAGAGCGGGTGTCTGCGCGTACCAGAATGGTGAAGACGGACCGGTCCTCGTAGTAGACGCAGTAGAGTTGCTTCTCGAGGCCCAGCTCCTTGAGAGTGCGCAGCAGGTGGCGCTGGGTGGCGCCAATGTACGCACCCCCGATGTCCAGGTAGCCATAGTGCTCGCCCTGGGTGCGAGAGGACCCGCGTACTCAGCATGCGAGCGCGTCAATGGGGCAGCTATTGTGGCTAAAGTGGTCAACTGACGCGCCTTGGGATTGGGAGGCGGCTGGAGCTCTGTCTTCCGATAGTATCACTCGTTTCCTGTGAAGGAAATGCATCTTGCTGCACAGTTCATCAGGAATAGATAATAAATAGGACACAAATACCTTCAGGGAAATCTTGCGTGTTAGAGGAGTCACAACGCTGAAAAGTGCAAGTATTCAGATTTAACTTACAAGCAAAATAAAAAAATAATTCATGAAACGTACAGGCTTATCCGTTAGAGTAATTTGTGAAAAGTGATGAACACCTGCTTTGAAAGTTCGGTAGCGTGGCAATCATTATTTATTGGTTTGGATTAATTGCTGAATTCTTGATCCCTACTGCCGGAGGTTTCAGGCATCTTTACTAAACACGGCGGTGTAACGCAGAGAAAACGCTACCTTCAGTCTTGCGTAAAATATATTCGTGGGCAACGCAGGTTACCAGATATGTTAATATAATATATGGTTTTGTGCCAATTTTCGATGAGTCACCGTGAGTGGTAGTTAGAGCTTAAAGACATCGCTATAAGCAAAGAACGCACAAAAGTCGACACCGTGTCTGCTCGTCGCTATTACTTTTTCACTAGAAGTGTGATTTCTTCTCAAGAGGTAAATTCATGGCGAATCAACATGTTGAGACATTGGACCTTTTAGTGAATAATTTCTCAGTAAAAGTCACAGATGAGGTCTCTGGAATAATTTCGACCACCTAAGATTGCGTACTGTGCATCGATATGTCAGCACACAATATGATTTTGCTTTTTAGTTACGTGAAGAAATTTCTGAGCGTAACTACGTATCCCCTTCTTACCTGAACGGTGTACGTTCGTCCACCGACGCGGTCCCTGGCTTCGAGCACCACCACTTCTGTGCCTTCCTTGCGCAGTTGCCGAGCAGCCGCCAGACCTGAGCGACGCATACAAATCAGGAATTTCAGCCTACGTCAGCCTGCAGTTCTGGAACGTACTCGAGAGACCGGGTCTAACAATGCACGTATTCATATACTTGTCAATCGAGTACAGACTTGATTTTCTGGCACTTTTACGTTGCGGCACCATCCATTATTTTACTTTCGTTTGCAGGTTGGGCCGCAAAAGCTAAAGCTATTCATGCAACAGAAAGATTGACGTGAAGTGTAAAGGCATCTTGCTGAAGCAAAGTTCCGAGCTTTCCTTTAGTCGGAAGTGTCTACCACATATGAAACCGATAGTTTAGTGTGTATTCTAAAGCGACTGCATTGAAGGCCTACGAAGCAAAGAGATGAAGAGATGAACTAGTATACTTCAATTAAATTCACCTTTGTTTTTCAACATTTCACAATGTTGGTAGTTGTGTTCCGGAAACAACGATAGAAAACATAAAGAAGCATAAAAATCGAGCCCGAACATCTGCGTGAAAACCACATATCCACATCATTACATCATGGCGGAGACGTGCTGGCGGACTCCTAATATCAATTGAATAGCGTGCGCTAACAGGACGAACACAGGAAACTTGGAGAAGACGAAAGAAGCGCAACTTCCAACTTTAATAACCACAAAAAGATGCCTGACGCTCTTTTATAGCTGCTGGGGTGTCGTATCGTACACCTTCACACTCCAGCAGCTATAAAAGAGCGTCTGGCATCTTTTTGTGGTTATTAAAGTTGGAAGTTGCGCTTCTTTCGTCTTCTCCAAGTTTCCTGCGTTCGTCCTGTTAGCGCACGCTATTCAATTGAAATGTACCATCTACCCCGCCAGAAAGTTCTACTCCTGATATCGTGCCAGTAGTTTGCTACCGAATGCTTTCGCCTGGCTTCAGTCCGATAAAATTCAAGGATGCAATTCAACGTGTTTGGTAGGCCTGTTTGCTGAAAGAGTGGACATGAAACGCGCCGTAAAAAATTGAACGATGCCACCGCTCAGAAATGATCACAGAAGGAGTGGCGGCATTCGAATTCTATGGCTTGTTGCAATGCTGCAAGAACGGACATGAGGCTTGTGCACAGTTGGCCTCGCACAGCACAACGAAATGGGCACACATCCAGTGCAGGCTACATGAAGCTTGCCAGGAAGAGCGATGGAGTTAGGGTTATGTTTGGAGATGGGGTGAGCTAGACAGGGCATTCAGGGAGGTTTAAGGACAAGTAAAAAAAAAACTACATTTTGAGGATCATCTGCCGATATTTTCCACTTCCCATGTTGAGTCCCACAGCACAGGGCGAACGCGTTTCACGAAGCTGAGAAAGTGGCTATGTTTCGATGGTCGGAATTTGGGTCACTTTGTTGCGAAGAAATCCAAGTGGCGTGTGGAGGCACATACACCACAATTCCACTTTTCACGTGTTAAGAGATGACAAGCATATCATTGCAGCGGTGTGAGACAGTTAATTTCCAGGAAGTGCCCGAAAAACTCATTTGGATACACGGTATAGGACCCGCCGAGGTGGCTCAGTGGTTAGGGCGCTCGGTTACTTATCCGGAGTTCCCGGGTTCGAACCCTACCGCGGCGGCTGCGTTTTTATGGAGGAAAAACGTTAAGGCACCTGTGTGCTGTGCGATGTCAGTGCACGTTAAAGATCCCCAGGTGGTTGAAATTATTCCGGAGCCCTCCACTACGGCACCTGTTTCTTCCTTTCTTCTTTCACTCCCTCCTTTATCCTTTCCCTTACGGCGCGGTTCATGTGTAGAACGATATATGAGACAGATACTGCGCCATTTCCTTTCCCCAAAAAACAATTATTTTTATTATTATTATACACGGTATGAAACCCACCGCGGTGGCTCAGTGGCTAGAGCGCTCGGCTACTGACCCGGAGTACCCGGATTCAAACCCGGCCGCAGCGGCAGCGTTCCGATGGAGGCGAAACGCAAAGGCGCCCGTGTGCTGTGCGATGTCAGTGCGCGTTAAAGATGCCCAGGTGGTCGACATTATTCCGGAGCCCTCCACTACAGCACCTCTTCCTTTCTTCTCTCCGTCCCCCTTTATCCCTTCCATTACGGCGCGGTTCAGGTGTCAGCCGAGATGCGATACATTTCCTTTCCCCAAAAACCCATTTTCATTTTTTTTTTACGGTATGAAGTGGTAAGGTGCAAAATTGGGCGAGTTGAATTTGATTTATGGTGAAAGGCAGCGCAAAAAGAACAATGACGGAAGGAAGAAGCAAGACATGACACGAGCGCTTTTTTCGCAAGTAAAACTTTATTAAAACAACTCAAAGTGTATACAGACCTCGTAAAAATTTAAAGAAGAGGTAACCAAAAGGCTGTTCTTTTCGCACTATCTTTCACCATGAATGCTTTTGGTTATCTTTTTACGAGGTGGGTATATATATATATATTGTGTTCTTTTCAAAAAAGATTCTACTTGCGAAAAAGCGCCCGTGTCGTGTCTTGCTTCTTCCTTTGGTCCTCCTTTTCGCGCTACCTTTCACCATGAACGGCATGAACAGCCATCGGCAATGTGATACGGCCTTTCCTGGTCGAGCGTGTCAAAGATGTGCTGTGCCGGCATAATCCATAATCCCCACTCTTGAAAAACAAGAGACAAGATGTTTAAACTTAAGATTCTTGTTCAATCTAACCCTTTCGTCCAGCAAGGGGCGCTGAGATGTGGCTAATTCCCGCTGCCTGCGAAGTTGACCTCTTTTGCGCAAAACGAATCAATCCCGAAAAGTACGTTGATCATTTCATGAGTGCAGGAGCATTCCAGATGGAGCGACAAGGATGTGCAGAAGTGTTTTTCGCAAAACGAGAAGTAGGCGTTGAACAGGTCTTCTATATATATACACACACACACACTTGTCTCTCGTGTCTGTGCTGGCCTCGCACCGATCATGTCGCAGTATAACGCTAAGCAGAACACGAGCTACGCCTGGTCAGTATCGGAAAGAACACTCTTGGACTCGCTATCGCCTCCTCCAAAGTAGAGATGTTTCTCTCTGTAGAGAAGCGAGAGCTTAGGGAGCAACGCCTTCTCGAAGGCCATTGATACCTGGACAACAAACAATACTTGACCCCGGCCGGATGCAAACATATATCAGTGATCTTGGAAAAACACGGAACTTTATATATATATATATATATATATATATATATATATATATATATATATATATATATATGCAGGAAACAATGCACCCGAATCCACACAGGTCATCGGCATTCCACCCGGCATGGTTGCTGAGTGGTTAGCGCGCTCGGCTACTGAGCCAAGGTACCCGACTGCGGCGGCCGGGTTTCAATGGAGTCGAAACACAAAAGGCGTCCGTGTACTGTGCGATGTCAGTGCACGTTAAAGATCCCCAGGTGGTCGAAATTATTCCGGAGCCCTCCACTACGGCACTTCTTTTTGTCTGTTCTTTCACTCCCATCCTCCTTTCTCTTACGGCGTGGTTCGGGTGTCCACCGAGATGTGAGACAGATACCGCGCATTTCCTTTCTTCAAAAACCAATTTTCAACGGCACTGTGAAGGAAAAACGCTAAGGCGCCCGTGTGCTGTGCGATGTCAGTGCACGTTAAAGATCCCCAGGTGGTCGAAATTATTCCGGAGCCCTTCACTACGGCACCTCTTCTTCCTTTCTTCTTTCACTCCCTCCTTTATCCCTTCCCTTACGGCGCGGTTCAGGTGTCCAACGATATATGAGACAGATACTGCGCCATTTCCTTTCCCCAAAAAACCAATTATTATTATTATTATGCGAACGATATGCACGTTTCAATAAGGTTGTGAATAATTGGCCCCTCCATAGAATTAAGCAGTAATAAGTGAATTCGTGCCGACCATTTTCATTCCCAGGCGTCATCATGCAGCTGGTTTTTGAAACAAGCGCTTGATTGCTTTGGTTTGCAAGCGTCGTGTGACGCAACAAGTCGAAACTTTAGGACATTCATCCTACCGCACCCACAGTAAAAGCTCGTTTTTACGCTGATAACTTGCTGCCACTTTCTACTGATTGATCGAACTGTGTCAACCTCGGGAAACGAAGCTTGCGCGTTTTTACGTGCCACTTAATGCAGAACTCACGAATATTGTAGCTTATTTTGGACAGAAAAATTAACACCGCTCATCGCTGTAAATAATGAATTAAGCTGCCTATAAATTCAGCTACCTAATGAATTTCGCTGCCTATGACATCAGCTGCCTGTTACGTTGATTTAATTGCACACACGTGGTTTCACATACGGCGTAGTAAGCACATTCAAAAGTGAATAAGGGATTCAAGGATCGCCTGATGCTTATGTAGAGCGGCGCATTGTATAAAGGTAACAATAATAATAATTGGTTTTTTTGGGGAAAGGAAATGGCGCAGTATCTGTCTCATATATCGTTGGGCGCCTGAACCGCGCCGTAAGGGAAGGGATAAAGTATAACGGTACTCCGAGTTACAAATTATGACAGGACGTGGAAATCCAGAACGCCGATTTCAGGTCTCAGGCGGAATACAGTTGTCACTAATATGTGGCATTTTGTTTGTTTTGTCTTGCACACGTGACACGATAACTTGTTCTGGCTTCAAATCAATCGTTTTGTTATGCATGTTTTCTATGTTTTTCTTCTTTCTTTACTGTGCACTGTTGATGCACAAAATATGTTCAAGCACGTACTGCTTGGACCCATAGACAGTGGCTAGTAATGTAGTAGTCTTCCAAGCTATACGTTTGTTTTTGTATTTTTCTGTACTATTCCACTCCTTGATGGGCCCGAGGCGTCTCTGCAGTATATGTAAATAAATAAAAAAAGCGCACATCACTGTAAATCACGATAGTCAGCTCTGCGGTGTAGCTTAACACAAAAAAATGTGTTCCAAGCGAGAGCCCACACAGCATAAACGGCACAGTGGAGAACTTTCGACAACTTCATGAAAATTTCCGTGCCTGAAAACCAAATCAATTTTCGCAATTGTTCATGACAATGTGTAGGCTGAGTTTAAATGTTGAGTTTCATGTTAAGTGGAAAAGGTGGTACAAAGAGAAAAAAAGATAGAGGAATGAGCAAATAAATAGAGAAAAGTGAACTGCAGTAATCTTGGTGCAAGTCTCGGACAGCACGCATTGCTCTGGGAAGTACGCGGGCTCAAACATGCTTTATCTGAGGCCACCGCATTATTATCTTGACGGCGGACGGAAAGGTACTCACGAGGTGATAATCGCGCGAGCGAGTAAAAAAAAAAGTTACAATGGAGCAGGACCATCAGCCTCTCAGTGGAGTTTGCCGTTCCTCGCTTCAGCAGATATATCTCCATACTTGAGCATGACCAATTTATTAATTTATTAATTGTCAAATAAATATACGCCGCTGCATGCGCGTCCTTGAAAGTGACACAGTAGCATAGAACGTGAGTTCATAGGGACCTCCGGTCTCGGGTTTTGTTATTTCCGGAATTCGAGGAAAAAGATCGGGCTCTATTTTTTTGAGTTCATATTCAAGTTGAAATCCGGTAATTAAAAAAATTCTCACAATTAGGAATTTTGCGTCTTGCTCAATTTTTCGATACATTACGTGCCCGATTTTTTTGCGTATTACTTTCATGCACAATCTAGAAATGGCAGGTAGCACTAAGAAACTGTTTACCGAATCAGATTTCTTTTATATTCATTGCAGTCTTTTGTCGCATACTATATAGGCAGCAAAATTTTATCGGACAAGTGTCCTAAAAATATTTATTACAGGCCTGCCTCGCGGATAAGGCATTCACGTCTCCTCATACCTTGAGACATTTCAAGCGACTTGATTACGTGACTGCGCTGAGAGAGTTTTTTTTTTTTTTCACGCATTGTAAACTTTTGCTGCCCATAGTACTTTGCCATATCCCCAAGTGCGGCACTTCCGCGCTTGTTCTAAACCTTTACAGCTTTGTATAATAAAAAAACATTTAAAATCACAGCGGCCATTTTAACCGCAAAATAGCCATGCAGCAGAATGTTGGTGTTGGTATTGTTACATAAAATGACCCCAGTAAGACTTCCGGTCACTACCTGTGTACTGACCTGTCGCTTGTGGAAGTAATTCTTAAATTCATCCTCTAAATAAGTCTGGCCACAAACAGCAACTCGAAATTTAAATGTAAACTCCGCTCAAGAAAAAGTGCAAGACATCAGCTAGTTTTCGTGCTGTGCCTTCAGCAATGTGCACTGAAAAAAAAAAAGCGGTTTATTGAGGCACATTTTTTGGGCAGAAAATCAATTTTTAAGGAATCTGTTCGGGTTGCACGAATAAGGTAAAACCGTGTTTTGCACCAAAACGGAGGGCCCTGTGGAATATGAAGGAGTTAAATGTGGACATGTGTACATGGACAGCAGGATAGATGGCTGGGCCCCTAGGCAACGTTAAAGAGACTGGGTAGGCCTTCATTTTTGGCTGGTTGTAGCGCGCTTTGTATGAAAGCATAGGAGCGCCTTTGCATTACATTGCTTCGTTCAAACCGTGTCAACAGCTTGCTCGCAGCGCGCTTCACCGAAGATGGCGCTGAAGAAGACTGTGAGAGGTCAATCCGCTCGAAATTTTATGAATCCTAGCTCACACACACTTCATAAACTCGTGATTTAGCTGTCGTTTAGTTCGCCTAGAGAAGGCTTCCTCCATTATGAGCGCATTCTGATTCGTCGTTTCTCTAATTCCGTGTACAACCACGGTGTCACCATTGAGGTCAAACAAGTTCACGTGAAAGGTGCCATTCGTAAGAAGCCTATAGCAGCTCCACTTCTGTATCATGTTGTGCCTCACGTCTTGTCATGAAAGCAAACCGGCAGGCCACATTCTTCTGTATTTCTTGCGGCAGTTTTCATACCGTCAGTATTTCAAGTTTAGTTGCCAGTAACTGCGCATCCGAATACGAAACCTATCGCAGAATGAAACGTAAGAATTATTGCTTCCGGTATAACTGTATCAGCGACTAAAGTTTACAAGTTGGTTGACTGTAATACAATCACCTTCATCCGTATACCGGGCTTACAGTCGTTGATCATCATGCCGTCGGATAGCAACCTCCGTTTCTGTTTTATCGTTGCGTTGTTGAACGACTATGTCACTGGTTCATTGCTTGCACAGGAAACAGTACTGCGATGCAGGTCAGCTCCCCCCCCAGGGGAAGCATGTACGCAGATAGAACGCTGCAGAACATCCCTCCAGAACAAACACGGGACCTAGCGTCTGCAGCCTCGGGGGACCGGCGCTTTCGCTTTCCGCGCCAACGAGCTTCCAAGACGGCGGCAGTTAATTTGGCGCCCCGCAGGTCCATTGTTTGTCTGCAGCAGCGTCGCGACCCGACCTTTTGTATAGGGAGCGCTCTGGCCATGCCTCTGCTTGTGTCTCCACTTGGCGACCTTTCCTCCGGATTTTCGATGGTCACAACGTCAGCGCGTTTGCACTCGGCGCACAGCCCTATAGGAGCCCCAGAGTTACTGCCGTAAACCTAACTAGCTAAGGTGTTTCTCTGTTTTTAACTGGTAATAAAAAACGCACAACCTCCCCCCTCCCCTTCCCGCGCAGAAAAAATGGGGCAAACGCTTCCAGATAGGTGGTGCAGGACGCCGATTTTTCTTTTTATTTTATTCACACGCGCACTTACATGCAAAAAAAAAGAGCGGGAGAGAAAAAGAGCAAGATGGTGGAAAGGGCATGGATCAATGACTTACTGCGAAATTTTAGGGAGCAAAAAAATTCACAGGGACGCCTAATTCAATTATGTCTTGGCAGCGCGAGAACATTAGCATCTGTTGATGCCACCACCGGAAGTGACGTCACTGAGGGTCTGGTTATGACACTTCCTGCCTCGTGACGTCACTTCCGTCCAGCCTATGGGAATGCCTTCCGGTCTGGTGACGTCACTTCTCTGCATCCAGCGGGCGAATTTTATGACCGGCGACGCATTTAAGCCCCACAAGGCTTCTAATGCTACTGCATTAAAACATTTAGTTGTGGCCATAGCCTGCAAAACGAAAAATACTGCAAGCCTCTCGCGAGGAATAAAAAACATGGCTATTTATTGACTGAAATTGGCTCTCCGATGTACCCGGATGTATAGCTGTAGCCGCGACTGCATGTACTACTTCGTGTGCGTGGGTGTGCATGTCTTTCTCCCACTACATGACTAGGGGACAGGCTAGCAGACGTATTTTCGTGAAGGCTCCCGTCTTTTTGTCTAGCCTTACACGAGGATTCCTAGGTACGGCTCTCAGCTAATAGCAAATGAAGATTATTATTATTTTGATCAGTGCGCTCTTAAGTGACATGTGACAGGCAGGCAGGCAAGCAGGCAGGCAGGCAAACCAACAAACCAACAAACAAACAAACACAAACAAACAAACAAACCAACAAACAAACAAATAAATAAATAAATCAGTGACTTTGATTAAAGTTTAACGCCCCCGTTACCACTGGTACCACCCACTCGGCGATGTGAATGATAGGAATGGACCTGAAGCAGCCATTAAAACCAAAACTGTAACAGAAGCTATTGAAAAGGTCTTCACATCATAGACGCCCAGTGCTTTGAGTTGAGCCAGTCCGTAAGTGCCGGTAGTTAATTCCGGGGGTGACATTGCGGCCACCTATGTTGCAAGCTCTGCCTTGTCATTCATGCCGACAAGCCTGTTTTCAGTCAAGTTCATGACAGACAGAATTAGCGTGCAGAAGAGGCGCTGGCTACTTCTCGCTTGCCGGTCTTAATCGCGTAATGGACGGCCTTGATTGATTGATCGAGAAAATTGATCGATCCATTCAAAAATTGTCAAAGCAGGTGGCCTACATATTATATTAGTACCGAACTATACCTATGAGCCAGGCCGGCCTTGAAGACCACACTTTCAAGCCCAGGCTGGCGCGAGCTTGTCGCCGCACGTCAGGCAGCCCGGCCACTTTGTCTCAGACCGCAATTGATTTATCGACCGGCGCAGAAACCCTTCCCGGGCATGCCGGTGTGCACACAACGGAACTGAAGGGACGTGCCTGGGATGCCAGGTGCGCCCGGTGTTTCGTCCGCGACGGCCTCCATCGCCCCCCCCCCCCCCCTCTCTCTCTCTCTCTCTTTGTTTATGCTGCAACGCATGAAGCCTCACGCGCGGCGACAACATCGGGTCTGGAGCATCCCATTATGTACACCTGCCCCGCGCAGCGCCTGGGGCTCCATCGCCAGGAACGAAAAAAGAATCAGAAGGAGGACACGCACACACAAACAGGAGCAGGTGTTCGCGCAGTGGCGATGTCGCAAGATGGAATGAGACGCTCGCTGTCGTCGTTTTTTGACATTGCCGCAATAACAATGGCTCTTATGACGGAGATGTTTCAACGCGGAATGTCTTTCCGACTCTTTTGTTGGTTCGCTTGTTCGGTGAGGAAAAAAAGCAAAAATCTTCAAACAATTGCATTTTCAGGCTTCTTTTATTTTAGATATGAGTGTTTTCACGGATGTAGAACGCCTTGGAACGCTTAGTGCTCAGAGCGCCTACGTATAGCACCATGGCGCCGGTCCTGCTGCACAGGCTTCCTTAGCTGTTTTTTCTCCCTCTTTTTACGGCAACAGCTTCCGCTCGTAAAATAAGGTGCTGACGGCGGGAGTTGTCATAAGCAAAAAAGGAAGATTGGCAGTCGGATGAAAGGTTCTTTTACGAGAGGGATTTGCTTTTCTTTGAGAGACCGAAGCGGGCCCTAATGATTATGCTTCTATCTGTTCGAAGTTAATCAAATATTTGAGGGGCTCACCGCAAGAGTTCTCCAACGATGTAGAGTTGGCCGAAGCACCATATTAAGCCCCTTTTGCTAGTGCTCCGAGACGAGGAGATCACTGCACCCGCTCATATAATACATCGTTCATGGAGTTTTCTCTAAACAAACCGGAAACTGATGTGTAATAGCGACGTGGCTATTATCGCAGGACTGCGTCATGACGAGTCGGTTACCATCACCAACCTTGTATTCCGTGGGCTAGCAGCTGAAAGTAGGTTACACAGCAGCGGTGGTCTAGTGGTTTGAGCATCCGTCTCGTAAGCAGGAGGTGCGAGGTTCGGTCCCCAGTGCCGCCGGGTACCCACCGGTGATGCAATGGGTACAAGCTTTCCTCCGGCCTGAGGCTCGGCTTGTTTTGGGTGAATTGACTGGGAAATGGGTTTTTGACTCTAGCATAAGTATACGTGTGCACAATGTACGGAAAAACGTACGACTGTATGCACATTCGCGATTGTGTGATCCTCAGCCACCGCTGTGCGCAGCAAAAACTACACTTGCCATGCTGTCCATATCTGCGTGAGCATACTAGTGCTTCGAATTCATATCAACGCGATATCGACGTCTGGAAGAGGAGTACCTCGTAGCTTTCACTCTGGCGAAGCCAAGGGTTTGCACTGAATGCGATTCTTCGCTCTCGCTTTCGTTTCGGTCACCTTGCACCTACTGCTTCCCCGAAATACTCTGCGATTTCAACGGGGCATGTCAAGGGCTGCACGCCGAGTGCGACACTTCTGCTTACAGTGTCAAGAGCCTAGTTTGACCGGCGTTGACCTGTTTTCTTCGTTGACCGCCAGCAAAGTCTTTCTCGCTCTTCCAATGGTGCCTCCTTCCATCCCTTCCTTTTCGTGGAATACCTCAACGCGGCCTTCGACGGCACTGAGAGCAAATAAAAAGCGGGAACTATGCAAACAATCTGCTAGACCCCGAGGCAAACATCCCGCGTCGAAGATACAGCACGTGGAGTGTGACAATCCCCAGACTCAACAAGCCGCCGAGGACGTCTGGCCGTGGCGCGGATACGCGCTAGGCCCCGTGAGCGATAAAAAAAGACTCGTTGAGTGCCGAGCAACGCTGGCTCGGTTCCAAGGGTGTTCGCATTCAGCGTATACCAGCAGCCCGCGGCGGCGTCCCTGTTGGCAGATAGAGGCGCTCGTCCACGGATGGAGAGGCAGCAGCGTATGCAGCGTCGGCCATCTGTGCCACTCGCCGAGCTGCTTGCGGACTGTTCCTGACAGCCGTGCTCGAGCTATGTCACGCCCGGCTAATATTTTCAATATTCGATGTGCTCCCCTGGAAGCTGTAACCGCGTTTCCTCGGCACGTCTTTGTGGTCACACGGCACTCGGTTACTGGGCGACTTAACGTTTTACGCAAGTCAGCTGGTGTGCTCCTGCATTACATATGTAGACGTATGTAACTGGTCTCGAGAAGAACCAGTAAAGCGTTCGTTTGCATATCAAAGAGCGAAAAGCGAGAGGCTGAAGCACCGTTCGCAATGGCCTAATGCGCTCTTCTCACACGAGACGTGTGACGTGAACCTGATCAGCAGGATACGAAACAGAGCTTGTAAGTTAGAACTTTCGGGCACAGTATGAGACACATTCTTGCTACTTTGCGCCCCTTGCAACTACTGGACGATTGAGCTACCATCGAGATAAGCTACCCGTCAGAAACCCCTTTCATTTTCTGTTCACTCCTATATAGAATGAATCCACCTAGTTTTATAACAAGAATTGAGATAAGGGAGTTGAGTGCTTGGTGCCACGACAATATGACCTTTCAGTTCTCTGCGTACGAAGGTTAGGTGACATTTATTTCGGTATTAACACTACCGTTTTCCTGAGTATAATTTTTATTGCACAGCTAATTTTCCAACGTCACATGTCGCTGTGCCTAATACGTGTCCTTATAGACAACAACACCTCGACGCCATTCTGTTTGTCCTTGTATAAATTTATTTTCCTCCAATCTGTTAAATCTTATTCAGCGCATTTTTTATTCCACTATTTCTCTGTCGTCACTGTTTTGTTCTTCTTTATGTTCTGGAAATAAGCCTTGCGTGTTAGCTCCCGTCCTTTCTTTGTACTGCTGCATCAATAAGTAACGGATCTCCGATTCGCACCGTCGATCGATTCCCTCGTCACTGTGCCCAGACACACAAAACAGACTCGGCATCCGCTGTCGGCTGCTGGATGTAGACCCCGGAAGCCCAGATGCTCCGACTGCCGACAGGCTGACAGGTCGAACGGGCGAGGGAAGGCAGTCGCTGTCAAGATAAATTGGCCATACGGCACAGCGTGGCTGAGTGGGCAAATAGACTGAGAGTAGCGGGATCAGAAGAGAGTGAGATAAAAGAGCTCTGGCAGGTCGAACAGCGCGCCTCTAGTTATCTCCTCGATAAGCGAAGGACAGCACGAAAACGTTATCTTAGCGGAGCATTACAGGCATCAAGAAAAGTACTGGTGCCACTGCAATGGCGGATGACATGAATACTTACAAGCCGGAATGCTCTGATAGTTTGAGCCGCGGCAAGTCACACTGAGATACAGACGTGGGCTCGAGGCACACATTCATCGTCATGGTCGCGAGGGTATACTAACAACGTTAACACATTTTCCAACCATTGCCCGTATTGGTATGGGGCTGCAGAGAGTCGGCCAAAAGCAACCATGATATAAAATGTGGTCTGCAAGAGTATATTACTATTGAAACTAGCTCGTTTGCTTGTACCTCCGGAAAAAAGCTCATGAACATTTGATTCGAGCTGTGCCCCCCTGACAGAGCTAGGCCATATTAGGATATGTTACTAGGCTATACTAGGATATATTTAATAGGTCATAATAGGATATATTAAAATATATGTAGTCACATGCGATAAGGGTGTATTAGGCCAACAGTAGATATTTTTTCCCGTTGGTGATATGCACTGCTTATTTCGCGGAGGGCAGGGTATTGTATATTCGCAATGTCTCAGATCGACAACTAGTTGAACTTGGAGCTCGATGTTAGCTCTTCCTTTGCTGTCACCCACCGGGATATTTAAGCTCTACATACGGCGGGTCAGTCACTGTCGAAGTACAGTCGTGGTAGCCCCGTTTGGTTCTGCGGAACAGTGATGTCCGTCGGTATTATTCTGACGCAAGGGGTCAGCACTATAAGCGAATGGAAAGGTAGCGTGCCCAGTCATTTAAAAATTTTGGTTTCTCAGTGTGGGATAAAGTTACATTCCTCGCAACAGCAAATAGCTTGCAGTCATTACAGAAGAAAAACAGCGCAGCAAAAGACGGGAAGAGGAAATAAGGCGCGACGCACACAACGCTGAACTCACAAGTCGCGAGCAAGCTTGAGCACATGCTTGCTCGCCCGTATCACGCAGAGAGGATGCGTTTCAACTTGTACGCCTATCTGGCCATTCTTCATGCTCAAGCTTCCACATCAGGGCCAACCAATAATGGGAAGCAGTGGGGAAGATGCAGCCCGTGAGGTTTAATTTTACTCCAATTTCGTTATGTGGAATATAACGCCTCGAAGCTGCGTGTGTCCTGTGAGAACGTCGTAATGGAGGGATTCGGATTAATTTCGACCACCTGAGGTTCTTTAAGGTCCGCTAACTTCGTACGGAACTTGGGCATTTTGCATTACAGCTACCGCGAGATAAGGCCACCACATATGGCATTCCACTGGCCCTCTGTGGAGAGTCAAATTTAATAGACTAAAGCACACTGGATTTAATGGCTGCACCACTGTCAATGTGTGCCTGCACCATGAATCTGCGACTTTGCTCCATCGAAGCCGTGGAGTACGTCTTGGTCGAACACCTGGTGTTCTCGACATGTAGCAGTCTAATTCAAGGCGTCTTTAAAACTTATGCGCGGTGTTATTCGGAAGATATTTATGAAAGCGCATTAACTTCGGTTCTTTTCCTTCCGACGCTGTATATAGATGACTGCATTTGGCTTTCATTATTCTAAAAGGCACTTATGACATCTGCATGCACCGGAACAAAGCAATGTTTATTTTGTTGCGGTTTTCGCTTCCATCATCTGGCTTCAGGTACAGAAAAGAACTTCAAAGCCCCGGAATGCGAGGTGCAAATGTTTCAACTTAGCTGAAGATACAAAGCACATTCATAGACGCCTTTCATCTTTGGCGCATTTAGCAGCTAGAAAGAAATAGAGTCGATTGTACAAACACAGCACGGGAAAAGCAGTGAAACACGCGTTACGATTAATTTATTGTTGAGCTTTGTAAATGTTACATCGGCAGAAACATCCGGATTTCTCGGTTGTAATCTTCGTTTCTTATTTTCTGGAACAGCAAGACTGCGCAAGTGGTTAGTGCAGAACTATCCCAACATCTGCTCTTGGGATAGTTTCGGCGAGAGCCGTTGCTATCACCCGTTTTGTAAAGCTGTTAAATCTTACACAGAGGAGGACATAACCCCATAGAAAGAAAAAATAAACAAAAAGAAGGAGCCTCATCATGCATCAGTTTTATGATCACTTTTTGAGATAATTTACCTAACAATAATGCTACCGTCATCATTTTTCGTTGCTGCTTGAAATATCTGTCGCTATTACGAAGCGCAACAACTGACGACAGCGGCGAAAAGTGGCACTCATTTTAGGCGCACGTTTTGCCTTTGTTCAATCCGCAGAGCACAATGGCAGCCATTAGGGTTTGACGTGAACGAAATAAAAAAAAAACATCTGTATTTCAAAACTTCACTTTATCGCTCAGAGCTCCATCTGTCTAGACGCTGTAGCCAAATACAGTACCTAACCACTTTCTCACTACCTGTATCTGGGCTCTTAAAGCAACATTCGGCCATTGCTTCTGCAAAGATTGCGCACGCGTTATGCATTACTTTAGCTCCGCATACGCAGCTACTTCGCCTCCATGAACCGCCGTTTCTGTTAGGTTTGTTAGTATACCGAAGTTTCGCTGCTATCTGTGCATCTACGACGCTGCTACGCAGTGGCTTTTTCCTGTCAAAGGACCCCCTTCCAGCGAATGGCGTCGGGCGATTCTCAGGACCCAGATAGCTTGACAATGCAGGGAGCGGCTCCACAATAGAAAGGGGAGTCTATTCCCGACCATAGAGGGAAGGGATTTTCCCCTTAATCTATACCACTCCGCTGTGTCACACTAGCAGGGTCATGAGAATCGGCCGACGCCATTAGTTGGAAGGGGTTCCTTTGACGGGGAAAAGCCGCTGCTTTCTTAAGTTGTACCCGAGTAACGCGACCCCAGTTTCTTCATTTGTATGCGTTTGCGTGATTGCTGAAACGCGAAAGAGGCGCTGAGCATCTTAGGTCTTCATAGGGACGGCTGCTGAGTGGCCGCCACTGCATTACCATTCCGGCAACTGCTGTTGCAGTAATTAAGCGTCAAGCGTTGGCCTTTCTAAAACACGCCCTTTGCGCCTCAAGCCTACTTCGGTGTCGGGCGCTTGCGGATAAACAACACTAGTGTAAGATACGCTTATGGTTATAAATAACAAGGCGGCTGGCAAGCTCCCAGCGTTTTTGTGTACGGAAAGAAGTCTCAAGGACGGGACAACTCGTGACTTTAACGTCGGTCTGTAACGGACGCTTCCTGGAAAAGACATTGGCGTAGTTTCACATAAAATGACAGTTTGTGGAAGGTCAATTTTTGTGAAACGAGGGTTTCTTCGCTGGTTTGGTATGACGTGGTAATTTATTACCACCAGGTCCACAAGAAGGTTACAGTAGCAAAGTCGTTGCGACACACGCCATAAGCATAAACTTAGGCGACAAGCTCTTATTTATGACTTGTTCGACCCTGATCTGCTACAACCTGGTCGTAAATGGTAAACAACGTACCGATGTTCTCTGGAGCCAAGTCAGCCAATTAAAGTCGGCTCATTCGGATCAGTGACAGCTGCCGTTGGTTGCTGCGTTGTTCCGTTCGTGTCGCGAACATGTCTGAAAAATGCTACATATTTGTAGATATTACTTTATGCCACCAGACACACTGTCGCAATAAAAAACAGCAAGATGTAAAACAAGAGAAGAGTGCGTGAGTAATAAATCAATAAAACTTCGTGACACTGGCCATCTAAAAAAATATGTGAAATCGCTGCTACTGGTAGAAAATTGAGTGTGTGTGCACCTGGCCTGTCGGGAACTGCCGACAAAGAAAGAGGACAGAAAATTGACTGAGGTGACGGTGTTTTGTTCACCGTAAAAGCTTCGCACTGTGAGGAATCGACCTTGTGCTTGAATGTTGGGGAGGGTGCTAGCTTCTCACCTTATGACCGAGTCCCACGCTGATCAAGCTTCGCAACGGTTTAAAGCTAAGTATACTTGCCTCGCACTATTCAGACGCGGTAACGAGAACCGAGTGAAGTTGATACAATTAAATTCACAAGGCGAGTAAACAAACAAACAAAGCTAGCCCCTACTATAGCTTCTTTTATACATTGCCGAAGCGGAATCGTCCACCAAATGGCGTTCCCAATTTGTACACAGAAGCAAAAAGTCACTTCAGGTCGAACATTGAAAACGTTCATATCCCAATACCTTCATGCATCACGTATACAATATTATTGCCTTATAATTCATTAATTTCAGGTGCGCTATGGCGAGTGGCTCACGGATGCTCATAGCACTAGTAATAGCCACATCCGAGGGAAATGGGAGCACTATAATCCAAGATCTCCGCATTATCGCGGGCTGGTGTCAAAGCTGATAAGAGGCTTGGCCTCAATAAGATCAGCTCAAACCGTTGTCTGTTGGTGGTGCTTAATTTCCCGTATGCATCGTGCGAGATCTCCTATGAACAAACTTAACACGAGGGCTCAGCGCGACATTTATGAGGACAAGCGCTTGTTTGAAATCTGCTCTCTCAATAGCGAACGTTCTTAAACTCCTTGCAACACTTCTGACAGCATAAACATGAAAGAAAAGAAACGGTAACGCAAACGTACGCGTGCAGTCGTTCAGGGATATTTATTAGGCGCTTGTAAGTTTCTCCAGATTGCGACTAAGCTAACACGTCTAGATTCATCAAACCTCCTCCCACGCTCTTAGATGATCACGCGTCCTCCAGTTTTACTGTTTAATTCGATACAAGTGTACCGGGAGAAAGCCTTTGAAGAAAGTTTGTGTTTCACTTGCCGGTTCGTCCACTTAAGCAAGCCTTTGGTTTAGGTACTTACAAATAACAGTTCGTAACCGTCATTAAGGAAAGTGGTTCATTTCGATTCAAGGGGCTATCGCGGTGGCTCAGTGGTTGCGGCACTCTGCTGCTGACCCGAAAGACGCGGGTTTGATCCCGGCCGTGGCGTTCGAATTTCGATGGAGACGAAATTCTAGAGGCCCGTGTACTGTGCGATGTCAGTGCATGTTAAAGAACCCCAGGTGGTTGAAATTTCCGGAGCCCTTCACTACGGCATCCCTCATAACCCGAGTCGCTTTGGGACGTTAAACCCCATGAACCAAATCAAACCAAACTAATCACTTCGGTTCAACGCGCCGCTTTTAGAACTTTGCTTCAATCATTTCAGGTGAGTCTTAACGGGAAGGGGAGCAACTAGAGCGCATCGCTAGAAATTCAGTGACACGCTGTGTAATTCGCACACTCGATGATGAAATAAAGTATTTTAGTTGTTGTTGAGTTCCATAAACTTTTGACTGCGGGTGAATGCTATTGGACAAACGAGGGCGCAGCAAGCGCTTGTTTTATTGCTATGCATTGCTTGATGACAGTTTGCAATGCAACCATTTTGGGGGGACGAGACCGCCCTCATCTCACGCGACGCGAATGAACCCGCGCCGCCACCGACAACTAACGCGAGACCGCGCAGCTCGAGCAGAGCTTTGGTTCGAACCATCTCGAGGTAACTCATAAATACCCACTGGAGTGGACCTGAATCGCCGCTTTAAATTCAGTTTTTGTAGCCATTAAGTTGATGTGATACAGAGAAAGGCGTCTTCACAATAAAAGCTTCACAAATACCAGCCTTGCAAGATAAGGTCATGCAAGTAACCCATTTGTCGATATTTGTCTATAAGTTGCAATGTGACGCCACTGGTGCAACGGCGCCGACGCATTCAGACAAATGAGCAAGCGCCTCCCCCCCCCCCCCCCCCCCGAAACACACGCACAAAATAAAAATACAATACCAGTAAAACGAATGCGAACGGGCAGACGGTACGTTGGCTTCCCGACTGGTAATCTTGCACGTTCGATGTCAAAAAGTAGATAAGGGCTATGGCGCACAATGAAATGCTGAATGATTTTCTGAAGGCATTGTCATTAGTGCTATTCCTGGAAGCAACCACGAAGAAACGTAAGGTTTTGGCTTATGGTTTATGGGGGTTTAACGTCCGAAAGCGACTCAGGCTGTGAGAGACGCCGTAGTGAAGGGCTCCGGAAATTTCGACCACCTGGGGTTCTAACGTGCACTGACATCGCACAGCACACGGGCCTCTGGAATTTCGACACCATCGAAATTCGACCGCCGCTGCCGGGAGCAAACCCGTGTCTTTCGGGCCAGCAGCCGAGCGCCATAACCACTAAGCCACCGCGGCGGCAGAAACGTAAAAATTAGGTCTGACTGGAAAGACCGTAATTCGGCTGTTACAGAGAAAAATACGAATGTTTGTCTCAGCGTCGTTTTTATTGTTAATCCCGGCACTGTTTCTCGCTGTAACGCTGAAGTAGACATCGAGGAAGAGTGAGAGTGCAAAAAAAAAAGACAAGAAACAAAAGGAAAACCAGAGCGACTGAAAACCAGACACAAGGGCATTGCTTCCGTGCACGGCTTACAGGATTACTCTTGCCGCTCATGGGCTCCTATTCACTCAAAGCATCAGACGCGCGAAGCCTATTCATTCGCTTCCGCAGGCTTATTGTCGCCGGGAATGTGTTTGTCTGCTTGCTTGCGTGTTGAACCTGCTCGTTATGTTTTTATTTTGCGCCCCCTACATCCAATGGTAGTATTCTTTTCATGCTTTGGTTTGTTATTCGCAAACCCAGTCTCGCTGGTTGCTAACGGGGCTTCCTGCTAACGAGGAAAAAGTAGCTCATGGCCGTTGCGATGGAAGGGCTTTTGCAGATCTTGTATGTTCAGATAGGCCCCGCCAGATCGCTTTCTGTACGGCAGCTTGTATGCCCTTTGTTTCTTTTTCTTTTTTTTTAATGGACGCCACTGTACCCTGACGGTTCGGCCAATGTACACACATCCGGAACCGGCTTAGGCCATGTTCGCGTGGTTAGACTTCCTTTCGACACTGCGATCTTTGCTGAAAGAACGTTTTCACGACGCCGGTGCGATGCAAATACAGCGAGGAACTTCTTGTGAAAGCACGAATTCCTCTCTCCAGCACTCCTTTTAGCCATCGCGTGAAAGGGCGGGAATGGGAACGTCATGAAAGATTCATTTGCTGAGGAAAAAAAAGAAATGAACTAACTCATTCAAGCTTCTATGCCTGTTAAACGCGACCCCTGGTAAATAAATCAGTGTAGACAACTGGCTATCATTGCGAGTACGGCAAATAGCACATTTGTCGGTGTGCCTTCGTTTCACCATGTATCTTTGTTTTGCAAGCACGTAACTCATCTCCGGTTTTGTATTGCTCGGGTACGGCCTTTCTGTGCTTTCCTTGACCTAATAGTGAAGTGTCGTTCGCATCAACAAACACAGAAGAGTGTTTTCCTTTCGGTGACACTCCGGATTGCTTGATAAATCTGTACTAGCATTCTCACTTTAAATAGCAGATTTCTGTTTTATCTGCAGTGGCACCGGATAATTATGCGCAACTATGCATTTTTCATTATATTTATCCTGGTGGCTTTTTATCAAGAATAAAGCGATGGGCACACATTCGCCTGGTTTGCCTGGTTGTAGGATACCCTTTCACATCAGCGGAAGCACGTATGTGTACACTTTAATTCACTAGTACGCACCTGTCGGCGAACACCGCCAGTGTAACACAGAAAGGTTTTAAGGTTCAAAAACTCAACATACCGCTGGAATGTGCTGCCTCGCTCGCACTTCGGTGCTTTGACCCTTGGTCAATCCACGGATGGATTATCGGCGGGCTTGTATACCCGTGCGCGCGAGGACTGCAGGGTTCCGTAGGCACCCACGGGTATCGGCAAACTTAAGTGGACGATGCGGATCCTGGAATGCTCGGGCTGTTTGTGCGGAGCGCCTGCTTCGCAAGATATGCGCTCGGCGTTCTGTGAAATCGGTTTTTGTTTGTGTACCTTCATTCCAAAGAAAATAACGTTCGTTACCATCGGAGAAGCTGCCTTCCATGCAGCACACAGTAGCGCCATCACTACATGACTACGGAAGAAGGTGACGCCCTGCTTTAGGAAAGCAAACAACGAGCCATTCGCGCAATCGACTCTGTTCTCAATGCTCTTGCTTGTAAAAAAAAGGAACAGGAACTACCCTTCCCCAGATACTTATATTAGTGCAAATCAATGTAATCCTTTCACTGCAGATTAAAAGCTTACTCAGTCACAGTAGTCTTGCAGTGTTCGTTACAGAAATGCACAGCCAACAGTGTATCTCAAGCGTCAGGAAAGGAGCCGCTGGCGGTGTGACAAGTTCGCGGCTAAGTCTCCCTTCGGTTCTCGCAAAGCATGTAGCATGATTGACGAGAATTGTTGCACAGTAAGAGGAACAAAGGCCTTACTTTGCCTATCGCTCTTTCTTTCTGTATGGTTTCTTCTTTTCTTTCCACAACGCCTCTTGACTAGCCTTTAGCATTTCCTGTTGCAAGTATAGTAACACAGTGAAACATTGTTTGGTTTGGTTTATGGGGATTTAACGTCCCAGAGCTACTCAGGCTATGAGAGACGCCGTAGTGAAGGGCTCCGGAAATTTCGACCACCTGGGGTTCTTTAACGTGCATTGACATTGCACAGTACACGCGACCCTAGAATTTCGCCTCCATCGAAATTCGACCGCCGCGGCCGGGATCGAACCCGCGTCTTTCGGGCCGGCAGCCGAGCGCCGTAACCACTCAGCCACCACGGCGGCATAGTGAAACATTGCACCAATGCTAAGAGACAGGAGGCGAATGAAGAGCAGGTAAGTAGTCTCTTTGTGCTGGTACCCTGTTTTGTTGTGTTAAAGCCACCAACTAGGCCAGCTGTGCGGTCTTAGTAAATACAGTATTTTCATGTGTAGCTTTTCACTGGCCTTGTTATTTCCTCAACAGGGGGTCGCTGGGGCCGCCTGTTGGTCAGCCCTCGACTCTCATCGACTTTTTTGTTTTCCTTCCTGAAATAAATAAAATAGAGTGCACTAAATATGGTTTAAACTGGGTGCAAATGTAGTGCAATAGTGTAGCGTAATATTCAGTGCATTGTGCGCATTTTGCTACCCAATTTTACAAGAATGCTATAATCATTTTAGGAAGTTTGGTTTTATGTCTGTAGCCTGAGGTATTGTTAATGTGAATTTCTGTGCAGTTTGCCAAGCGCTTCCAATCGAGCTCTTCTAAGCCCGCGCCCGTACAAAGCGATTTGTTCTTTTTAAAAGCCCGTTACAATACGGTAATGGAAGATATTACAGAGCAAGCTGCGGTGTAATGAGGCGGATGCCGGACGCAGCGTTGTTCAGAGTCCGCCGTGCCCTGCGGCGCCTGCAGAGCATTCAGTGAGGCGAGGATGTACGGGTATCAAGCTCCATGCGACAGTTCTATTAACGTTGTGCTACTTGGTTGATTGCTGATTGCGGAACGAGAGGCCATCAGCGCAGCGATCGCTCCGCGTGGACTCTGAGCGCTGACTGCTCTCAATCTAGAGTGTACTGAGCGAATCCCCGTCATTATAGCCTTGAAATTTGAACCTGCAAAGGCACAAAACTTAGAATCCGTGGGATTGCCTGCGCGCTCGCACGTCTCATCTTGTTGCAGGCATAAACATATAGAGTGTCCTGAATTATGAAGGGTGTCATCTGTGAAGGTCTCGTATACAGCCGCGAAATTGGCCCACTGTGTGCACCTGCACTTCATATTGAGTGCAGGGAATATTGTTGCCATCAGGAAGCGTGTGTGAAATGCCCTTCTCTCCTCCTATATTTTCCCTCTTCCTTGTCACCAGGCTTGAAATGAATATCTGGAATTTTTCTTCTTCTCTGTCGTTTGTGTATCGATCGCTTTCTGAGCAATGCATGGCCAAAACCATAAGCAGCCACGGGGCAGAGCCTTCCTCCTAAGAGATTTATGTTCTCTCATTTCCAATGTGAAACGCAATAAAACTTTAGCATTCACTTAACTATTACTCCATAATTATGTGTAATATAAGCGCAGTTCTTCCTGTTTTCTAACCAGTTTTCCTCTTTGCGTATAATATACAAATAGTCCTTTTCAGCCGGGAAATAATCTAAATATGTATCGTTTTGTGTAATGTCGTTTTTCGCTTTCATATTATAGGGCCTGTACGTCTATACCTCGTATCTGCCTAACGCGGGCGAACAATCACAGGAAAGCGCGCGCCGTGACGATGCTCCGCCATGACCCTTTGATATTTGTTGTCAAGCATCGAACGCGAGCAGCTTACATCATGCTACGCGGCAAGCGGCCTATAGCTCTGCGTTGGCTCTGCCGACTCTCCACCGATGCCCATAGCAACGCTTGAAAAATGGGGCATTGTTCATACGCCGACGGGAGCAAGGCAAATGCGGACTGCGCTCTACGCACTTCGCACGCCCGTGCCGTGCTACCGCATGTAGCGCGTTTTCGCCCATTTCCGAGACCATGTTCAAGTTCATTCTTGCACTGTGCCCTACGTTTCCCCTTTGTGATCGTTCTGTTCGCCGCACGTAGTCGGGGGTGGAATTGACAAAGAAGCTACCTCATTCATAAACACAATTTGATCGGCCACTACACGAGCGCCAGCCAAAAGCCATAGACAGCACTGTGAAGGCCAAATCACGATACCTAACGAGGGGGGTAGGAGAGAGAACTTTAATTTCTGAGGGCTTCTCGAGCATAGTGGCTGGTCAGAAACTGCATCGTACAAGTGAAAACATTTGTCAGTCAGCTCCATTCGTTAAGGAAAGAAAGATAATAACTTGCTTGCTCATTGTCAACCTATTCGAAAGATAAGGTCAAGGCAAGCCAAGGCACGCCATGAGCAAGTATTGCACCGCCAAAGCGCGTCGTGTAGGAAAAGTTTTTCACATTTTGTTTTAATTTTTTGTGGAGCAGACACATGATGCGAACTATGGACATTGCAAAGTTTCTTGCCTAAGTCGATTCACGGCGGCGGATGCAGCTGACATGAAAACGCTACCACGGGTAGGGAACCTTGTGCGCACTCCTGCTATGTATTGCGTTCGAAACATCAGTATTTGTGAACAAAAATGAAGAGCTTCCCGGAGCGTCGCTTGCAGCTAACTCAGTTTGCAATCGTATCGTTCGATCCAAAACGTGCACATGATGAGCATACCGAACCTCGCTCCTTCCTGTTTTTTTTTTTGTTGTTCGAAACTTCGTTGCTTCTCCTGAATCGACTTTCTCGCGTCCTCGCTACTTGTACTTTCCCTCTCGTTTCGCTAACTTCGTCAGCGAGGAACAACGCTGCCGCATCACATCAAATCAGGGCGCTCTTATACAGATCAGAACATGCCGGCCACTCGACTCACAGTAGAAATCCGGGCAATAATCTGGTCGTTGACCTGATAAAGAGGAGCGGAGACTCCGTACGTCTGACTCTGGCTATAAAACAAGCACTCTTCGTGTGCACGAGTGCTTCGCTATCGTACAACGGCGCTGATGAAGTGCTCAGCGCAGTCAGACAGGTTCTAGTCGCCTTGAAGTATTCTCCGCCCGCGCGTACACTATTCTACAGCCTTGCGGAGACATGCTTTCATATTAACAGTGAACAGAATGCGAATCATAACTTTCGTATCAGTATATAGGTGCAGTACACGGTGCGAGTGGAGCTGCCATCGTACTGCTGGAACATTACCTTGGTTACGGCGCTTTTCACAGCACTGCGTTTTGGCACTCAGTAGTTAATAAGGCACAATGTAAGAAACTTTGCGCTAGAGATGAATGGCGGAGTTGAGGGCGCACGAAAGACGTGATACAAGGGCACAGATTTATCCACAGAATAAAACGACGGAAATGATGATGACGATAATCCTTTTGTATAAAGATTGACTCCTTGGCCTATACTATCTGTTCACGTTGGGGGATAAAAGTGTAAGAGGGTACGAAGCCAGCCACCGAGGAGTGCCGCCGCAGTCCACACCATGCGGAGGATGCCTGAATCTGCCGCGAAGGCGAACAGCGTCCTTGGGACGCGTCAATAAATGCCCACCCCCCGATAACCGTGGAAATGAAGGAAAATATACCGGAGATACTCTGTTCCCGAACATTTTACCGCATGAAAAATGTCAAAACTTTCTTTCGTTCTTTTTCTTTTTTAATTTTTATTGTTCCTCAAATAACACCTCACATCTCATCGACCACCAGGTGACGCCGGTTACCGGTTTCGACATGCTGCGCAGATGCCCTTAACCCCGAAGAAAGCCCCTCATGCTGTAGTTTCTCATCTCGATTACCGAGAGACTAAAGAAAATGAATCAGGGTAAGGAGATGCTGTTTCTGCTTAGCGGGATGACCAGAATGAGACCCTGAAAACTCTATCGCTGCCCTATATAGCAAGAGCCATATAGGCAGCCCTGCTTTGCCCGCCCCAGTGGCTAAATAACCTGGAGCAAAGGGAGAACCTCGACCCCAAAGACGTCCTGGCATATGTACTAGAGACAGCATGCGTGACGTTTGCGATGTCGGCAGAATGCACCAGAAGAGACTTGGTCACTAGCACTTTGGTTGGACCGTAGCTCTTTTAAGGCAGTCGCGGAAGGCGGACTCGTTATGGGAGCCCACCACTGATACAAAAATAAGCGGTACACTTAATCTCCACCTTAAGGGTATCTCGTGGCAGCGGTAGCGATTATTTTCTATTTTTAGTACCTGTTCTAATGAAACACATCATTAGCATAGTTCAGTAGGCATACCAGACCATGTGATGCACCACAAGACACCCAAGGTCTCTTTTTAACCAAGACGATCGAACGTGTCTTGGGCCTAGGTGTGTGTCTGACTCGCAACCAAAGGATCATGGCTGCGATTCGCAACTAATTACCGAAATTTCCTTTTAAGCACGATTAATTTACTTTCGATCTTTACGTGTGATAACGACATTTGAGTCACGCTACAACCTCGTTATCACAATTTAAATGAAGTTTTAATAATTTCCATTCCACAACTCAACGTGTGACGTCATGACCTTTTCGTTATTCAGGATTTTCTCGACATCTCAACGCCAACGCCCCCAACTACACGGCGGTTTTTCTGCTGAAAGGAGCTTAACGCTGTCGCGTAAAACGGCCATTTCAAAGCTGAAGAACGCTGTTTCGAAGGCTACTATGTTTGATTTGTTCACGCCAGCTCGCTCTAGTGGGAAATGAACAGGACGGGCGCTAATCCTGCGTACGTCCTGTCTTCTCTACGTTACTGTCCTTGGTTCGCGCTGTCGCAAGTATGAACCAACAAGCTCAGAAGCATGTATACCTGTAAGCAAGCGTAATAAAACTGCGCAGAAAAGTTCAGTGCAAAGGCAGCACACGCCGGCTCCCTGGGCGGTAGCCACGGTGGAACCAAGCCAATAGCCGACCGCGATATTCGGGGAAAATTTGTCGCCGGGATTAGCGTGCCGATAGTAGCGTTGTGGTGCGGATAACAAAACATGGCTAATGTTATACGTGACCTCTACCCATAATCGTTAGTATCGCAGTGCAGCTTCCTTTTCATTAATGCGTAAACTTATGACATAGCAAGTGGAAGTTAGGGACACGTTCATACCTGCTGGCGATAAAAACGACTTGAAAACAGAAGCGTTTCCAAGACAAAAAGATTACGACTTTACGGCCACTTATTTGGAGGACAAGCTGTTCTGAGACGAATTAGTGTAATAGTCTATGATAACATTTTGCGCGCTTACAAATGAAAAGATAATCTTCACAGAGGCGGAAATTTATAGGGAAAGTGAAATATCATGTTCCAAATCCCCGCAAGCCCATTGACGGATTAAGGACAGTTGCCGGGCCAGTTGGTACATGATCTCACCGAAAAACAGCGCGCTTACACGGGACAAGAGAAAGGAGACACGCACACACACAGCGCTGACTTACAACTGCAGTTGTAAGTCAGCGCTGTGTATGTGCGTGTCTCCTTTCTCGTGTCCCGTGTAAGCGCGCTGTTTTTCGGTGAGACCATTGACGGACTCAGTCAACGAATATTTAGACCTTGCCCTAGTGTAATTCAATAACTCGTCCATCTCAGAAGCCGTGCGTTCGGCATATCGGGTTGAGGAAGTCCGTTGTTGCTTGACGCACCAGCATGATTCTTAAGACGACGCGGCCGGAGTTTCCAGTGATCGCTTCCAGGAACGCTCGAATCAGCTCACCGCCAGTGCCACAACAATGATTTACAAGAGAGGTATTCGATGTTCAGCGTTTGTCAAAACTACACAGCCCGGTAGTTTTCTTTCAAGCCATGTGGTGGAACTCTTTAGCACCCCTAGAGTTTACAAGCTTGGGACAAAATTTTCTCTCACCCTCCAGTGATTTAGAAAGCCGAGAACATAAGCGAGCTACATGGAATGACCCAGAGCCAAACTGGATGAACTATAAGTTTTAATGCGAGTCATTCTTTAGCTACCGCACAGAGATTTCTGAGTGTATGTATCCATAAGAGTTGTCAGGTTTGGCTAACTTGTGCCAAAATGGCTACTTTTGGGAAGCCTTGGCTACAAAATATTCGAGCTTATTTCATCAGCAATGCTTCATCAGGCGCCATATTTCATCAGGCGCCGTTTTCGGCTCCTTTTGACATCTTGGCTGTAGGTTGGCTACTTTTCTTGCTGCTTTTACGATTTTTGCGGCTCTTTTGTTGAGTTTAGGACCTGGCAACCTTGCACTATTTCTCCATAGCCATCCCCGGCCGGAAACGGTAACCCATGGCCTACCACTCTCCCCGGTTAAAAAATCGCTCCTGTGCCACCGCTAAGGCCCGTGGCGATCCCCGTACAGGGTTAATCAAAAGTTCCCAGGCTAAAGGGACTGCTTTTCTTCGGTATATCCTGGCACTTCAGACGCCGATAAAGCTATTAAGGTTCTAAGTGGATAGAGCTATGCTTCTTTTACCTTCTACATATATTTCGAGCTTCCCGGGAGTATACTGCTCAGAACAAAACAAAAGAACTGTAGCGCGACCAAGACGAACACAAGACAGAGGCACACAGGACTAGCGCTAAACTTCATCTAACTTTATTCACCGATAGCGCAGCAAATATAAGGAAAAAACCCCGATCACGTGCAGACACCATGTCACATACACCACTATTAACAGAACCGTTCAAGATATGCCATCTCCGATTTGTATGAATTCACAGACGTATCGCTAACACAATATACGCCTCTCTTCCTTATATGAAATGCCTCCAGTAGTTCCCTTGCCCTAGTATCTTTGCTTTTGCCCAAAATCTTTATCTCATGAAAGCGTGGTTGACAGTCAGAACACTCAGTGCAGTGCTGAGGAAGATGCGCACCACTTAGGTCTTTCAGTGAGCGCGCGTGCTCACCTGCCCTTTCATTTATGCACCGCCCTGTTTGGCCCACATAGACCTTCCCGCATGACAGCGGTATCTGATAAACCACCCCGATGCAGCAATCCGTAAACTTCTTTGCATGCCTGACGCGGCAACCACTCTTGTCTTTGCTCGCAATTCGCGCGCAGAGCTGTGCCATCTTGCGTGGGGCCGAGAAGGCAACCGGCACGCCATGTTTGTTAGCCACTTTTTTCAAGTGGTGGGCTACCTTGTGCACATATGGCACAACCTCCGGTTTGACAGCCGTTTCTCTGCTGACACATGGTTGCTACAACTTGATGGTTTTTATCTTCTGTAAGAGGGCTTCAGCAACCGCTGTGATGACAGTGCCTGGGAACCCTGCCGAAAGTAATCTGCCAACCTGCGTGTCATAGCTCCGTTGCATAGTATGACAGCACGATTTCATGAGAGCCGATTCAAGGCAAAGCTTGGCAATGGCGCGTTTCACTGTTTTCGACTGAGCCGAAGCATACGGTAGTAACTGCTTCTGTGCTCGCGGTGCGTATTGCCAACATGCATGATGTACACCCACATTGATATTTATGTCTAAGAACTGTAAAGAACCCCGCACAGGCAGCTCATGCGTGAACCTCAGTCCCCCTCCCATATCTTTAAAGGTATTTAACACAGTGCTCACAGCATCTGTGTACGTCAACTCATTCTGTTTTTTAAAAACTACCAGGAAGTCGTCAACATACCTAAAAACTTTCAGAACCCCCTTCCCCGTTAAACTTAGTTCAAGGGCGCGGTCAATAGATGTTAGTAAGTACAGGCGCTACGCAGGATCCAATGCCGATCCCTTGTCTTTGGCGATAAAATTTGTTGCGGTAAGAGACAAACGTCACACTGAGGTAAAATTCAAGCATCCTCATAAAATTATCTATTGAAACCCCTGAGGAGTTCTGAAATTGAACAGCGCCGCTCTCTTCTATAGCAACTCTTACAGCTACAAACAACTCACTGTGGGGCACCGAATAAAATAAATCTTCAACATCCACAGAAAACACATAACCAATGGAAGCATTTCCTTCTAGAAACCTAATAACATCTTTTGAACTGTTAGTATGAAAAGGATCAGATACAGATAGATGACTTAGGTGCTTTTGCAGGTATCTGCTTAGATTAAGCTGCCACGTTTCCGTCTCGCTAACCACGGATCTAAAAGGCACTGACGGTTTATGCGTTTTCGCGGTAAAAAACACCGTAAGCGCATTTTTTTTACTGTTCGTGATGCTACTCGCTAGTTTGTCCAATTTTAAGTCCTTGCACATCTGGGCTGCCTTGCCTTTCACTCTCACGGCGCTGGCTTTCACCGGAACAAAGTTCTTGGCAATAGCTTCACCGGCTCTGACACCAAACTCTTCCTCGGTGAACACCACAAATCCGCCCTCCTTGTCGGCTTGGAGAAGCTGGAGGCTGTTTTCCCTGAAGTAGGACACTATTTTCGTCATGGTATACTTGTTAGCCCTTTTGCCGCTGTTGCACGTCGATCTTGCTAACGCATCCACTCCATCCAGTAGGCATCTTGCCTTGTTTTCTTCAGAAGTCTTTCCTGCTATACGCCTATTCAAGGCAAGGAACTCATGTGCTTCAACATGCGGCTCATGGCTAAACTTCGGTCCTTTGCTCAAAACTTGGTTTACTTCACTAGGAAGTTCAACTTCTCCCACAATAGTCACCGGAGTCTTTGCCTGCGTCTTGCTCTTCGTCGCAGCAGTCCGCATCACTTGGTTGAGTGTGTGGGCCCACCAAAACTCCGTCATTCTTCCAATGAGGCGGCGAATTGCTTGGTGCTTGCTCTCTGCTAGCCATCTCGGATCCATACTGTAGCATATTGTGCGCACATAGTCTTCGCATCTTCTAATCTGTCGCCACAGCTGATCTTTCAAAAATCTGCACAACCGCTTCAGAAGACCTAACGGAGGCTGCAAGTAACCAAAAAGTGCACTCACTTCCCTAGGTATGATATCCTTTCGAAGGCAAAAGGTAATGTATCTTGCCCGACACGTTGACGCAATGATGATGGAGACAAAGGCATCTAGCTGAGAAGAAGAAGACAAGAAGTCACATACAAAAGGGCCCTGAGCTTTTGAAAGATGGTTTAGAAGAACTTTTTGTTGGGCTAGATGGTGCATACTGTAACAAAAGAACTGTAGCGCGACCAAGACGAACACAAGACAGAGGCACACAGGACTAGCGCTAAACTTCATCTAACTTTCATGAGATAAAGATTTTGGGCAAAAGCAAAGATACTAGGGCAAGGGAACTACTGGAGGCATTTCATATAAGGAAGAGAGGCGTATATTGTGTTAGCGATACGTCTGTGAATTCATACAAATCGGAGATGGCATATCTTGAACGGTTCTGTTAATAGTGGTGTATGTGACATGGTGTCTGCACGTGATCGGGGTTTTTTCCTTATATTTGCTGCGCTATCGGTGAATAAAGTTAGATGAAGTTTAGCGCTAGTCCTGTGTGCCTCTGTCTTGTGTTCGTCTTGGTCGCGCTACAGTTCTTTTGTTACAGTATGCACCATCACCATCTAGCCCAACAAAAAGTTCTAATACTGCTCAGAAGCAGACACTGCGGCTTGACAGCTTTTGACCGACTCTGTACGTGGCCGATCATATGACCGGCGCGCCGGCGCTCGCGGGTTGTGTCACTCGTTGCGTCAGATGAGCGGACCCTCACAAGCGACCGCCACCCTTAGAAGGGGGAACTGCTTGAAAGAAAATGTTTACGTGCAGCCCCCAAGCGCTGCCGACACTCAACGAAGAAAGACGATGCGAAGTAACGCCCACAACAGATGCGGGAAGGCGAGCGACCTTCGCTAATACGCAGCGAAAGCTGAGAGTCAACGGCGCCTACAACAGATGCGGAAAGCCGCCCGCCAACGGCGCGCCCGCGAATCCACCGAGAAACACGAGACCAGTTAGGCGTCATAGTGCGCCAGAACGGCTGGGCCGATGCCTACTTTGCGAGGCAACTTATGCAAGACAAGTTCGGAGTGTGTACGATGGACTGTGGTTTACGTCGGAAAGATCTACACTACGAGTTACTCTCACTGCGTCCTCGTATTTGTAGTGAGATGCATCACGACGAATGCACTCACACTTCGTCTACAACAAGCATAGTGGTGCCTGCAACATTTTCAAGCCGCCCTTTCTGACAAGGGCTGTACGAGCTGCATTTTGCTGCTATGAAGAGCAGTTGCATGCAAGCAGCTGTTGTTATTGTTTCCAGTGGTTGCCCAATCACAATTGCAGCTGACGCGAACGTAGACTACGGCTCCCTTCGATAAGAAATTCACTTGCATCTGGTCTATTTCATTCTGTAATGAGAATTATCAGCTGTACAGCTGTGCGACAGATTCAATTAGTGGGGTATATTGCTCTTTTTAAATGGAGACTGACGCGCGCACGCACACAGGCACAAATACTTTCCCATAAAAAAAAAAAGCAGCCGGGAGTAGCTGCTTCGCCGGTCCATCACGCAGAATACAACGAATCGAAAAAAAGCCTCAATGCTTTCTCTGCTCCGATAACACTGTAAAACTATCGGTAAAAAGCACCGGCAAACCTGCATGTGGCATCCTTCCTTTCACTTGACCGTCGTGCAAAATCTGTGCATTCTCTTTCTTGCGAACTGCATGCTCTCGCGGCAACCACGTGCTTCATGCACTCTTCACCTTTGAAGGCCCAACGAGCGGGTAGACCGCACACTACTTCGTGCCTGTGCAAGTATCGGAATCGCGCATATTCGTCAGTTTCGAGAAGCACGCTGTCTCAGCAGCAGAATTTGCCCGACGCAACCGAGCTCGGCAATGTTCGTAGCAGTTGACAGACCTCCGCCTCATTCCCTGCATTTCCGCGTGACCTGTTCTGGCTAGGAACGAATAAACACCACATTTACCCGAGCGTAGCGCGACCACGAGTGAAAAGGGAGAGTCACTTTCGCAAGCGCTGACCGTTACGAGCTAAAAAAGAAACTCTGGTTACATTCTAGTAAATACGGTACTGCTCGGATGCTCGTAAAAACACGCCGGTGCAGCGTCCAAACATCCGTGCCAAATAAAAAGAACAGAACTCACCGCTTACGCCGGCGCCTATGACGATTACGGGCTGGTTCCCGCTATCAGCCATGGCTCGTCGCTGCCGAGTGAGCGTCGTCAGCTCGTCCGCACCGCCGCGAAAGCCTCACGCGCACCGCACGACGCCGAGAGCGGCAGTGGATCGCGGGAGCTTCCGCCCCGGCGTTGGGTAGGCACGGCCGCCGACCCTCCCCCTCGGACCCTCGCCTCGGCCGCGGCCGAGCGGAGTTCGGGAATCTGCGCCGGCTCCTCAAGCGGCGCCTGCCGGAGCTAGCACGAGTGATGGGCTCACATTGTGTCTCCCTCTGCCTTTCATTGTTCAGCAACAACGACGACAACATTGACTATGAGCGGCGGCAGGGCGCTTGTCGTTTGCTTTTCGAGCGTGCTTCGACAGCGAGCTCCGTGGCGGAAACGCGCGAATCCGATGTGTCTTCAGGGAATTAATGAGCGTGGGGGCATGCGCGGAGAAGAGTAGCTTCTAAAAAGAATAGAAATGAAAAACAACTACACTTCGCACCCATCATAGGCACCGAGGAACTAAAAGGCAACAGGTTTATTATTATTTTTAACGCAGCTAGTATCGCGAAAGACACAGGTGGGCCTTGTAGTTACCTTAAATTAAAGCGAAACGAATTTACCCTCACTTTACGGCGATGACTATGACCGTTTTCTCGCTAATAATATTGCAGACTAAGAAAAAAAAACTGCAGAAAATTACGAGTTCACAAGAGTAAGGAGTAGACGGGACGACGCTAGAAACGCAACTGAATTTTATTCGATGAAAATTGTCTCAACAGAGCCGGTGCGCGCACGCGCGTAAGCAACAACGCCCACAACAAATATATAACGAAAAAAAAATGATAGTGCAGGTCTGTTATCTCGCAAGTGACCAACTATGTCCCATTCATGAAATGGTATTCTGTTGAAGTAAAACAGACCGAGCTGTCGCGTAATCATGCACCAACTGGCCCATCAAGCTAGGCTTGTTCAAATAATGTAGACAAAGGAGAGAAAAAAAAAAACAACAGATAGAAGGAATTTAAGACCACTACGGATGAACAGGAACCAAATCGACCTATCCCGCATAATAGTGCATAAGTCTTAGTGCGGCTCACATTTCGCAGGCTGTTGAAAATAGGGAACAAGTAGCTAACCGCACTTGTGAACCAGTTATACATACTACACATGTTTTAGATTTGGCCTTATTGGAAAACTATGAACGTCCAGGCTATCGCGTCAGAAAAAAAAATATTTAGGCGTGTCGTGTGCGCGTTCCGTTCTGTCATTCCTTCGTCCTTAGCACGATACCGAGCAATACAGCGTTTGCATACGGGAGAGGGAATGCACTCCGTAAATCCATGCGGTGCGCTCAGATGCTCTCATTCATGAGGGCAGCCGTGTGTATTAACTCTTAAAAATGCTTTTGTTGCAAGCTATGTAAAGGCACGTTAGCAAGCGTTCGTTAACCTTAACGTGCTCGAAAGGTGCGTCGCGCAGGAAACAGCAACATCTGGCAGTTTCACAGGCAATGATTCATCGCAAATCGCGCGCCCCATATATTACGCAAAGAGCAGATGGTGTCTAAGTACCACATGCCATGCACGAGCGCTCTTCACAAGATCTACCAGCGCCGCACTCACCGTGTTGCTCTTTAGGATCATAACCGTTGGCAAGATGAACCTCACGTGAGTCGAATCCGCGCTGCATATCATGCACAAACAACTAATACGGGAAGTGCCACATCGTTAACTTGACTTCTTCGTACTGCCGCGCACCAGTGTTTGCTCATGTGTGACCCACGGTAGGCTCAACGCAATTTTGGGAGAGGGCGGTCATGTGTCCAGGGGAATCTTCCCCAGGGTGGAGTAGATTTGTAATAAAGGAGTAATTAAGCATTGGAAAGCTATACAGCTTTATCAGAAACGTCACAGTTAAAGAAAAATTCTTCTTGCTCCGGGGTTCGAACCCGGGACCACTGCTTCACCGGAGCAGTCACTGTGCCAGCTGAGCTAACCGGGACTGCAAGAGCGAAAGATTCGCTTTCGTTCCACCATAAGCTTGCCGTCCCTCATTTATTCTGACCAGTTCAGCTCTGCCTGCCTATGCTGGAGAAGGAATTTCCTGGAATTCAATTTCTGCCTTTCTTTTGTCGTCCGTCTCCCGCGGCCGCAAACATCTCTAGCCATCTCAGTGTCTAGGGCAAATGCAAATGCCGAAAGTGACAATGTCAGCGGTGTCGGTCTCACCGAAGACAAGGGCGGAAACTGACTGGTTTCAGTACGGATTGGCAGCGTTCTCGACTACGGCGAACACACAGGATGCTCGGCGCTCATCTTTCGCCGCGAGCGTTTGTTTTTGCGACTTCCTGTACCAGCGAAGATTCCAGGTGGCGGCGGACCGCAGAGCTGACACAACAACGCTATTCTCAGTGACGGAATCATGCCCCTGCCACCGATCGACGTCGAGGATTGCAAAAGGCCCCGTGTGTTCGACGGGGGCGGTCACCGTGTGTTTCGTCCGTGTTTTCTTTCTTTTTTCTGCAGGAGAGCTGGCTTCAGCGTGTTTGTTCAAGGATGTAGTCTCAACATGTCTGCCATTGGTATTCGCAGTCATTTTTTGCAAACCGCTGAAAGGCAGGCACATCAAATGAACCATATTGCAGGTAGTTCCCGAACGGAACGCCCTGAGGACCCACGTAAGCTTTTCTTCTTTCTCTCCATGTGCACATAGCTGAACTAAGATCTCTATTAGACAAATAGCGTAGAAATATACAACTGTCTTCCTGCTGATGCAGTAAAAAAAAAAAGAAATCACAAAAAGGATTGCGTAGCGGGAGTTGATTCTTTTATTTTTACGTTTAAAATGAACTTTTCAGCAACCACTGAATGTGTTGGTTCCGCCCCGTTGCTACAAAGAAAAATGATGAAACAGCAGTGGCGACCAAGTTCAAGGCTATACTGAAACACACAAGCAAACAAGTACCATACAGTGCTAAAAAAAGAAAGAAAAGTCGATGACGATCCTAAACTTGCATTACGAGAAAAATGAAAGCAGATCCGAGCAACCCAGGTGAGGACAAATATACACACTATGTGTCTCACAAACCGTTAAGTCCTTATATGCCAGTCATGAAACGAAGAAACGAAATAACGAGAGAAAGCCGCTCACTTGTACCACCGCGCATCGGCCCTGTCTGCACCGTGGTGTAGCATACACAAATTCTCCTGAGCTGCGTCACTAATGTGCTTGAGCCGTGACTTTGTGGGTGCCAAAAATGAATGCTAGAAACGACTTGTGATGAAGAATAGTCTCAGAGGTATCATTCTGTCTCGACGGTAATCTCTTATAGACGAGTGAATCAGAAAATCGCGAAGTTCAGCTAATAATTGCGCTTATGTGCCGGTAGCAACACGTGGCGCCCGCCTGAGAGCATTTTAAGCGCGCAGAAGGGACCAATAGGAAAGCGAAAGCATCAGAATTTTTTTTCAAGTTGCAATAGCTTGCTGCAGCGTTCATCTATTGCGTCTAAGACGATATTTTTGAGCAATTCTCCGCAAGTGTCCGTTTTATTTTTGACGGGAGACGTAATACACACAGCAGTCATTATTCGTGGAAACATTGAAACCACTATATATGAGCCCGGTAACGTGCAAAGCAATGTACTTGTAAAGATCTTCTAGCGTAGTAAATTTATATTTACTGCGAAAACTCAAACCTGAAACAGTCTGGAAACCATAAACCCGAAGGGATATTTGCGGGTTTATCGCGTAAGTGCCGCATCGCCCTGAAAGTACAAAAGCAAGAGCACTTGAAAAATAGATCAACACACCCATAAACAGCTTACAAGCGCGCGGTCTGTTTTGTTTGTATTTATTTTTTGATATTTCGGTTCATCAGTTCAGCAGGGGCGTTGCCTTATTGTTTTTGTCACGCAGGACGAGTGGAATGACGTATATACGTGTCGCGCGAAAGGACCAGTTTTTTGATCATGAAAGGCTATGACCACACGAGCGAAACTCTACGCAATTCCAGGTGGCGCTTTCAAAAATCCAGAGTACACGTGAAATATTTATATGTGTTCGCGCTTAACATGCGACCTGTGTGGCTTTTCACTCTCTTTTGTGCCACGTGCATCACTGTAATGCCCAGATAATAAAAGTTGTAAGATAAATCTTATGTATTTCCGGCCTTTCGTCATTACGCGGCTCTACAAGGAGGAAAGAAAAAAAAGGTTTAGGTTTCAGGTTTATGGGTGTTTAACGTCGCAAAGCGGCTCAGACTATGAGATACGCCGTAGTGAAGGGCTCCGGAAATTCCTGGGGTTCTTTAACGTATAGTGGTGAGCAGCCCTGTCTAGAGCACGCCGACGGTGCTCAGCGGTGCAAGTCAGTGCCATCTAACCTTAAGCTCTGGGTTCGAGTTATGCGTCCCGTGAGCATGAGCGGCCAAAATAAAGCGGTACATGCTCGTGGGTTCTCGGCACCCTTTCCGTTCAGTGCTTGCGCTTCACGCCGCCAGGGCTGCGCTGCGGCTTCACGTCCGATATCGGAGACCCTGACTCGAACTCTCTTCTCTCTCGTCGGTAAAAATTTGCCGGAGAAATTTCGCTGTTCCCATCGGCAGAAAATGTCATTTTCCTGTGCATATGACATAACTGTCATATACTTTATATACTGACTTCGTGTTATGTGCCCTCTGATGGATATAAGTGCTGTGCCTTTCTACAGCTGGAGTTCTAACTCCATGGCTTACAGCGTCGCCACTAGCGTCTTGGTTGTTTCGCATTACTATCCGTTTTGTACAAATTCAAACAAATTGCGAAGAAGCCAACATCTCGCATCCGATCCGCTCTTTGTGGTGTCCGGCCTATCGCCGCAGTCGTTAATGCGCAGGCGCGCAAAACGAATGAAAGGCGTGCGCCGCTGCCTGCTCGCGGGCTTACCTCAACCAGCCACGCACCGACGAACATGTGGCAATAAACGTCGCTTCGCCCCCTGGAAAATTGCCTGCTCCTTCGCATGAACCACGCAACACAACACTATTTGTATTTGATTCGGTTTTGAAAAAGCACTACTCGCACAACCCTACTTATTACCCACATCGGTTAAGTGAGAGCGGGCCTGCAGCCGCCCTGAGCCTGTCACTCTGTCCTTTTTTTTTTTTACTGCATCAATTTTCTCCCAACAGACAGCACCCTCGTCTGCTCGGCTTCCTTCTTGCCTGCTTGCCGTCACCACCACATGACAGTATGTTAGATGCAATTTTTTTTTCCTGTCTCTTTTTATTCTACCTTAGCATATTACATAAGTAAGAGCTGATAGAGTCACCATGTCACGCTGTGGTTAATTGTTCCTGTGCAGTGTTCTCCCGGAACGGGTATGTCAACTTGCTATCATACGTCTGCACTGTTGTATGGTAGGTCTGCTGCGGCTTTATGTCCCCTAGTTTTGAGCAGTGCTGTTGGTTTTTTCTTTTTTGAGGGCCGATGTATCGGGCCGCTTCTCAAGGTACTATAACGCGATAATGTTAACGCTCCCGTTTTGTAGCGAAAAAGCAAATTTTTTCTTAAAAATGGGTCTACACCCGATTTCTACCCGAAAATGCACCACCTAAAAGAATGAAGTTTTCCGGTGTACAAAGCTGAATACATCACGTGAAATTTACCACCTATCGAGCGCTTATTCCAGAACGGTATTTTCAGTTAAGTGATGATTTTATATCTCTTTTTTACATCTCTTTTATGACCCGGCTTAATTTAAGGATAAAGTCAGTGAGTAAGTTTTTGAAGTGGAGAGCCGAGACCCGGGTACTGAGCAAACGTCTATTGGCATCATTGCATCAACCGCTGCTGATGCTGACGACATCCTTGTCTAAGGGTTTTTGCGTTTAAAGTTGTCGCTGTGATATTGAATGGATTTTTTGATAATGTAAGAACAAAAGCAGGCAGGTTTTGCACTGCTGCGGAAGTGCTACGCAAAAAATGGCAATGTACACGACGAAATAATGGCAACAAATAATAAATGACGGAAATTTCAGATTTTGTAAACAGACTTTTAGTGTAAGCTTGCATTGCATATTATTTATGATACAATGAGCGAAAAAAGAGGCCACTGTATGTCCTGTACAAAAATTTGCGCTTAATTCGAGTCTGGGAAACCAGAATATTGAACTTTTCTCTGAATAACCCGATTTGCGCCGGAATTTGAACTTAACAAATACGGCCAGATTTTTATCTCTCGATACCTGAAAAAAAAAGCAAAGCCCCCAGCATGAAGGACCCAATTTATGCAGTCCAGTCAGCTAAAAAGTAGGCCACTACGATGTAGGAAATGAAGAAAGGCGTTTTCTCTAAATCAGTCACGGCTGCACATATCTGCGTGCTTGTCCTTGTCGGCTCATGTGCAGAAGTATTGACTAGCAATGGACTTCCTAAGCAGAGCCTTCCCTACCGGCTTGAAAAGCCAACCACGTAGAATTGAGGAATTCCAGGGTAGTGAATATATAATGCCTGTACTAGTAAAGTCTAGAACCCCTGTTCTTGAAAGAAGACAACGGCATACCTCATGGCAGCAGGAAACGAAGAAGAAGATGGAGTCAATGGAGCGGAGGTGGAGCCTGCTGGATATCTCTCCGCAAGATCTGTACTGGGACCCCCGGTACAAGCGGTACTTTTTCGCGGGCACCCTACCGCCGCTACCCGGGGACGCGCAGACAAGCGACGCCAGCAACGCCAGCATAGAGTCCACCGTCCAGCTGGCCCCGACCAATCGCTCCCGCAAGCCTTCGATCCTTGTCACCGACGACCGACTGCCCGCGGTCAGAGATAAGAGGCGGCGCCTTTGGAGACTGCCCCGCCACATCTCCTGGAGGCCCTTTGCTCGAGACGGAGGCCGAGGCGTTGCTCAAGGAAGGCCGTTCAGCCAGGAGCAGACCGTCAGTCAGAGAAGGTTGTCCAAGGGAGAGGGCGCCTCCGAAGACCGGACCTCTTCGAGCAGCCCGCTTGCATTCGCCGTGGCACTGTGTGCGTTCTCGTTTCTCCTCGTCCTGCCCGTGACGATGTGGCTCTCAGGCGCCTTCGGGAACAGGCAAGCTCAAAGGCACGCGGACCGGACAACGGACGCTGCCGAGGGCAAGCGCTTCGAATACATGCTATTTTCGGTGAACCCCTCGAACGCGAGCACGCAACTGACGCTGCTCGCTTCGTCGGAGGACGAGGACGACTTGTTGACGGCGAACACGACTGCACTCTTGGACGACTCGAACTGGAGCACCATGCCCACGGACACCAGTGCTAAAGGCACAAGCGGCGTCTGACCGCGGCGGTGCCTGGACGAATATCTTGAGGGGCGGGCGTTCTGCCAACTAAAAACTGAAGTGCGGTCGACGTTAGCACATTGTCTGGCGCAGTATGTAGCGACTGAGCCATTTCAGCAAGTCCCTCGCGTTTCATACGATTTACTTATAAAGGACACAGGCAAACGAGCAAATTAAAGCTCCCGTCCTTCGACAGTTCGCATAACCCAGTTGCCTTGTGTTCAAACCTCAAGTGCACCGTACTTACCCACGCTGCTAGCTGTCGCGCTCTTGTATTTTTTTTTTTACGGAATGCAGGTTAAGTGGCGTCTGCTGGACAATATTTTTGTGGTGTTGCATGAATTTCTGTTCGCACTGTTCCGACCAACAGGTCAAACAATTACAATGTTCCTTATTGAGAGTTTTGAGAATTTGATCAGTGTTGGCGTCTAGAACTCGGCGGTCTTGTTTCAAGGCGCATTGGTACTTTTCTGAAGTCGTTATGAATGTCATGTGAACAATGAATTTCTTCTGGGCTGGGCACATGTACTCCCATATTCAAGCGCGTCCACCTCGTTTCGACGCTCACACATAACGTTCTAACTTATTTGTGACTAAAACATTAGTAGCTTTCTTCTTGGGGGAATAGCTTATTTTACTAGTATTTACTACTAGTTTTACTAGATACCATTTTAGTGGTTCTATTTCTATTGCAATTATATAAAACCGTGCCGAAAGCATTAAATTCAACATACTTTCACATTTACAGCTGTAGCTGCTATTACCGGAACAGAATGTGTCACTTGACTACTTCGTGGTCGCATGAATTAGTCTTCACTGTACCAATTGGGAACGCAGAATGCTATGAAGACTGGAACAACGAGGCATCAGGCCTATTGCTGTATACACAACAGAAACGACTACAATTACACATGTATAATTACAGTGCTGCCCCTATATGAGAAACATTTCACGCATTTACGGTCGTTTCCGCCTGCGATTGAATGCCACTTCTCATAGGGTCACGTGACGAAGGGCCACGTGGTAGTAATGTAGTCTACCAGCGCTTGGGTGGATGTCAATGAGTGTTTACTTTTTTATTTCAAATTCTACTTCCCCCTGGGGGACTCCTCTAACATTGGAGCAACACCGTTACCACTCCGAGTTCGCTCTCGCCCTGTCATAAGCAAGAATTCTTGGTTAGCTCAGTTGGTAGAGCGACTGCTCCGGTGAGACGGCAGTCTCGGGTTTGAACCCTGAACCAAGACGAATTTTTCTTCAACTACGAAGTTTCTGACAAAGCTGTATAGTTTTCCTTTGTAGCCGTATGGCTGCGCTTGGGTGGATGCAAATCAGTAATTACTTCGCTATTACAAAATAAACTCCCCATTGGAGGACTGCCCTAAACAGTTGGACAAGACTTACCACCGGTGCGGCAGGGCATGGTGCATCAAACATCGTGCGCGTAGCCCAAAGCCAAACATGGGCTCGAACGTGCTGTCCTGTGTTTTCATGCAGGTGATGCAGCCAATGTGGCATTTAATTTGCAGTGACAAAGATAAGCCAGTCTGACGCAACAGTGACGCTAAAAACAACGACAGATCGAAAAGAACGCAGACATTGGTGATTCGCGGTTATCACTGCGTCACTGGAGCCTTGAACGGGTCTTGACAAGTTATCCGCAGACCCGCTACACTTCCTGCTAATTTAAGACAAGGAAATCCATAAAACAGCATAATCTTTCCAACCCGAAATTTCGAGACTAAACAAAACACTCTGAAAGACGAAATTTTTGCCGAGACATTTCTTAACCAAGGGAACGGAGCAGCGCAAAAACATGCAATCACACAAGGACAAGACACGACACGACACGAGCGCTCCCTAGCGTTCCCTTGGTTAAAAAATGCACCAACTAGCCCAAAAAGAAGTTTTACCGAGACATTTCTGTGGAAAGCATTTTTTTTTTTTTCAGGTTGTGCCCAGTATTCTTTCAACCCGGGACGCCTGGTGTCTTGAGGTCTTGGGTGGTGTCTTGGGGTGTCTTGGCGTGGGGTAAGCACAAAAGCAAGCAAGCAGGCAGTAAAATTCAGCGTACGGACTATTAACTAAACCAGTTAAGATGAATGCTCCTGAGCAAACACTACGATTTTTCTCGGAATGGCCAGGAAGTCGGCTTCCCTGTCAGACAAAAGTTTCTTCAGAATGGCCAGGCACCGTTATTTTGGACCAATGATTACGAGTAGTGCTAACGATTTCCAGCCTGAGCACAGGTGCGAGTGCTGCTGCGTGTGGCGCCATGTGGCAACGACAGTGACGAAGAAGACGCCTTCTTGCTTGAGGCAAGTAGCCCCATTCCCATTTTAAGTCACCAATGTCACAGTGTTTTATTTGTTCTTCATTTAAATAACCAAATCTGCATGCCATAAAAAAACATTTTAAGTCCCTGTCAGTCGCCACCTGAGTCATGGTCAATCGCCCATAGTGGGTACTCGCTATTATCTTCTTGATGACGACAACAACAGCGTGCTGGGAAAACAACAAGTCCAAGCGGTGATGGCGAGCGCGGTTTGTGAGCCCCAGAAGACGGCAGCACTACGCCATTTTTTCCCTACAATCACGCGGCATTGCCATTGAATGGGAATTTCTGTAGTGCTGGAAAGCCGACTTTCAGGTTTCTCAGCCGTTGGCATAGTGCACAATAAAAATTGTCCTCTAGCGAAAAAAAAAATATTACGGGAGCGAAACGAGTACCCAAACCCGTTCTACCAAACAAATTGAAAGAAAACGCGAAATGAAAAAAAAAAGTTCGTCCACGACAGGATTCGAACCTGCAATCTTCTGATCCGGAATCAGACGCCTTATCCATTAGGCCACGCGGACACGACAGATACTGCCGTCTTAGCAGATGTAATCATGATGGAAAAAGTTAATAGAGTATAAAATTTGTTTGGTTTATGGGGGTTTAATGTTCCAGAGCTACTCATGCTATGAGAGACGCCGTAGTGAAGGGCTCCGGAAATTTCGACCACCTGGGGTTCTTTCACGTGCACTGACATCGCACAGCACACGGGCCTCTAAAATTTCGCCTCCATCGAAATTCGTCCGCCCCTGCCGGTATCGAACCCGCGTCTTGGGGCCAGCAGCCGAGCGCCATAACCACTCAGCCACCGCGGCGGCTGTAGAGCACAAAATTGTATTAACAAAAAATATTAGTACCAAATAGAGCTTATCAGCGAAACTATATACTTCTTCCCACTTGGATTACGTAATCGCGTGAAGGACGGCGGGGAGCCACAAATTTAAGGCTTTCGCGGGCGACTGTACTTCCCATACTTTCATTGCCTACAGCAAACATAGAACCATCGCATATTTGTGCAGTATGGTCGGGTACAATTTAATCCGCAATGCAGCTCCGCCTATATTCGTGAACACCGCAAGCACTTCCTCCGCCACAAGGCAATAATCCGTTGATAAAGCTATTCTTGTTACATAAACCAAAGGTAATTGCTAGACAAAACTATAAGCACAAGAATTGTGAAGTCTTCGCTTGTTTAACAAGGTACAGCATTGAAATGTAAACTTAGTTAACTGCTGTGCTTGGTTGGCGGAGTAATACAACACTATAGTGAACTAGAATACTAGTAGTTCACTGTAACAACACCCTGCGGAGTGCAGAGTATTGTTGCCAACTGCGTTTTTTTCATCTTGTATTCTGCTCTAGGAGATACCTTTTTATAACAGCAGTTGGCAACAACAGCCAATGGCTGTGTTGCCAACTGCTTGTGATTAGCACTTTTTTTTTAGGTAACAAGGAAGCGTTAACTGTGTCTAGGGGTGGACTTATGGGTTACTGTTGGAGGGGTTGTTGATGGCGGGAGGAGGAAGAGGGGTGGTTCCATTCGAACCATGCATTTTTTGGACCCCTTTCGTCCGGAAAATGCTGCCCAACATCGTTTTCCTCTCCGCTTGAGATAGGGGGCGCCATCCTTGCCTCCTCCCTCATAAATAGGAACCTGACTACGGTAAAGTGTACTAGAAGAGTACACTTTATCTGCGGCCTATTTTCTTCACGCCGGTTATGGCGGTCGTTAATGCGGGAGGAGTTTAACTGAGACATATTTTATGCGGCTATAGGACATTCTAATTAGGTTTCCCTTTAGTACTCAGGTAAAAAAAAAAAACTCAATCAGGTGCAACACATACGTGGGCAGAGTGGACAAAGAAAAACCTGTCCTATTTTTTTTTTTAAGACGCACGACTGACACTTTTGCCAGGAAGTAAGACAAATTTCTTGGTACTGTAGGCGATCAATGCCTAAAAAAACATGCCAGCTTTTGTCTAATTCTACTCAGTGTGACAAAATTTGCAGCTTTGTCGTAAAATGATAAAAACAATGTGTAGGTGACGACGAAGCTCGATCAAAAATTTTAAAACTTCACAGGTGGTGGAGGTGTTGCTTACAATATAAACGAGAAATGGAAGGAAAAGAGAGATGCCGGCGGCAGTAGTCTGCTTTCTACTGTCTGAATTATCTGAGCTGCGGCCGGAAGAAATAAAATGTAAAAAAGGGGATAGCAACAAAGGATAAGTAACGCCATCTGTTATTAGACATCCAACTGTTGGTTCCGGCTTCCATCCTTTGTCTCTAGCAAATGTTTCACTCTAACGCCAATAGGTGGCGTTGTCGCTCTTTACTCCTTAGCTCTTTACTCCTTGGCTAGGTGGCTTGAGCCACCGCCCGATGTAAAGGGTTCAGCCGTATCCATCCATCCATCCATCCATCCATCCATCCATCCATCCATCCATCCATCCATCCATCCATCCATCCATCCATCCATCCATCCATCCAGATTTTTTGTGCCCGCCCGTTACAAAGGGAACTGCCGCACTTCATCATCATCATCATCTGTAGCTTGCCATTTAAAATTGATGTCCAAGAGTCCTGGACCACCCTAACTGAACCTTGTTTAAAACATTTTACACTAATGCTGCGTAAATAACTCGTATAAGGTGAAGCGGTAATTTCCCGCGAACGTGATACACGTCGGCCGCAATTTCCCAAGCGTTCTTAGATGTCTAGACGATGTGGGCACTCCAAGTTAGGTGACGGTCAAAGTGGTTGCCCAAATATTTAACAGTTCTTTCTACTTGCGGGACTTCGCGGTCACATGGGTGCAAGATGAGATGGTGTAAGTACAGTCGTTGGCGCAAAGGAACCAGCTTAACACACTGCAATTTGTCCATAAAATAATTAACAGAAACTTATCATAATAACGACGGAAATAAAGTGAGCTCAATTTTTCTAGCAGTAACGTGTGGTGATGTCTGATAATATGTAACGTATGGCGACAATATGTGTGATAATATGTCTCGGTTAAGTCTAGAAACAGGGCTAGAACAAGATAGGAATTTTATATTGCATTCAGAATATAATGGGAAAATTCATCAAGACAGCGCTTAGTATTTCTATTCTTTGTAAAGCCGAAATGCACAACATTGTTCAAAGAGTATCTGCCGCAGAATGATTGCATGACTAATGCAACATGGTTTTCCATAATGTGTGCTATTGATTGCCGTATTGAGAAGGACCCATAATTTGTGAAGTCGCCTTAATTAGTGTTTGTGGAGAGGCCCGACTATACATGTATTAAGTTCTTCAGGTATATCACCATTTCCATATAGGTTTCGAAATATCGAAAGAACAACCTTCAAAACGCCAAAGTTTCTGTGCAAAGCTCTGATACGAATGCCACCGTATCCAGATTGTACGTTTTCATTTTGCACACGATGCTCCATAGATAGTCTACTAATATTAATGGGAGATACACAGTGTGCGCATACGCTCGCTTCGGTACATATGGATCAATATTATTGACTGCTGTTCTTCGCAACTTTTGAAGCGAAAACTTTACAACTCCCCTCCATTGCTTCTTCGCCGTGTGCGTCGTGTAAACGCGTTTGACCTTGAACAGACCTTGAACCACGTGACAGCTGTGACGTTCAGCCGCCGCCGCTGCCGAAACCAAGCGCTTGCGGCGGCTGCGTTTTTATGGAGGAAAAACGCTAAGGCGCCCGTGTACTGTGCGATGTCAGTGCACGTTAAAGATCCCCAGGTGGTCGAAGTTATTCCGGAGCCCTCCACTACGGCACCTCTTCTTCCTTTCTTCTTTCACTCCCTCCTTTATCCCTTCCCTTACGGCGCGGTTCAGGTTTCCAACGATATACGAGACAGATACTGCGCCATTTCCTTAAAAAACTGTTTCAAAGGGCCGTTGGCGTTCATTGTGTTCATTAGCTTTGGCGTTGACAGCGTTCTAGACCGATGATTTTGAGGAAAGGAAGGGCGCTTAACTGACTCCCTGGATCAGTGGACGCCTCAATCGCGCTATGAGGTACGTGGCGGTGGTCAGAGAGAGAGATGTGGGCTAGCTGCATGCATTAGCCATGACAACGTTGTGGCAGACACGCGGCACTGCAGCAAAAGGCCGCAGCGTTCTTTGGGTGACCGACCTATTTCGATCAACCATTAATTCAAATGCCACTTGCCAGGGTGGCAGGGTGGGTGGTGGTGGTGAAAAACATTTATAAGCAATTAAATTTTTACAGAAAGGTGATTGGGGTAGGACCCTATTGGCCCTTTCCCCTCACAGTACTTGGTGGAGCCCCTATTCCGGGGCCCCATTGGCAAGCAACGCCGCCCGCGTCCGTTGAACCAAGGCCTTTTGGCGCGCTGCCTATCGTTTTCGGAACGCACTCAACCTTACAGACGTCAAGCCGCGTCTACTTGCCCGATGCACCACGCCTTTCACCCTCTAACCAGGTTCAGCAGTAGTTAAACCGCAGCAATTTTTTGTGTATCTATGAAAACATCAATACATTTATTACAGAACATATCCACGTTTACTGTAGGAAAATTCTTTGCTGCTTTATCGACGGACAGATTTTATAGCCTACCCATCAGTTCATTCCCCATATTTCATATTTCCTTCTCCTCATGTTTGTTCAGTCGATGGTGGTGAAATTCTAGAGGCCCGTGTGCTGTGCGATGTTAGTGCACGTTAAAAGCCCAGGTGGTCGAAATTTCCGGAGCCCTTCACTACGGCGTTCCCCATAACCTGAGTCGCTTTGGGACGTTACACCCACATAAATCATAAACCATAAAACTGTCGTATTCGGTGAAAGCTGTCGCAGGTGTTTTTGGTTACAACATATTATGCCTAAAGAGACATTGCCGACACTATACGAGTTGAAGAAATGGGTCATACGACGATCATTGTAAAATATAAAAAAATGAGGAATAACTTTTACTTAAATTCTATAAACGTGCGAAAGCAGATTTGCATGAAAGATAACGACGAAGATGAAGATAGAGAATTCTGTCTGTGCCTTCGCGTCGCAGGGGGAAGAAGATGAAGACGGTGATCTGCAATGCACAGCGCGAGTATGTGTTGCAGTTTAACCCGAGGCGTGTTCGGCTGCGTGCTCTCGCGCAGTGGCCACCGAAGCTGATCTGCTCGCGCGGCCGCGGGCTCGAATCGTAGTCGCGGATATTTACTTCATTTATTGGCAGAAACCCACAAACATTGCAAGGTCCTGCTGGGGTTTACCCACAGGAATAGCGATATCGCACTAAAATTACGATTTTTTTTTAGTGGCGAAGTTGACTATTTCAGTGCACGTTAAAGATCCCCAGGTGGTCGAAATTATTCCGGAGCCCTCCACTACGCACCTATTTGTTCCTCTCTGCTTTCACTCCCTCCTTTATCCCTTCCGTTACGGCGCGGTTCAGGTGTCCAACGATATATGAGGCAGATACTGCGCCATTTCCTTTCCACCAAAAACCAATTATTATTATTAAGTTGACTATGGTGGCGGTAGTGATGCTGACAATTACGGACGATGGAGTAGACTTTAGTAGCGCAGCAGATCTCGCAAAGCTATCACTAACAAATGGACGCCACAATTACGGCTAAGTAACGCGAAGTCCAGTGGCAGCTGGCGCGCAACTGGAGTGCAGGGAGAACGACAGTTTACAAGGCCACTTCAGACCGAAGAGATGCGAGGAATGGACCTCCCTTATTAGACGAAATAGGAGAGGCCGGAACGGTCCACAAATAAGATGCAATTGTCTCTGCCAGCCTCCCAAGCTCACTTGAAGTACATTTTTGCTGTGCAGCTGGTTAACACTGAAATTTCCCGTTGCGACATATTGGAGCAACGAGCAAGAAAACCGGCGACACCATACACTTCTTGGAACGCCGTCATGCAGCTGGGTTCTAATATGGTGCAAAGAAAGAAAACTTTTTTTTATGCGCTTTCCACGTCCCGGTCGCTGGTTCAAGTGGCTTTGTTGAGGCTGCTGCTCTGCGCGGTTGCCCAACACGGATGTCACGTGACCCACCAGAAGCGGCCATAGTGTTGAGCGTAGTGCAGCAAGAGGGGCGGCCCAGCCTTGCTAGGGTAAGTGGGGGTAGGAATATGCGCTAGAGGTAATGCGGTGACTCAGTGGCGTATAGGCAGTGCGAGTATGTATGTGTATTTTCAGGGTAGGCGCCCCATACCTCCCAAGAATACGGCAAAGCGGTTGACTAATGTGGTGGAAGTAGAGGTCACAAGGCAGAAGACTAGCACTTGTTTGATGCAAGTAGGTTTGTGGTGAGTGAGATGTGGAGAAGGGGCAGGAACAAGGCGGCATGTGTGAAGTAGTTCTTGGAGTCTGTCTTAGTAATTGTGGTGCACGGCCCTCTAGTCTTTGGGGATGTCACATTCCGGCACAGGGAAAGGGTTGATCGCAAACATTCCGCGAGCGAGGGCTTGAGCCCGTTGGTTCCCTTCTATTCCCTAGTGACAGCGGATGCACTTCAGGAGCATGCCGGCGCAGGTAGTTGTGCGTGGATAGGTCCTGGGAGGGTCAACAAGGTTGTTCAAGCTGTCCGTGCGCACTGAGCAGCGAGTCGGTCTTTTTCGTCGACAGTCAAGCACAACGAGTTCAAGAAACGTCATGCGCTGGAGACGGAGGCGCGGTAACACAACACCCTCTAGTCTAGAGGGTGTTGGGCAACACCACCCTGCAAAATCGCTGAAATCGTCCCGCCTTGTTGTTGCCACGCGCAGTGCGGACCGAATCCGATGCCGCTGTCACACGGCACTAGCAGCAGTCGGAAATGCGGAGTACGGTGCGCCCTGGACGCCATTTTCACCACGCAGCATGGCAGGCGGGTGAGCCCCTGCACAGTTCTTCATAGGTGACAGGTACGCCAACTGGGACGAAAAAGAATGCAGAACGAAATAAACTTCGACGAAATACAAAGAGGGTACAAAAGTATGAACTTTAGATGAACGACGCTAGACAAAAGTAACACAGGGTAAAAAAATTTGAGTGTTGCTGTCATATGTATTGCTGTCAAGAGGGAGCTCGCTGGTCGTTGTTCGTCTACGCCGCTTCATTCGGGCTGATAATAAACCGCATCAGCTGCCCAACATCAGTTCGTGGCAACTGACGGGCGTCAATACTCACGATGTCGCTGATGAATGTCTCTTGCCAAGAAACAGAGATGCCATGGTCACAAAGAGCAGTGCCCCCCCCCCCCCCCCCCCCCCTTCTACCCATTCGTGCAAGTGGGAAAGACGCATTTCGTTCACAACGAAAGTCTGAGAACACTCACTGTCGCCCATTGACTTGAAGGAGTACATGGCGGAAAAGAAAAGAAGAGCAGTGCATGTGGGATGAGTGATGGTGAGTGCCGACCCAGAGATCTGGCTTGCTTTTAGGCGAGATGGTTAGATTACTCAACCCAGTTTCTTACAACAATTGTTTAGGTAACTTGGGTTGTATGCAGAATTGCTGACAACAGTAGCTAGCAATTTTCGGTTTATGAAAGGAGGCCGTTGGCTTAACTGTGCTCATGTAAATGTAAAGTTGCTACTTTTTATGACAAGTAAAATGAAAAAAAAGGAATGCACTTAAGGAAGCTTATCTAGATTTGTTCATACAGCACCTCTGGTAGTTACAAATGCCGAATAAAAATAAATTATGTGTAAAAAAACTATCTAGCCATTGAAACAACTTGGGTCACATTTCGGTAATGTTACCGAATTGAGTGGACAAAATTTTAAACTGTTCCTAATCGAAGTTCCTTTAACAGGTGTCACCTAATTCCTTCAAACTATGATCCTTAACTTCGCATTTTCTTCTAGGAAAGAATTCAGGGTTTCTGTAGCAAGTTTGTCATGTCGCAATCGCGTATTCTGAAGCACTTTGATGCGCCAGACCCTGTCACGCATAAGTTTTCACTAGAATAATCATACCACGAAGGCGGCGACGAGACAGCCCAAGGCAAAGCCCACCAACACGTCCACCCAGAAGTGTTCGAAGTCCGAGACGCGGCTGAGCCCAATGTACCAGGCGAATGTCACCAGGAGAACCTGCAGCGCGCACCGAAGTGCTGTGGCGCCGGATCCCCTCCAAGGAACGCGCACCTGCAGGTAAACCTGCGGAAACAGACCATGGTCGAATAACACGAAAAAACGGGGTCGTACAACAATGTCCACCCGCCGCGGTGGCTCAGTGGTTAGGGCGCTCGGCTACTGATCCGGAGTTCCCGGGTTCGAACCCGACCGCGGCGGCGGCGTTTTTACGGAGGCAAAACGCTAAGGCGCCCGTGTACTGTGCGATGTCAGTGCACGTTAAATAATTGGTTTTTTGGGGAAAGGAAATGGCGCAGTATCTGTCTCATATATCGTTGGGCACCTGAACAGCGCCGTAAGGGAAGGAATAAAGGAGGGACTGAAAGAAGAAAGGAATAGGTGCCGTAGTGGAGGGCTCCGGAATAATTTCGACCACCTGGGGATCTTTAACGTGCACTGACATCGCACAGCACACGGGCGCCTTAGCGTTTTTCCTCCATAAAAACGCACCCGACCGCGCGGGTGCGTTTTTATGGAGGAAAAACGCTAAAGCGCCCGTGTGCTGTGCGATGTCAGTGCACGTGGCGGGTGCGTTTTTATGGAGGAAAAACGCTAAGGCGCACCGTGTGCTGTGCGATGTCAGTGCACGTTAAAGATCCCCAGGTGGTCGAAATTATTCCGGAGCCCTCCACTAAGGCACCTATTCCTTTCTTCTTTCAGTCCCTCCTTTATTCCTTCCCTTACGGCGCGGTTCGGGTGTCCAACGATATATGAAACAGATACTGTGCCATTTCCTTTCCCCCAAAACGAATTATTATTACAACAATGGCTACATGGGTTCCTTTAAATTTTTTTCCAGCACGTAGACGCCTGAATCGCTTCGATGTAAATCTTGCACCCATATACGTAAGATGTCTGGGTTCCGTCATGCGCTGTATTTAAAGCGGCAATGCTCTGCTTAATTCCTCTTCATTGTGAAAAAGGCTTCCACGAGAGAGCCGAAGCGTTTTCTCAACGACGTTTATTTTTTATCAATGTACCATCCCGACCAGACGGACATCCGACAAACTCATGTCTTCAAATAGACTAATAAATTTTTGCATAGACGTAAAAGCGCAAGAACCCTTTCACTTGAAATGAAAAGAAAGCCACCGTGGACTCAGAAGAGTGGCTGTGCGGACCTTGTAAGTGATCGCCGTCACTATCATAAAACTGCCAGTGGCTCAATTAACTTGGCTAACCCTGGAATTCAGCGAAAAGCAAGGACGCTCGCTAAGCGTCTGAGGCTCGTCCACGGCAGCTCCGCTACACGCTCGCGACAGCCACTCTATATATACCCACACGACCTCGTGGCTATGACGTGGTATCACATGGCCTTACGACACCCACATTGGATGTAATCACGTGGCTTCACGTCGACCCATTCGGATGTTCTAAGGCCAAAGGTCAAATGTCACAGGGCAACTCAAAGTAAGCTAAATGTCAATGGTCAAGGTCAGGAGCCAGGGGTTTGACACCATAACTGTACCACAAATGGTCATACACGGGTGACGTGGTTGGGCTGAAGGTCATTCAAGGTCATTCTCCGGCCTACGCGACGACTGCTTTAACTAGCGTAGTGAAGCATTTGCGCTTGAAAAACCGTCACATATTGTACGGTGAGGGAAGTACCATGTTGACGACCCTTCATGACCGCGTTCTTGAATATGCAAATCACCAAAATAGGCCCAACAGATGGCGCTGCTCACCACCATGTAGCTTATGGCGTAGGCGGCCAGCGAGGCGTGTCCCGACACGAAGCCGAGTCGCATGTCCACCAGCTGCTCGACGGCAGTGGTCGTCGGGCACACGAACCAGCTCCGGTACAAGTTGTGAGGCTTGTCCAGCGAGCAGAATTCGGTGAACACCTCGTAGCCGCAGCGGGTGAGGAAGTTCGGCCGCAGCTTGCCGACGCCGTACTTGGCCACCACAGTCAGCAGCCGCGTCACGGCGGCGCCGAACAGGAACGGAGCAAGCAACCCATAAAGGACCTGTAGGCATGTAATAATAATAATAATAATAATAATAATAATAATAATAATAATAATAATAATAATAATAATTGGTTTTGGGGGAAAGGAAATGGCGCAGTATCTGTCTCATATATCGGCGGACACCTGAACCGCGCCGTAAGGGAAGGGATAAAGGAAGGAGTGAAAGAAGAAAGGAAGAAAGGTGCCGTAGTGGAGGGCTCCGGAATAATTTCGACCACCTGGCAAAAACGCAGTTTACGACCGTCCGCAGAGTTTGCTGAGTGGACGACCAAGAGCGCGAAAGAAGTTTCGAACAATTAAAAAGAAAACGTTTTTGTTTTTTGCGCCACGCAAAAATCAAATATCCAGGAATTGTAACTTGTAGAATTGTAACCTGTATGAAAACCCTCCGCGGTGGCTCAGTGGTTAGGCGCTCGGCTACTGATCCGGAGTGCCCGGGTTCAAACCCGACCGCAGAGGCCGCGTTTCGATAGAGGCGAAACGCAAAGGCGCCCGTGTGCTGTGCGATGCCAGTGCACGTTAAAGATCCCCAGGCGGTCGAAATTATTCCGGAGCCCTCCTCTAAGTCACCTCTTTCTTCCTTTCTTCTTTTACTCCCTCCTTTATCCCTTCCCTTACGGAGCGGTTCAGGTGTCCAACGATATACGAGACAGATACTGCGCCTATTCCTTTCTCCCAAAACCAATTTTCAATTTCTGTTGGAAAGGGACCTCTCACAAACAACATTCTAACAGTATAGATTTGGTATTATTCAGTAATCATTCCCCCTCTTATGAAGTTAATGTAGAAATTACTCCTCTGACTCCGAGCTAATGATGTGTTCTGTTCCGCGTCATGATGTTGCACCATTATCGCGATCAACAATAGCCTATTCGGACTAGCGAAGAGTTGAAGAAAATGGCATACTCGGTGCTCTTTCTCACGAACTGTCTTCATTCCAACGACTGCCAGATGATATAAACACAGACGGTGAAACATTGTGGCGCAGGTCTAATGCAGTTTCGTCGTTTGCTGCGTACTTAACAAGACTACGAAGTCGCAAAATATAATTAATGCATGGCTCAATATTTAATTCATGGTGAACGAAAGGTTCGACAGCGACTGAGAAAAACGCAGAAATTCTATCTGTCGCAACGAAAATCGGACAAACTAATCTTAGCAATAAATGATTTGAAATCCAGGATAAAAAGACCTAAAATATATTGCTTTATAAATTCACTTGCTAATTTCCTAAAAAATCCCCTAAAGGGTTCTGGCGTTCAGTGAGTCATAAAACAAGAAATGAAAGCCAGGTGTCTCGGGAGGACAACAGAAATCCGACAACCATAGTGAATAACTACTTATGTCCTGTTTTCACTGAAGACGAAGGAAATCTACCTCGTATAAGCCCCTGCACAAACCAGCAACTCGGACCTCTCACTGCAACTGAAGCTGGAGCCTTAAACCTTTTTCTGGATGTAGACACTAATAAAGGACCCTGGCCTTTTACCAATCTAGCATATTTTTGTGCAGATATGCCGAATGAGTAGCAAAATTCCTAGTAATACCTTCAACAATTTCTTATAGTCCTTCACCCTTCGTATGTAATGAAAAACAGCTAACATCACACTAACACAGAAATCTGGAGGTAAGTTAGACACCTAAATCTTTAGGTCAATGTCACTAGCTAAGTATGAAAGCCACTAGAACACGTCATTTTCAGTACATAAGAACCCATCTAGAAAAAAAAAAACGCACCAATAACACCTCTCCAGAACGGTTTTTTGAGTTGAACATTTTCTACTCAACTAACGCACAAATATTCCTCGGTATTGATAACCAAAACAATGTGCACGTATATTCTTCGACTTTTCGAAAGGTTTTAGTTTGGTTTATGGGCGTTTAACGTCGCAAAGCGACTTAGGCTGTGAGGGACGCCGTAGTGAAGGGCTCCGGAAATTTCGACCACATGGGGTCCTTTGACGTGCACTGACATCGTACAGTAAACGGACCTCTACATTTCACCTCCATCAAAATGCGACCGCCGCGGCCGGGATAGAAACCGCGTCTTTCAGGTGAGCAACATAACTGAGCCACCGCGGCGCTCTTTTCGAAGCCTTCGACCACATATTGCAAATCAAACTTATTACAAAACTCGAACTAAAAATAGGAGCTGGCCCCATTTTAGAATGGATTAGACATTACCTAAATGACCTCACTGAGTCTGTCGAAATTAACAACTAGAAATTCTCGATAGCTAATGTCACCTCAGATGTACCACAAGGAAATGTTCTCGCTCCGGTATTATTAATAATTTCTATAAACGACTTGTCTCCTACTCTTTCCCATAATGTTATACTTTAACAGCAGTCTCCAAGCATAGTAAGAAGAATGGCAGACGACTAATAACTAATAGAAAATCTTTTATCTGTAGCCAGTAAGAAATGTATTTCTTTCAGAACATCCTAAACAACAACCCTCTTGCCAACGCTTAATTACTATAGAAATCTGTAGCATATAGGCCTAGCTTTAAAGCGTACCGCGACCGCCAGCCGCATGCGCGTGCGCAGAACGGTCCGGTACAGGCCAGCTGCTGATGCCCAAAGCGCCTCGGAACCATTTCCGCATGCGCATAGTCAAGAATGTTCCGGCAGATGTCCCTAAAAAGAGGTCTTCCAGCCAATGACATCGATCGATTGTCAGGACGCCGATGTTTTTATCTCATTTCATGGAGACACCTGCCAGTTACTAGCGATTTCAAGAGAACTGCGATGTCATGAAAGTCGGTCGACGCCACTGGCTGGAGGGTCTGCTTTGAGGGGCATTCGCCGCCGCGTGCTTATTCACCTACGTCACAGCGGCCGCCATTTTGTTTTGTCCGTGGGGCACTGCGAAAGGCTCCCGGCTTTCTCGCCTCCTGTTCCGATCTACACTGCTGAAGCTACGCGCCGGACAACAACGTGGCGCCCATGACGTCACGTGAATACCACTATACCAATGCTAAAACATTCTAATGATTTTGTCCGGAATAAACGCACTCAGTATGTCACAAGCTGAAAGTGTCATGCTCCTGTCCGTTATACAGGTGGGCCGGTATGTGGTTCCTATGAAGAATGTGCTCCGTGCAGGTCAGAGCTAAATGGGCGTGGCCTATGCCAGCCTTGGGAGTACGCGTTCTCGGTAGGGCAAGAAAGAAACTGGATTTCCGCCAGAGAAATGCGCAAGATCTATAAGAATTTTATTGTAACTTAACCTCACAATTACACTTAACGCATCTGCCTAAATACGCACACTTTGTGCGTATGAAAAAAGTTTGTTTTTCATGCCACGTTCTGCTACAATACCCGTACTTCGCTCCATCTTATCTTTCTCAGTAATCATCACCCTTATTTTTTTCTGGTTTGCTCGGGGCGCACCATTGGCTACGTTTCTTACGCAGTTCTTACATACCGTTTTCCGTTTGCTCACCTGAAGTGTCGCCGGCACCTGCCAAGAGAAGAAGCTCCCGCCTCTTCCGCTGATTGGCTCCGGCACCCGGCTCAAGATCCGCACCACTTCCACCACGAAGATCTGGGACGGCACACGAACGCAACGGATGGATCTCACTGTCAGACTGGCCTTATACGGTAGCACGTGCGGAAACCTTAGTAGCCGCTTACGATTCCTTCTCTTGTGCAAATTGTGAAACGGTCACAGAAAAAGGTGAGCACGTTTTGTTTATTGTCACGTAATAGTGACGGCAATCAGAAAGACAGCGTAAGGGGCTTCTAAAACAAAACAGTTTATTTGGAAAGCCTGCGTCCACAAAGAAACGTGTTTAGCCGATAAAGGTTCAGCTCAAGTTAAGGACAACGCAGCGAGCTATGGAAAGAAAAATTACAGGTGTAACGTTAAAGGTCCGGAAGCGGGCAGAGTGGGTGAGGGAACAAACGCGGGTTAATAATATCCTAGCAGAAATCAAGAGGAAGAAATGGGCTTGGGCAGGGCATGTAATGCGAAGGCAAGATGACCTCTGGTCCTTAAGGGTAACGGAGTGGATTCCAAGAGAAGGCAATCGTAGCAGGGGGCGGCAGAAGGTTAGGTGGGCGGATGAGATCAAGAAGTTTGCAGGCATAGGGTGGGAACAGCTATCAAAGGACAGGCTTAATTGGAGAGACACGGGAGAGGCCTTTGCTCTGCAGTGGGTGTAGTCAGGCTGATGCTGCTGCTGCTGATGATTAGGCGGTGGCGGCGTCACAAGAGTGATCAGTGGTCGTCGAACTGAATCTTGCCTTTCTAGGCCGCGCTCAATTTAAAGCAAGCAGGCAACCTTAGAGATAAGGAGCCAAAAGCAACTGCAACAATATGAAAAATGTGAAAGCAGTTGCTCTTGGCCGCGATCAATCGAGATGAGTACGGTCGCATCGCTCGTCACAAAGAAAATGGTAACGCCGCGTGCCGGCTGCTTTCAGCGTCATCGAACAAACAGTACAAAGATTCGCGGCATTATTAATGACCTGGGAATAATAATAATAATTGGTTTTGGGGGAAAGGAAATGGCGCAGTATCTGTCTCATATATCGTTGGACACCTGAACCGCGCGTAAGGGAAGTGTAAAGGAGGGAGTGAAAGTAGAAAAGAAGAGAGAGGTGCCGTAGTGGAGGGCTCCGGAATAATTTCGACCACCTGGGGATCTTTAACGTGCACTGACATCGCACAGCACACGGGCGCCTTAGCGTTTTTCCTCCATAAAAACGCAGCCGCCGCGGTCGGGTTCGAACCCGGGAACTCCGGATCAGTAGTCGAGCGCCCTAACCACTGAGCCACCGCGGCGGGGCTAATGACCTGGGACGCTGCAGAATTATTTTAGCAGCATGCGAACATTACTGCCTCCCCACCAAATTTCCTTTCCTTTGGTAGGCTGCCCAAGCTGACCTGGGAAGGTGAGATTATTTGGCGGAACAGGGGAGATGGTCGCGTTTAGCGCAGTTCGGTATCACTGGGAAAGGCGTTTGTCCTGCAGTGAATTCAACATGATGGCGACTGATGAAGAGAACTTAAGGTCTTTCCTCGTCAGCCACTATGTCAAAAATTAAGCATGGTGTCGTTTGCTCGGACCAACACTATCTTGTTACGATGTCGCAGCAACTAGAGCTCTTCCCGGTGTAGCACGCAGAGGATAGAAATGATTGCAGTCACGTTCTAACATAGTCATGAAGCTCTGTTGGCTTCTCCGAAGTTCGGTATGAAAGGATTGCCGAAAGCCTCCAGAGATGTAAATTAAGCATGAAAAAAGAATATCGCATTTTATCATGCTAAGGATCCGTAAAAGGCTTAATATCTTCACATATATTTCGAATCATTTCGTGATCTTCGCCTGCCGGCGCTACAAAAATTTGTGCGTTGCCACAAAAAGGGTAACATCAGCATCATCAGTTTGCTCATATGCCTTACTCATGCTTAATGGCAATCCCAGATTTAAAGGTCAGATGCCACAATATATTTGATTTTTTTTCCGCATCCAACGTGGCTCACACTCAGGGAAATGCGGCCGCAGCGGCCGCATTTCCCTGAGCTCGACATTTACAGACGTCCATGCATCCTCATTTCAGGTGTATACAGTCCGTGCACTACGCATGTTGAAATGTTAAAATTATAAGTTGTGCGGACAGGTGCAGACTATACAGTGATTTTGTTTTCAAAATCTACTGTTAAAACGTGCCATGTCTATATTAAGCAGCTATGACTGTTACTAACTTTTTTACGTACATCATCGTGCTAAGTTTACGTTTGTTGCAATTGTGCGGCTGACTGGTTCTACTCCTGATTACTGGCACTAGGAGCTGTCACCATTCGAAGAACAGCGTGCGTATCCTCCGTACAACCCACAATGAAAATAAAGCAAGTTGATCATTGGTGCCTTACGTCGTAAGGCATACCCGCAGTCTTGCTTATCTCGGCCGGCGCAGTGTGTTTCGCCTCGCAGTACGGAAGATTGTGAGCTCGGTGCCACCGCTAGACTTCTGCGGTCGACAAAAAAAAAAAAAGATGAGAGCAATGCCTGCCCTTTTGTCGATATAAATATGATAACCCTTTTGTCCTTCAACAGCTTGGGTGATGCTGTTCATGACTGTTCCTAATACATCATAATGTTTCGTAGCGTTTGGCAAAGAATTGGCACGTGACTAAGAAACGAGGGAGAGACCACTGACGTTTCGGCGCCCTTGTGGGATCGCGGACTGTACTACATTCGGTCTCTGCAAGCTATATACCGGGTGCGGACAATCTAGTATTCTTTTTTAACGATAATTGAGCCCTGCGTTCAAGTGTCCAACGACATATGAAACAGATACTGCGCCATTTCCATTCCCCAAAAACCAATTATTGTATACACCGGGTGCAGACTAGTCTGGAAATTACAGTATTAGAACTTGGTCGGAATCGATGTGGTTCCTTCCTTTGAGACATGTCACGTAAAAAAATCCTTAGTTTTTTTGTTTTTCGCCTTTCACGCATATTTCGTTCTCACGTATATCCTCACGTACATTTTGCCCGACTCGCCGCTTTCTCTGTGGCAATAGGTAATTATCAGAGGCGTAACTTTATGGTTCACATCGCGAGTCGAAAATTCAAGTCAACTCGAAATCAATAGTCGTTCATTTTATATTAAGTAATTTCTTGCATTTCTTGCTTCAGGTGCCGACTAGTACTCAGTAACTGCTCGCTGCGCGCGAGAACACGGTATTCGGAGTGGAGCGTTCGGCCATCTCAAGTCGCTCACCAGCACGACGGGCACCGCGAAACAGACCGCGTAGAGCATCGAAGGCGGGATCTGGGAACGGCGCGCCGGATGCGCCAGAGAAAGGTCACCGCAGGCGAAGCCCTGGTTGTACGGGGTCACCGTGGCCTGCACCACCAGCGAGGGAACGCACACTGCAACGCAACCAACGCTGCCATCAGTACCGTCAGAAAGGTCTGACAGCCTTTGAGCAGTATGTGGGACTATGATCTATCACACGGGTTAGTTGCTCACACTATAGTTAATTAACTCTATAGCGCAAAGCACAAAACACGACACAAAGACTGGCCCACCACAAGCACTGACCAGCGATTGTGTGGTGTCGCTCCTTTTGACATGTTTTGTGTTTAGCGATGTAGGTTTAGGCAATACTTTTTACCCACACTGCAGCGCGCATGAGGAATGTAGGGCAGAAAGCAGTAATACTAACGCTAACTTCCCTCAAATTAATTTCTTAGCTGACAGTGCTAACAATTTCTTGGAATCTGCAGCGCCTGTGTCGCCTCCTTGCTATCCGCCCTTTTCCCACTCTACTGCGCTACAGTCATTCCAAGATTCTGTACCATCAAGCCTAAATGTCGGCTATGCTTGAGATTTAATTGATTTTTCTTATTATGTCACCAATGGTAGTAGCTGTATCAGTAGCACTAGTAGTAGTGCTATTGATAGTCGCAGTATCAGTATCAGCATCAGCAGGAGTAGCCCTAGTAGCAGCTTAATCATCTGGCCGGTAGGGCGCTCTTGAGGGGGACTTCTCACACTCAGAACTGTTGGCCTCAGCGGCTGAGCGTTAAATTTGGTTTGGTTTATGGGGTTTTGACGTCCCAAAGCGACTCAGGCTATGAGGGACTCCGTAGTGGAGGGCTACGAATTATTTCGACCACCTGAGGTTCTTTACCATGCACTGACATTGCACAGTACACGGGACTCTAGCATTTCGCCTCCATCGAAATGCGGCCGCTGCGACCGGGATCGAACCCGCGTCTTTAGAGTCAGCAGCCGAGCTCCAAAACCACTGAGCCACCATGGCGGCTAAGTTACGTTGATATCGCGCGGACCATGTGTCGACAGCAGACGGAAAATGCATCGAGAATGATGCCAGGCATCATTCAAAAGGGTTGACAGTCTGTACCATGTCCGGCGCAGATAGCTGCACGCGAAGCTGCAGGCTCACACACTCGCTGAAGTTGCTTAGAGCTGCGAAATGCCTCCTACAGTATAGTCCTCGCCAAGAAGCACTCGCGGAATGAGATAGTTTTAAGTGCTCGACAATGACACTCTAACTGGCTGTTATTATAAACACTGCATCAGTGATATATCCTGGGATAATTCGTTTATTGCTGCACGAAGTTCAAACTGCGCAGTAAGGAACGCGGAAGAAACACGTACACGACCCAGACAGGCAACTGGTTTTGTGGATATGCTTAATGTTTCATCCTACAGCTTTCGCGCCGTTCGTGCTTGGTTAAGCACCACGTCCAAAACGAAGTGACAACTGCCTCAGTTCTAATTGCAAGAAATGAGAAGTAACTGATTATAAACTTATTAAGAGCCGCAAACACTGTTCCGGATGCAACTTTGCCTCCAACGAAACGGAAGATCAAAGATCCTGCGTTCTTGTTATGCAGGTAAAAATCTCGACCTGAGCAAAAAACGGGGACAATAAAGGTCGACAACGTAAGCGCTTGTGCTGGTAACTTTTGTGCTGCCCTTGTTATACTTAGTTCGAACTCTGCCTGAATAACAATAATGGATTAACTCGCCCAACAACACATACCGATGGGCGCCTTTGTTGTCAACTTCTTGCTTCTCTAGCGCTGAGTTGCACTATTCATCTCTACAGCTCTGATGAAGCCATTCGCTTGACAACGTGCGCCATTTAACTGCTCCTGGTGTTATCGCCAGACAGCGGATGCATGGTCTGCATACCCACCCATGGTGATGGCAGCCAGGTGAGACGCCAGGACGGTGGCTAAGTTGTCCTGCCATGCCATTTTGGTCGGGTTTTCGCGCGTCTTGCGACTCCTTGGACTCGCAGCTGTACACACGTTCGCCCCGAGACGCAAAACACGCGCCTCTCAACGTTTGACGCGCACTCGGCTTCGGGTATCGCTCAAAGAGGAACCCCGCTAGCCACGGCGAAGACGCTCGCTGATAAGGGCGCGCCGCCGCCGCAGTCCGCGAAGAAAGGTGAGATCGGTGAGCGCGTTCAGTGCTTGGGTCTGACTTCGAAATGGAGAGGGCAGCCAGCAGCTCAGAGCTCTACCACTCTCGCTGATGCGATAAGGACTGCTTCGCGTTGTTTGTATTGGCTCGGTGCGTGGAATCGGGCAATGAGCGGGTGCCAAGACGGCGGCATCGAGCAGAGAAAAGGTTGCAGCGGGAAAACACGCAAACTTTTCACCCTTTCCCGTGTCACAAGTGATAGCGACAGCTCTTACGCAGACCCCTCTTCGTATGAGAGCACCACCCACAAATGCTCATCATGGACCAAGCTCAGCGTGTTCACATGACCGCATAAAGTACATACATACTCGAGCGCATTAACTACCCGGCTTGCCTGCTAAAATCTCATGCGCCAGCAAGTGAACAATGAAAGCTTTGCGCTGTGACATACTGCGACGGCAACGTCAATTACCCCGCTGATAGATGCAAATAGAAACAGAGTGCGAGAATTTTTCTCATTTGCGGGTGTCTGCGGTAATGTTTTTCAGACCCCAATCCCGCTTTTTGTGCTCTATCCCTGTGACTCTTTGTGCCATTTTTAAAGCCAAAAAGTTCTCACCGTTTTTGAAGCTAAATGGGCAAAACGAACATTGACACAGATCTGTCTCGGGTGCTGGAAAAGCGCTTGGGGTGTGCCTTGGAATAATGAGCACGTTTAATACACACGTGCTGCGCCTTCACAGCGGTCATAGCTCGAGCAGCGGCGTGGAGAAATGGTGGTCTTGCGTGAAGATAGACGAGGTCTCATTTTGTGAAGCACAGGGCCCCAGGGTTGACAGCAAATGTCAAGCAGGGTAGGTTTGGATATGTGTTCATACAGAACACATATGTCGTCACTGGTGGGCACTTGAGCAATCGAATATGGATATCTTGCAGTGCCGGAAGAGCTATAGGCTGTCGTCACTCGTCGTTATGTGTTGGCATCCGACAGTGTGGGGGGGGGGGGGGGCACTTGCTCAACTCGAACGACTTCCCAATGCAGTGCAGGCGAAGTCTCATGGTTTCATCCTGAATCTGGCAGCTCAGGGCGAGTTCACCACATGTATGACTGCTGCCCTCGACTGTTGCCGCCTTCAAGATATCGTCATCCAACATATGTGCCCGGCGACTGCGGGGTGCATAACAAGGAGGCAGACACCTGCCAAGCTAAAATTTTAAGGCGCAACTTAAGCCTTTCTTGGCTCATGAGTGGCGGGGACGGAAGTGTAGACGGAAGTTTGTGGGCGGAAGTAGTCCGCCCGAACTGTCAATCTTAAGTTCTATGGTAAATAAAAAAAATGCAAAAGTTCATAAAGAAACAGTAGTTAAGCAACATATATGTAATGAAATAAAAAGCAAAAATAAAAATTAAGAATAAGAAAAGGTAAAAATAAAAATAAAGTAACAAAAACAAAAGGGCAGAATAAAATGAAAAATGGAGGGAGAGAGGGCAGAGAGACGATTTCACATCTCCGCTCATAAGCAGTCTGAAGTGCAGTCCTGTAAATTTTGGAATCAGTGTCTGGTAGTGCATTCAATTACATTGATATTCCCGTAGGTTTGGCGTATTCCGCGGCTTGATTCAGCTGCTGACGAGCCCATATTAGTCAAACAACAGACAACCCCGAATGAGCTGTTTAAAACTAGATCTTTTTTCAGCACGTGGGGAAGTTATTGCTGCATCGGAGTTTACTTTTTTCAGGCGACGTCGAAAACGATAAGAAGTTTTTCGGTTGCCTAGTAAACAGCCTCGGGAACATACAACTAGAGCCGAATACACTCATGCGACACCCTTTTGAAGCGAAAAGCTTCACTACGCTAGGTAAATCAGCCGTCGCGTAGGCCGGCGAATGACCTTGAACGACCTTCAGCCCAACCACATTAGCCGTGCATGACCATATGTGGTACGGTTATGGTGTCGAAACCTTGGCCTCTGACCTTGGCCCATGAACTTAAGTTGACCTCTGACCTTTGAAGTTAAGTGATCTCTGAGTTGACCTTTGACCTTAAGAACATCGATGGGGTGACGTGATACACGTCATAGCCACGTGGTCGTTTGGGCACGTACACAACGGCTGTCGCGAGCGTGTAGCGGATCTGCCATGGACGAGCATCGGACGCTTAGCAAGCGTCCTTGCTTTTAGCTGATTTCCAGGACCAGCCACGTTAAGCCCCTGCCAATTTTTTTCTTCAGTGCATCGATTTGGAAAGCGTGGGATATTACGACACCCGGCTGCGGGGTCGAAAAAGCGCGCCTCTCGACTTACGAACAAAAAAGACACATCCACTAAGGTAGTAAAACGGAGGGGAGGACCCCTCACAGAAACAAACATATAGGCACGAATTGGACGCTTGCTAACAAGGGACGACGGTCACGGAAGCAAAGAGATAAATGTAAAGGGCACTCGCTACACTACCAACCTCGGATACAACGAAGGCGATATCCGTGACCGTCAGGTTCTTTATAAATGGGTTTGTTAACACAGCTCTCGCAAGAACTAGCTTGCAATAGTTGTGTTCTTCGACATAAATGAGGTATTTGAGTGCGTTTGTCACTCTGAAAACCTGAAAAATTAAAATCCCGGTGGGATTACTAATGATTCTTTACACTTCTGTGCAAGTTGCCTGCCAGCAAGAAAACAAAAAGTAGTGCTTTTTTCCTTGACTTTCAGGGTTACTGAAGGGTTTTTGTTCTGTATCTCCGTGAATGACCTCGCGCAAGTCGTTCAGTTTTCAAAGGTTCTAATGTACGCTGATTGCATTGCTTTTTTTGTGTGTTCACGGATGAACCGCCGTCAGGCCTACAAGATATGATAGCGTTTGAAATATCTAATATATCGGCTTGGTTTCATAATAATAAATTAAAAGTAAATGTAGAAAAACTAAATATTGTCACGTAGTGGTCACAGCAGTCCAGCAGTTCACTCTCGAAGACACTGTGACCCCCATACGATTTGCTTATCGGTAAACATACTAGCACTCAAAAACGTTTTTTCTTTCCGGCACCTTGCCGTCCTATTCGACCAACAGTTGTCTTGGAAAGAACCGATCGAAAAGGTACGCAAAAATCCAGCGTTCAGCTGCTAAGCACTTCTCAAAGCAAGCCAGTATTTCCCGTACAGCGTACTACGCTCTTTGTGTTTTACGCTATTTCAATGCCACACGAGCTTAAGGTGCGAATTATGGGCCATACTCAGCTTAATTTATTTGCCACAGAGAAGCTGAAGAAGAGAGCAATGACACTGCAAGTAATATTACATGTGTCCTCTCAGATCACGGCAAAAATAAGGTGCATCAGGAAAATCAAAAATTGGATTTTGAGTCCATGAGTAATTATAAATTATAAGTATTGGTCACTAATATTAATAACACCAGCTCTCCCCTATCAATCAGTCGTTTTTTTTTTCTCTCGCCCCGTAACGCGAGACATACACTAAGTGGCAGTTTCAATCTGCCTGCCTGTTCGAATGCATAGTGGAACGCTTGGTTCAATTTTTGAAGTTTGGAATGTATTGTCTATCAACGTGAAACTTGCAACTAACTTCAAGCTAATTGCAAGTTGTTCTTTATTAGAAGTCAGGAAGCACATTAGCTGAACCCCGTTTTTTCTTGTCTTTTCGTGAACTTTTATTTTACTTTCATACGATTCGTTGTTTTTGCTTGTACTTCTCGGCTAGATTAAATTGCTCCTTGGCACGTATTTTTGTTCCGAGCAGTTTTTGATTACTCGCTTGTTCTCATTAAGGCTGCCTGATGAAATATCGTTTGTAGCGGACCGTTTGTACCTGCAAGACTATGGGTCCAAATATTTTGTATGTATTCACTTGTAATATCAGCAAGAAATGAGACGTGAACGAGACAATTGAGCTATGGTCAGCAAAATAAGAAGCTCTTAGCCAGGGTAAGCACAATACTAGTGGAAGGTAATTGCACCTGAGGGTGCAAGGACTCTCCTTCAGAAGTGTTAATCAACCTCTCTTGTATATCCTCTCTAGGACCTAATTGGTTCGGGTTTTCTTGTCGCCACCTCGGTTTTCTTGTTCGCGTTTCATTCGCTTATGATAGTACAGTCGTCAGCGCGTCTGTCTAGAGCGCTCGAAAGGCCAGCCGAGATAACACGTCTTGGCGCACCCTGCAGCAAGAATTTTCCCAAACGTGTTATTTCGGCTTTGGTTTCGCGGCCTGCAGCGCTTTCACCGGCGATCGTTTGCAATCGGGGCTGCGGTCCTGCGTGGCGATAAAGATGGAGGCAGTGTCATCAGTGTGGCGGCGCATGCTCAAATGCAGGCAATCTGAAACCGGCGTTATCGGCAGTCGTCGCGCGTGCAGCCAAATGCTGGCCTTTTGAGCGCTCTATACAGACGCGCTGAGGACTGTACTTTCAGAATGAAGATTGTTTTTATTTGATTTCATTGGATTTGAAAAGCGTACTTCGGTTACACTAAAGTAGCCTGTGTTTTTGGGTAGAATTGCTGGTTCATTTCTTGCCGCGTACTTTTCGCTGTCGTTTCCGGTCTGTAATAGGCGTAGTGCGGGGGTTGGGAGACCAGAAAATAGCTAGAGAGTTGCCGTCGGCTGTGTAAGTTTATGGAACGCGGAAGCCCTGGAAAGAAGCTTGCTCGCCATAGTGGCGCAGTGGTAATTTGTTGTGCCTTCGATCGCGAATTCGCTTCGATTTGATCCCGTGCTAGGTCGGTCGCAGGAGAAATGCCAAACAATGTGGTTAATGAGATTTGTGTGCACCTGAAGGAAACTTAAGTGACCTCTCAAAATATTCGCGTGCCTCATAGCCAAAGTGTACTTATGTTCGAACCTCTAGAAATTAGCCGACGAACTGCGTGGAATACAGACTCGCATCCATTATACTGCGTCAGTTCCGCCGAAAATTGTTCGCTATTACTTCATACTGTTCACGGCCGTGAACTTTGTTCGAATCGTACGAGATCTGCCGGGCGTTTGCGCACGGCAACTTTCAAAAACTTATTAAAAACACAAAACAAAGAAAGTAAAGGGCGATTACCTCTGTGGTAATGGTCGTGATCAGCGCTAGTTTGTCCACATAGTGCTTCTGCGATTGTAGCATTTGCATTGAATGCTGCTGCCCCGAATGAATGGGTGACGATTATGTAGGAGGGTTGCAAGCTATGAGTGCTTCATGGTGTGAAGAATATGTTAGCACGGACTTGAGTATCTTGTCCTGCATGTTTACGGGCAGCATCCCGAGAACATTCGTTTTATGTTCGACCCGCAGCACGTTCGTGGTTCTGGCCTTCGGCATGCGTGCAGCGTTCAGAGCACGGCGCTCCAGGCTGTGTCCATGCCCCTGTCGGAGAGCGTCTGGCGGCTGCTGCATCTGCTACATCTGCTGCAGCGCAGGCGCGCAGGAGGTCGCGCCATCCAGTCATTTCAGGATATTTTATTTTCCTTTATAACTGTGTCCCGAGTATTTCGGCAGCATCTTGTAGCGTCCACGCACCAAACCTGACGATGACGAAGTCATCGCGAGGCGCGTGGCACGGGTTTTGCGCGCGGGGCGGTCACGTAATCACGCATTCCATGTTGGTGGGGGTCGCACGACGCATAGGCGGGAAAACTTTGCTACAACAGCTTACAATGTCAAGTACTGCCAGGCTCCACATGCGCTTTCCTCATTGGGAATAATCTGACACGTTCCGAACAACGCCTCTATGACATGATAGTAGTTGTCCCCAACCGAAATACGGCCATAAAAACTTCCGCTGGTCATGGCCTCCATTCTGTAAGCGCAGTCTCGATCGTACACGGGCAGCATCCTCACTATCTCGAACAGTACACATTTCCGCCGCCGCTACACGACGACCTGGTTAAACTGACAAAAAATAATGTCGTATAAACAGCTTCCCTCGCCTTTCCTGCCACCCAGCACCTGGAGCTGGCAGCCTAAGCAGCAGCAAGCAGCGGGTTTCTCCGGTTGCAGCAAGCGCCAGTTACATCTGGAGGCCGTATACACTGCCTATAGGATTCGCTCATTTGCTAGAACACGCGAAGCCCCGCTCTCACTATATGAAAGCGCATCGTTCATTTCTAGATGGACGCGCGCGTCACGGTTCACTTGCGTTCCCTGCTGGCAACCCAGCTCTCGAATCCGCTGCTGTATTGAAGGGCACGCTTACATCAAGGAGGCAGCTGCCGCAGCGGCCGGAAGAGGTGTGGGGAGAGGGAAGGAGGGGAAGGGGAAGCCAGAGGAGACCCACGGAGGCAGTCGCGGAGGCGTTTTTTCCTTTCCAAGTGCGCCCCGCCACGTGCGGAAACAAAACAACTTTCTCTCGCCTACGAAGCCGAGAGCACGTGGTCGCGCAGCAGCAGCAGCAGCACTACGTCCCGTGAAGCAAGGGGCATAAAAACGCGCCGCGCCATCCTGACGGGCATCAGACGAGCCGCCTGAAGCAAACGAACAAGCAGGAGCATCCGCCATGGTGTCCACAACCCCCCTCGTCGCCATCTGCTTTCTGCTGGTTCTAGGTGAGTTTTGCGCGGCCTGTTTTCGCATACTCTCAGGTCCGACAGCCAACCGTCAGCAGCAACGCCGTGCAGAGGCGCATCCTAGATTCAGCATAATTTTGTCCCTTTTCTTCTTTTTTTTTTCTCTCAACGAGCCACACGGATGCCACAAGCACCAGGACAGCTACAGTAATTATGATGTCTGCCGAGCCCACGTCAATTCGGAGTAAAGGAAAAACGTATGCTTAATGGGTTGATGGGAAACTGCAAGCTTGGTCACTCATGCTGTAGACTTGGTCACTGCAGCGAAGCTGCTGCAGTTCTATCGAAAAACGCAGCTGCAGTCAAACTTTTCCCGGTAGCCTTAAAATTGCCTGAGACGTGCCTTTTTTTGTTTTCCATTGAAAATGCCGAGAGATATCTATGAAGCTGGACACGCCACAGTTGTTCAGGCTCAATGTACTATGCGGATATAACATCCGGCCTCAGTGGCCGCATTTATGCTGCTGCGAAATGTTAAGCGGTTAATGATATCCTAGTCGAAATCAAGAGGAAGAAATAGGCTTGGGCAGGGCATGTAATGCGAAGGCAAGATAACCGCTGCTCCTTAAAGGCAACAGGTTGGATTCCAAGGCAAGCGTAGCAGGGGGCGGCAGAAAGTTAGGTGGAGCGGATGAGATTAAGAAGTTTGCTGGCATACGGTAGGCGCAACTGGCAAAGGACAGGGTTAATTGGGGGAGACATGGGAGATGCTTTTGTCCTCCAGTGGGTGTAGTCAAGCTCATGATCATGACGATGAAATGTTAAGCGCTCATAGCGCTCCACAAACGCGCGCCACATGTCGATGTCGATTATGTGCTTAAGAACTCTTGCTCATTTCTCATGAGGCCTAATTACGTAAAGCATAATAACGCCTTAGCATAATCGGTGATCATGCCAGGATTACTAAGGCAGCCCGAGCGGCGCTCGCGACCAGTTCCCAAGAGTCTCAAGGCCTCAAATCCGCAACGATCTGCCTCGCTTTTACACTGCCTTAGTGTCAGAGCCAGCCAACGAAGGCGGACCCTGCGCATCAAGTATGGGGCGTAGGCCGCAGAACTAAAGCGCACGCGTTCACCTGGATTGGAATCGCGATGGCGACATCGTACCCGTCTGACTGCGGTACTTCACGCGCTTCACTGTAACTTTTTCCTGCCGTTTTCCTGCGTACTTTTCGTGGAGGCAGTGCGAATGTATGTAAATGGATTCAGGAGATCATGCCTGTACATACTACTATAGGCAAGAACCCCGCAGCAATGTAACCGAAGTGCGCTTTCGAACCTCGGTTGATGAACTGCATAGAAACTCAAGACATGGCAGGAAACACATGTCCGGAAGCACATGGCAGGGAACAAAAATGGCACAAAAAAAGAGAAGTGCAGCTATAAAAGGGACTTACGAGCGGGAAACCGTTGCAGTGTTGCTCTGAAGGTTTGACAAGACCGAAAGATGATCCAGGGGAAGCTTATTATGGTCTCATCGTGGCAGGCAGGTCGGCTCTTGCACCCAGCTAAAATAATAAGTAAAATACCGGTCAAAAGCAACACGAGGCAACTCAACGCAGTTCTCCGCATGTATTTTTCATTTCGGATTCGTTCTTTTCTTGTTTTTTTTTTGTTTCGTGGAAGAAAAAAAGCTTACACAACGACGGAATGCCGTCACTGCGTCCGTGAAATGTGAGCATGCGAGACTGTGAGGTGAAGAACTCTTGGTGGTTGGTCTCTTGGCCAATCACTCGCGATGTGTCGATTAGAGGGCAATAATTCGCCTACGCCATTGCCACGTGGGCAAGAAGTGAGATGATAAGTTCGAACTATGCCACTAAGGCGTTGCCAAAGCAGTACCACTGTTCCCTGCTACTGGAACCAGCGTACTGAACGAATAGCGCACACAGGGCGAACAAACTGCGTAGCGCAAATTTTCTGACGTCTGGGGACTCATAGCTGAGCGTGGAAAAGAACTTGAAGGACAAGATCCAATGCGCGAGCCTTGCAATTGAGCTCCGTCCTTTTCCAGCTTAGAAAAGACTCCGCGAAGCTGTATTACGCAATCCACCAGGCAGCGCGTGTTCCAGAGCGGCAGCCCTGCTTTGCCTGCAGCCAACTCGCCAGCACCCTTCGTCCTTTCTCTGGGGGGCCCGACCGTGTGACCCGCTTTTTGCCGTCATCGCCGCCGCGAGAAAAACAAAAAAGATAACTGACAAGCCACTTTCGAGCCGCCACCCGTCGTCTAGCCTTTTCCTCCTCCGTGCCTGCAGGGTGGCTTGCTCGCGCGCAGCTCGGTTTACAACGGCGCGTGAGGGACCAGATAAGCATAGGCACGACTTTGCGTTGCTTAACCGCAACGCCTAGTAGAATAAAAGAAGTGGTTTTTTTCTTTCTTGCACCGGCAACGATTAATCACTGGCGGGATGCTACTGCACAAGATGCCGAAGCACTTCTTGAAGGACACTGTCGATGGTTACCGTCTTCGAGATTATTTTTTAGCAGTGATTTTTGCATCTGGGCGTAGAATCGACAAATCATATGAATGGGGAAAGCTTTGCGCAAAGAAGGGAGTAAAATTAACTCGAAGGGCGTAATGATGAGGCCCCTGGGCCCAAGCAGTGCAGGATGCTGCACTGTTAACTTCGTGACCCATGGCTGCCAGGGGCCGAATTCTAGTTGGTCTCAGTGCAGAGAAGACCCATAGCGGGCAGTAGATGTCAGCTTCGGCGTTTCGGCAAGGACACATAGAACATTAAGAGCAAATGAATAAGCTCAGGGATAGAGCCCACTTCCTAGTTAATGCCGGAGAACCCCAGCTCCGACCCTCCGAAGCAAAACACACAAACCGGCGAGCACAGAATTAGTTCCTTGAAGACGCGTGCGCGTTGTTTCAAACTTAGAGGGAACGCAAGAGGGCGAAGCAAAGTGCCGCTGGCGCAGAGAGTCCTGGAAGTGGTTTTAAGTGTTGTCTGCCACGTTTCCTGCCAATGTGGTAATGTTAACGTATTGGTGCTCCGAAGAATGCGACCACGCCAACCCGTGTTCCCTCTAAGTGTGAAACAGCGTGTACATTTGTCTTTCTTCATCTAAACAATGACAGTCGGACCGAGCATAGCAGCAGATGCCAGAATAGACCGCAACGTTGCTTTTTAATTAATTCTAAAGCAGCATGTGCAAGTATGTCTGCCAGCATGAACCGACTGATCACATGAGAGAATGACTACTTGAGGGTGGACACTGAATGTCGCCAACTGATGTGCCCGGTCACAATGCGTTCCACAACTATAGAGGGCGCGTTCTTTTTTTTTTAATATAACCTTCCGGCTCTTAGCTTGCTTGATTGGGCGCAGTGCTGCACGCGCGAAGGTTGGCAGCGCTGATTTTTAGCGACAGCCTAGCAGCTGCACAACAGAAAAACAGTACGCAGCGAGCTTTTTTTTTTTACCACATACTCGACCGCCGTGTTCATAGATGTTAATTCAGCCATTTCAGTAAAGGCTGAGCTTGGTGTCTGGCGCGACTGGGCATTCGATATAGTTGGACGTAAAATCGCTGCTGCACGTCGCTACGTCCCAATGCATGCAGCTGCATCTGTTGAGGCACACTAATAATAAGAACACTTCTCCAAAGTTAGCGACAGCTGGTTAAGCAGCAGCGCAGACATTCGCTGGTACGACACTGACAGTTGCTGCAGTTGCTGACCATTAGTTCTAGCAAAACGAAGTTTGTTGTTTTCAGCTCGCGAATCAACGCCAGTCACTTTCCATTCCTCCTGTCTCAATTGGTCAGTATCTCATAGAGGCTAGCGATTTCGCCTTATTTCTTGGTGTGTATTTGGACAAGTATCTAAAGTTTCATAAACACATAACCAATACAAATAAGAAAATGGCATACGTGTTGAGAATCCTTATTAAAGCCAGTCAATACTTTTCTAACAGCACCTTATATTACGCATTTATACACCCACACGTCAGTTACTGTATAGTATGCTGTGGAACAACGTACGATGCTCATCTAACACCATTGCAGATAATTCAAAATCAGGCCATTCGTATACTTACCTACAGTTCTTATTACATCGATGCAGCATTTATTCTTCAGGAACATAACATCCTCTCTGTATCATAGCCTGTTAGATATTCTCTTGGCATTCTCATGTACAAACTTGTCAGCAATCTAGTCTATCTTCCTCTCATACCAGAGTGTTATCTTGTAAACGCCAACATAACCCGGTTTGCACTCCATAACAGTATTGTCCTACCTTAAGTACGCACCAATTACGGGAAACAGGCAATTCATTTCTCATCATCTGCCCCGCCGCGGTGGCTCAGTGGTTAGGGCGCTCGACTACTGATCCGGAGTTCCCGGGTTCGAAACCGACCGCGGCAGCTGCGTTTTTATGGAGGAAAAACGCTAAGGCGCCCGTGTGCTGGGCGATGTCAGTGCACGTTAAAGATCCCCAGGTGGTCGAAATTATTCCGGAGCCCTCCACTACGGCCCCTCTTTCTTCATTTCTTCTCTCACCCCTCCTTTATCCTTTCCCTTACGGCGCGGTTCAGTTGTCCAAAGATATACGAGACAGATACTGCGCCATTTCCTTTCCCCCCAAAACCAATTATTATTACTATTATTTCTTATCAGTTGCTGTCTGGAACACTATACCGAGAGAACTAAAAAATGCTCATTCAATCATCTTTAAAGCACACCTTAAACGATCAATTCTTAGCTAAAAGCCCTCATTGTGATTAATTCGTTTTATTTTCATCTTACATGCGTTTTGTACTGCCCCCTAACCTTCGTTATAATTCAGTATGTTTCGGTGGTCCTTTGTAATAGCTTTTTAATAGTGTTTATTTCTCTCCTATGTGTCTACTTTAAGTTGTATTTCATATGTATATATTAAATTTCTCATATTCATCTGATCTGTCGCAGCTGTTAAATCTTTTATACGATGTATCTGATTAGGAGGTCCCATTACAGTCTTTGACTTCGGGACCTCCTTCTGCATGATATGATGTATGTATATGAAATATATAAACAAATAAAGACTGATTCTGATTCTGAAGGCCATAAGACCTGATTCATCATTTTTCTTTCCAGCCATTTGCTATCGCTTCGCTATCGCTGCAGTGTGTCGCTCGTGAACGCCGTTGCAATCGTTGCACAGGAAGAACATCCCGAGTTTCGTAAGGGAGCCATCCAGCGTGCCAGTGCGTTGATATGACTGCACAGACACGCCGCTTACAGAAAATGAGTCTTAGTGAGCTAACATGCGACCTTATCAATGCTGTACGCCTGAGCCTCACGATGTCTAATGATTTCCGATTGCGCTAACTCCACTGCAGCTCTAGATTACAGCCCCGTGTTCCGTTCAGTTTCAGCCATTTGCTTGGGCAGGTTTCCAATTGCGCAAAATTAAGTAGTAAGAAAAAAGAGCGAAGTTTCTCGCGACCTAGATGCCTCATCTGGAAGTGGGTTGATCACGCTGACAAATGCAGTTCCTGCCAAAAATGGTTGCACTGCATGCTCGCTCAAGGTTCCTCGCGGTTTCATTATATTTTGCAGCTTAGGTTAACGAACATTTTCCTCTTTGCCATCGTTTCTATAAATTCTTAGTTTCCCCGCTCCTCCTTTTCTTCTATTTGTCCATTTTATATAAAATCTCCTCTTCAGAAAAAAAAAAGGCAAAATCATTTGTCCTTTCTAAAAAAAAGGGTCGCTGTTCAAATCCATTTTCTAGTTGACGGGCTTGTGTGATACAAGGAATGTTCGCGCATTGCCTCTCATTTTACTTTTATTTGCACTAGTTCAATAAAGACGGGACATCCACGAGATAAACCGCATTTAAATCCCCAGTCTCTTTTATTCCAGAGCCGAATTTGTATTCCGATCAGATTCGCCGAGGAGCCAGAGCAACAGAAAGAGTTTAGAAAGAGAGAGAGAGACGGAGATATGCCTCTAACTTTACTTTGGGAACACAACCAAAATCGTGTCGTGTCGGGGCTCGCGATATGGCATCGCTGGCAAGCGCCTGCGTGTAGCCTATCTCGTGCTCGGCTGAACCAGCGAACACGACACAAGGACACGGCTAGTTTTGCATCACGGTTCCAATAGCTTCAGGTAGCCATTACACTTCGCTATAGCCATCTTCGTAACCATCCAATTAATCAATCCTTCCCCACGCGCACAGCAACCAACCGGGTAAATGCGTAGCTAACCCTTGCTCCCCCGCCCCCTTCCTCCCTGTATTTTTTTTCTTCTCTCCATTTTATTCTGTGCACTCTTCAAAGCCCATCATAATTACTGATGCACTGATTCTACTGCGTTAAGCACTTTGCCATATAGTGACCTGGGCGTATATGCAACGAGTTGGAGTCTGTTGACTCTGAGCTCACTGAATTTGCATTTCCATACAGCATGCAGCCAGGCCAACGACTGCGTTTCCAACGGCTACGGCTGCCTGCCGGAGTCCGACTGTCCTGAGGAGGCCCGAGTAAACTACGGAGGCTGCTCGACAGTCTGCTGCGATTTCTGTAAGTGCATTAGGTAGTCCGCGTTGCGAAATCTTTTCTACGCATCTTGAACTGTGGCCTAGGTGGCAGGGAAATATTGTAAACTGTGGGGTTTAAGGTCATGAAGGACGCTGCAGTGGAGGCCGTCGGATTAATTTTGACCACTTGGGGGTTCTTTAACAAAAACAAAAGCGTCACATAGCGCTTTTGAACGATTCCTTGCTTTTTTTTTCTTTTCAAACTGTGCGAAAGCGCTTTCTGATGCGGCCTTTCGCCCCGCCGCGGTGGCTCAGTGGTTAGGGCGCTCGACTACTGATCCGGAGTTCCCGGGTTCGAACCCGACCGCGGCGGCTGCGTTTTTATGGAGGAAAAACGCTAAGGCGCCCGTGTGCTGTGCGTTGTCAGTGCACGTTAAAGATCCCCAGGTGGTCGAAATTATTCCGGAGCCATCCACTACGGCACCTACCTTCCTTTCTTCTTTCACTCCCTCTTTTATCCCTTCCCTTACGGCGCGGTTCAGGTGTCCAACGATATATGAGACAGATACCGCGCCATTTCCTTTCCCCCAAAACCAATTATTATTATTATTATGCGGCCTTTCGCCTTGACCAGCAAAGAGGATCACCTGTGGTCATAAAAAAAAAAAAACGGGAACTTTTATTTGAAAGCAGCTTGCGAGCAAACTATTCGACTTATTAGGAGAGCAGCACAGAGGAATAGTAAAACTGGAGATGCATGCAGCTGACATGTTGGGAGGCTAGGAGAAAAACATGAATTGTGGAAGTTCCTGACCGCATTAATGTAATCATCCTCTTTTGACTCTCGTTCAGCATTTCAACAACATGCAAAGCGATGGATTACGAGCTTGTCGGTTACCGCGCATGGTGCTATTAGCGATTTCCCCACTTTCCTCTTTCGTCTTGTTTGAAAAGAATTGAGATAGCGCAAAAAGCGTCAAAGTGCAGACCGGGTTATATAACAACAAGGTTCATTATTTTTCTGAATTTCATTGCTCTTTGACCCAGCGCCTCGCCGAGACTAGCACTGTCTGCTTTTAGCTTCAACACAATCTGAGAGTGAAAATTTTCCAAATTCGTTGCCCTTCCCGAGGTGAGAATTCACAGCGGTAGTTGTGCCTAAAACAAAAAACAAAACGGAAAGCAAAAAACCATCCTGTGTAGAAATCGCCGGCGCTTGCTCGCGGCAGGGTGAGATGACTGAGGTGTTTCACCGCGCGAATACTGGTTTTGCTTATTGGTCAGTACGGCTGATGAGAGGCTGAAACATGACCTTCGTTTCTGCTGGATAGCTACCACCTTAATAATTTCCTGTGTATGACTATAGTCGAATACAACTCAAGCAAGAAGCGGCAAACACCTGTAAAAGGAGCCCCTCCAGAGATTGGCGTTGACCGGCTGTCGTGATGTCGCAGTTCATACCATTTCACGGATGCACCTGCTAGCTACCTGCGAAGTCGCGTCACGTGATTAACCATGAAGTCATGACAGACGGTCGACGTCAATGGCTGGGCGGTCACTGACGTCGACCGACGGGCGTTTGCCGCTTCGTACTTCAGTTGTATCCGACTATGTCCTGCTAAAAAACCTCAGTCCTTTAGTCTTGTCACTAGCGCCAATGTTTTTCGAGCATGTTTATCTTGTCACTGACGCTGACCATGAAAATTTTCGTTCTTGGTAGCTACGTCCTGGCCCCGCCGCGGTGGCTCAGTGGTTAGGGCGCTCGACTACTGATCCGGAGTTCCCGGGTTCGAACCCGACCGCGGCGGCTGCGTTTTTATGGAGGAAAAACGCCAAGGCGCCCGTGTGCTGTGCGATGTCAGTGCACGTTAAAGATCCCCAGGTGGTCGAAATTATTCCGGAGCCCTCCACTACGGACCTATTCGTTCCTATCTTCTTTCACTCCCTCCTTTATCCCTTCCCTTACGGCGCGGTTCAGGTGTCCAACGATATATGAGACAGATACTGCGCCATTTCCATTCCACCAAAAACCAATTATTAGCTACGTCCTGCTTAGTTTTACATTACCGGCTGGGCGGAATTTTGTCCCAGTCGCTCAGAGATGTTTAACGCACTCGTTGCTCTAAGGTTGAGCAAAAACGTTCCGTCGCTATATTGTATTTCCTTGTTCTCTTCTTTTCTCTGCCGCGAAGCGAAACTGACTGGCTGCAAGAGCAAAGGAGGCGAGTGCAACCCGCTGGACCGGCCCTGCAGAGAGCTGCAAAGTGAACGCGGATCCTGCCCAGAGGGCCAGAAGTGCTGTGTGTGGCTCAACTAGTCCTTGCGGCGTTCACTTCGCTGGCCTCTACACTGACATCGGATTCACTGACAGCTACGCCACGCCAGGCGTCGTCGCTTCTTCGTCGTCAACTGTTGCGAAGAAGGGGATCTAGGCACGAACACAAATAAAAACAACTATGTCAGTGCGATACAGACGTCTCAGCTGTTTTCCACGCAACCAGAAAAGTTCGAAACTGCGAGAGGAGCCTGTGGACCGAACCCTTGTTTGCTCCGTCAGCTTTGGACAGGGCTCCAGTGACAGTGATCCTGCTAATTATTTGCAAGCTTGACGAAAATCACACGTTTTTATTGAACGAGCTGTCCGATATACTGAGCCCCTTGATAAGCCCCTTTATGGCCAGTAAGCAGGGATGCTCACGTTCAGGTAAAACCCCGAATAAGATTCCTCGAGAATGTGGTTGAATACGATTTCTGCAGTCAGAGACGCATGTTCTGTAAATGCTGTGCACAGTGGCCGCTCGCGAGCACTTATTTTCGAACAGACCCTGGGCATTTGCGCGCGAGCGGTGCGAACTTGATTACTTTTTGTACTTTGTGAATAGTGTACAACAATCGTCCTCCCCTGTCCCCCCCTCCTGTCTCCCCTGTCCTTTCTTGATATCGTTCCCCTCTATAAGCTTCTCCTCGCTATGCTCCCCCTTTCCCTTTAATCTCCGTCGGCTAATAATTGTTTTTTTTTTGGGGGGGGGGGGAAGGAAATGGCGCAGTATCTGTCTCATATATCGTTGGACACCTGAACCGCGCCGTAAGGGAAGGGATAAAGGAGGGAGTGAAAGAAGAAAGGAAGAAGAGGTGCCGTAGTGGAGGGCTCCGGAATAATTTCGACCACCTGGGGATCTTTAACGTGCACTGACATCGCACAGCACACGGGCGCCTTAGCGTTTTTCCTCCATAAAAACGCAGCCGCCGCGGTCGGGTTCAAACCCGGCTGCAACTCAGGTGCTTAAGATATTAGGTAGCAATTGCTGCGGCCGGCAACCTTCTTTTCCCTCACTTTTTTCTTCTTTCCTTGAAATAAACCACTACCACCACCACCAGGAAGAGACGCCTTCAAGGAATACTAGTATCTCAGTGGGCAAAGCTGGAGGTAACATTCACAAACTACTGTTATGTCTTGTACTTTAGAGTTGTGTTTTCGATTAACGTTCGATGAATTCAAATTTTTTTAACGCTTACCCATAGCGCGGCCTATTAAAAGGTCAAGTTCAAGAAGAGCGCCTTCGAGCAAAAGGCCGGAACGCAGAAATTTACTGCACGTCTAATTGACATCATTCTATTAGCGGTAACAACGCCTACGACGTCCGACTTTCGAGCAGGAATTTGTTTGAAATAGCGACTGTGATGTTCAAATATTTTCCCAGATAAAAAAATGTAAATAGGTCTAGAACACACACGGAAGTGCTCCACATAGCAGTTCCTTGGTGAAACCCGCAATCACTAGACTTAACTACTCAAACACGTTGTTGGGCACTTGGTGCATTGCATTAAAAAAAAATAACGTCTTTGTTTCTGTGTGCGTCTCCTTTTGGATGGTGTTGTTTTCCTTAATATTAGACTGTTCGTGAAAACAACGCTCAAGAACTGTATCATTTAACGCTAAATATCCATGAAAAGCTTCAAACTAATTTTTTGCAGAGAAATTGGTCCGAAAAAACTCAAATGATGGATCTTCTCCCTTAATAACGCGATTTGTATCGTAATTGGAGCTAAAAAAATGGCGCCCTATCTCTAGTAGCCCAGCTTCGAAAAAAAGATAAAATTCGAAGACGAACGATCCTAGATGTGCGCTGCACAGCACAGATAAATACATGCAGCTGCAGAGAAAGCTGCACGCAGCTTTCTCGGCGGAAAAAAAAAAAACTCATCTTGGCTCGTATAGGAAGTTCAAGCGGGTTTTCTAGTTAGCCGTGACCCCGCCTAATGAGGCAATATTGAAGTATAATTTTTACTTTACACAGTAGAATTAGTAGCAAGCTAAATTAGGACTTCAAAAAATTGTACCTCATGCTTCTGCGACCTTTTGAATTAAGGCGATTGGTGCAAGAACACGCTTTCCACTGCGGAGGAGCAGCGCGAGTGCCAACGAGCCGACCGCAGTGCGACCATTTACCTCAACTTTCTGAGGAACCTGAGTCGCTTTGGGACGTTAACCCCGTGAACCATGAAGAGCAACAAAGAGAAGGCTGAAGTTAGTGCCTTGTATGGTTGTGACTTCCCTAGGTTTATTCGTTAGAAGCCACCGACAGAGATCAATCAGTAAATAAGTCAACCTATTCGAGTTATCCTGTTATAAGTACGGCGAACAACTCGCCGCGTACGGAGGGAAGTTCGCGGCGCATGTTTGCGCGTCGTGGTGGTCTTCGTCCTGACGTGCTCCTTCGTGTCGCCGGTCGAGTTGTCGTCCTTCGTGGTCGTGCGCGAAGTGTTCCTTGGCGTTCGAACAAGTTCCGCGTCGTGCGCAAGCGGAGGGGGCGGCTGCGCTCCCTCGTCGAGTTGAGCGTGGGCCCGGCGTGCATAGTCCGTCGCGGTCATCGCCTCTGTGAGAGCAGTCGTGCTGGACGCGTCGTCCGCGGTAGTGGTAGCGCTCTCGCGGAACGCGCCCTCGATGGAGCCCGAGACCCAGAGCGTAGCGACAAAGGCAAGAAGCGACACCAGCAGCGCCACCACAGACGCGGCGCAAGCGACGAAACTGCACCCGAAGCGGTTCGAGCTGCCGCGCGGCTGGTCTTCGTCGCTGACGTCACCGTCATCGTCCTCCCACGAGATGCTGCGCTCTTCTCTGTCCTCGCGCCTGCGCAGTGTTTAGCAGGAAAGACGACTGTCATCAAGGCGATGTACGGGGTAGTAACTGCTCCTTATACGGCGACACTTAAGATTCTCAGCTCAGGAACGCGGAGAGTTCGTTCAGATTCATCGTGAGGCTAAGAGCGCCATAATAAATAATAATTGTTTTTTTTTTTTTTGAGGAAAGGAAATGGCGCAGTACCTGTCTCATATATCGTTGGACACCTGACCCGCGCTGTAAGGGAAGGGATATAGGAGGGAGTGAAAGAGTAAAGGATGAGAGGGGTGCCATAGTGGAGGGCTCCGGAATAATTTCGACCACCTGGGGATCTTTAACGTGCACTGACATTGCACAGCACACGGGCTAAGAGCGCAACGACACACAAGTTATGTCACTGTAGGGAAGCGACACTGCTTCAGTCGTCTTTTTATTGCTACCTCCCTGTGTTCGCTGTGCTACTGATTGTTCTTGCATATGATGACACCTTATAGAAACTTCTGTTGCGTACACAACACAAATACGAACATTTGCCCGTGTCTTGTCGTGTACACACAACTACACACACTGGGTGATGTCTGCTCCCCAGCCCACCAGAATAGCGCCTTGCGTTTTCATGGGCCAGTGGGCAGAGGGAACAGATTTGCAAAGGTAGCTGTGCAAGGGACTTTCTTAGCGTAAAAAGCATTGCCCTCGCAGTACGTCGTAAACGAAAATTTCCGCGTTTGCACGCATGCGCAAAGACAATTCGCCTTTTACTCACGACCGCTCTGCACATGCTAGTATCTTCTTCGCTGCGCTCTCCCTCGCTCCACCAGCCGAAAACAAACCACCGGCTTGTACCGTGCATGCGCAGTTCGTGTTAGAGACAAGTTCAAGCGGAAACTGCGAGCTTCAAGAGGAAGCTGCGAAACTTCCACTACGCAAGCGCAATTTCTGTGCAGCAGACGAACTTTTCCGCACCCCCAAAGGGGCGCCACATCTCGAGAAAAAGGCAATTTGTCGAGAGAGTAAGACAGCCGGACCCGAGGGGAAGAAGAATGTGCAGCCAGGAGTCAGTGCTTACGAGAATGTCCCTTTTGTAGTCACGTGGAGCCTGTGTGCCTTGAGGTGCACGCACACATGTCATGCGGGCGAGGAGTGGGTCTCATTCAGCTATTGCCAACACTTCTTTTCAGGAGGGAAAAGCGAGAGTTTGCATACCAAGAGAGCTTCCACGAAGAATTATCTTATTAAAGGATGAGCAATCAGCTGCGACGATAATGTTCGATTTGAGAGGAAAAACTCCTTCAGGAAGAAAGGAACATCAGTCTCATGGAGTTTTCAAGGCGGTAACTTCAGTAGCCGCTACCTGCGCAATCACAACACAACGCACTCTAAAGCAAAGTAAAAAAGTATGACTTAGTGAAGCATGGATTGCGATAGCTCGTAGCGCTGCCTCTGCGAGCGATTAAATAAATTTCCTCTGCCTGAGAGCACCAGTCTCCTGACTGCCCTAATGACTCTCCTGGCTCTATTTGCAAGTGACGGAAATGTTGCTGCGAGGATCTGATTACAGAACGCGGTGGCTTAGCTCAGCAGACCAACCGCGCGAGCTCCGGCTGGAATCGCACCTTCGTATATCCTCGGTTATCGTTTAACTACTTGCAGACATTTATCCTCAATAGAAAAGTTCCTATCCGGTTCCGTTTCCACTGGTCGGCTACCTTCTGGACCTTGCACTGAGGCAATTCCCCGAGCACGCGTACACACGTATACGGACCTCGCTTTTCGCTCGCCTCCAGTGACGAGGATTGAAGGTCTGCGGGTGCGCCTCGTGGGGACTAGCTCGACGCTGGGGATCGGAACGGGCGGCTGCTGCGGCTGGAGTCCGGGGACTGCATCGGCCGGCAACGGCGGCAGCAGGCCCGCGTAGAAGCTGCGCTTGTACCGGGGGTCGTAGTACACGGCCTGGGGCGAGAGCTCACCGCGCTTCTTCCTCCGGGGGCCCATGGCTCTTCTTGTTCTTCGTTCTCTTCCTCAGCCACACCTCGCGACCTGTGCTTCAGTGCCGCTATTGTTGTCCTCTGTTGGAGTGGCACATACCTACAGAAGGGGATTGGCTGGGTATCCAGTGAAAACGCACTTCTTTTAACATGTGGTGGAATGAAAAATCTTAGGGAACGGCCCTGAGGAGCGTCCCTCGAGTCTTCGAGCGCAGTCAGGACAGAAATGCTGTCAGCAAGTATAATGACCTCTTTTATAAGTATAAGGGACCTTTTGTAAGGCCAACTGAAGCACTATAATTCGGCAACGAATATAGGCGTATAATCAGGGGCCCGAAGTAAATAATTTCAATCCAATCAAGAGCTCTGGAATAAATTCCAATTGTTGCCCTTTCCTTTTGCTGAGAGGCACCTGTAAGAACTGCAGCATGTGTTGGAAATTTGTGGAGATTCTCCTCTATAGGCCCATTTAAAACATTTGCAGGCAAATTCTTTGCATTTCCTGAGAGTGTAGCCAAAGTGAATAGCAGAACCTGTCCGCAGGTAGTGAACCTTTACTACAGAAGTGATTGTGACTGAGATTTTTGATAGCAGAGAATTTGTGAACACAGTCTGAGGGAGCTTATACCTAGGCCAAATAATAGCAGAGAACAGAGCCGAGTTTGTCGATCGTAAATATGGGCCTAGCCAATCCTATGACAGGCCGTTGTTCTACGGCGGTGGCTGTCTATAGTGCTACGCTTTCTCTTTTATCTTCTGTCAACTATTGCGTACGCAAGCGTGACCTATGCTGGAATGGCTTGAAATGCTTTTCCCTCAGGTGAAGCGCACAAGACAAACCACAGTTCAGCGCATGTTACTGGACATTTCGTTTTCCGAGTTCAGAGCACCTACTCGTTCGTGGTAACCATAATACATATTTTGACGGTAGCACCGCCCTCATTCGTTGTAAGAGAACGTTCGTTATAAAACTTCGGCCGTTATAATTGGGCTCGACTTCTCTCGCGGCGCGGAGGATGAACGTGGCATGGTTCCGCAAGCCCAGAAATTACCAACGCGTTGTTCTTATTGGGCAACGTGCAGGAGGAGGAGACAAGGAGCTGCAGTGGTGGATTATGGTGATTTAATTCGGGAAATGGTTCGTTGTCTGCCTCCCTCTCGTCGGGCGGGTCTGCTTGGAGCCGTTGGGTAAGCAGCAGGGTTGGAGGTGAAGCCTTGGCGGGCACCAAGCCCGCTAAGCGCGTTTGACCAGGAAGGGGACTACAGGGCGTCATCAAAGAGGGAGGGAGCCAGGTCCGCAGGGATCGGTCCTCTAGGCCACGGTCAGGCAGTGACTCACAGCCTGGATTCCAGTCCCGCTTCCCACAGGATCTTCGGCAGGTGCTGGAGGGCAGCCAGCAGGTGTCGGGCCGGGAAGAGGAGGCCAGAGGCCGAGCCCAAAAGCGGGCATCTGTGGCTGCGCTCTCGGCGTCGACCCTCTTTCTCTCTTTAGCTATCCGCTTAGCACACTCACAGGCTTTTATTTTTTCATTTCAGATTTTACGGGCGTTCAGCGGGTCGCCGGGGCTCCCTGCCAGGGCTCACCGCTTTCTCCCGCTTTTAAGTTCGTGTGAGCACAAGCGAATACAATGCGCGCGCTCATCGCGACGCTGCGATTGGCTGCATCGAGGCTGTCCTGGCCGTGCGTCAAAATTCTAACGACTTCATGGTCTAACGACTTCATGGCTGCATTGCAAAATAATTTTTGTGCAAGTTAGCGATGTTGACGTTATCATTTGTGCTTCTTTTAGTGCATTATGTTCATTTCATGTTGCATTGTATACGCTTTTCTGTGTTTTCTTGTTTGTGATATGCCCCTCCTGCTTGGGCCAAAGTATTGGCCTGCAGTATTACTAAATAAATAAATAAATAAAATTTGTCAAGCACGCAAACATCATTGCGCCGTTTCATGGCTAGGGCTGCTTCCTCGCTGTGTTCCTCTCTTGACATCAGAAGGACTGTGCGGCACTTGGGATTTCTAGGAAATGTGAGGTCTGGCGGCGCAGTTGGACCATGGTCGTGGGGACAGAAAAAGGTGCTGGTGTTGTGAGAAACCCTCTGCAGCACAGTCACGCTGGTGAGTTTTTTTTTGTGCGTTCGATTTTACTCTCAAGCACGTGGTTGTGCTTGCCGGAGCCGAAGCGCGTACGTAGAAAACTGCCTCTGAGTGTAGCAGACGCCAGCGAAATTTGAATGCTATATAGCTCTTATATTTCACAAAGTGTCGAACTGGTTTTGATAATCTGCCGGGATGGCCAGCTGCCCGTGTGCCAGTGGGAGAATGCGCTGAATTTAGGCAAGAAGCACACAGGGAAACTGTGCTATTGCGTTTCAATTGTCGCGCTAAGGAAGACACTCGTTATTAATGCGAAATCATTATATGGCTCATGCGAACGAAAAGCCGTCACTGGATATTGCCCGCAGACCGTGTCCGCAAAATGTGTCCACATGAAGTGGTACTTCTCACGTGAGGCGAATGAATAAAGGAATAAATAATAAGAAATAAATGAAAGAAAGTGCAAGGGCTTGCCCACTGTTCGAGCTGATCAGCCACAATAACTGCCACGTGCAGATCAGTAGAGAGTTAATATAAATAAGAAGCTACGGTGCACCGCCATTAACTTCGAAACGGTGGCTGCCAGTCCTTCACAGGAAGGACGTCACTAGTTTGAATCGACTAGGGACAAGATTTCAAGACCGAATTTTCTTCGCGATAAATGCGACGTTTGCGACCGTACAAACGTCAGCGTACCCAGAAAGAGCCAAATCATCAATTTTTGCTGAGTATAATAATTGCATGGAGTTGCGCTCAGGGTGAATTTAATGGCATGACACAGCAGGACATTTGGGAACCAGCGCTAGTTTAAATTTTCGCTCAGACGAAGTTTGTGGTTACGTTACAAAGATGAAAGCGGAAGTTACTGTAACGTATAGCGTTGCGACTTCCGAGATTTATTGCTAAGAAGCCACCGACAGAAATTGCCCGGTAAATAAGTCAACCTTTTCGAGTTCTGAGAATAAACAGCGAAAACTTCGCCGCGTACGAAGGTATAAGTTCGCGGCGCTCGTTATCTGCTCATGGTGGCCTAGGTCCTGGCGTACTCCTCCGCATCGTCCGTCGAGTCGCCGTCGTCGTGCGCGACATTTTCCTTGGCCTTCGGGCGAGTTTCCCGCCGTCCACAGGCACCGGGGCCAGCGACACGTCGTGGTCGAGCTGCGCTTGGGCCGAGCCTGCATCTTCCCTCGCGGTCACGGTCTCTGCGAGGGCAGCAGTCGTGCTGGACGCGTCGTCCACGGTAGGGGTGGTGCTCTCGCGGAACGCGCCCTCGATGGAGCCCGCGACCAACACCGTAGCGACAAAGGCCAGAAGCGAGACCAGCAGCGCCACCACGGACGCGGCGCATACGACGAAACTGCACCGGAAGCGGTCCGAGCCCCCGCGTTGCTGGTCTTCCTCGGGGGCGTCCCCATCTTCATCCTCCCACGAGATGCGCCGCTCTTCTCTGTCCTCGCGCCTGCGCAGTGTTTAGCAGGAAAGACGATTGTCACGAAGGCGGTGTATTGGGTGTTAGCTGCTCAGAGCGATTCTCTGGTGAGCAACGCCGATAGTTTGTACAGATCCGTCGTGCGAATAATTGTTTTGAACCAGTTTTCTCTGAAGCCACGGCCGGACTCGAGAGGAGCGCGAGAGGAGAGCAACTCTTCAAGCATGCGCATGCGAATACGGACCTCGCGTTTCGGTCGCCTCCGATGACGAGGATTGAAGGCCTGCGGGTGCGCCTCGTGGGGACTAGCTCGACGATGGGGATCGGAAATGGTGGCTGCTGAGGCTGGAGTCCAGGGACTGCACCATACGGCAGCGGCGGCAGCAGGCCCGCGTAGAAGTGGCGCTTGTACCGGGGGTCGTAGTACACGGCCTGCGGCGAGAGCTCACCCTCAGTCGTTGTTGTTGTACGTGCACCCTCAGACTTCTTCCGGGGGCCCATGGCTCTTCTTCTTCGTCCTCTTCCTCGGCCACACCTCGTGACCTGTGCTTCAGCGCCGCTATTCAACGGCAGTGGCTTGCTGTAGTGTTTCCGATGTAGTGTAGTGTACTGTAGTGTAGTGCGGTGTAGTTTAGTGTAGTGCAGTGATGTTTCCCGATCACTGAGTGTGAAAGCGTGGCCTGTGCAGGAGGCGTTTGAAGTACTTTTCCCACAGGCGAAGCCCAAAGCACAAACCGCAGTTCAGCGCGTGTTGCCGGACATCTCGAGATCAGGCGAACATTTTGGATAGCTTAACTCTCACTTGCTGTGAACTGTGCGCGATAGATGTGGTTTTTGTTTTTCAACCATCATCATAGGTGTTCATTTTTATCGTGTTCCGCTGTTCTTAACTTTTTTTCCGACGCAAAAAATTCGCTGCCGCTCGGAGCCGTTTAGAGCCGTTTCAGTTACCTTGCTCTGAGACTGAGCAAAATACTCCGGCGCTCATCCATGCTAAATCACCATCCGTCCTTCCTTTCTTTCCAGGCGCAGCGAAGCTTCCTGGATGCAAAGGCCAGAGAGGCGAATGCCTTCCAAAGGATCGGACGTGCAGCGAGCTGCAAAATGAGGGTGATTCCTGCCCCCAGAAGCCATAGGTACTGCGTGTGGACCTAGCACTGGATCCCTTCTTGCGGTGCTTGTCTTGCCGGGATCTTTGCCAGCTCCGGATGCAAACAATGGAATCATATATGCAATGCCATCACTTCACCATTACGCTTTATGAATGAAGATGCATAATTTCCCGCACAGCAACTGAATACGAATATCAGAAACTGATGTGTACGCTGTTTTCCAAACAGTTACGGGACGAGAAGATTTTAGAAACTGAGCAATGGCGTTGATCAGTAAATGTGCGTCCATATGACGGACGAGACTTTTGTCTGTAGTACGCGTATCGCTCATTGCATCATTGGGATTGTAGCATAGCGCAATGATCGGTGTGTTTCCGTTATACTACATCACACACACCATTACGTATTTGTTTCAATAATGGAACATCTTCTTTGACGCATAATTATTTTTTCCGTGAAGTCCTCGCCTCACACTACGTGGATGTCAGGAACTTGAAGCTGCGGGCCACCGTTCGCAAGTTAGAGCGCTGAACGCGCCCGGGCCGCCCAGAAAGCCCTGGCCGGAAAATGCGTTGTTCCGCCGGGCCTCGGCCAAGTCCGGGCAGGGCTAGGGCCTTTCATGAAGGGCCTGTGTCGGGCTTTAGATTCGCAATTGTTGGGTGAAGCATATTTTTGGTGTTCTGGCAGCGACACGGAAAAGATAGGGCCATGGTGTGGGCTTAGAAAAGAAAAATTTCTCAGCGCTTATTTTTTTTTATCGTCTTCTATAGTTGCATTTTTCGCATGCTACAGAAATTACAAACAATAACGTTTTCTTTCTGGCCTGCTGCCGGGAACGTTCCTGCACTGAAAGAAGTTTTTCGTTGAAGCAGAATGAGAGAACGTTTAACGACCCCAAACAAAACTCTGTCCTGGGTGACCGCAGACCCTGAGCGTAGCGGCAACGACTAGCAGCGGCACTAGCACGAGCAGACACACGGTGCTGGTGGAGGAACTGGACCTGCGTAGTCTTCCGCAAAGCTGTAACTGTCTCCGCCGGCTTTGCAATCTTCGTCTTCGAGGGAGCTACACGAGATGTGGCGCTCTTGTAGCTCCTCGCGTGCGCAAAAAGATGTCACGCCCAATGATTGGCAAGGTGGTGCATAATGCATGCTGAATGACTGTTTAGATGTCATCTTGCACCGTGCCACTATTCACCCGCCCTTTCCCTCATGATTAATCGTTTTAATTGTGTAAAAATGTCTTCTCTTCCATTGCTTAAAATCAAATGCCGCTATTCAATAATTTTTTTGAACGAGAGCCCAGGAGAGTGCTTTTACGTGTCAGCCATTGAACGATATAAGCTATTAAATGATCGAGAATGGTTAAGAAACACTGCACTGGAAGCCCGGAGAGTCTTCCTGACCTTCTTACACGTCACAAATGGTGAAGGCAGAGGGAAAGCTTCGGCGACAAAGGAACGCCAGCTTCAACGCCCCATTAAGAGACGGCACTTGAGTGGCCGCCGGCAGACTTGACGAAGTTGAAAACGACATGACCAAAGGTAGGTTGTGTAAGCTGGAGGCTATTCGCTGCAACCACATCCCAAAACTTCCCCCCCGTAGTTTCCCTTTTCCGTCGCGTATTTTCCACAAGGCACTAAAGTTTCCACGAATATGAACAGTGACCCATAATCATAGATTCTCCATCTGCGTGTAGCTGGCGAAAACCCTCCATACAGGTGACGCAGGAAGCGGTTGCTTCCTTTGAGACAGATTTTCGGGTGTGGATCCCATGGAGGCTACGCTACATCGGCATTCATTCCAAAACGGAAGCAACCCGTCCTCTATGGCGAGGGTGCCGTCACCTTGAATCAGCTGGCGGGATGATTTTTAAATTAGTTTTCTCGGTGATAAACACGTCTATTTGCTCGCGGACAAACGCCAACTAATTTACGCACAAAGAGCCAAAGAACCAACTGTTACCGAGAACAATAATTGCATGGAGCCGTCAGTGTATATTTAATGATGTTGAACCGTAGGATACGAGTGGGCCATCGCAGCTTTAAATTTTCGCTCGGACACGCCCCTCATTACGTTACAAAGAGAAAGCGGAATTTATTGTACTTTATGTAGTTGCGACATTTCTGGATTTATTCGTTAGAAGCCACCGAGAAGGACCACTCGGTAAATAAGTCAACCTATTCGAGTTGTCCTGTTACATACGTACGGCGAACAACTCGCCGCGTACGGAGTGAAGTTCGCGGCGCATGTTTTCGCGTCGTGATGGTCTTCGTCCTGACGTGCTCCTTCGTGTCGCCGGTCGAGTTGTCGTCCTTCGTGGTCGTGCGCGAAGTGTTCCTTGGCGTTCGAACAAGTTCCGCGTCGTGCGCAAGCGCCGGAGGCGGCTGCGCTCCGTTGTCTAGTTGAGCATGGGCCCGGCGTGCATAGTCCGTCGCGGTCATCGCCTCTGTGAGAGCAGTCGTGCTGGACGCGTCGTCCACGGTAGTGGTAGCGCTCTCGCGGAACGCGCCCTCGATGGAGCCCGAGACCCAGAGCGTAGCGACAAAGGCCAGAAGCGACACCAGCAGCGCCACCACGGACGCGGCGCAAGCGACGAAACTGCACCCGAAGCGGTTCGAGCTGCCGCGCGGCTGGTCTTCGTCGCTGACGTCACCGTCATCGTCCTCCCACGAGATGCTGCGCTCTTCTCCGTCCTCGCGCCTGCGCAGTGTTTAACAGGAAAGACGACTGTCACGAAGGCGGTGCATTGGGGCTTGGAGCTCGACTCAGACGCTCTAATGAGCAACGCCGACAATTCCGACAAATCCATCATGCGAATAACAGCGCAACGAAACGCAAGGTCACTGGAAGAAGGTGACACACGGTTTCAGTGATCTCTTTCTTGCTACTTTCTTTTGGTTTTGCTTTCAGGGTCTCTGCGTCTAATGGTACCCTATAAAAACTTTTGTCGCGTACATAAATACTCCGGGGCTTCTTGCCTGCCTTGGAGCTCCCACGAGAGCGCCCCGTAGACGGTCTACTAGACTAGATCTAGCTGGATCACATGACCACACAAACATACAGAATGGATAGCGCCTTGTGCCCAGCCCACCAGAAAAAAAGTCTTCATGGGCCACCAGGCCGATAAAATAGCTTCCAATGCGAATGCTCTACCGGAGCGTAATAGTGTCGGCAACTTATTATGTCGTAACCGAGTATTTATGCGTTCGCCTGTACGCCAAAAGAAGATTTTGCACTTTTTCACACGACCGCTCTGCGCGTGCATGCCTCGCCTACTCCGACTTCTCCAGCGCTCCGCTAAGGTCAAAAGCAGCTTTACCGCGCACACCTGCCATTACGCAACCCCGTTTGGCGCCTCGTCGAACCGGATCGCTCCATCGGCGTTCACGCGCGCGTGTTTTCAATTAGTTTTCTGCTAAGCCATGGCCGGGCTCGGGGGGAGTGGGCGCTGCCGCTGCCTAGGACCGGCTGCGGTGTAGCAGACGAATATTCACGCACGCTGAAGGGGGCGCGACATCTCATGAAAATATTATGAGGTGCACTTAGTCCACTTAGGTGCGGAAATGCGAAAGCTATGCGCAGCCCACCACCTGAGCCATCTGCTGTGCCAGCGCCGTATATTGCGAGGAGGGCTTTCAGTGGGTGCCGCATGATGGCGCTACGACTGCATGCCGCCAAGCACGGAAGAAATTTAGTGTAAACGGATGAAATTCGGTACTCGCTTGATTGCGACATCTGTAATTAACATGCTCATAATTACTGATGTAGGCCCCAGTACATATTTTGAAAATACCTTTTTTAGAACCGTGCATGTACTAGACGCGCCTTTATTCAGCTTTAATCCGTCGCGGCGGAGTGGCAGTGTCCCGTCTAGCTCGCCAGCGGCTCGGGTTCTATTCCTACCAAAACCCAAATTTTCTTTTCTAATTATTTTCATTACCAAACAGCTTATGATCGGCAATTCGTGCGGAAACTTTTGCGGACGGCCTCTGTCTACAACTTCCGTCCAAGCCACTCATGAGCCAAGAAATGATCTCGCCCTGAAAGGAGATTTGTTGCGCCGCATGGACGGAGTCATGAGAAATACTGGCAACCAGGAGCGGGCACTGTTGTATTGTACAGGATACAAGAGCAAACGCAGTAAACGTCCTTACGGCTTACACTAAGGACGTTTCCTGCGTTTACTCTTTCCTTCTACCCTCTACGATACAACAGGCAATTTCGAGTATGAATGTCCCTCCCGTAGTCACGTGGCGCGTGGGTCCCGGGGATACATGCACGTAGAGGGACAAGGGCTGGGGTGTCGCTCAGGTACAGCCCAGTGGAGAAGTGAAAAGCCAGAGAGGCTGCATACAAAGAGATCTTATACGAAAAACTATCATACAAAAGGGCGAGCACTGAGCTGCGAAGATAAAGTTCGATTCAACAACAAAAACACTCTTCAGAACAAAAGAATAAAAAAGAAGATCGGTATCATGAGAGGTTCAACGAGGTAACTTCAGTAGCCGCTACCGTCGCGACCACAGCGCAACACACTCTAAAGCAATGTAAAAAAAAATGACCTGGTCAAGCCCAAATTGCGTTAGCTCGCAGTTCAAGCACTGTGAAACACTAGACTACTTTCCTCCGCCTGAGAACACCAGTAAAGATGTAACTCTCCTTGGGCGGCAAGCGACGACCGAACAATATAACGGCTGTATCTGCGTGTGGCGGAGACAACTCTGCGCGGATCTGAAAGCAGGACGCGGTTGCTTTTCTGAGCAGCCGTTTAACCGCACGAGCCCTGGCTGGAATCGCACCTTCATGTAGCCTCGGTTATCGTTTAACTACCTACAGACCTTTGTCCTCGATAGAACGGTTCCTATCCCCATGAGTTTCCACTGGCCTGCTACTTTCCGGACCTCGTATTAGAGCAACTCTTCAAGCATGCGCATGCGAATACGGACCTCGCTTTTCGGTCGCTTCCAGTGACGAGGATTGAAGGCCTGCGGGTGCGCCTCGTGGGGACTAGCTCGACGCTGGGGATCGGAACGGGCGGCTGCTGCGGCTGGAGTCCGGGGACTGCACCGGCCGGCAGCGGCGGCAGCAGGCCCGCGTAGAAGTGGCGCTTGTAGCGGGGGTCGTAGTACACGGCCTGGGGCGAGAGCTCGCCGCGCCTCTTCCTCCGGGGACCCATGGCTCTTCTTGTTCTTCGTCCTCTTCCTCGGCCACACCTCGCGACCTGTGCTTCAGTGCCGCTATTGGCTGTTGTTATTGTTGTTGCCTCTGAAGGACGGTGCTGTTGTTGCTGCTATTGTTGTTACCCTCACACAATGGCACATGCTCACACGGGGGATTGGCAAGGACGGTGGCTTGCTGTATATAGTGCTTCACGTTTTCTTTCGTGTTTTCCGATGACTGAGTCCGAAAGCGTGGCCTGTGCAGGAGAGGTTTGAAATGCGTTTTCCGCAAGCGAAGCCACACAAGACAAACTGCAGTTCAGTGCATGTGGCTCGACACGTAATGCTTTCAGTCATTATCACACTTGAGTGTAATAGGAAGTGTCTAAATTTCATTATTGAAGTCAAAGCAACTGGTCCAGATGGAATCTCTCCTAAGATATTGCTATTGGGAATGCATGTAGCGCGGCATAAAAGACGATGAAAGCAGATGAAAAGGACAAGCGCAACTCTCATCTGATTTTATTGAAGGATGCACACACTTTTATACTGTTCTTCCATGAAAGAACACCGCAGGCACTTGTGCAAATGACCAAGCAAACCCCAAAGACGCGCCTTAGGAAAATCTACATAAAAAATTGTACTCATTAGAGTAAAGCTGCACCGGAGGAGTGCTGACGCAATCAGGCCCTTTCTTTCGCATCCCATTCCCATTAGTATTTTGTAGAAATAGTGAGCATTTTCGAGGCCATTTGGAATACTTGCAGTTTGTTCCTGTCCCTTTTCTAAGCATATTTCATGCTGGCGAAGGCGCTGGTTCAGGCACCGTCCGGACTGACCAATGTACACTTTTCCACATGAAAGTGGTATTTGATAAACAATCCCTTTCCCTAGTGTTTTAGCGCCTACTCTATAGCAATATAATTAGGCTCCAAGAAAGAAGCAGTTTTTTTATTCCAAACTATCATAGCTTCCAAAAAAGCGTGACTTGCACCACTCATATGGTTGAACTTATTCATGAGCTTGCGGACACTTTTGAAACAAGGATGCGTGCCTGAAGTTTTTCCGAACCATCGCAAAACCTTTGATTCCGTCTCACAAGAACAATTAAAACAATATATGAGAACTCTCAACTTGAATAACAAGTCATGATAGTAACTGAAAACTACCTGAGCGACAAATACAATGCTTAGTAATTTGCGGTAAAATTCTAGTTTTGTTCAAGTTCATTCGGGAGTGCCGCAAGACTCGGTGTTGGGACCGCTAGTCTTTTTATTCTGTATAAATTTTATCGCTTCAATCATTTCATCACAAAATTTACTATTCGCAGAAGACTGCGCTATTTACCGATCAGTCCGTTATCAACATGGTGTAGATGCCCTCCGGGATGAACTAGGGTTACTGTTTAAGTGCAGCTACTTTAGGAAGAACTGAACAGCACAGCACCCTGATGCCGAACGTGGCAATGTGGCTGAATACCAATAAATTTTATCAGCCAACGAACCGTAAATGTAATATAACTAATGAATCTACCTACAAACTGGGCAATACCACTATCGGTAGTGGAAATTAAGTTAAATATTTAGGTATTGTACTAACTTCTGTTCGACTAAAATTTGAGTTTGGGTTAGTGCAGTGGTAGCGCCGGTCCTGTGTTTCTATGTTTCTGCTGTGCTCTGTGTCGTTCTTTTGCGCTGCTCTTTAATGCTTCAAGTACTAACCGCTGATCTGTCCATTTGAAACCATGCCTATATGACTGACAAAAAAGCTGGGAAAATGCTTAACCTACTCATACGAATTATTCGAGCTGCCACACAGATTTTTAAAAATACAGAATGCTGGTAAGGCCACAAATGTAATACACAGAATTAGATTCCACAAGGTGTGGAATCCGCACCAGCGGTACCTGATTGAGAAATTATAAGCAATACAAATCCTCGCAGCCAAATTTCTATCACGAAAATACTCCGGAAATGTCAGCGTGACCCAGATAAAGAAACACATCAAACTAGAACCGCTACAGATAAGACGCCAGAAAAGAAAGGCTTTAACTGCTGTACTCAATATAGACCCACTCAACAGGCTTTGATAAGCAAAACTATCTGAAAGCACCCCACTTCTAAAAGAGGAGAGACCAGAGTTTTCAAATAATGAAATTGCCTGCAAAACTAAGTAAACATGAAGTGCTAATTTTTTTTTCTTAGTATTTCTGAGCGAAATAAGTTGCCGGTGGAAGTTGTGAGCGTTCTTCGAGATGTAATTTGAAGGCTAATCAATGTTTTGTGATAGTACAGTTCTTTTAAACCAATAATTGTAGACTGCATTTCCTGCTGTTGTTCTTAATCTTGTTCACTTTCCTGCTTCATTGGTATCGATATATTGCTCCTTTGTCATCCTCCTTTTTTTCACATGATTTTATTTAAGTGCTCGTCACTTTCATGTTGCACCCGCTACCCTGCCAAAATGTTTCGGCGCTGCACGGTGTACTGAAAACGACATCTCGAGATCAGTCGGAAACTTCGGATGGCGTTAATTATTACCTGCTGTGAGCTTTAAGCGATAGAGGAGGCGTTTTTTAACCACTATTCTAGCTGTTCGTTTCTGTCATTACCCGCTACGCAGAAAATTTGTTACTGCTCTGAGCTGTTTAGCACCGTTTCAGTGACTTTGCTAAGAAGCTGAAAAAAAAAAATACTTCGTCGCTCACCTGCGTTAAATCCCCGCCTCTTCCCTTGCCTCTCTTCGTGGCGAAGCGAGGCTTCTGGCTGCAAGGCCCAAAGGATCAGACCTGCAGTGAGCTGCATAGTGAGGATGTTTCCTGCCCTAACAGCCGAAAGTGTAGCGTGTGGACCCAGAACTGCATCCCTTCCTGTGGCGCTTACATTGCCGGGCTCTTTGCCAGCTTCGGACGCAGACTGAAACGCCGAGCCACGTCATCACTTACGTCATCACGCTACACAGCTTCACGCGCAGCAAGCAGCGTCGGCTCTTTTACCGGCAGTTACGGAACCGGAAAGGTATAGAAACTTGTTCTTGTTGTTCAGTAAAAAGCGCCCATACTACGCGTCAAGCTTTCGTCTCTTGTATGCCGATTGCTCATTGTCATTTGGGTTTTAGCACAGCGCTTCGTAGGATGCATCCGCTATGCGACATCACACACTATACTCCCAATTTCTTTGGACACAGTAAAGCCTATTTTTACGCATTTTTTTAATAGCGAAACCTGTAATGGCATTGGTTTCGCCATACAGCCTTGCATCCCACCGTCCAATCTACAGAGCCAGCCGTAAGCCCTTAATTACACAGTTATTTAATTTAATTTAACTATTAGAATTAGAAGAAACTGCCACCTGCCATCCGAAACTGGACAGGAAAATCTCCCTCTTCACATATAGGGTAGAGGAGGGAGAGGGCGAGTGCGAGGGAGAAGAGAAAGACAGGCGACGGATGGCAGACCACGGGTGGCCAGATCAGATTTCGCTGATTCCCATGAGCACGTCTAGGGTTTCTCTTACGGCAGACGATGTAAACTAAGCCGGTGAAATTAGTTCATTTTTTCTTTTTTAATTTCGTAAAGCCTTCGCCTCACGCCGAGGGCCCCCACTGGGCCCCAACTGCGAAGAGCGGGCGCGGAAGCCACATTTTATACCATCGGACAAAATTAACGAGACCAAGCCGAGGCACAATAACATTGAAGTCCGGTCGGCTAATCGCGCGTTTGACGAAACGAAGAACTGGTTTTTTTTTTCAAGAAAGGAAATGGCGCAGTAACTGTCTCGCATATCTCGGTGAACACTCGAACCGCGCCGTAAGGGAATGGATGTAGCAGGCAGAGAAATAATAAAGGAAGAAAGAGGTGCCGTAGTGGAGGGCTGCGGAGTAATTTACTGCAGCGGCGGCCAAGTGGTTGAGCATCCGCCACGCATGCGGGAGGTGCGGGGTTCGATACCCAGTGCCGCCGGGTACCCATCGGTGATACAATGTGTACAAGCTTCCCCTGGCCTGGTGCTCGGCTTAATCAGGGTGAAATGCTTGGGAAATGAGTCTTTGACCTCACCTTAAACAAACTAAAAAAACCTTGTGCCATGGAGCTCTTTGGTCATAGATGCCCTTGCGCCATAAAAATTCACCATCGTCATCATAATCAATTTAGACCATCCGGGGACCTTTAACGGCATTAATCGAGACGATGCAGACGACGAATGTGCTGCCACACGGCGTTGTACGCGACGAAGCGGAACAACCTTAATCTTGCAAAACTGCAAATTTGCAAAGCTCGTTGTATCTGAGCTGGTTGGTACATAGCTCGAGTGACGTCAGCACGGGAATAGACACACACGTGAAGAACGAAGCACAACGCTTCCGATTATAATCGAGTTCACTGCCTGATATCCGTTCTTACGTCGGGAGTGATTACGAAAGTCCCATATACTGCTACGTTACTATATATAGGCTCCTTTTGCCCCGCCATGAAGTCCTGTGTAGTTTTGCACTCGTGGAGTAATACGACGAATGCTTCTCGCAGGTGTCTCTTAGTAAAAAGCGCCTCATATAGGTGTTTGCTTAATAATCTTTGTGAAGCTTACGGCAGGCGACAAGGGAACTACTGAAGGTTCGAGCTTTCGCTTGGGCACACCCTGTGATAACTTTGCAGAGGGAAGGGCGGCCTTGCTACACCATGAACGATCGTGGCTTACTTCGCTTTATGAAGTGCGAGCCATCGGCAACAATGACACGGTCAAAACTTAAGCTATTCGAGTTGTCCTGGTGGAGGCGCGGCGGGAAACTCGCCGCGTACGGGAAGCTCGACTCGTGCGCAGAACTCGCCGCGTGCGGCGGAAATTTTGCGGCGCGCGCCGTAGTGTCGTGGTCTTAGTCGTGACGTCCTCGTCCTCTGTGTCGTCGGTCGTGTCGTCGGTCGTGTCGTCGTTCTCTATCGTCGTGCGCGAACTGGTCCTCAGCGTTCGAGCGGGATTCTTGTCCGCTGAAGCCGAAGGCGCGTTGGTGTCGAGCCCGGCGGGGCGTTGGTCAGCGTCGGCCAGCGCGTTCGTTGCCTCCATGAGCGCAGTTGCGCTGGACGTGGCGACCATACCAGCAGTTTGCGCAGCCCGCCACACTCTCTTGAGTGACCCCGAGACTCCGAGCGTGGTGGCAACGACCAGCAGCGACACTAGCACCAGCAGACACGCGGTGATGGTGGAAGAACGCCAGGAGGGGGCTACGGAGTCGGCGCCGGCTGCCTGGTCTTCCGCGGGGTTGTCGCCGTCTTCGTCGCCCAAGGAGCTCCACGAGATGTGGCGCTCTTCTCGCTCGTCGCGCCTGCGGAATGTTACCGCGCACGTTTGTTGGCCAGAAGGTGCATGATTTATGCTGGCTGACTTTATGTACTTGACTGCTTGATGCTGACTGACTTTGTTATGTGTATGCCTACTACTGTTCACATTGCTTAGATATGTACCTTGCCGCTGTATACTTTGTTTCCTATTGACATTTTTGTGATAGCATGTACCGCATCACTACTTCCCACCCTTCTTCATTAGTGCCTTTGTGTAGGAATAGCTTCTATTCCACCAAGAAAATAAAATGCCGCCATTGGATTATTCCACCAACCAAAGCCGAAGAGAGACCTGTAACATGTCAACCACCGAAGGAATAGCTATAAAATGGCTGAGAACAGTTACACTGCACTCGACGATGAAGGAGCATTGGACAGACAGCACCGAGGCTTTCCATGCACTTTCTATACGAGCACGAATGCTGAGAGCAGAGGGAAAGCTTCGGCTTCAATGAAATGCCAGCTTCAGGACACTTTAGAGACGGCACTCGACCGATTACTGCCGAGGAAATAGCAGCGCTCCGCAGACGGATTATTGCAACAAAGGAGAAATGATTTCTTTCTTCCTTTCTTTTTCTTTTTTTATTTTTTCTTTCTTTCTTTTTTCCGTCGCGTATGTTCCACAGGACACAAAACTCCCCTGAGCTTATGGACGGTGACCCAGATTCATAATCTGTAGATGGCGAAAACTATGCATACAGCTGACAGGAAAAAGCGGCTGCTTTCTAGAACTATGTCGTTTAACCGCGCGAACGCCGGTTTTGATATCGCCGTCTCGCGCCTTGGTTTCTGCTCTCACCACCATGGCCTGGAGGCATATCCACGAAAATATTTCCGGTCTTCACTGCAGTCGCTTATCACCTGTCATCTATAGAATTCAATAAAGGTACTTCGCCGAGTAACGCATACGTACGGACCGCGAGCCTTGCTCGCCGCCGGAGACGAGGATCGAAGGTCTGCGGGTGCGCTTCGTAGGGACTAGCTCGACGCTGGGGACCGGAACTGCCGGCTGCTGCTGAAGGCCAGGGGCCGTCTCTGGCGGAAGGGGAGGCAGCAGACCCGCGAAGAAGTAGCGCTGGTACCGGGGGTCCCAGTACATGGGCTGGGGTGAGAGGTCGGCCGGTCTCCTCCTAAAGCGACCCATGGCTCTCCTCGGTCTTCTTCCTCTTCCTCGGACCCGGCTCATGACTTGCTTCACTGCCGCTCTTTTTCTTTCGGCACTCACGACTGTCGTCTCCATATTCTGCGTCTTCTACGGTGACAAGATGCAACTTTGTTATGACGCGTTGCTGCTTTCACGAACTGCTGCACATTAAGGACAGTTGCCGGGCCAGTTGGTACATGATCTCACCGAAAAACAGCGCGCTTACAGGGGACACGAGAAAGGAGACACGCACACACAGCGCTGACTTACAACTGCAGGTTTTATTGCATTGCTCACAATAAATACTAGAAAGGAAAAAACAAAAACAGTGGAAGGCGAGGAAGAATTTCTTCTGTCGCATCATGTCGTCATAGTTATTCAAGATATTTAATCTCTTTTCTTGTCAATGCCATCGATGGTGTGCTAACGCATGATGCGGCTTTCCTATCTATGATGAAAGCTTCATACAGCTCACGCTTGGGCGGGTGATTATATCGCCTCAAAATCTGGCTTCGTCCAAAGTTAGGTGTGCAATGACAGCCAGAAACGTGTTTTGCCAGCGTGCTGCCGTATCCCGTGCGGATGTTAGCGGCGTGCTCTCGTAAACGGTCGTTTATGCAACGTCCACTTTGACCCACATACGATGCACCGCATGACAGCGGGATCTTGTAAATTACCTCCGTGTCACAGGTGGTGAACATTTGTTCATGCTTCTTACTGCACCGCGCTGGTTTTGGGGCATCTTCGTTCACCAATCTGCAAAGCAAATTGAGCTTTCTGGGTGCAGTTAGAATCAAATCAACTCCAGCACGCCCTACTATCTTCTTCAACGAGTGGCTGATCCCGTGTAGATACGGCATAACTGCCCTCTTCTCTCTTACTTTCCGTGGCTTCTTCGGGTGGCCAGATTGGCGTAGATCTTTCAGGAGCTTGAATCCGATCCCTGAAATGAGGGCATCCGGGAAGCCCGCTTCGCGTAGACGTTTCAGCTGGGACTCTGTGCTAGCTTGCTGACGGTGATGGCACGATCTTTTGAGGGCATTCTTCAAGGCGCCCAAGGCTATTGCTCGTTTGACAAGCTTAGTATGCGAGGAAGAGTATGGCAAAAGGCTTTTATTTGACCTCGGAGCATAGCACCAGCACAGATAATCCTCACTTGGAAAAAACCGCAGGTCAAGGTACTGAAGTTGGCCTTCATCAGGTAATTCTTTTGTCAATTCAAGTTCTCCTAAGTTTTCAGAGAATACCTTGAAAAGTGCCTCCACGTCCTTGCCTGGGTCCTGATCAGACGTTTTGTAGACGACGAGGAAGTCGTCAACAAAACGAAAAACCCTTACTACGTTGGTGCTGAGCAACGCTTCTTTTAGCCGACGATCCGCCTTTGCAAGCAGAAGATCGCTGAGTAGAGGTGCGACACAGGAGCCGATGCACACGCCCTGCCTCTGTACGAACAGTTCATTATTGAAGCTGATAAACGTCGACCTTAGGTAAAAGGCCATAGCTTCGAGGTACTTCTCTGTGCTGATTCCGCAGGCGTTCTGAAACCGTACGGTACCCATTGCTTCAATGCCTTCTCTAACCGCAACAAACAGAGAGGGGTGCGGTAGTGAGCAGTAAAGATCCTTTACATCGATGGAGAAAAACACTCACACCTTTGGGGCATGAGCCATGAAAGAAGGCAGAGACTTCTTCAGTCTTCATAACCTGGAACGGATCTTCCACGGCTAACAAAGACAGTGAGTCTTGTAGAAACTTGCCCATGGAGTGCTGCCAGGTGCCTTTTTCCGACACGATCACCCTGAAAGGCCAGTTGTCCTTATGTGTCTTCACCGTGAAGAACGCACTTAGGCACAGTCCTTTGCTTTTTCTCACTGCTGTACCCAGCTTTGTCAGGTTGAAGGTATCACAAAGACGCTGGGCTTCTTTCTTCACAGTTTGCGGCTTGACCTTATTGAGCTTGCGGAAGTTCTTCATAACGGCTTCACTTGCCTTCTCGCCAGAGGTCGACGAAGGCAAAACTGAAAATCCTCCTTCTTTGTCCGCTGTCAGAAGTCGAAGGTTCGCCTCTCGCAAGGACAATGCCACCTCATCAAACCGTACCGATGTTCTCTTCTTTGGTGCCTTTTTTAACACATCGACGCCCTCACTGATGCATCTGCCCGCCTCTTCCTGCAGTTGTAAGTCAGCGCTGTGTGTGTGCGTGTCTCCTTTCTCGTGTCCCGTGTAAGCGCGCTGTTTTTCGGTGCTGCACATTCTTTATTGGTACGGGCATACAGCCGCGGGGACAGCTGCTTTTGTGACGTGGAGATAACATATTTCATTTGTGAATGCCCGGTGTTCAGAGGTGAAAGACGAATGTTGTGCTGTGCATTAGACCACCGCGATCCTCGATCGCTGTCGAAGAGTAGTATCCTCGGACTGTGGTCACATCGATCATGAGTTCTGAAGGCCTACCAGGCACCGTTCCTCTTCCTGAGGGCGTCGCGCTTGAGGGGTATGCTGTCACTTAGCTGCACAGACATTCTTCATTGCTGTCAATGATGATTACTTTATCTTGTCCATTCCTCGTACTAATCCCACCTCCTCTCACCAATTTGCAGGGAGGTGGGATAGGCAGTACTATCTTCTGGTTCATCTTCCGTGGATTCCTTTCGCCCCCCCCCCCCTCTTCCTGTGCGATTAACACGTATCTCATACAGTCGAAGGCTGACAATAAAATAAAATCTAAAACCTTTCCAGCCGTTGAGCTGAACTGTTTTATGAAAATTCCAAGATATTCGAGTATTCTAATCTATACACGCTGTAGGAAGCGCGCCAACTTTTTTGTTTTGTTGTAATTCTAACATTTAGAACGGGGACGTCCTCGACGGTAAAAAATTGTTTCTCCTCACACATCGAAGAAGTACGAAGAAGCTCGATGATGACGTTACGCGCGGTGAGATTTAAAATTTAGGCTGCCTTCGTCCTCACTCTTAGGTGCGTCGTCGGATGCCGCCAAATAACGCTCTGCAGGCTTTGCTCGCGGTGGCGTTGGTTTTCTTTCCTCAAAACAAGCGTTTCTGCGTTGAAAATGTATCGGTACCGTAGATGACGCCATCGTACGCCCCTACAGCAAGCGCTGCGCGCTGCCTGAAAGCCGTCGAGGTTTTAATCTCGATCCCGCGCTTCAAACCCGCGGAATTCTAAAACCTCTTCAGTTATTCTTTAACTACAACTGCATCAAATGCCACGAGATCCGCTTTTCTACTTGCTATCACATGAATACCACTGGCACAATATCCGGGACGTCCACGCCCTGGCTCACATGGTCCCAATGTTCGTCTACAGGTAAACGTCAGATTTTTCGTTTCCGACATACTACTACGGCGGCGCCGCCTGGGACAGAGAATACCTAAATAATCTGCGATTCGCTGATGACATTGCCTTGCTGAGTCACTCAGGATATGAATTGGAAAGCATGATCAATGATTTAGACAGGCAGAGCAGAACGGTGGGACTAAAAATTAACATGCAGAAAACCAAAGTAATGTTCAACAGTCTAGCAAGGAAATAGCAGTTCACAGCTGGCAGCGAGGTGCTGGAAGCGGTAAAGGAATACGCCTACTTAGGGCAGGTAGTGACAGCTGATCCGGATCATGAGAGGGAGATAATTCAATACAGTTCATATTTACACCGACTCCCGCGCCGCCCTTAAACAGCTTAAGAATGTTCGACGAACGTTCCAGATTTCACAATCTATTCATGTGCTCTGCGCAAAATATCCATGTCCTGTGCGCATACACTGGATTCGCGGCCATGCCCAGGATCCACATAACATTCAAGCGGATGCTATGACTCATCTTCATACATTAGACGATCCGCCACCTTCCCCTCTTCCCCCAGATCCGTTCCTGTCCCATGTTTCCGATTCCGAAATTCTGCGCCAGCGAACACGCGCTCTCATTCCTCCGTGTTCGCACCCTCTCTCCCGTAGTCTTACTCGGCAGGAGGAGGTATCCGTGCGCCGGATTCGGGCAGGGGCGGCTCTGACACCATCTGTCCGTCATCGGTGGCGTGCCAAAGATCTGCCAGTACCTGACAGGTGCCCTCACTGTGGCGCTGCACCGGACATTTGTGATGTGCGGCACTTGTTGTGGACGTGCCCAGCGACGGCTGCTATCAGAAAACGGCTCCCCAGGGAGGTGGGCCTGCGGTGGAACCATGAAAGTGACTACGTGAAGTGGACTATGGACAACCGTTTCATTAACAACCTCTGCGACTACCTCAGCGCAACGGTTCTTCACTCCTTTTAACTTTCAATCCAGTGCATTCCTTCCCCCCCTTTCCTTTTCCAATTTATGCCTTATGGCACACTTCTCGAATAAAAAAAAAAAACTAGAAGTATAAGAATGGGGTGGAGCACATATGGCAGGTTCTCTCAGATGATGAATGGCAGTTTACCAATATCGCTCAAGAGAAAAGTGTACAACAGCTGTATTTTACCGGTACTCACCTACAGGGAAGAAACGTGGAGGCTAACGAAAAGGGTTCCGCTCAAGTTAAGGACAATGCAGCGAGCCATGGAAAGAAAAATGATTGGTGTAACGTTAAGAGACCGGAAGCGGGCAGAGTGGGCGAGGGAACAAACGCGGGTTAATGAATTCCTAGTCGAGACCAAGAGGAAGATGTGGGCTTTGGCAGGGCATGTACTGCGAAGGCAAGATAACCGCTGGTCCTTGAGGGTAACGGAGTGGATTCCAAGATAAGGCAAGCGTAGCAGAGGGCGGCAGAAGGTTTGTTGGGCGGATGAGATTAAGAAGTTTGCAGGCATAGGGTAGGCGTAGCTGTCAAAGGACAGGGTGAATTGGAGAGACATGGAAGAGGCCTTTGCCCTGCAGTGGGTGTAGTCAGGCTGATAATGACGATGATGATACATTTAAGGCGAAAGCCTTTAATGGCTCATACTCGCGGTGACCGTCCGTCCGTTACATCCAAAGCCTTGAACAGTGCCAGCTGTGACCCTCCCCCGCACCGGCGCACACCCTCCTCGACCCTCGGCGACAGGTGGCGGCGCCGAAGCGCATGCGCAGCTGCGCATAGCAACAGTTACGTCACCTGCACCGGCAGGCGGAGCGAGTAGGCCATGCGACGGCGCTCCTTCGCCAGACGTGTCGTTGCAGGAGAGTGAGTGAGTAGGATGGCTCCCAAGTGATTCCGCACCAAGCGGTTCCGCATCAAGGCTTTCGCCGAACACACTTTAGAATTTACAGTGTCCTCCTATTTTTTTATATGGCCGTTCGTATTCTAGGGCCCATCGCATCGTCAATCCCATAAATGTGATAGTAGAGTTTTATACTCTATTTGAACGCATGTCGAAGCACCCTCATGGTTGCTCTGATGAACTCTGCTATGGTGCCTAAAGGGGTAAAAACAAGCAAGTTAAATACATAGAAACTAGTGTACAAAGAAAACTGCTCACCTAGTCTTGCTTTCTTTAGCTTGTTATTATGTGGCCAGCGTGCGCTGCACTTTTCACTTTCACTTTATTATCTGTAATTACAAAGCAAAAATGTCAGAGCACTAGGCACACTAAGGTCTGAGAATAACAGTGAGAAGGAACCCTCGATTATTAGTTACAAAGCGAAAACAGCATATGCACTTGCGTTCATTAGCACTGCGTAACCGTCTCTTGTCCTGTCGTCTCTGCCTCCTGACGCAGCGGTACACCGAACTGGACGCCACTGACCCTAGCAACGCCTCTGATTATGAGCCACTATAACGTTGGTTAGAGTGCCGTTAGTGGTAGGATTTGCAGCCCTACCAGGACTACGAACATGGTGCGCGGAAAGGCCGCGGATGAGATACACAATGACAGAGTGACGCAGTGGCAGGGCCAAAATCCATAAGTATTGTCGAAGTAGGCAATAGCGGCACTCGCACGTTATGAAGATTCCGCACCACTCCGTCCGTCTGGCACTTTTATTGGTCGATAAGTCAATGCCGAAGTTCTCTCTCTTTTTAAAATTTTGTTGAGGAACTGAAGTTCGCTAGTTATACGAATCAACCGCGAGGTTTCACTCGGAGCCTATTATATCGACTGCGCCAACAACCGACGCCGCGGGCAAAGTAGAAAATCGCTTACAGCGCCATCGGTGCAAAATGCGAGCTTTTGTCACATCTCCAGAAAGCAAAAGCAACATTAAAAAATTGACTGCGGTTTAGCTCTGGTTAAACGTGGAGCGACGCGATAGCTACAGCTGGCCGAGTGGAACTCGCTCAGTCGAATTGCAAAGTCGGCATTTCGCCGTTCCGTTTGGCTGGGCGCTCCTTCTTCATCTTCGTCCCTGGACGTGGATTCACTCTCTCCTCTCCCACTCTCCACTCCCGCCACCCCACTCGGTTTCGCCGGCAAGCCGAGCCGCCGGCAGCTGCTCCGCACCACGTGGCCAACCACGTGACCACGCGGCGCCGCCACGCTTAAGGCTTGAAATGCTCGCGTAATGTAGCTATCGCTACAAAAAAAAAAAAACAGCTCACGAAAGATTCACGAAGGAAGCAGATCAAATGACGAGGATACAAGAAGAACGACACGACACGAGCGCTTTGACGAAACTAAACAAGCGCTCATTCACTGATCCATTCATTCATTGAGGGACACAGACTGCAGAAAGCCACCTCTTTAAAAAACGTGCGAGAAAAAAGGAAAACCGCACGAAAAAACACCAGGCGGCAAACGGTATACAACCAGTAAGGAATGCAGAGTAACGGGGGATGATATACGATATCAAGACATCACGCACAATATCAAGAAAGAGAAGCCCAGAGAAAAAATTATTCCACATGCGGCCTAGATATGTAAGTGACTTCGCAGTCAGCGCAATAAATGGTTGCCTAAATTAAGGTCTTCCCTTCCATGTTATGTGAAAGGCCTCGATTGTTTATCTCTGTGTTGCTAAAATGACAGTTTATTCCATAGCAGTTTGCTCAGAAAGCGGCCTACAATCCTTACGATCGCGCAAATGGTCTACAAGATTGATGACTTTGGCCGTCAGAGCGCTGTGACTTTCACACAGAAAGGACAAAAAGAAAAATATGACGTTGCCGTAAAAACAGCGGCTTTCGCATAACCTGCGAAACGTGGCTAAGGACTATGATCCACAGGTCATATTTTCTTCATCAAATAAGCTCTCCAAAGTTTGTAGTCCACTGAGCAGACAGGTGACCAACTGACAAATAAGAAGGGAAAAAAAATCAAAGCTTCTATACGTGCCACACATGCAGGGTCATTTTATGCACAAGGGGTGTCTTGTACGAACTTCCAGTTTCATGTGGGGATGCCTACGTAGGTTAAATCGGCCGCTGCATGAACGTGCGACTCACGGAATACGAAAAATCAGTCAGAATCCAAGTCACCGCATCCGAATGACCGTTCACGCGACTGAAAAACTGCTGGCCTCTTTTTGAACAAATAGCTACTTCAGCTACGCACAGGGATCAACTTCTACCTGAAATTATTGAGGTCTTTGACGTAACAAGCACGCGAAAATCTTTTGTAAACCGTCAGTTGTGCTCTCTGGGAAGGCACTGACGTATCTAGACAGCACGTGGAATGACTTTCCTTCTGGGTTTCCCTTCTTTGAGCATGCGCACTATGCTTCATTTATATCGTATGTTATGTCCCGTTACTCTGAATTCCATACCGGCTGTTTCTTCTGCCTGGTGTGTTCTTTTTTGTTTGCCTTTTTTGCGAGGTGGGATTACACTTTCAGGATTCTTCTAATAAAGGTCTTGCCCATATCCTTTGCGCTACTTCCATCATGAATACTATCCGACTAGCCCAGCTTTCTTCCTTACCTAGGAAGGCCAGGGAGGATAGCGTTAGTGTCCTCTGCCGTAAAAGTGGTCTTCCGGCAGGTACACAAATACACGCACAGGTGCCCCACTGGCCCCGATAATCTTCATTGGGGCTACTGTACCGTACGCTTCGCTGGCCGCCACTCTGCCCAGTGTGCGCAGGTTTTCCAAGTTGTAGACCCCGTGGCGGGCGTTGATGCGGGGTACCGGGAAAGGGTCGGCCACGTCCAAGGAAGCGGTGTCGATGCCCATGCCGCTCAGGCGTCGGCCACGTGCCAGAAACTGAGCGGCCTCCACGCTTACGGACGGGAAGTGACGAGCTCCTTCGGCGTCCAGGCCGAAGTAGGCGGTGACGTTGTCGATGAACTGCGCGTGAAAAAGGTTTGGTTTTCGAGCACGAAGTGGCGAGTAAAAGGGTTAACTCGAGTGACCGATGGCCAGAGCGACGGAAAAAGAGGACAGAAGAGAATTCTTTGCAAGCGATGACTTTTTGCTGAACCGTCTGCAATGCGGAGGGTAGGGAAAGGCCTGCCACTTTCATTGTGCGCGTTCTCGTCAACCGCAGCGCCGCAAGTTGCTGCTACTTCAGTCCGGTGATCGGTCACAGCGGCTAATTCTTTTTGCTCCTAACAGCACATGCATAAATTTCAAAGGCTGGTACATCCAAAAGCACGAAGCTCATTTGGGCAGAACACCCCATGAGGCGGCATACGCCCTTAGTAATGTGTGTGCTCACCCCTTTCACCCCTTTTCATTTTATATGGGCGTTTCCTAAATTATTTTCTACTGTAGCACTCAATTACAATGGCTGCTCATACACACGGGTATTACCTTATCCCATCCGGTGTGCGCCATCAGAACGCTCCGATCCGGCAGAACGCCGTGCTTGGCCTCCCACAGGAGGACGTCACGGACGGTCAGCTGACAGCTTGAGTTAAGGGCGCACTGCTGCGTGATGTCCACCCGGGCTACGGGCACCAAGGCCAGCCACTAGACGGGTATCTCGGCCACGTCCCAGCCGTCTTTGTAAAAGTGCAGTGGAGCGTCCAGATGTGTCCCTCCGTGGGTGAGAGTCGCCATCGTGTCCACCTGATACCTGCACGAACGTTGCGCCAGAAACTAGTTCAACAGCATGGACGGCTGGTCGAGTGCTTGAATTTTCCTTTCTAAAGACTGCAGAGCAAACGTGGACGCAGGCGCAAATGACAGCACAACACATTTCGTCTAATGGACTCTGTCCTGCTCGTTCCTTATTCCTTATTCCCGTGTCGAGGCTTGAGCTTAAATTTCAAGAATTAAAAGCCATCGGGACTGTTACTGTACAGCCACGCCATTTTCAGCACCAGACGATCTTCGTCAGAGGCACACAGAAGACTGCGCTTGCGGCTAGAGAATTCGTCGCGGTGTGCGCTGGGGCCAGCGTAATACTTCCGGTAGCGTAAAAAGCAGCACAAAGCGATAACAGCCGTCAGCACTTTTCGGAATTCTGGAGCAGCGAAAGCACCGCTGCAGCTGCACCCTGTGACGCAGCAACACTACCTGCTTTTCGCAGGGCGCGATCTGCGTGCTCCGGGAAAGAAATGTTAGCGTGAGTAGCGCACCAGAAGTTATAGCTCTGTTTCTAGATAGTCGGAAGCATATTAAAGTAAAAACAACAAATATCCGGCCTCGACGCACTCGCTCTCCTTGCCAAATCTGAGTGAGTATACATGGCAACGCTAAGACAGTGAACACGTGTTTACGCAAGGCATGTCTACTGGACAGCTTTCTAGAAAGTAAGATTTTGATCGTAGCGCTGATGCATATTTTATCAGTCTTTTTGGCTAGCTGCCTCCACAAGATAAAAGAAGGCTGTTCTTCACAAGAGTCATGAAAAATACAGCATGCAGTTAGGCTAGTTGGTTTCGAGCAATTGAAGACATTTCGTATCACTGCGTTAGATCCGAGGAGAAAAGGAGAAGCTGCAGTAGTAATACGGCTAGAGTAGATCGTTGGTTTCGTCTTGCGTTTGTCCTGCGTTATAAAATAACAGCAGAGACCCTTGATATAGGAATGCGTGTGTGCACCCTTTCCGCGTGCAAGGGCAAAGCGGCGCCGAGGTCGAGCACTACCGAGGCAAGGCAAGTTCGGCGCCACCCACTGTGCGCAGCAACGAGGGTGCACCAGCACGCGGGTGAGAAGCACGGCGTAGGCCAGAGGGGGAGGGAAAGTGCCCTGCCACATGCTTTGCGCAGCACTCCTAACCCAATACCAGCTAGACTTTCAAGGCCGCAGTGCTCACCGCGACGACTCGAGGTGACTGCAGGTGCGCGCAAGGCCCTTGAAGGTCGAAGCGCTCCCGCTGATATCGTGATGCCCGTTATTGCCTGGAGGAGGCCACGGCAGGCGGAGGCACGGTTGACAGGTTTTACAGTGGGAAGCGAGTTAATAAAAAAAGCGGGCTACCGCGAACGCAGCGTTCCGCAAATTCATCCGCGCCCGAGCCATACGGTGACCTTGAATTCGAAAATTTGTGTCCTCTTTCCCTTCTGGCGCACTTGCCGGCGAAACACACACGTCAACAAGGTAACGTCACGGAGCGAGCACTACGTCCTTGAAAGGCTAGTCGGTGATCATGTGAATGAAGCGCCTGGCACTGCCATAAGGGATGCGCATAGGGGCCGCCGACACTGGTGTTCCCTTCGAGAAGATGCACAGTGTCTACAGCGCCCAGCTGGTGAACGACGGTCCGGTCGTGTGGGACATCTACTTCGATAAACCAGTGCTCGTGATCACGATACATCCGACGGCACAGAGTGATTTCGCTTCTCTAGCCACAGCCCGTCCTCGGCGATTTCGAACGGAACGAATTCCAACACAACAGCAATGCGCATGCGCGCATTAATTTGTATTTATTCGCAGCAGCGATGAAAGCTATCGCGGAGTTTCACGCATTTACGCTGGATGCAAAATTTGTCAGTTCTCTCTAAGCTCGCCCTAAGCTAGCGCTGAAAAATGCCTTCAAATGCAAGTTACGTAAGCTACAATCGCGTGATTCGTGTTTGAATGTAGTTTTTAGCGCGCTAGTTATGTTACGCAAAACAACGGCGGGACTGACCAGGTTTCTGGGTCACCTGACACGGCAGTTGTGTTGCGGAAAAAAGTGCTCGCCGTGATCCCAATAGACCGTCTTGTTGTCGTACGGGTAGCTGATGTCCACAATTCCGTTGACGCGTGGCTCGCAATCAGCGTGGTGACTCGGAGTGGTTAACGCGGTGGCGTCGAGGACAACCGCGAAGAGTAGATATGATACCGACATGCAATAAGCAAAAACTGAAAAATTTTTAGTTCCAAAAGCTTCGCTATGCAAAAACAGATTGAGCGACATCGTAGCGAAAGGCTCCCAACTTTTAACATTCCAGGTTCAAAGTCTCGCGCCAAACGGGTGAGCCAGTGATTTCGCGCGCAGCTGCAGTACGTCGTGAGCAAAGCTTACTGCTTACGTGGTCCTGTGCGCATCGGACATTTGAAAACACGAACCGTGTCAGTTTTCAGGTGCAATAAGGCCAATTAAGCGGTAATAACAGCATGTTTTTTCTTGATAAACTTGTAATTGAGACGCGAGCCTTCCAAGCGTCATTTTTCTGTAATCATTACTAGCCTTAGATCTCTGTCGGCTCACAAAGTAAAAATTTTTATGCCGAGCCTAGACCCATGAAAACTTTTGTCACTAAGTATGCCTATGCTGCTCAATGTCGATGCACGAGTTTTTGTTATTGTTATTGTTGCTGTAATTGTAGTAGTAGTAGTAGTGGTAGTAGTAGTAGCAGCAGCAGCAGCAGCAGCAGCAACAGTAGTAGTAGTAGTAGTAGTAGTAGTAGTAGTAGTAGTAGTAGTAGTAGTAGTAGTAGTAGTAGTAGTATCAGTAGCAGTAGCAGCAGTAGCAGCAGTAGCAGCAGTAGCAGCAGTAGCAGCAGTAGTAGTAGTAGCAGTAGTAGTAGTAGTAGCAGTAGTAGTAGTAGTAGTAGTAGTATGCCGGGTCTAACGTTGCAAAGCTCGCAAAACAGAGACACCGCAGTAGACGGTTCCGTATTAATTCTAACGAAGGGTTCTTTATTGTGCACTGACATCGCACAGAAGAATGGCGCATTCTACATTTCTCCTCCATCGAAATGCGGCCGCCGCGGACCGGACGATACCGCACGCAGCGGCGCCATTTTTCAATGTGCGATGCGAGCAACCCAACTGAACGAGCTTTCAATAGCCTATTTTTGACAATCGATATTACAAGCCACATTGCCTATTAAGGAAATTTTAAAACTTGGCTTACCTTCGACGTTGACGGTTTTCAATTTCTCAATATAATCTTGCCCTTTAACATCAGAAATAACAAGTCGATTAGCTAGTTTTAGTTAATCAATAGTTTACTATTGAGATCTGTTACGGACATAATGTCCGCCTTGCTGTACAATCTAGCCGCCCAGACCAAACCTACGTATCTGTCACAGCTTTTAAAATAAAAATCTGTAAACGCTAAAAAAATCACCCGGAATACATCTCATCTGTGTCGAATAAACAGCTGGTAGTGTGCGCATGTGCTGTTCTCTTTCTTGCGCTGTCGTCGTTAAACCGACCTTATCCACTTCCTAATCCTTTTGCGCCATTGTTAGTAAACGCTCTTTCAACACCAGTATTTAATTACCTAAGGTGCCCACCTGTTACCGACCAATTTCTTCAGGCGTTCTTCATATAATATTCTAATTTGTCCTTCCTGGGCTTCAAACGATGCCCAGCATATGTCCCCCTGACCTGCATCATTTGTTACTTTGCCATGTAAGCAGTGCTAAGCTGCTAACAGCTATCTGATTTATTTCTAGGCCCGACTGAACATCTGCCCATAGGCATATAAGTGAATGCCCAAAAGTAAGCACTGCCACCATAATTCTTTTCCAAATGTCTGCCGGTACTTCATACCTGTTGCGCCCCTATAATCCTCTATGCTTCGTTATCGCGGCATCTCTTCGCCCTTCACTCGTGTAGTCTTTTCGTGATTTTCTCTGTACATCTGATCTTCGTTAATCCATGCTTCACGTTACTTGAATTTTGCCATCCTGGATATATCATGCCCTTGTAAACACCTGACCAGTAGAATCGTTGAATAACGTCATGCCTCACTTAAATGAGCTGAAAGTTAAGCCTAGACCGCCTTCTTCACCTCCACGAGTCTCAAATTTTCCTGGCTATTGGCTAACAGTACAACACCGTGAACCGCTGCTCTAAGACCGATCAGCCTGCTTTGTACGAGACACTATAACCTAGATTCCTTTATTGTAACCTCCTTTCTATATTACATATTTCTATACCGTAATTTTTATGATAAACAGCGGCGATAACGTATAGCCCTGCCTTAACCCTTTGTGTACCTCAACTGTTGTCGCACTGCTTATCCCTTCCCATGCAATTTCAACTTCATTATCTCGGTATATTTTATTCATCAATTCTGTTATCTCATGACCGATACTTTCACCTCTGAGTGTGCTCCACAGGAACTCCCTGCTTACGTCGTCGTACGCACCGCTTATGTCCTGGAAGGCTGAATACGGATGCCTGTCTACGGCCCTAGCTATTTCTTATATTAGGTAAGCACAAACATGCCATCATCTAAGAAAATCTACTGCTTCTGAACCCGTTCTGAAGTCTTTCAAGTACCCTATTACTTTCTATCTGTGTCTGAATTTTTAATTTAACTGCTTGCATTGCCTACCTTTATGTAATTGAAGTTATCCCAATCGGTCTGAAGGATTTCATTTTGGCACTATCTACGCGTTCCCTTTGCAGATCGAATTCATTCCGTGCAAATTGGCCTCTCGCGGATTCCATAAGACAAGCATGCAGCAGGCGGGATCAACAGCGTACAAGGTTTTCACAAGTGCAGGTACCACGGGGGACCGAAAACTAAGGGCACGTTTACATTGCTCTCTTTACACACAGTGCCATTGAGCGGCGGGGCACGAAGGCGGTGGTATAGCGCAGCCATAGCGGAGGACAGCCTCCCCGGATGCATTCATGGCGGCCTGAACACTTTCGAACAGAGCTGTACTTGTACACGTCTCCGACAATATGCGAGCATCAATTACTGGCTTTGCACTAGCTGCACTACGGTGAACTAGAAGCGGGGGTAGTGGAAAAGGTGGGAGGTGCGGCATGAAGCAACAAGTGCCTACGGCCGGCAGGGGCACTGGCTTAGAGTTAATGGCGCTGGTGTGCTATTTTTGAGAGCGCAATATATAATTCTCAACTTACTGCACATTCTTCAGTAGCGTCTTCCTGAGAAATCAAACGCTGATCGACCTTCGTGCACTGAGGAGATGTCCCAGATCATGACTTACATTGCCGTTTCTAAGCCGCAAATGAGAGAACGGGCTCGAAGATTAGCGATATCCGAAGCAGACGTAGCGATGGTGGCGGTATAGCGGAGCAACTGTATTGCGCAGCGTTGGCTGTTCGTCTGCTCGGGAGTATCCCACCAGCTCCTTAACTCTGGTGGTGAATTCCAACCGCAGGCCCTGAGCAGTCTGCACGCTCTGTGACAGAGAGCCTGAATCCGGCGGAGAGCGCGTGACCTGAAATTGCGATTGGAGTACACTATCTCTGGCCAGAGAATGTAGATGGCGCTCGCGAACTGGTGGAGGAAGTACCCGTCATTCCTTGCGCTTGCCCGCGCTTTTCGCGCGATTCACTTTTGAGTCCATAGCGGCGGGCGAAGCTGATCGTCTGCTACGGAGCGCGGAGAGGAGCCGGCGTGGCAGACGCGACAACCCGCCGGAAATGGAGGGCGCCGCTAGCGCCGCTGAAAAAGAGCGTCACGCAAACTTCCGATCGACTCCGCCGATTTCGGCGGAGCAGTCCCGACTGCTCCACGGAGCAATCTCGGCTCGGCAACCGCTCCCTGTCTACGATTGGAAGACGCGATCCGTGGCTTAGATCTGCGTTTGTAATACAGTTGCTCCGAAAAGAGCAGAAAACGTTGCTCCCGAAGTGCTTTAACTCTGCGTTGGGAAGTCACCATAGGTCAACGCCATTATCGGCAGTTGACATTTCCGGCTGCACGCCGCCTATATAGCTCCCGCTTTTTCTAGCACCCCTACTTCTACTTCACCGTAATTTCCCCAAGGAGAGGCCTTGCCCGAACAACATTCTGGGAAAAAAGTGCAGAAGTCGCGTGTTTTTTTTTTTCCTCATTGGAGAGGCCATCTTCTTCGGGCAGCTTATAAACGGCGTCGTAGCTGCTATTTATAGACCGGGCGGCAGCAGCGCGTAGCGGCGTAGAATAACAGGCGCCGCCCAGTCGTGTGTTCACTAACTTTTTCGTTTTCTGTTTATGGTCTGCTGAAAAGGCATTGTTCATACTTATATAGCAGGGTAAAACTTAAAAAAAAAAAGAATTGGTAACAATGTGCCATGACCCAGCGGGTCCTGTATTATTCCGCTGACCAACCGCAACAGTAAATGAAATCAGAAATCGGCTTTTAATGTTCGTGCAGACTTTTGTTGTATCCGACTATAGCTGCCGCTTTTATGCATGGTGTACATTTGCAGCGTGTTGGAAAATCGAGGAGCGCGAGTGCAACGTGCTTATTAAGTCACGGATGTAGAAAAATAATTTCTCCGAATGGTTGCACGCTATCGTGGCATCACGGACCAAGTCATTGGGGTTTGTGCATCAATTTGCTGAAGACAGCTCAGGTACACTGTAAGGATACTACCGAGTGTTGCCGTGTTTTGGTACGGTATGTCAGATTTAGCTCCCCGATGTGACACAGCCTATGAGGGACTCCATAGTGGAGGCCTGATACCGTGCGCTGATACCGCACAGAACATACGCGCTTTCGCATTTCACCTACATCGCAATGTGACCACCGCAGTCGGAGTTCAATCCCACACGAATGAGATCAGCAGTCGAACGCCACAGCCATGGACTGAGCCATCGTGATTGGTGCTGTCAAGTTTTCTGGCGGTCGGTACTTTTAAATTTTTGCTTTTAGTACATCGCAGAAAACTATTCACCAATCTTGATAAAAGGTGTTTGTAGAGATAACTTGCAAAACCTGAGACGCGCAAGCCCGCGACTATCGCACGAACTATGCAGTAAAGGACACAGGCGAACAGGAGCACGCTCAATCGAGTATAATAGTACGTAACTGATGTCTACCTTTATGCACTCGCTGTAGTTTTTGCTTGCTTCCTGTTTACCTGTGATACGTTTTCGGTTTGGTTTATAGTTTATGGGGGCTTAACGTCCCAAAGCGAATCAGGCTATGAGAGACGCCGTAGTGAAGGGCTCCGGAAATTTCGACCGCCTGGGGTTCTTTAACGTGCACTGACATCGCACAGTACACGGGCCTCTAGAATTTAACCTCCACCGAAATTCGACCGCCGCGGCCGGGATCGAACCCGCGTCTTTCGGGTCAGCAGCCGAGGGCCAAAACGTTTCACTGAGCCACCGCGGCGGCTTGATACGTTCTCGACTCAAGACGTGTTGTCTATCGGACGCGTGCTACGATCAATTTAAACCCAAGGTATATACAGTCGTACTGCAATGCAGGTGAATGAATTTTTATACCATGCTTTTACAATTCTACCACACAGCAAAGTTGTGGCTTGTCGGTAATGCTAATGCTACATTAGAAACTGGAGCATGCTAAAAATAATTGAGCGCTCATGGCAAAACCCATTTGCCTTTGGTAGAGGCTAATCAGCTCGTGCGTCAATATCTAGAAAGCCCTCAAAAGGACACTTGCCGCACTGCACTTGTCTCGCACAGAGATTTCATTCGCAACAAGGTTCCACACAGGCTGAGCCCCAGCTCCAGGTCTCAGAGCCCTTCAATCTGACTGCTCTGAATTCCTCTTTTCCGCCTATGATCTCATAGAATTGCCTAAACATCATTGGATGTGGCAAGCATGCGTCAAATACTTTTATGGCGAAAGTTTAAACACGTAGGCAATGAAAACTGGGTGTGGAGGAAAAGCTTTCAGCACAGGCGTATTATGTTAGGTGCCCGCTGTACTGTGTGTTTGGTGCAGTCGCTGGAGGCGCTGCTCATCTGCAGCACTAAGGCTGTCTAACAATGCTGCCTGTTTTTTTAGCAAAATATTGCGTGTTCTTAGTGTTCTGGTAAGCATTTTTTTTAATTCAAGATCTTAGTTTTTAGGTTGTCTATCTGACTTTTGTTACCAAACTGTCTTGCCACACGACCTCATAAAAATGCTCTCTTATGGGTGCCAGCCTCATGGGTAGAACCAATAATGCAATAGCCTTTGTTCTCATTCAAAGCAGTTCGCAGAAATTACTTTGAACCTGCCAATTTCTATATTAAGTAATTTCAAACCCCAAATTGTGGACACATTCCTAGCTCAGGTTGCCAGTTCATTTCTTAGAAAAAAGAAAACGAACTGGTTTGCGTGACACGAAAATGCATCCAATGCGCAGATATTAAAATGTATTATTAACATTAATTTCTGCGAAATTAAATAATCAAATCATCATTGACTATTTAGTATTTTGCCAGCATGCTGAGCCCACACTCACACCCACATGCAGTGCATCTGTAGTATCTGCTGACCGTTGCTTTAGCGAGGTTTTAGAAGCTTTTACTGAAGTTGAAGGTCGCAGCTTCTGTGGAAACAGTTCAGAATTCTGTCACTGGTTAAGCAAGGTTCAATCAATCTTGTTCGTCATAGAATTTGGTTTCAGTTTTAGGGCTACGTTCCTTCATTTGCTATACTGGCATCTAGCACCATTTAATGTCAGCATGGTTGGGACGAATGTTTCTCCAAAATAACGCAGACCTGCAAGGATTCTAGCAGTACGTAAACAGATGAGATGTTTATTATGCATGCCAGTCTATTAAAAATGATCTGTACGACGAAATAGAGCACATTCTTTTTAACGCCAGGCTGCAAAGATCATGTCAAAAATATGGCAAACAATGTGGTAAATTACTCTGCAGAAAGCCACATCTAAATTTTGGTATAAAAGTGGAAACATCAAAACAAGCGCATAAGATGATCAATATGTAGGGGTAAATTCAACATAGCTCGCTGCACATGCATGTAGGCTTGCACATGCCTGTGCCAGGAGCAACAGCTAAGAAATACACGTTGAATGTGACCCTCAATCAAGTTAGTTTGAATCTCAACTTTATTGGATTGCAACTTATGTGGCCAAGGTAGTAAGGATGTATTGAGAACCCCCTTTGCAAAATCTAACAAACATGGGTAATTCTAGAAGCTTACATGCAATGCCATCTGTTTAGTTCCAGAGCAATTGCGGTTGCGCTTTCAAAGCTTGGCTGGTTGCTACTTCCATTTAAAATATTGCACTTTTACTTTGATTCTACAACTCTGCCTAATACAACAAACAATAGTTATAATGCGTAGGCAATAAATGCTAGTTTATAAATTCTAAACACATCGACGGAATGAGTAATTTTATTCACAAATGAAAGGACACGCTAGCCTCATACGATGGTTCGCGAGACTTGCACCCTAACACACGACAGCTCCGCAGTGCAACAGTCGCAAGCTCCCGCGCTTGCATTGCGTGCATTCACCTCATTTGCTTCCAACAAGAAGTGTCAAGACACGACCGGCTCATCTCCCCCGAACGGGTTTCGCACGGCGAGGGGTCAGTGCTGGCATTTCTCGCGTGTGCTTAATTGCCCGTTCCCTCATCTGGCGAAAGTAATCTTCTAGCCCTGCGATAAACGCGAGGCTGCGATATACAGGATATATATATATATATATATATATATATATATATATATATATATATATATATATATATATATATATATATATATATATATATATATATATATATATATATATATATATATATATATATATATATATATATATATACACCGACATGTTCAGCCAAATACGGCCTCAAAGGAGCCCCAAAGTGGCAATGGGGTCAGCATTCCCTGATGAGCCGCAGCATGAAATGAAGGCGAAGGTTCATCTCCGCACTTATCACAGCTGCAATAAGCGCCTTTGCCGGATGTTACTGAATTGCCACCAAGGCCGGCCTTATTTCGTTCGAAAGGGGACGACGCGGAGCGGCACAATAGGGAAAAGCTTTCCCCTGGCCTGGTGCCCGGCTTAACTGGGGTGAAATGCTCGGGAAAAGGGTCTTTGACACCACCTTGTGTAGAAGAAAAACCCCTTCCGTCATCGCGCTCTTTGGCCGCAGATTCCCTTGCGGCATAAAAACGCATCATCATAATCAGAAACCTAGCGTTAGGCCCGTTTCACACGCTGCGACTGGACCGAAAATATCCGGTGTAGTCGGTTAGGCCGCAATGCGATTTTCGGTCAGTGCTTTCATATGCAACACCGAGACAACGAATTCGGTCTGAGGGACAGGCAAGGTTTCTTGATATTTGCATAGGCAACCCATTACTAAACGCGACAGAAATGTCACACGGAATGAGTTGATTTTATGACCAGCGTATTTTTAGATGCAAGGCAATATTTCGCATGTTTTGATAAGAATAAACAGTTTTGCTTCCACCGCGGCAACAGCTCCCACGTGACCCCACGTCGCACGCCGTCTCGGCGCTCCCCAATGGTCAGTCGCAGAGCGAACACACCGACGCTGCGACTGAATTCCAAACGGACGGAACTCGATCGCAAGCCGTCTGCGACTAGACCGACGGCCCTCCCCAGTCGCAGACCGACAGAATTCGCAGTGTCGCAGGCGAAAATCGCATGCATGTGAAACGGGCCTCAGTCGTCCTGGCGCCTCTTAGGCCGGCTTCTTCGTTCGCTTTGAAATGCGCGCGCAATAGTGCAGGCCAGTGGTACGAGCCAAGCTAGAAAGAAAAGTAAACAATAAACGGTGTGTAAAATTTTGAGGAGCAAGCCCAGACGAGAGGGCGCCGACCTCTTTTTTGGCTTCACAATATGTGAACATTCATAGCGCAACAAACACGCGGGGACGGAGAAGTGAAACAACAGTACACGAGCTCTAACTTAATAAAACTCGATTTGGCGTGGACAGGGTGTTTTTCAGCGAAAACATCTTGAAAAAAAGGAAACCGTCAGATGCGTTAACGCCACAATCGAAAAGCTGAATGTAAGAAACTGAAAAAAAAAAACAGAAGGAAAAACACAAAAGAGAACAATAATAATGTTTCAAGTGTTCGCAATCCTCTCCACATCGAAGTATGTCATTTTTTTTTCAGCTATATGAAAAGAACGCTGGCGAATTTTTCCATTCCAGCCTTTGTTATTCAAGAAGCCTCTATAACATCTCTTGTCTTTTGATCCGTGCTGTTGTTTGGCACAATGCACAGTCTGGGAAACACGGTTTGCAATGGTGGAGCGACAATGATGCCATAAATTACTGGAAACCCTGTCTCCAAATCTGTCGTGCTCGCTTAGGCGCTCGTTTCATCTATATATGAACTGTTTGCCCCATTTTCTCACTGCCACAAGAAAATAGCATCTGATGCTATATATCACTATGGCACAGGACATGAACGGGACACGATGCTGTGTCGATCAAAGCTTCTGCTCATGGACATCAGGGTACGAGGCTTTGCATTTGAGGGGCAATTTCTTTAGCACAGACAGGACCAATTTTACCTCCACCTCATGGTCGACCTTCTTGAGTGAATGAGAGAGTTTGTGGAAATACGCCGCAACACTACTTTTATGAACCCCCCCCCCCCCCCCTTATATAGTTCATATATCCTTGTCTTTCTGATTTTTTTGGTCACTGCTGTGCACGACTTTCATGAAAGCCAATACAATGTCGGTAAGCTGCTGACCAGGAGGCTGTTAACCTGCTTCTCAATTGACAAGCCGGTCAGCCGCAAATAAAGTCCTTTGTAGAAGTTAGCGGTCATGTACTGTTGTTTTCAGTGCGCTAACACTATAGGGCTTCCACTCCACCGATAAGCCTCTGTCAGCCTGCCTTGTCCCTTCGCGACCTGTAAGAGCTGGGTGCCAACCGCCTGGGCGGCAGGTGGGCCACCTGGGTCACGTGACATTGTAGCGTCATCACAACCTGCCCACCAGATTGTGGGCAAACTGCCCACCGTGGGAGTTAAATGACAGCTGGCAGCTAAAATAACAAATGGACGGATTGTATGGCGAATGAGCATGTGTAGAGGCAATGATCTAGGTTTGCGTAAGGTTAAAGGCAGTTAGCACAGGGAAGTGAAACAACCGACTGTACTGGGCCGTAGTGACACGAATCGGCGAGGAGAAGCCGTCTAAGCACTTTTGGAAACAAATGCCGAGGCAGAAAACCAAACTACAAGAGGTTGCCGCTCAGGAGGCGTAAAACCAAAGGGCGTGATTGGCGCTAGTTTCATATCGAGCGCAATAGGAAATGGGTGCACAACGTGGAAGCCCTCACTTGCCACCAGTAACAAGGAAGAAGAAACGGCAAACGCACCAAATACGGTATTGGCGTGCCCACGCACCGAAAAAGCGCGAAAGGCTCGTGAAGTGCAAAGAAAGGGACAAATCGTCAATCACTGAGAGAAAAATCAATCCCGTCTTGACCTTCCCGCAAAACGGTACCGTTTAATACTCTTTGAACGCATGTGAAAATATTATCAGTCTTTCCCGTAAACTGTGATATCGTGTCTAAATAAGGGATATCAGACAAAGTAAAGAAAAAAACGCACAAAGAAAAGTGCTCGCCTATCTTGCTCCATTTAGCCTATTGTTATGTTCCAGGCGTGCATTGCGCTGTTTAATTTCACTTTATCATAATCAGTATCCGTGCAACACAAACGTGCAAAAACTATACGTACTAAGGTCTGATAATAAAGTGACATGGAACACTAGATTAATTGTTACAAAGCGAAAATAGCATACACAGTTGCGTTCATTAGCATTGCGCAACCGTCTCTAGGGCTGTTCCTGCCTCCCGACGCGCCCGACACAGCACCGGATGCCACTTACCCTAACTAGAGTCACTAAACAAAACTTTTATTTATTTATTTTATTTAGTGACTCTAACTCTAACGACGCATCTGATAACGAGCCACCATAACGTTGGTGCAAGTGCAGTCAGTGGAAGTGCTCTGCAGGTGCCCCAGGACCAGGGAACACGGCGCGAGAAGAGGCTGTGGTTGAGGTACTACGATGGCTGAGCGGCGCGGTGGCGAGACAAAGATCCATATGTATTTGTATTATCAGGGCATGCACCTCATACCCAAATGCTGCACTCTCAACAAAAAGCAGTGAAAAAGAGTAAGCTGTCCCTCTTATGAAAGAGAGTATGCTAGAGAACAGCTTACTCCCTTCTTACTCCCATATAAGCGTATTCATGTTTAGAGTTTGGGGCGGAACATTCTGAAGAGTGCGCATCTTTGGCACTAGCGCTTTCATTGGTCAGCGAGTCAATGAGGGAGCTCATTTTTCTTTTTTTCCATTTTGTTGAGGAATGGAAGTTCGCAAGCCATATAAGTCAACCGGGAGGTTTCACTCACAGCATATTACACTGACGACGCCGAAAATCTACGCCTGCAAATTGAGAACTTTGTAATGTCTCCCAAAAGCAAGTGCAACGCAGAAAAAAAAAAAACTTAACGACAGAACTACGAGGACAGAAAGGGAGGATTTATGATGGAAGTAGCTCAAAGGACGTGGACACAAGAAGGATGGCACAACAGGAGCACATTCTCACAACTAAATCCTTATTAGAAGTGCACGCAGTATTTAAGCCCATCTCGTAATAAAAAAATCCACAGGAAGAAAAGCAAACAACAGGAAAAACACCGGGAAAAAGATACAAACAATAAGGAACACACAGGAACGGGACACAGGATACGATATCAAGGAACCATGGTACACACTGTCGAAGACGGGAGACCCTGAAAGGAGAGAACTAATTCCGCGTGCTGCCTAGATATGACAAAATGTATGGTGGGGCAGCCAGAAAAAGAATGTAAACCAAAATGCCCCTGCCTGTGCCACTAAGTATAACAGGCTGCCTAGATATGACAGTTCCTTCGCAGTCAGCGCAATTGGTGGTTCAGTAAAACAAGATTTTCTCTTCTTTGTTATGTCAAAGCACTCAATAATTTTCAATGCGAGTTGACCCGTGGGTAGCTAAATGGCTGTTTGTTCAAAAAGAGGCCTGCCAACGTTAAAGGCACGGCAAAAGCCAGCCAGGCGTGATGACTTCGACCTTTACAGGACAAAAAAGAAAAAAAAAGATGGTATTGTTGCCATACGAACACCGGCGTTCGTATAACGAGGGACACGGCTAAGCGCTAGTATGTACAAATCATATTTGCTGCACCGAAAAAGCTCCCCAAAGTTTGTCTAGTGAGCAGAAGGGTAACAATTCGGGAGCGAAAAACTGAAAACGATCTGATAGCTGTCACACATCCCGGCACGTTTCATGCAAAAACGACGTCTTGTGCGAAGTGCCGGTTCTGCGTGCGGAGAACTACGTAGGTCAGACAGGGCGTTGCGTGAGCGTGCGCTGCTCAAGAAACACGAAAAATCGCTGTTAGGATCAAAGTCTTCGCACAAATGGTTGAACAACTGTCGCAACTGTCTAGATTGTAAGCCCCCTTCAGAACAAACAGCCATTTTAGCAACACACAGAAATCAACACCCACTCAAAAATGTCGAGGCCATTGACATAAGAATTAAAAAACCTTGTTTTAGTAATCTGTCGATTGCGCTCGGCGGCTGCGTTTTTATGGAGGAAAAACGCTAAGGCGCCCGTGTGCTGTGCGATATCAGTGCACGTTAAAGATCCCCAGGTGGTTGAAATTATTCCGGAGCCCTCCACTACGGCACCTCTTCTTCCTTTCTTCTTTCCCTCCCTCCTTTACCCCTTCCTTGACGGCGCGGTTCAGGTGCCCAACGATATATGAGACAGATACTGCGCCATTTTCTTTCCCCAAAAACCAATTATTATTATTATTATTATTATTATTATTATTATTATTATTATTATTATTATTATTATTATTATTATTATTATTATTATTATTATTATTATTATTATTATTATTGCGCTCTCTGCGAAGGGACTGACATATCTAGGCAGCACGTGGAATTATTTTCCTTCTGGGTTTACCTCATTTGATAGTGTGCAGGATGCTTCCTTGATATCTCATGTCCAGTAACTGTATTCCTTACTCGGGTTTTTTCCGGTGTTTTTTCGTGTTGTTTTGTTTTGTTTTATTTTTGCGAGGTGTGTTTGTGCGGTGTTGTTTTAATAAAGATCTACTTGCCAGAAAGCGCTCGTGTTGCGTCATCCTTCTTGTGTCATCGTCTTTTGAGCTACTTACATCCTGTATCCAATCCAACAAGCCCAGCTTTCCAGCTTACGAAGGAAGGGCTGGGAGGATATTATTAGCGTGCTCTGCCGTTACAGTGGTCTTCCGGCAGGTACACAAATACACGCACAGGTGCCCCACTGGCACCGGCGATCTTCATTGGGGCCACTGTAGCGTACGCTCCGCTGGCCGGCACTCTGCCCAGTGTGCGCAGGTTTTCCAAGTTGTAGACATTGTGCAGGGCGTTGATGCGGTGTACCGGGAACGGGTCGACCACGTCCAAGGACGCGGTGTCGATGCCCATGCCGCTCAGGCGTCGGTCACGTGCTAGAAACTGAGCGGCCTCCACGCTTACGGACGGGAAGTGACGAGCTCCTTGGGCGTCCAGGCCGAAGTAGGCAGTTATGTTGTCGATGAACTGCGCGTGAGAAAGGTTTGGTTGTCACGCGCGTAACAATCTTCGGGTACAGCGCATCTTAAGAATGAGCGAACACACATTTCATTCACCACTTCGTCAATTTTCTGCGAAGAGGTGACACAACAATAAAATGCAGCATGACTCTAGTATGAATAAATCGATAAGAACTTACTCCGTAATCTCAACTCGTCACCTCGCAAATATATGTGGTAAACTACACAACACGCTGGAGGTATGTTGTCACACAAACTTGAGTCACAGTTCTCTTTGGGACAGTTGTTTAGGCACACTTGTAAACTGAAGCGCTGAAGCGCTGCTTTTCAAGCATTAGAATCCTTGATGGTGTGAATAAGAAACGGAGACATGTGCTATTCTGCATTGACCCGGAGAAGCAGATTTGGCTGGTCTTTAGAGCCAGATGGGCGGCTGAAGGCAGTGGGGTCCTGGGCTAGGGGCCACCCCGGTTGACCTCTTTGATTTTTGTCATAATGTTTGCAATAAATCATGGCACATGAAGGTCCTAAGATTGTGATTATGAAGCATGATAAATATTCAGTGACGTCGAGGCAGTACACCTGAGATTCTTGCCCGGAACTAAAGCCCCGTAAGTTGCTTCTGTGGCGGTAACAGTGTTGACGAAAGCAAAGGAAAAACACTTCAATCATCTAGACTAATGCAGATAAAAAAAACGCAATAAAAGAACCGCCTGTCGTGCCGTACATGCGTCAAATCTAACACAGCTTGAAGAAAACACGTATCAAAAAGGAGTCCCTGAAATGGTGTTCTCAGTCGCAGTTAGAACTACTGAGAATACCATTCTGCCAACTCAGCTGAGCCATGGAGCAGAGAGAAGTACACAGTGAAGTGAAGAGAGTGTAATCCGTATAGACAAGTTTACAGAGCACAGAAGACATCCAAGTTCTCCTGTGTTCAGTGCGTGCAGTAAGAAATTTAGAAATTCTTTGAGCTATTAATTACGCGTACAGCTTGCAGCTAAACGTATGCTCTACCTTTTCACGCCATACAGACGGGTTGCATCGCTGTGAGAAAACGCTTATACATCATTTATTTTGTACAGCTGTTGTGTCTCGTAATACATTTGCTGCTATTTGTGCGAAGCTCAGTCGGGAGGATCCCATACGTGGCAGAGGCCACGACCGCAACATTGGTAGTGATTCGCCCTCCCCTCCCCTCTTCTTTATTTACACCGGCGTTTGCGAATATTTTCTACTGTAGCACTCAATGATAATGGCTGCTAATACAAGCGGATCCTACCTTGTCCCATCCGGTGTGCACCATCAGAACGCACCGATCCGGCAGAACGCCGTGCTTGGCCTCCCATTGGAGGAGGTCACGGACGGTCAGCTGACAGCTTGCGTTCAGGGCGCACCGCTGCGTGATGTCCACCCGGGCTACGGGCACCAAAGCCAGCCTCTCGGCGGGGATCTCGGCCACGTCCCAGCCGTTCTCGTCAAAGTGCAGCGGGGCGTCCAGGTGCGTCCCTCCGTGGGTGGCAGTCTCGATCGTGTCTACCTGGTACCTGCGCGAGCGGTGCGCGAGAAGCTGCTGTTAAACAGCACGGACAACTGGTCGAGTGCGCGGATTTTCTTTCCTAAATGCTAGCGCAGGCGTGGACGCAGGCCCAAAATGAAAGCGTAGCACTTTTCTTCTGTGGACACTGTCCTGCACGTTTCTTCGTTTTTCTTATTCCCGTGCCGAGGCTTGCGCAGCATTCTTCAAGAATGGCGGAGCATCAGGTCTGTTACAGTGCAGCAGCGCCATCCTCAGCGCCAGAAAACTTCCAAGTGCGGTCCTTGTCAGAGGCACTCATAAGACAGCGCCTGCGACTGAAACAATCGTCGCGGCATGCGCTGGGACTGTGAAACTTCCGGCAGTGGAAAGCGGCAGAAAGTGCGATGACAGCCGTGAGCACTTTCCAGACCTTCCGAGGAGCGAAACTTCCGCAGCAGCTGCACCCGTGACACAGCGACGCCGCCTGTTCTACACAGTAACGTATACAGCTCGTTCGGTTGAAAAGCCGTTGCCGTGACCTAGGATTGACGCCTTCGAAACATGGCCGAAATATTCCGAGAAGTTTGAAGAAAAAAATTCGTTGGCATTGAGCATTAAACCCGCGCCCTCTGCGTGCCAGGCGGGCACGCAACGCATGTGCCACAAAGGGTTTTTTTTTTTATTGCATGGAAGTACAGACACCCTGACAGGTTTCAAGCCCGACTTAGCCAGGTCGCATCCCGCAACCCGTCGTAAACAAACTCATAAGCATCCTGGTCTCAAAGTTTTCCGCAGATCAAAATGCCGGGAGTCTCACACATGTGTCGAGTAAAGGCACACAGACAGGAGGTCGATCCTGCGCAGCATATACACTCCGCACCATAGCACTCTGCTCTCTGAACAGACTTCGATGAACGTGGTGGCTCTGCATGGCGATCTGTCATGCGGCTCTTCCACAGGCTATACAGTTCCATGAGCACTAAAAAATCACACGGAACCAGAGCCTTTCATTGTAGGCAAAAATCTTATACTACAGGGCGTAATCTCAATGTCCTTTTTGACAGACCGTTGAAGAATGTCCCAAAGAAACACGGCATCACGACAAAACAAAAAGCAATGATCAATAGGGTCCGGCTGCGGACACAGGCGACAGTTCACTGACCATGGCACAAAAGCCACTTCTGCACGAAGGCACGTTCTGGCAGGTAAGGTTGACGTGTGAAGTTTAAAAAAGAAAGCCTTTGCGGCGAATTGAACACACGTCCGTTGCACCCGCTTTAATAGACTGTTGCCTAGAAAGGAGAGGTAAGGCTACCAATACATCGGTACAGGAAACGACGTCTCAACCAGAACTTTTGTCATCTGTCCCCTGGAGAGTCTGTATAATTATTCTAAGAAAAACCGTACAGTGAGAAAATGGAATGTGTCGGCTACTTCTTCAAGAAAACCCCATAAAAGGCCCCGCACTCCTATGACCAGTTGGGGCAAATCAAAGAGGAAAATGAGCACTAAATAATCCGTTAAACACAGATAGGAGGAAGGGATGGCTTACTGTTTTAAAAAAGAAAACTCTTGAAACCAGCTGATCTCCAGTGCGCCTTCCTCGCTTATTCATTCTTACACAGAACGCTGCACAGAGAAGAAGGAGGGCTTAAATTTTTTTTAAAGCTATTTGTTCATTTTGAGAGCTGCTTTGTCTATGGATTCTATTAATAGCATGACAGGCCTCGTGATATATGCAAGCCAAGACGAGAACTGCGGTTGATGTTAGAAAAGATTTTGTAAAATAACAGCTTCACAATTTCAGCTCCAAATTCCGTTACCCAGTAGTACTTTGAGGGCTTGTCTTAAACTCAGCAGTGTCGGCAGATATCAGCTGTATAGAGAAATAACTATAATGTTAAAACTGCTGAAAGTGAGAGTGGCCGTGAAGGGTGGTCCATGGGGTGAGGAAGAGAAGGGAGGGCCAGCAGATTTTACAAATTGAGTATGAGGGTTATGAAGAGCCAAAAGGATTTAATGGCGCGGGTGAGGGAGGAGAAGCAAAATTGAGGAAATTAGCCCACCCCTGCCTAAAATTGCACCGGCGGTTGTAAACAGGACTTGCCGACAGTGGCGTTTCCTTCAAGGAGACGCACTGCTTCTATCTCGCGCAGCTGGTGAACGTCGATTCGGTCCTGTGCGCCATATACTTCGACACACTGGTGCGAGGAATAACGAACACTTTGCGACAGAAAGTGATCCCGCTGTTTCACGTCATCGATCATTTCAAAAGGGTTGAACTCTAACGCCAAGGCAGTGCGCATGCGCACATTATTTGGCTGCACCAGCATGGACAGCTGTCACTAAGTTTCGCACATTACGCAGCACGACGCAAACATTGCCTGTTCTCCCTAGTGCGGTCCTACTTTGCGTATAGTACTAAAAAATGTCTTTAAATGCGAGTTACGGAAGTAAAGATAGCGCGGCTTGTACTTGAATGCAGTTTTTAAATGCACTCTAGTTGTGATACACGAAATAACGGTGGGACTGACCGGGTTTCTGGGTCACTTGACACGATAGTGACGTTGAGAACGAAGTGGTCGCTTTGGTCCCAGTACACAGTCTTGTTGTCGTACGGGTAGCTCAGGTCCACAATTCCGTTGGCGCGTGGCTCGCATTTACCGGGGCGATTCGGAGTGTCACACGCAGTAGCGTCGAGGACAGCCGCGAAGAGCACCCAGCGAAAAGCAGACATGCTGTCGGCGTGCAGTAAACAAAATAAAAAATCTGTTCCTCCCAAAACAGTTATATGCAAACGCAGTATGAGAGAGATCACGGTGGAAGACTCCCAATTCCTTTGGGATTCATCGTTGGGCATTGAGGCAAACTGGCCAGTCAGCAATTTCGAAAGTAAGAGCAGTACACCTCGAGAGTTTTTGCGCACAGGTGAAAAAAAAATCTAACTCCTTTAAATATCCATCTCGTTCCAATGCACATCAAACATTTGAAAACACGAAAAGTGTCAGTTGTACTGAAGCAGTGTGGTCCATAAGTCATATATTTATGTTTTACCTTCATAAAATTGGTAACTGAAACGCAAAGCTTCCAAGCGCGTCATTTCCATAACAAAAGCATTTCTGAACGGGAAAGAGTTTATGAACGCAATTTTTTTCATGTATTGTAAGGCTTCACTATAACAATCGATAGATCCGCAGATCTCCCGTGGGCAGGCTTGCATTTTTTTTCTATTAACGTTTATTGCTATCCTAAAAAGCGTTCGCCACTGGTTTTCTGTGACAGACTTAAAGAAAGCAACTTTAAAAGAAAGATTTTGCTGCACATCGGAAGAATGAAGCATTACCTTCAATACTTCTGCAACAGTACCTTACAAAATTCCAATATCCAAAATTTTTGTCCTAGAATGTTGGGCAAGAATCGTTATTATACCTTCACATCTCTGTCGGTTCACAAGGACAAATTTTTATGACGAGTCTACAACCATGGGAACTGGCGCCACCGTTAACTCATCTGCCCACCCCAGCACAGAAACGTTACGGTAATGTTACATTTTTGTTATGGTCAAATGTTATTTCAATGTGCTTAATGTCCTTTTTTTTTTTGCTTATATACCCATTACTAAAGGATATGTATGAGTGATAGTGGCGAACGGGTAATAACCAAAGTTTTCTGATAAAATAGTTGGGCTGTGCACGCAATCTATGATGAGTACTATCTAAGAGATGTGGTTGCAAAGTACTGCTAGTTTAAAAACATCTTTACTGTAAAAACAGTGGAAGAGGTTCTGGAAATCAGTGTTCGAAATATATTTGTATTGTTTTTTATAGTTATGACTCTAACATTAAAATAACTTTTCGAAGACTATATTAATACAATGTTTGTTTAGAGCGTAAAAATAGCGTTTTCTATATAACACATAATTCATTTGTTAATTTTTATCGTTATGTAACATTACAATGGAACATGTAACATTACTGCAACTTACACAACATTTTTATAACACTATCCTAATGTTCGGTGCTACCTGGGCACCCTATAAAACCGCCACTCACCACCCAACTTTACAACTTCACAGTCTGGAAGCGCCGAACAACAACAAGCCACCTACCTGAGCCCTGCACCCGCTAAAAGCCCAAGCAGCAGCGGAACGAAAACAAGGTAGCGGAATCGAATTCAAAGCTGCAGTGGGAAAGCAAGCTTGTGTCTGCACGCGTAGCTATGCTTGTCGCCTCGCAGTCAACAAAAAAAAATATTCCGAGATAGCAATAAAATAGCAACGCACTGAACACGAACATCGCGTTCAACGACGAGCGCATATACACACGTGCGTCATCGCAATAAAAATATATATATACAACCCGCTGCTCGTGTTGGAGGACATCAAACGAGAAGGCTCCATAGAAACATGTTCGTTTCAATTTAAGTTAGCCTCAGCGGCTTTGGTGTTATGCTGCACGAGGCTTAGGTCGAGAGACCGCTACCTCATTTCGATGGAAAGGAAATGTGACAAACGCGCCCATGTGCTGTGCGATGACTGCAGGTTAAATAATCCCGGTTGGTTGAAATTATTCCGGAACTTTCCGCGACGACATCTCTCATAACACCAATGTGCAGTTTAGGCACGTTAAGTCAAACACACCACCGAAAAAAAAAAAACCATTAGCCTGCCTGTCACCACACATTTATTTGCAGGTATAAGGCGAGGAGACTTTTTTGTCACTTTGTGGAGCGTAATTTAACTTTCTGCTGGTCTAGACGGCTCTGAGGGCAGACAATGATTAAGAACAACGGCCGTGATTTACTTTCTGATAAATATACACGTTTTCCCTGATGCAGAAATGTTGAGGGCGTCCTCAAACGTGCGAGTAATACAAAAAGTAAATAAAAGGGGGTTATCGATTACCTCTACAGGTATTTAACTATGCTTGCATTGAGACTTAAATCTAAAAGGGAAGAATTTGATCGTGTGTCTAGATTTGTATTACAAGAAGACAGCAGTTGCATTGAGAGTCTTCAATGGCACAGGTATACAGGTATATACATGTTTATGTCGCCACTGCTTCGCCCCTGGGGAAGATAAAAACTGCAAGAGTATTTTTATACCCTTTGCCACTCTTCGCTCCCAACTAAACATGCGTGAATGATTGAAAGCGCCTTATTTGTGTTGTCAGTGCACCGCTGACATTATGAATAAAAAATAACATAAAGCGGCGCTTACCTTCGTCGATGGACGCCGATTTTAAAAGAGCAGCTCACCTTCAATCCGCGCCAGCTGTGCCCGTCTGCCACGCACGTTAAAAACATCTGCCGCATGGCATCTTCCGGGAGTATATTCGGCACGTGTTCAACCGAGCGGAAGGCAATGGGCTAACAGGAAAATGCTGCATATACGACTCATTTTGCGAGCAACTCTGTTCCGTTTGTGCGGATACCGGAGAGAGAAAACAGTCGCAGTATTGGTTTGGTTTTTGTCGGGTTTAACGTACCAAAGCGGCTCAGGCTATGAGGGACGCCGTAGTCAAGGTCTCCGGCAATTTCGACCACCTGGGGTTCTTTAACGTGCAGTGACATTGCACAGCACACGGGCCTCTAAATTTCGCCTGCATCAAAATGTGAGCACCGCGGTCGGGATCGAACCCGCGTCTTTGGGCTCAACAGTTGAGCACCGTAACCACCGAGCCACCGCGGCGGTTCACAGCAGCAGTATTAAGGCGAAGGCCTTTAATGGCTCATCGTTGTCCCTCCGTCCGCGAAATCTGTCACACTTTGACGTCATCAATGACATAGTGGCTATAACCCGTACACTCTTAGCAATTACTAAGTAATGGGTGATTAGTTATTAGTCATTAATTAGTGATTGCCTGAAAATGAAAATAAATGAAAAAGCTGGACAATTAAATAAACTAGATAAAAACAAAAACAAAAAGAAACTGAATTAAAAAACTAAAAATATATATAAGAACAAGATTAAAAATAACGAAGAACAAAAGTCAAAGGAAAATAATAAAAGAAACTAAACAAAAAACGCAATGGCTGCAAGCGCCGCGGAAAAATAACCCGTGTTATAGAAACTTCCATGCTTTCGCATTCCTGCACGTAAGCAGACTTTAGTGTCCTCAGCAGTTATGAACTTCAGCCTTTGACGCAATCAGGCAAGCGTCTTACTGCCGTGAAAACACATTGTGCAGCAGGCCTGGGCACGCTACTTGAGAAAAGTATTTCCGATACAATATACTGAGCCAAAGCTGATCTCATATACAGATACTCGATACTGCATCGTAGATACTTCGATACTCCGCTGAAATCGCCAATATTAATAAAGCTGGTATTATGGTTTGATGAGTTAAGAAATTTTTCCTTGGTTTCTGGAACCGGTTTATGAGGCTTTCTGGAGCCTTCAATGTATTTGATATATAGGACAGTGTAGTTGAAAGGGTTTAAACGAATCGGGGCGCACAGATTTTTTTCAATTTTTTAAATCCCCACTTTCGGCGCAGATGGATTTGCTAAAACCTTAGCATTGGAATAAAGCCGTGGTGACGTTGTAACGATCACATCCATAAGCAGCATAGCAAAAAAAAAAAATTTAAAGCTACAGCTCTTCATGCGTACCAGTCTCCGAGCACGTGACCACATACAAATAAGACGTTTCTGGTGCTCGTCGTTAGTTACTGAAATATTTACCGGCTGCCTCTGTCTTTGCACTGTGCTAAAGGTGCAGGCTCCATGGGCATGGGAAAGCCGAACAGTTTTTTCCCCAGCACTACGTTTAATATACGTTTGAAACTGATAATTCTTTGTTAAAGGCAAGATGGAGAACAACAAAGAATAAAATGGCTTTGAGTTTTTATTAGGCAAAACATATCATACTGATTTCTGTCGTTTAAGCGGCTTTTATGGTGCCCGGTTGCTGACCCGAAAGACGCGGGTTCGATCCCGGCCGCGGCGGTTGCATTTCGATGGAGGAGAATTCTAGAGCCTCGTGTACTGTGTGATGTCAATGCACGTGTGGTCTAAATTATCCGGAGCCTTAAACTACGGCGTTCTTATAGACCGAGTCGGTTTGGGATGTTAAAACCCACAAAAGAAAAATCATGTATATCGCGAAACTCTTACGGGAACTTACGTGCGATTAATTCGAAAGCATTGCAATTCTATTCTATTTGTAGCCTAATTCTATTCTATTCGTTTGTAGATGGTGCAGTTGTACTACTACTCGTTAACGTTTCGCATTTTCCCGCTTTTCATGACATCGCACAGTTTCGACCAATCGCAAGTTTTATAACATCGCCACTTTTTAAACGGCGTCGTGTGTTCGTGGCGATGCTCTATCGAAACCTTTCGCGTTAATAAAGATCTTTTAGCAAGAAGTATTGCCTGTTTCCGCATCAGTTATTAAAGTGGCGAATAGCATATGGAATGGCATTACCTCGGTCTCGGCCTATTTCGGAAAAGCATTCACTACTACAAGAAAACCGACTCCTTCTCAGCGCGACCTCCTCAAGGCGAGTTAGACAGCCGGGAAGGTTACGTCCACGCGGTTAAAAAACTGGCGGTGGTTTAGCTCCGGTTAAACCTGGAGTGACGCGATAGCTACAGCTGGCCGAGTGCAACTTGGTCACGTGACCAACCACGTGACGAACCACGTGATCAGCCACGGCGCTGCGCCGCCGGTAGCTGCTCCGCACCACGTGGCCAACCACGTGACAGCGTGACGGTGCAGCCACGGGGTGGCACGCCGCCACGCTGAAAGCTCGAAATGCTACCGTAATGTAGCTATCGCCACAATAATGCATGCGTGGAGCACCCTAGGGGTTCTTTTTGTAGGAGAGCTGTGTCTCCATCTGAAAGGTTGCTCGCTTACATGAAAATAAGGCTTCTGCTTAACAAACAGCGCCACCGCGGGCGTGCCGAATAAGATTGAGCGCGGCCTATATCCAAGCAACTGCGCAAAAGAATGCAGTCCAGACTCAACGCCATGTGCTGCTCTGACAGCCTGCAAGTTCAGGAGCAAACTTGAGTGTTGTATAGCACGACAAATATACTAGCGGTCGCCGAGCTAATGCGAGCTTCTATCAAAGTCCTCATCGGGCAGCTTTCTCTAATCCTTCCCGCCTCCTCCAGGAACCAGACACGAAATATACCACCTTATTGCCCTCTGACCAAGGGATTTTTTTCTATCCTGCCCGCATTTCAAAATCGGTCCAAAGAAGGACGCCCCTCTTAAGCCCACCGGACAAACCGATTCGGATGTCCGTTTCCGGATTTGCTTCGTTCTTCCTTCGATGTCCGGATTGGGCTTCAGATGTGCGGACCTTAATCTGACGTCCGTCGGATAATGTTGGCCGTCTGCCAATTCAACACCTTCGCTAATCATTATTTATGCAATGTTATTCACAACATACAGCTGGCCTCACGCAGGAGGCCTGTTACAGGAAACGGGCAGGATATGCATAAATATATACTGCTGTATCTTAATACAAAACGAAACAAAATATTCCTTGGTTGCAAAATACCTAAAGCCAGACAAAAAGCAACGTCGCGAGATCATAATACAGCCAGTGAAAATAGCAAAAATCAAACTGTTCCGAATCACGCGCTTATTCTTACTCTAGTCTCGTCAGACCATCTAAAAGAGCCCCTGAGGATGTGCAGGCGACATTATCATTCGGTAGCAGATTCCAGTCTCGGGTAGCGTACGGAAAGAATGAAAATTTAAACGTGTAACTGTGAAATATGTATTCGCATAAGTGTTTCGTATGCTTTGTCCCTGACTATACAGTGTTTGCAGAGGTTAGGTACTTTGTTTATCTCGCTAAGGGAGGACGAATAAAAGTTGGCCTCCAACGATAGAGTACCGCGTTCCAATCACAAATAGACCACTATTATCGAAAAGGGAGCGGACATAAGCTAGAAAGGGTCAAACGAAACAGAGGTGTCGCCGTCGCTTTCCGTTTTCGCGAGCAATTAATTGAAAACGCCAACACGAATTAGCCGCAGATTCCAGAGGCTACGCTACATCACCATTCATATCAAAACGGTAGCAACCCGCCCTTTTCAGTAAGGACTCCACGAGTTTGCACTGACTGGAGGGAACATTTTTAAATCATTTTTTTAACGAGATAGCGTTAAATGCCCCGTTACGCAGAAAATCCGGCGTCGGCGTTGTGACCGAAAAACCATGGGTATGGCTCTGGCAGGTGTTCCCCAGAGAGTAACCTAGCCGGCAGGTGGGCCACCTATAGCTCAGATGAGCTTGGGGCGTCATCAGAACCTGCCCACCAGACAGTGAGCAAACTTCCTACTGTGGCACGGTTTAGCTTAAGGACAACGCAGCGAGCTATGGAAAGAAAAATGATAGGTGTAACGTCAAGAGACCGGAAGCGGGCAGAGTGGGTGAGGGAACAAACGCGGGTTAATGACATCCTAGTCCTCGAAGTCAACAGAAAGAAATGGGCTTGGGCGCCTAGTCCTCGAAGTCAACAGAAAGAAATGGGCTTGGGCAGGACATGCAATGCGAAGGAAAGATAACCGCTGGTCCTTAAGGGGACCGTTTTGAATCCCAAGAGAAGGCAAGCGTAGCAGGAGCGGCCGAAAGTTAGGTGGGCAGTTTAGCTGGTAAAAAAATAGGGTTAATAGGAGAGGCATGGCAGGGGCCTTTGCCCTGCAGTTGGCGTAGTAAGGCTGATAATGATGATGATGACGTGAGTGAAAGGCAGACAGTGCGTTCCAATATCTGCAGAAAGCTTTTCGATTTACTGAGCAAGACAAATAGTTCACTAAGTTTGCAATGTGTTCTTCTTTGGCTTTAGGTATAATTATTTTAAACGAAGCTGTAAAGATTTTTTAATTTATTCAATTGTTTGGGAGCTTGTTATGCGCTAGGCTCTTCCGATAAGCCGTTTCGCAGGCTTCATTCCAACAACACGAAATGAATCTTGTTTTTCCCATCTGAATGAACCGCAAACACAGAACGCTGGGTGGCTTGTAAGAAAAAAAGTTAAAACTCGTGGGGCCCCGTCCGAGCTAACCGAGGGGACAGTAGATAATGCCTGGCCTAGCAACGTCTTCCAAGTTAACGAATTTTGTTTCGTACCAGTCGCCAGTTTCACGCTACAGTGAAAACTATCGGGTAGTGATCCCTCAATGTGCCGCAGTACGTTGGCGGGTGAATATTAACTGTCGTCGTGGTAGTCCTCCTCCTCCCGATTGTGCAATTTTTTCTTCACGTTTGCTCGTATTTCACCAGAAGAAGTAGAAGTAGAAGAAGGTGATCCACAGCTCGACCTGCGCTGATAATAACAAAATGTGCCATTAAGCCTGAGCACATCACCGTCATCGATCAGAATCAGCCGATCGAGAACAAAGGATGCCCGTGGACAGCAAAGCGGCGCCCACCCAGGAGGGTGGAGCCTCGCCGACCAGCCACACGAAGAGCGGCAGATTCCATTCATTGAAGAGAAGACACCCCAGCAAGCACGCCATAAAGCACAAGGCCAGACAGTCTTCCAAGACAGGCGTCAAGCAGGAGAACCACGACAAGGTGGGGCTACGAAAATCGGGACCATTAGCCCTCTTCAACAACGACGCGAGGCTCGAATATCAGCGCAATGTAATTTGTGATTCCATTCTGTAATTTGAAAGTATGCACATAAGGACGTCCCGGAACAGAGGTAGAAGCTGAGGCCTCTTTTTTGCAAGATTTCCTTTGGTCTGGTACACCAAGAATGTGAAAACAACAATTGAGGCATTAGCTAAATGCTATTACTATCCTAATACTACCTGCTAAAATTCGTCCATGTTCATCATTGAGTCGAGGGCGAAACAAGTTAGGAGTTTTGGTCGCCTTTTTTTCGCCTTACCAGACGCACGACGACATTCTAAATACTCACCCGCCGCTTTGGCGCAGTTGCTTTGGCGTTCGGCAGCTGATCTCAAAGTCGTCGGTTCCATCACGGCCGCGGAGGCATTTTGATGGAGGCGAAATACAAAAAAAAAAGCGTGTGCTGTGCTGTGCGAGGTCAGGAGAACCCCAGGTGGTCCAAATTAAGCCGGAGTCCTCCACTATGGCGTCCCTCAAAGCCGATGCATCGGTTCAGGATGTTAAACCCCACAGTATATACTTTGGAGTTAATATTCGCTCGCGCTGATATTTTCACAACTCATTTTTCCCACTCACCTTCGCCCAGTGGAAAGCGCTTCCAATAGATGTCTTTTCCCGAGGTGGCTTGGCTGGTTTTGAAAAACGAGTACTGAATGCAATATTTTGAACTTCTTCCTTGCTCTTTTTTCTGCTTCACTGTTTTTAGCTTTTTTTATTTATTTCAGTGAGTTTCTTGTTGTTTTAAAATGACGTAGCTTGCTCGTGCTTGTGCTGTGTTGTATTTATTTTGTCTTGTATTAACCTTTTGCTCGGTCTTTAATGAGTGCAGTATATTTAAAAAATAAATAAGTGAATTACGTGACTGATCGACATAAATGAGGAATGAGGACGGAAGAGAGTGCAGAAGTGTGTCTCACATTGTTGAAGTAGCAGTTCAACAGATACTCGTTTTGGCAATGCAGATCCCGCAGCCCAGCAGCGGTGGACGGCTGTCTGGTACGACAGTGACCCTACAGACACCCGAGCGAGGCCTTGCCGATCCTCAACCAGTTGGATTCAAAGGTACACGGTGTCCCGACAATAAGCTTTTACCGTTGCGAACATGAGGACCCAGGGTCTGAATTTTCCCTTTTTAATTTTGAACATTCGGCGCACTTTTTTCAATGTTGATTTCAGGGCGCCTGTTTTTTTTTTTGTTTTTTACGGCGAATATTATTTCCTACGGATGAATTACCGGCTTTTTTTTTTTGCGGTGATATATGTGTCACCTCTGTCCGCTCCAAATTCACATATAATTTATCTTTATTTATTTATTAGCAAAATCAGTTCATGTACAAATAACGCACAAATCGCCGTATTTAGTGTAGTGGTCAATATATTAAATACCATCACCTTAAGAAAGAAATAATAGCGTGCAATTTAATAATCCCGTCGGAAAACAAAAATGCAAACAGATGGTTATCTCTAAAGCCCCCCTGGGATGCGCGAAAACCTCCATAAATAAGAAAACATACATACGAAGACACCGGGAGAGCAACACCCATATGAAGAACCAGGCCTTCCTGTCTAGTCGGCTTCACGTCGGAAATCGGAACAGCTTTTATCTGGTTGTGATCGATTCACGTCTACTTGTTTTTCGCGACACATTGCGCACTCCTTCAATCATGGAACGAACTGTGAATGCATTAAGAGCAGCATAAGAACGAAGTTTCAATTTGTAAATAAAGAAAAAAGTGACCATGGCAGAAATCCAGAACGAGACAGAAGGCCTCCTATCACGCAGTCTGATGATGACCGCATCGATGGAACAGCCACTTAATCGCGAGAAAGCCAGAGCGTGACACTTTTTCGTCACGCTTGTGCATGGTTTCGTATTTACGGTGGCTCGTTACGGTTACAAAAATTGTCGGTGTCCTTACGTGGCGTGCGAAAAGACTGTGAGCAGAATGCGCTACGGTATAGACGAAGACTGTCGAGGTAGCAGAGCTTCTCTGACTGCGCCCGGTGTTTGCTATGGCAGCGGAGGAATTCCTCAAAACGCAGTACTACGCTAATTTTCAGCGATCCCGTTGCCTCACCATTTTGGATTCCGCATTTCGTTGATTCTATCCCGTGATCGATTGTAATTCATATTCCATAGCCAGCAAGCTGGGGCGTTCATTTCAGGGATACTGACCTTTTTTGTGGTTAAAACCGAATTTCAAAAAAATAAATAAATTTAGAGTGCGTTTATCGTTTTTTTTTGCTTTTAAGTCAAAAACTTCAGCCCCTAGTTATAACCACTATTTCGTTGCACAAATTGCCGTTCTTGAACCCCAAGGGCTCGAAGAGAGAGGCACTGGTTTGACATGGCCTTTCGCATGCTCTCGTGGTGCCAGCTACACGTGAGACCGACGTTTAGCTGCTTATTTTTTGCATACCAGATGTGCCGTTTTTGAATTATGAGAAAGCACACGTGGCTCCCGCTTTGTGACCATAATAGGGCGAAATTAAACAGAAGGCTTGCTGTAGGCATTGTGTAAAAACGGCATCCAGGCAGGCGACCGATTCTGATAGCTGTGCGAACGTGTACGAAACTCGGCGACAGGCAGGCAGCTTTACAGGGACCCGGAACAGAACTGCTGTCTTGGCTGATAATACTAAGATGAATATTTTGTCGCTATTTACTTTCCACCAGCAAGCGCGAACAGTGACGGACACTGCGGAAGGACCACCTCCATCTTTAACATGTGCAGCTGCATCAAAATTAACGAGACTTCCAAACCCAGTATGATCTTGGCAGTTGAATTACCTCAGCAAAGGGCTGTTTACAAAAAGCACGAGTAAACATACCTTCTGCTCCTATACTCGAACAACTGAAATGCCCATTGGGGTTTCCAAGGCCAGCACCAGGTACTGGTCATTCAGAACTTCAGACCCGCCGGTGGTTCAGTGGGTTTGGAGTATGACAGCTGATCTTGGTCGCGCATTTCATGATGATTATTTGGTTTTGTAGCGGTAGCTACGTTACGGTAGCATTTCGAGCCTTCAGCTAGGCGATGGCACGTGACCAGCCACTCGGCCAGATGTAGCTATCGCGTCCCTCCAGGTTCAAAAAGAGCTAATCCACCTCCAATTTTTAATGGCGCATTTGAAGCTTTGCCCAAACAGCCCCATAGCACAAGGTATTTTAGTCCACTCAAGGTGGTGTCAGAGACCTATTTTCCAAGCATTTCACCCAAGAGAAGCCTAGCACCAGGCCAGGAGAAAGCTTGTACCTATTGTAGACCGTTGGGTACACGGCGGCACTGGGGAACGAACCCCACACCTCCCGCATACAAGGCGAGCAGCCGCATCTAGATGGAGGCGAAACGCAAAAGCGCCCGCATGCGTGCAGAATCAGTACATTTTAAAGAAGCCCAGGTCGTCGAAATCAATCCTGAGCCCTCCCCTAAGGCGCCCCTCACAGTCCGCGTGCAGCTTCGGGACGTTGACCTCGAAGCACCAATCCAATGGTCGTTCAATATTTCGTGCAAATTTTTCGCCGGTGCTTAATTCGAGCGTACTGTGACACTGCCACTGGTGCCCCGCCATGGCTGCTCGCCATGACCCGAAAGTCAATCCTTTGTGCGAGCCTGTCAACACATTCTCCGCTTCCCTCCCACCCCAACCCACTAAAGAGGCTTAATTGGTGCGACGGCACAAGCTGCCCTCGCACGCCGGGCTCGCGGGGCGGCGGGATCTCGCGGCATCCCGGACTAGGGACGCGGACCAAGAAGATGACAGCATTCACCAACTGCGCCAGCTCGTCATTTTTATTTGCGTAATAAAGGTTGGTCTCTCTCTTTGACAGCAGATCAATATGTCAACGGCATCCTCAAAAGGCCGGTTGGCGCAATTTTTTCGGATCCGTACACAACAGCGACAAGGTTCGGACCTGGCTGGACGCCACGTCACCACAGAAGTGGAGAGGACGGCTAAGGCCCGCGAACGGCCAGCTATAGATCGTCCGGCATAGCTCCTCTGAGCTACTTTTCGTGGGATTGCGTAAGGGACAGAATACGCTGCACGCCAAACTTACACGCCGCAAGAACTGAAAGCTAAGATGCGAGCAAACTGTATAACCCTATACCTGAGGTGGCAGTCACAAATGTAAAACATATGCAAACGAGATACCACGGCTGAATCGCTGCTGAAGGTGACCTCTTGGAGCACGCGTTACAGTCGGTAGCCACCCGGAATTCGAAGCAGTTAGCACAGCTGCAGCTTCTCTCGCTGCGTACCCAGGAAACAACATGGGGCCTTTTCTTGTCGTGATTCTGCGTGACGAATACAACTCGTCTCATTTTGTTGCATCTTTCAGGCTTCGCTCTCTTTACCTCGCAATGAAAGCGAGGCATACTGGCTAGCTGCTTCTTGCACAGTCACGGGCGTAGACTGGCTGGCGCCGCAACCACTGTCTACACATTGGCCTACCGCAGCCACGGGGCCGTCGAGCCATTTTGTTCGCTCAGACCACGGTTGAGAGCAGCACGATCGCGGGGCGCGAATGCGTGGGTTTATGTGTATTTCGTGGGCTTTCCCTGCAGCTGGAAAAAAGATACACGTGAAGCTTACGTGGTCGCATAAATATAGAATCAGTCATTTCAAAGCGTCTTCTATGACTTTAAGAATCACGTTTACTGACTAAGGTCGGTTTTTAAATTTAGATAGTGTTTCAATTAGTCTGGAAACTGAAAAGTGCCTGAGGTGCGCAAGGCGACTGCCAACAGTATGCGACTGGTTAAGCTCGCCTACCCTTTATATTTAATTTTTTAGATCCTGGCTCAGATTAGCAGGGACGTCCGTTAGTATAATATACAAGCTGCTTCAGAGAAGGTAAACCAGAATCCTTTAATATAACCTTTTTTAGGCATATAGATGGTTTCTAGGGCATTGTAACAGCAGTGCTACGGTCGCCAAAGAACAGTGGAGTCGTTATAATTATTAAGCTGGTTAACTAATTTGTAATAGATAACTTTTTAACTATTACAGTTAGGCTCACGCCCACCACCCATCAGTTTCCGTCACTCAGTGGCACACGTGCCCATGTGCTCGCCGCTGCTCACTGCTTCAAAGCAGGCAAAAGCGTAAATATCACATGATGCGTGCGCCATGGAGTGACATGAACCGGTGGGCATTGCAACGAGCGCGTAAAAGGCGTGCGATTTTCAAAAAGTGCCCGTGACTGCCAAAATTTGATGAGCCGCAGCGTGGAGGGTAATCCCGTTTTGAAAATTCCAGAAAGTTACATGGCTATTCCTAACGGCAAGTTACAAATCTAGTATTGCAACCAGGCGCCTAACTGTGATAGTTAAAAAGTTGACTATTGGAATTTAGGTAGCGTTTACTAGTAAACATGGTTCACCTTTTTCCTGATGTGTGCCATCAGTTATTATAAAGCAATCAACACACCTCAAGAAGACTTTCTAATTCAGGTTCGGCTTTGCTGAAACAGCCTGTAGATACCACTTTCGATGGGTGCATAATTGTAGCTGTTAACCAATTGTTTCAATTTCTCGCGCTTTGCGCCCTGCGTCCGCCCGTGCAGATGCAGTCGCACACCCCAGCGAAGGGCCGGCTTCTCCAGTGAGCGGCCGAGTGATTACCGCCAGGCACACTATCAAGACCACAGGAGGAAATTTGGAAGAGGTCGTCCCCGACTCCAAGAATGCCAGCAAAGGTGCACCACTTTGTGGTATATGTTCACGTGCCACGTTTTTCACATAAAGCGTTATTTCAAGATTCTGAACTGCACAAAGGGGGCTAATACAGTGGTTTCATTCATGTGGACGGAAAAGAATAACAACGCTATAAAATGGAGCATGATTGAACGAGACAGACCTCCCGCTGTCTAGCAACCAAATGATTTATTGCGACAGGTGAGGCAGCAATGCAAACGAAACATGGTGAGCAAAAATAACAAGGAAAACCAAACAACACCGCATAATAAATACCTCACTTGTCGCGATAAATCATTTGGTTGCTAATCAGGATAAGCGTCTGTCTCATCCCTCATGCTCCGCCTTCATAGCACAGTTACACACATTTCCTTCTGAACTTCAAGCCATATGTTACACCTCTTGAGCTTCTGACCAGTTTAGCATGCTGTTAACATTGGTTTAAGGCAATAGTAAGAGGTTGGTAGTGCAGGGAGACAATGTAGCACTGACATATTATATCCAGATTGCACATAACGTCTAGCCTGATTTAAAGTTAGACTGAACGTAGATGTAGAGCTTTATCTCGTCATAATCGTTCGCTGTTCAAAGGAAAGGCTACACAGTTTTTGCTGCCGTTAAGACGAAATCCATGAAATCGTAGCACAGTTGAAGGGGTCTTAACGTCCCATGTCACGCTCTTTTTACAGATGAGCTGGCTGTCCATTCACAGTACCCCTGGCTGGAGACAATCCTGGGAAAAGTGACAAAAGCTTCACCGACTACCGTCAACCAACCAGCGGGCAGACTCACTCGGTCCTCTTACGTTGCCAGTATAGCCATATGCGGTACCGTCGTATTCACCGTCATGTCCGTCATCGTGGCCGGTTTCTTCGCCGTAAAGGCAGTCGCGGAATCGTATACTGCATTAGCGATGAAGCTGAACCTTGTTCACGACCTGGCCGAGGCATGCCAATCTCGAAGTTGCCGAGAAGCCCTCTGGCTAATTAACGCGTCTTGCCTCCCCTCCGCGGACATCTGTCACGACTTCTACGGTTTTGTGTGTGGCAGCTGGAGCGTTAAGGGAGCTCTCGGCGACGGGCTGTCCTACGCACTGGCGCTTGGCTTCAACTACACCTCCAAAGTAGACGGCGCCCTTCCGCGCATTTTAGCTTGGTCGCAGTCCAAGGACACAGATTCGTACAAAGTGGCACTCGTCTACAGGTCATGCGTAAACTTCTTTGCCAACGCAACCACTAACCTCGACAATATGTTCAGGGCAGCCAGAGTCGATCCTCGAGCTTTCCTCAAGGCAGAAAACTTTTCCGAGCTTTTCTCCCTGTCGATTCGGACTGTCATTGAGAACAAGCTGACGTCGGTTTGGAAAGTGGTCTACCCTCATGACGGAGGAGTAGGTATCTTGACTGGAACCTCCATGCTAGCCAGATCGTTCATACCAGAAATTCGCCAAGCCCTGCTTGAACAACTCGCTTCGTCCACGGGCGATAAAGGCTTCTTCAAGATGGCTGAACCAATCACGACGCTAGACGGATTTATTCAGAATGTCACAGAGCTGCACTCCGAGGAAACCGCGCTCGATGAGGCCTTGACAAGCAGCGACGACTTTCCTATCTATGGAGTGTACTGGGAAAAGGCTCTGCACGAGTTCTCTCCGCCACGGTCCATCGAGAACGAGCGTGCTAATACTGTACGCACCAACAATGCAGGCGCGATCCGAAGCATCGTCCAAAAGCTGGCCTCAGTTCCGTTAGATATTGCCAAGGCCTACATGCTCCTTGTCCCTTTTGCCACGTATTTAGGCTTTGAGCTCAAGACAGCGTCTCGGCGAGGCTTCCTGCCCCATTCCATCAGGACTAAACAGTGTGTTGGCTACCTGACCTCCATGTTTGGAGATAGGGCACAAGCCGTCCTAATGGAAGTAATGAAGACAGAGAAGGCTGTGGCCTTGGCGAATCAGATGTGGCAGAACATAAAACATAAAGCTGGAGTTATGACCAAGCTGGGCACCGGCCTTACATTGGAAATAGACAGCCTGCTGAATGCCACGCTCAAAGTCCATGGTACGTAAGAACATGTACCCAATCATGCTCTTTTTTTACAGGCGTCATGTGTGGCCACAGACATGCTGCTTTTGTGTCATATGTTAGACTACTTTCATTTCAGCACATAACAGTGCCGCGAAGTTCGGGCTCCTTGTTCTTACCAAAAGTACTGCAGAAAGGGAACAACTCCTTGTCATGGCTAAGGATGATAAATCGGGGCGAGAGCTGTTCGCTCATCAAACAACAGCAAAAATTTGTTGCAATTGAGGAGTGGGGGGGGGGGGGAATGAAAATGCAATAAAGTGCCTCGGCGGTAGGAAAGGGATAGCGACAGGTAAATGGAATTTGAAGGCATAACAAAGCTCAGCCAGCAGTGTATCTGTACATTAGCGTACATTGCATTTCGTGAACCAGCATCTAGTTGCGCACAGGAGCATGGAAAGGCGGTGCAAACGTGCAGATATTCTCGCACGAAACTACAAAAATCAGTGCCAGGTCAATCTTTCTTGCGTTCCCATGCTTTGAATATTAATCAACAGTAACCTCTTTAGCGATACTTCCGACAACCGAGTCCAGTGCTTTTCAATTGCTTCTACTCACTCTGCAGGGGTCGGCGCTGAAGCGGGGGATGGCAGCGTGCCGCCAGCATCTTTCAATGGTGATTTCATGGCCAACGTCATCATGCTTGCCAGATACACGGGAAAGCAGACAGAGCTTAATCCCCGACTCCTTGGCACTCACAGTGAAGCCGAAGTGGGGATGGAATTCCTTACGCCCGATTTTTTCTACCCAGACGCCACAGAAGCCAGCGTCAATTATGGCACCCTGGGCGCCTACATGGCCCGAATGCTTTTCACGACTAGCCTGCCCAAAAGTTCCCCTCACAAATACGTTGACTGTCTGGACAATTACGCAAAACATAACAGCATACCTTTTGACAAGACCGCCTGGCAACGCTACGTCAAGATGAACTGGTCCATGAACGTGGCCTTCAAGTCCCTGCCGATGGGTACCAACGTCCGAAGACGCATCTTGCAGGGCCGTTACTTTTTCCTACGCTACGCTATATTCTTCTGCGGCGAAGACGTTAAGATGAAAAGGGGGCTCCAGTTTGCACTGAAAAGTTCTGGCAGTTTTGCCACCGCTTTTAACTGCTATCAGCCACAGAAAAACCCGTGTGAATAGAATCCGGCACCGAGTGTGACGCTAGTGTTGCTGTATTAAATTTAGTGTGATGTCCTTGTTTCCGTAGGTAAGCAGCAAGGTAAGCAGAGGCCATGGTAGCCACAGTTTCTTCGTGCTCTTGAAATAAATAGTTCGAAAATGAGACACTCTCTGAACGACACAATCAAATATCGTTGGAAAGTAGGCATTAACACACAGGCAGGGGTGGGGACTGTTGTTGCCCTCTTTAATAAGGCGCATACCCACAAGGTGCATTGGCCATGACCAGGCGGTGAGTACACAAATTTTGTGGATTGGACGCGGCAGAAATGAGATCAGAAAAATGGGCAACTGTGAGAGATAACGTACATAAGAAAAATAGAAAGAGGAATAATAAAAAGGGAGACCAAGCTGCTCTGACATATCCTTCGCACTCCAGTTGTATAATATGTTTATGAAACCATGTCAGCAATTTCTGGACGAGACTCTCAGAAATACAGGAATGCGTGTAGTGCACTTTCCCTCTCAACACATTTTCGCAACACTAAGTGCCTCCGATCTCGAGTGCCTGACCCGAGGCAAAATATCCCCTCAATGGAAACATGAAAAAGTGAAACTCATCCCCAAACCCAACAAGCCACCCTCCCTTCCTGCTCACAGGTCCATATTGATAACCTCCTGCTTAGGCAAGCTATACTAGCGAATCATGCAAACACGCCTGCAAAAATACGTTGAAGATCATGATATCTTACCCTTTTTTATGCTCGGTTTTCATGCAGGCCTTTATACGTAAGCTCTTTTTCTCAAACAGGACGTCCGTACGGGGATGCCTCCCGGCAGAGAGCACCTTCTTCTAACACTTGACATTATGGGCGCCTTTGACATTTCCCACTCTGCAATCCTAGATCTAAATCAGACACAATGTGGATCACGTATGTTCCAATATATATCTCCATCTTCCGCACTGGCCGCACAGCCACGATAAACATCGCATCTAGTAGATCGTCTCTCTTCCAAACACTTGACAAGGGCACTCCACAAGGTGCTGTCTTATCACCACTGCTATTCAATACAGCCATGGCCCTACCTGCCCAGAAGTTCTCTACACTCTCCGACATCGAATATACCATCTATGCGGACGACATCCGGTCAACTCGAGGATCCCTCGCTGCCAAAGAGCAAGCCCTACAAATAGCCATCATTGTGGTCGAGCATTTTGTTCAGACAAGCGGTATGCAATGTACATGCACTAGACAAATCGGAAATCATCCGTGTTAATGGTCCCCGCTATCATTCCCCCGGCCCAATCATGCTCGAAATTCATAACTACCCTATAGAAGAAAAATCACTCATCTGAGTGCTTGACCTCAGGTTCAGCAAGACGGTAAGCCTACCCACACCACTGCCACTCTAGCACGTTCGTGCTCAATATCACCCGTATGGTACGACGTATCGCTGGACATCGCAAGGGCATGCGCGAGGACGACACTATCCGCCTTGTCACGGCCATGATGAAAAGTGGCAGCACGAAGCAACAAGGACGAAAGAGAGACACGAGAACACAGGTCCAATGTTGAACAAGCAACTGAATTTAATTCTTTTTATTATTTATTTTTCATTTTAGTCTCTCTTTCATCCCTGTTGCTTCGCGCTGCCGCTTTCCATGATGATTCACCAACCAGCCCACACCAAGATATCAATCCTGGCCATGAGTCGAATCCAATATGGCCGCCCATACCACAATATTAATCGCACTGCTGAAAGTAGGATCAATATTCTTATCCTCTTTAACACAGCGCTGGGCCTCCCCATGTCTACATCCGCCTCTAGACAGCTTGCACTCGGGGTTCACAACACTTTTGCAGAAATCCAGGAGGCTGTTCTGAACTCGCAACAGACTCGTCTCCTCACCACCTCAGTGGGTAGGGCCATCCTTCCAAGAATAGGCGACCCACAAGCCACCAGGATCATGGCCCTGACCGGAATTCTTACCTACGCTATCCCCTCCCGCCTTTATTTATTTATTTATTATTGATACCCTCAGGGCCAAAGGCATTTCAGAGGGGAGTGGTTACAAATCACAGGAAATGGACAAAAACAAAAATTCAACATACAAGCGTCATGTTCCTGGTTATACAATTCAGAAGTAAGCATAATATGTAAGTGCAAGGTAAGAGAACAAAACAAGGGAAACTAAAGTAAACAAAGGAAATGGAGAATGATAAGTACATTTGTTGTGAACCTTAGTATACAATGTTAGCTAAATTGCTACGGAAGCGCAGGATGTCTTGAATGCAGGCTGTCGATCCGGGAAGGTGGTTCCAATCTGCTGATGTACGGGGAATGAACGACTGAGAACAAGCTTTTGTTTCGTGCGACGTTATACCGACCTTGTGAACGTGGTCTAGCCGTGGAGAGATGAAAGACGGAGGAGATATCAATTCATCGCGTAGATTGGGACAGTTGTCCCAATCTACGCGATCTTTACATGAACCCTATCCCTCGCCACATGAACCACGAGTCACGGGCCCCCTGCCATCAGGCCTGTCTTTGTAGCCTCTGTAGGCAATACAGCCAAGACACCTAGGCTATGCATGTGGATGTGGTTTCCAATGCACAGCCCCACAGATATGACCGCGCTACTGTCAATCACGCCAATGACACATGTTGGAGCATTCTTCACGGCACCAGATCCGGCGGCCGCAGAAGCCATTGCAATAGCCATCACCATCAAAATGAGCAACACCCAACACCACGGCATCCACATTTTTTCAGACTCCCAAGCCGCCTGCAGAGCCTATACGAGTAGACGTGTCCCGCGCACGGCTCTCTGCATTCTGGGCGGCCATCTCCAAAACGATCATGCCATCACCTGGGTCCCAGGACATGCAGGTCTCCATGGCAATATTAGGGCAGATGCCCTAGCTCGAGATTATACCAACCGAGCGGGGCTCACTGACTCTACTCTTTAACCCCTCTCAACCCGCATAGAGACCCTCCGCCTAAATAGGTGTCTCTGCTCCCTGCCACATAAGAAACTTCCGGCGGACTCTTACCACCTAAGACTCATTCAAACACACCTTCCCCAATCTCCACCACCTACACCGCATTCACCCATCATTATATGCAGATACATGTCCTTGGTGTGGTGACATTCCCACATTCACGCACATTACATGGACATGCTCAGCTAAACCGAACCACTTAAAGCCGCACAATGCGGTGCTGAAGCAGTGGTAGGTGAAACTGGCCAGTGGCACCCTGCAAGACCAGGAGGCGCTACTCGGCATCGCAAAAGTGCTGGCGGGAGCCAATGGAGACTTGACCGAGGATCCCACCCACGATCCGCTCCGGTTTCCTTTTTACAAATAAATGTTTATTCTCTTTCTCTCCCGAGTGTCCGACTACGCAGTATGCAAATTTTGATCTTTTTCGACCGGACAAACTCCACTACGCCGCCGAACGGCAGGTCAAAATTTATCCGGAGTCCCCCACCATGGTCTCTCTCCCCTTTTATTGCCTCCTTTCGTGCTTCCCTGATGGCGCGGTTGACGATGTTGGCAAACAACAACATCCACCAAATGCTCGATGTTGACAGCTGCAATTACGGCGCTGTGGCCGAACAATTTTTGCCTACATCGCGATAGAATACATGCACTTTCGAGAAGTTTGCGGGCAGAGCAACTTCTATCATGCACGTAACACATCGAAATAGGCAAAATTTGTTGGGCCACAGCGCCAAGGGTAACCACGTTTTCGATATTGCAAGAACTGATACAGTGGGCTACACGCCTCTCAATAATTAAGGAGCCTGACCGTAAAGTTAAAAATTAACTATTCAATATTGGTTAACTAGCCTGCTAGTAAGCATGTCTTATCTGTATTCAGATGTACTACACCGTTGACAATGCTATGCCAGAAAATGCACTTTTCAAACTCAAGAAGCCAATATTTAAAAATTGCAGAAAGTCTTAAAAATTAGTTCTTGAGGAAAGGGAATGGCACAACATCTGTCTCACATTTCGGTAGACACCTGAACTGTGCTCTAAGGGAAGGGATGGAGGAGGGAGTGAGAAAAGAAAGGTAGGAAGAGGTGCTGTAGTGGAAGTCTTGAGAATAATTTAGACCACCTGGGGATCTTTAACATGCACTGACTGACGCCGCACAGCACATGGCCGCAAAAGCGCCGCCGCAGCCGGTCTCACACCCGAGAGCTCCGCCAAAGTTGCAGAGTGCCCTAACCACTGAGCCATTGCGACGGGTGAAATACCCTGTATATGGGGTTTAACGTCCCAAGGCGACATAGGCTGTGATGGCCGTCATAGTGGAGGGTTCTGAATTTCGACGACCTGAGGTTCTTAACGTGCACTGACATCACAAAGTACATGAGCACCTTACCCTAGTCTTCGGAATCAGCAGCCAAGCGCCCTAATCATTGAGCCACTGCGGCAGGGCCCAAGGGTACTGTTACGATATAGTTGGTTTGACATGACACAAAGGTACAGTACGGCCATTGGAAGATTTCAGAGCCCGCGTCATTCACGTCTATCATCCCGTGACCGCGCTGTTCCTTTCTGACCTATGAGAAAAGCTGCCATTCCTTGTCAGTATCAATAAAACGTCTTGCATTCAGTGACAAATAAGTCGCTAATATGTTATATGCATATACAATAAATCCTATGCATTGTTTACATAAAATCCATGTTTATCATAACCATTTTCAATATTGGGCCGCCGTGGAGGCTCAGTGGTTTTCTCATGCGGCTGATTATCCCAAGGCCGTGGTTTCAATCTCGGCATGGGTGCTGCGTTTTAATGAAGGTTAAATATAGAAAGAACTCTGTGTTGTTCCTTGTCAGCACAGGTTAAAGAAACCAAGATGGCCTAAATTAATCTGGCGCCCTCCCTTACGGTGTCCCTCATAAGCCAAAATTGATTACTTAGGCTTTCAAGTCAACCATATTGCTGTAAGAATCTTGCCACATGTTTTAGAGATGAGGAATATTTCCCACTGCACCAAAGCACACCCGCTGAGAAACGGTTTTCCAGAGCCTGCATTTTCTGCCAGTGAGTGCATGAAGGTGTAAGCTGGAAAGAAACTCTTTTGCAACGAGTCTTCACAAAATCCTGAAAGGTGTAAAAGGCAGAATGTATGGTGCTGCTGTAATGACTGAATAAAAGTCTTCAACTTGCAAGGTGAGGAAGAGCAGCACAAGATTTAGCCCGCTGAGTGCAAGGGATTTTTAATATGTAATGCACACATTACCTCAGCACTTAATATAAAAACATAAGAAGCAAGCAAGAACTAGAGAAAATGTTGAATCAGTGGATATATTAAACTCTAAGAATAATTAATACGTGTTACCTTGCAAACAATGGTGTTGTTTGTTGGAACATTATATCTTCCCGCTGCTTCTTGCGCCAGCTGACACCCTTTGTGGTGTCATAAAAAAAAAAAGACTCAATGGCACTTGCTTGGGCGATGCGACGGAAATGCGTGAGCAGTCGGAGTTACGAACTACGCTCACTGACCACATGCCGATTTTTCAGTATTTCATGTTTCGTTCCTGGCGTATTCATACTCTTCTGTTAACGCCACGACATTGGTCATTCTATACTTCACATTCATGGATCCCTGGGAGTCCTCATCTCTCTTCTGGCGCAGTGGTGCAGCGGTTAAGTGATGCACCACTGCTGTGCGATGGCAGGTGCTGCCATCGGTGGAGCTTGCGAGACCCAGCCTGCTCTTGCGAGGCTCTTGCAACCAATCATTAACTGCCACCTGCCACGGTGAGCAGGACTTCACCTTCTCCGTGAGATGTCCCCTCTTATGCTCACGTGTAGCCACATAGCCGTGTAGCCATTTTCAGGCCATTTGCTGCAGTTAAAAAGAGCAAAAGCACTGCTCAGCGGTAGCGCACAGCACAGAGCGCATGGAACGTCTGCTATGCTGAGCTTAGGAGGAAAATGACGCAATTGAAAAAGAAATAAACGAGGAAAACGCAAGCTCCGCACATTTCCCAGGGCAACGGATGAGGAGAACGAGAGAGAACCAATCGTCGTCCAGAACAGCATGTGAGAAAACTGTCCGTGCCAAAATGGCGTGCAAGGGGAGAGGTGGAGGCCACAAGGCAGCGTGGCGGCGGAAGAGTTCAAAGCGTGGCAGAACTTTGTCAGGAGGTTTAGGTAAGGCGCTGCTAGGCCTAGCCTGCCTCGCATCAAAGCCGCTGTAGATGCTCCTTTGAATCTATCCACTGCCCATCATAAGATGCCTAATCCTGTTACCAGTACATCATAAACAGAATATTCACAACCCCTCTCGCAGCAGCAGTGTAACACGGCATTAATTCACACTGTCTGTTCCTACGACTACTACTTGACCGAACTTTATGTTATGCTATTCTTGGTTCAATGTATAATAAGCAAGGGGGCTAGGACCCTCGTCAGGCACTTTGCTGCCTTTAGCCTCAGCCCCCTCTTAGAGTGTGTCTAAGGAAACAATAAAGACAAAGTTGCTGTGTAAAGCATTCACACAAAGTGAACATTCCAAATGTATTTATTGTCCTCCCAACACAGCAAAGGCTGAGGAAAAATGCCGCAAGTAGCGAACAATTCGCCTGTTACTTCTACAAGGCAGCGATACATGTACAGTACAGGAATGTGCTCATTTATCTTGTTTTGGAAAAAAAAAAAAAACTACACAATCACCATGACAAGCTACTCACATCTCAGCAAGCTACTATTGCAAGAATTGAGAAGATGGCTCATGGAAGAAGCCCCATTTAGTGTGAATTTAATCTGAGACAAGCCCCATTTAGTGTGAATTTAATCCGAGACATGATCGCATCAACATTTCACGAATACATGGCACCAGATATGTGGTACAACAACTTTCATCCTCTATGCTGCTTAGTATGTGCACGTTTGTACCACTAAAAAAAAGACAAAATTATAAAGATCCCAGAATGAAGGCATAAGACTTGAGCATACTAGCAAATGTTTACTCCAGCCTCGCTGCTATTTCTTTGCTGCAGAATGCTCCTTTCTCGACATATTCAGTGACATCTCTTACAAGATAAGCTGGAATTGTGAACAATACCACGGCAATATGAGCTGAGGGTCATGATTAAAATAATGGCCTCATGATCCCACATCAAATACTTTTCGTCAAGAGTGCGGTCTTTAGAAAGAAAAAGTGAGGAGAATGCTTTGTTCTGAGCCAATACACATAAAAATACCGTCCGAAGTTAACTTGCTTGTCCATAACGTGGTTCAATGTCCTTAGGTCGTCTCATGTATGCATCATTAAGTTTGTTAAGGAAGTGTGAAACTTTCTTGGAATCAGGAAGATCGGCTGACCATTGTTGAGAGTCCAAGAATGATGACACGGCTATTTTCATCTCATAACATGAAGCCTCAGTTTTGGGAAATACTAACATGCGTGCCCGAAGGCGTGCCTCTACCTTTGTAATTATAGTATAAGCCTAGTGCCTCTTGCTTATTTGTCAAGAAGAGTAGAAGAACCGCGAGAAATGATTGCAGCGTCCAGTGAAGCCGAATTTCAGCACGTGTGATACAAGATTTCCCACTGTGCGGAAACAAGCAGCGTTACTATTAAAAATAAAAATATTTTTCTGTTGGACAGTTACAAACAAATCTGCCCAGAAATATATGTTTGATAATGGGGCCCTGCAGTAGTGACCGAGTTTCAATATTAGCTAAAGAAAATTTAATATTCCTATCACAGAACCAAAATTCCCAGCAGGTACAATTGCAACTTCTCAGCGATGTCAACAGTGCATACAAATCATGCATTACAAATAACGCCTTCTTTCTCCCGCAGCACAAGGCTGAGAATATGACTGGAAAAGTAAACTTCACAAACCAAGCAAAAATTTTCAGTGTGGTGCGTAGTATACGGGTGCAGCCACGAACCACATGTAAACTTAGTGGCTAGTCATTATGTAAGTGATGCTCTAACAACAAACATAAAAGGCTCCACATTCTGCTTATACATTTCCCTACCCAAGTCTTACCCATTAGTGAAGCCAATGGGTAATGTGCCTCAGGTCCAAGAAAGAAAAAGTTGGTAAGGCAAAAAACAAACAAGGAACTGATTTGTTATGCACATCCTGTGGTTCCTGTGGTCCAACTAAGCCCCTAAAACTGAAAGGAAAACTCCAACACTATACAAGTCATACTCCGAATGGCTCTCTGCATACAACAGCGCATTTCTGTTTCTTCCTTGTCCATAAGACGCAGATGGCAGAGCAAATGATAGCCATTTTCCGGATGCCACAATTTTTTTGTTGCACCGTGTCTCACTGCACTGTGCCCGCAGCGCAACTGAGAATGCTCCAAGTGGATGAGTTGAAAGTGAATGAGATGCAAATCGTTAAGAGCAGCATATCTCAGTTTACTTTCTTTGGCCTATTAGGAGCATACTATATACACCTGTGAGCAAAGTAAGGGACCATCTCACTGCTTTTACATTTTGAATATCAACACTGTTGTTGACGCTATTAGGTAATGTTCGCAGTATACAAGACTTTCACAAAGAACAGGCTTTTAAAATGGTGAACACAGAGTTTAATATGGGGAGGTGGGGACAGGGAGTTTCTTCAATTGCGCTAACAGGTGTACTCATGTTGCCTTGTGTTGCCGTGAAGGCACAGGTGCACAGGACTACGAGTCATGCCTCGAAAGCTTGTAATGACTCAGTTCATCACAAGTACCAACTAATATTGCAGCGTCCCCTCCACTACTGCTTTTACCTTCGGCATGACACCAAGGAAAATGGATCATTCCTTGCCTCAAACTCCACACTTCCTCCCTTTTTACAGTCCCCAGCTGTGCCAGCGGACAAAAGCTGGAGGGAGGAGGCTACATTTGCTGTGTGGAGTTCCCATTCCAAGTATTGGTGTCATCGTCCTCGTCACTGAAGCGCTGATTCGAGAAACGGTACACATTCCCGTCGCGCTGGTACATGCCCTCACCAGCTGGCTGTTGTGCTGAGCGCCGTCGCCGTGCTCCCCTGCAGACACAGAAAATGCGCAACAAAGAGGCCGAAGAATCAGCCAATGCCACTGAAAATAACTTGTCACACAAACAATAATCAAGCTTTTAAGGACAACAGACTACCTATGAGATGTACAGCAGCAGTCAAAATTTTATCGAATGCAATATTAGTGCAAAAAAAAGCTAATTCTATCATCTGTTTTCACAAAGCCTTGAACCCATATGCACAGCCTAATTGTGAGCGTGTGATTTCACAGTGCATCATTAAAATTTCAAGCAATGCGTTCCTAGATTTTTGTTCTCCTGTTTTCTATGTTTAATATTTTTGAGAATTTTTGTACAGGCCTATCAAATTATGACAAAGATTTTTTCTTTTGTAAGCAGCATATATTGTGCTTTTATTAATAGCTTTGAAAAGAGAATTTGATTAGCTACACTATGCTGTGCTGTAATGAAGAAAATTTTCGAAATTAATGGTTGACAAAATTTTTATGCGCACCACACTAATACAGTAGAAACCCGCTGTTACACTTTTGGGGGGTTTCTATGAGAGCTTAGGCGGGATTGGCTCACGAGAATGTAGCAACCGGGAAAACACAGCATCTTGGCATGTAGCAGTGGGGTTCTACTCATTGCCCGTCTTTCCGATGGTAAGCAAAGAGCTAATGAAATGAAATCAACAATGTAGAGGCAGTTCCAGCTGAACACACAATGTTATACCGGGGCTCAATTGTACTTGGGCTTGAACAGCCTCAGGCGAGCTCGAAAACACACCAGCCTAGACAAGTGCATACTCACCCTTGGGCTGCTTGTGACTCTTGTGGTCCAAATGAAGCCGAAGCTTCACTACGCTGGCCGGCACCACTAGCGGCACCACTCACACTATCTGAAACTGAAGCCGAAGCTGGTGGGTCAGGTGAGCCAAAGATAAGCCCCACAAAGAGACTCCAGATAACACCAAATGGTGCCAGCAGAGACCACAGGAGCTTCAGAAGGGATGCTCCCGAGTTGTTCAGGGCTGCTGGGACGGCTATACTGCATGGTGTCTGCGCAGATGTGGGCGAAAATAAAATGTTGCAGCAATGCAACAAACGTGGTGCACATTTTGAGGCATGTGACAGCATGTGGCTCTGCCATAGTTTTCTTTATGGAAGCAGGAAATCAGTCGGCAAATGTAGTAATTCTGGAGACAAAGAATTTTGTCACCGTATCTGGACTGCCCGTGCTGCAGAAATGCAGCCCCTTTCTTTACAAATAGAAATCACACACACAAAAAAAAATGGTAGGCAGGATGGGGGCACAATATATGGGTATGCATGTGTTGCTTTGTACTTGTCCTGCTCTCAGGCTGTCACTGCATTTTGCCTCACATGTGGCACAGCTAGGGAAGGAGCGAAGGGCAAGAGCGGGGCTGATTCTACTTTCACAGTGCATTCCTTGAACTTCTTCTGTAGACTTACCTGGCGTTCCAATGATGACGGTACCTTCAGACATGTAAATGCATAATCACAAGGCCAACAGATATTCAAGATTATAAAATAGTGCTCTTTGAGATCGCTCAACCGCCAGGATTGTGAGTTGTGATAAGCCAACTTTTGCAGATCTTGGCACCATGGAGGCAAGGTGAACGAGGTGCAGGGAAAAAAGGCTAGCCATGAATGCAGTAAGAAAGTGGCACAGACCACTGAGAAAAGGAAGGTAATAAAAAGAGCAATGGGGAGCAGGGAATAGAAAAAAAAAAAGAAAACTAACCGTTACATCACTGAGCAGTGCAAAGCACAAAGCAGGGAAGGGAAGAAAAAAGGAACAGTTACATCACTGAGCAGTGCAAAGCACGAAGCAGCGGCGGAAAGCAGAGGCATGGGCGCCACTGCGTGGGAGGTTTTACACCACTCGACTGTGTCATATGTGTTTCTGAACTACAGTTAAACCTGGGTATATAATGACATTGACAAAAGTCCGCAATTTTTTGTTAAATGCAGGCCTTCATTACATGCAGTTTTCAGGCTTAGACTCGAAGGAGCAGTGCAGAAAGGCAACCAAAATAAAAAATAAATGTAGCTGAAATCACTAGCAAATGTGCCCAGTAAACCAGTTCCCCGCCCTTCTCTCCCCCATTACAATAAGTCATAAACACAAAGGAACACTTCACAATCGCATTCATAATGGGACACAACAGTCGTAACGGTCGTCCGCTTCTTCACCGAGGACCGCAGGACACCAGCGCCCATGGAGCGGGGGGACTAGGGGAGTTGGAAGCACCTGCCTCTTCCCACGTGTCCCCGATCTCAGTCAGCTCGGCCACCCCTGCCCTAGAAAATACTCGTTTTTGCCTTGCATTGCCAGTATTCTCCGCCGTACACACTCTCGCCGCACGCCTGCAGTCAGGTCCAGAATCACGCAAGCAACCGAGCGGCAGTGATGGGCATGCAGTGCTCGTTCCGTGCCTTCTTTGCTATGTCCAGTTGTTTTGTGCTGCTTCTGAACATGAACTGCTCTAGTGACAATTGGCGAGGAACTACAAAAAAAGGAAAGCTGAGGAGATTGTTCGGTTTGCCACAGAGAGGCGTCGACTGCGGAAAGCAAGAACTGCGAGCCAACCGCGTTCACTCGTTGCAATCGCAGACATTCTTCTCATGATGATTTGTGCTTTATAGCTATGAAACTTGGGCTAAATTTCAAGTAACGCAGAGTGAGCTAATAGACGGTAGGCGTACAGAGTTCATTATAGGTCAACTACCGCAACGCTTTGAATACATGGAGTTCACAAATGCAGACACTCTTCAATAGGGGAAGCACTGGGGAATTCACAAACTTGTAAATTGAGGAATACACTACATGGAAGTTCATTACACTAAGGTTTAAATATATTGCCTCTTAAATGAAACTAAGACTGTGGAAGATGACGCAGTGTACATGCAATGCTTTCGTTTTCATGTGGGCTCTAACTCCCCCCTAGCGTTGTACCCATGGCTGTGTTATATTCGAGCAAATATGGTACTTCTACAAGACTCAGATGAAATCAAAAAAGTGATATCGTGAAATCAGACAACTGAAAATAAGTCTTTAGCACATTATGGGATGGTTAGAAAAGATGGAACATACTTCTATATCTTTCTTTCCTAAACAAACACTGCATGTTTAGTAAGTAGACAAATTATCGGACAGCATTTTTAGGACATGCGATCACCAACAACTGGTATATACAGTAGACTCGCGATAATTCAAACTCTGATAATTCGTACTTTCAGTTAATTCAAACAAAAATCAAATTTTTGGTTGGTTCGCCATGTTTTCAATGTATTTTAAGGCCGCTTAATTCAAACACCGCAATTCGGTTAATTCGTACTTTTTGCTTGTCCATACCGGAAAATTATCGGCTATCGTTGCCACCACTGGCGAAAAATCTGACTTCTTATATCACCACAACAGCGGAAAATGTTAAAATAAGCGCACTATGGCCTAAAAAAATAAAAGAAAGCGAACAAGAGCCTAACAAACAAACGTTCGAAACAAAAGCCTCCCGAAGGGCACATTGTTGCTCAACTTTCCGTGGCTTGCTGGCATGCTTGCTAGCCAGTTCAAAGCAGGAAGTTCGAAATTAAAGCACATAACCCTCAAAACTTGTGGAAATGATGACTGTCCACCTGCGTTTGTCAAAACGCTCAAAACTGACGTAAAACCTGACATAAAAACAAAGAGCACGAGAAAAGGGGAAAAAAAAAGGTGCGAAAGTGACGCGAGTAGCGTCGGCCAATTCCGAATCACGTGACCGCTTGCGCTTTTCTTTCCCTGGTCGGTCGCCCGCGTTGGTAGCATCATGTCTCCGCGGGGGAAGTACCGAACCCTTTCTGTGAAAGAAAAATTGGCAGTCATAGAAGAAGTTGAGGCTGGAGCGAAGAAGACTTCTGTGGCATTGAAGTATGGAATCACAAAAAGTACGCTGACAACGATTGTGAAAGCGAAAGACAAGCTGCGAAACAACGCAGGCCATTTCGCTCCCGACAGAAAAAGGCTTAGGGAGGCGGCGCATCCGGAGCTTGAGAAGGCAGTTTTTCTTTGGCTGAAGCGCGCTCGGAGCTGCAGTCTACCAGTAAGTGGACCAATCCTGCGAGAGAAGGCCGAACAACTGTCTTTGCGCTTTGGAATTGAAGACTTCAAGTGCAGTGATGGATGGGTGTCGCGATTCAAGGAGCGACATGGCCTCACTTTCAAAACTGTAAGTGGAGAAGCGGCAGCGGTCGATGAGGCGGTTACTACCGACTGGCAGCAGACGCGTCATCAGAGCCTACTGCTTGAATACTCCCCAGCTGACATTTATAATGCTGACGAAATGGGACTGTTCTTCAAGTGCCTTCCTCAGCAAACATTGTGTCGCAAGGGGGAACGTTGCACCGGCGGAAAGCTGAGCAAAGAGCGGCTCACAGTCATGGTTTGTGCCAATATGGATGGTAGTCACAAGCCCGAACTTTTCGTTGTTGGCAAATCGAAGCGTCCGAGATGCTTTAAAGGCGTCCGAACTCTTCCCGTTTCTTATGCAGCAAATACACGTGCATGGATGACGCAATCTTTGTTTGAGGATTGGCTGCGGAAGCTTGACGTGCGGTTTAAGCGCGATTAAAGAAAAGTGCTGATGATAGTGGATAATTGTCCCGCTCACGGTGACGTGGAGGGGCTGGAGGCAATTCGTCTTGAATTCCTCCCTCCAAACACAACAGCTGTCCTCCAGCCTCTGGATCAGGGGGTAATCAAATGTCTGAAGATAAACTACAGAAAGCTACTCCTTAAGAGGATGCTAATATGCATGGATAATTCCATGTCGTACAGCGTAACACTGCTGTCGTCTGTGGGAATGCTAGCTGACGCATGGAGTGCAGTAACATCAGCAACGATACGGAACTGCTTCCAGCATGCCTTCCGCATACCAGGCCACACCAGTGATACCTTGCCTGACTGCGCTCGAAATGAAGGTGAAGACTGCCCCCAAATGGAGAGCGATGAAGCAAGGCTAGTGCTTTTTGCACTCCAAGCACACAACATAGCTGCTGACCTCAGTGAATTTGCGGCTGCCGATGATAACCTCTGCGTGTGCAGGGAAGACACCCTGGACGACTTGGTGGCTGAGGTGCTGCCAGCACAGTACAGCAGCGAAAGTGAAGAGGAATCAGAAGAGCAATCCTCTGTGACAGCAGCACAGGCCTTCCACTACCTTGCCGAGGTCCGCAAATTTCTGACTGTAGAAGAAAATTCCCAAGAACAGCTGGCTGCTCTTAATGGAATAGAGAACTTTGTTCTTAATGCACATGTAAAGAAAAAACAATCAACAATTCATGATTTCTTCAAACGGTCTAGTCAGCCATAAATTTCCATTAAACTTGTTCTGGATCCTTCACCTCTGCTGTTTTTACTGTGTAATTAAAGAGTGAAATGTTTAAAATATGATTTAAGTGGATAATTAATTGTAATGTGCACTGTAATCTTGCTCAGAGTCATATATGCGAGAACTCCCGATAATTCAAACTTCCTGATAATTCAATCAAAATCCTGGGGTCCCTTCGAGTTTGAATTAACGAGAGTCTACTGTAGTAAAGACGCTGATACAGTGTAGGTTATTGCTGGTCAGATCAATTTTAGTATAGAGGGCTTCTTATTTCCTCAGTGCAAAGCGTCAAGGGGAAAGTGACTCACGCTGACAGGCACAACAAGGATGACAGCTGACGGGGCCAGCTCAAGTTCGCGCAGAGTGCTGCGGTACTGTTCCTGAGTGAACTCCCGGCGCGGAAAGGTCGTCGACAGAGTGAAACTTGAGAAGCTCGGCTGCACGGTCTGGAAGGCAAAAGGGGGACACAAACCATACTGGGCTCACCAAAACCAAAACATCATGAATGCCAAATGAAATGAAGAATGCCAAAGTTAGAATCATGGTGCTTATTTTTATCTTATTAACAAAGAAATATGTCAGCAGCTGACTGAATTGACACTTCCTCCTAACTGGCTCCTAACTGGTGGGATGATGTGGTGCATAAGACCTGCAATTATGCTGACTGAAAGTAATATTCACTTATTGAGTGACTGCAAAGGTGAGGAAGTTATCCGAATCAGACAGCAGAAAGAGCGTTTAATGAACTGGGAAACTGTTAAACAATCAAAAAGTGACCAAAAGATCAATCAGTCAGAAATGATTACAACAGGGCCTAACTTTTTGACTTGATTCAAGTGCTGCCAATCACCACATCTATGTAGAATCTAAACGTCCCCCCAATTTCTTGAACAATTTTTGGTGCTTTCATGGGCACTTCAAGGGCTAACAAGGAAAAAAGCACCTCCCTCCAATTTCATTACCAGTAAGGTTCACTGCATATTCATAAGAGAAGACAGCTTTCTCTGTACCTCAACGACGTAGTTGTGAAGGTCCTGAAGGGTGGCATCAGCATCGAATGTGTGAGCAGTGGACGATCCGTCTGGCAGACGAAACTGTATCCTTGCCACCTGGCTGCAAGTGGAGACAGAAAAAAAATGAACGAGCACCATGGCTTCTGGGAACAGAAAGGAGAACTCCGTGTTGACTTTGCATTACGCACGGCACCACGGTGGCTGTGAAATTTCGAATATGAATCGAATACGTTTGATATATTTGGTTCATATCCATATTAAAGAAATTGATATTCAACAATTTCCGAATATTTGAACATTCCCAAGTATTTGCCGGCGATCGTATACCATGCTGACCTTCATAAGTTTGACCAAGGCAAAGCCTCAATGTCTGGGCAAATTATCCGATAATCTGAGTTTACAGTGCCAGGAAAAAAGCACAAATGTCCTGTTCGCTTTCTTCTATGTCATTTATCACGTGGACTGATCACGTTCAGATGCTGCTAGGCTTGACCTCATGCGAAATTCCGCAAGCAGGCTTTCCCACATATGACACACGACGAGAACAAGACGGACAACCACCCAATTCGAACAATCACGAGAAATCACAACCCTCTTAGCCTGAGCTCCACCATCTCACATTGGTCAATTATGATATGCAGGGAAGCCCACTTGTGGAATTTTGCACGAGGCTCCCGAAGGGCGAGTCAACGTGTCCAACAGGGCAGGTGATCATGTAAAAATCCCTCCTATTGCATGGCACATTGTAACCCATGCATCTCTGAAGTGGGAATAACAGCAGGTGTGACAGCAATTGGAGGGTCCCTGTAGCTAGGCCCAAAAACAGCCTAGCTGCATACTGTCGGCCCACACATTCACCTGACATCCGAATCCAGTTCCACACAGCTTTCGGACGGTGACGAGCATGTTGCTGATAATTAAATTTTTTTTCTTTTGTGAAATGTGCATTACCCTCGCTTACATAAAGTAAAACCTCATTATTTCGAAGTCATTGGTACCACGAAAAATATTCGAATTAACTAACCATAGGAAAAAAAATGCACCCGGAACCAATTTTCGCAGGAATTGACTTTTTCTGACACACAGAGAGCCCCATGCATCCTACCGGGAACGGGCACTGGCACAGGGCATATACTACCAGGCGTGCGTTCAAAACTACCTGTGATACAAGGTGTGATATAAGGAAATGGCCTTGTGTCTTGTCTAATGGAAGTTTGGTGTGCCCTGTCAAACTATAAATTTCACGCCCTGCCATTTTAAGTTATTATAACGCTTCGCAGCTAGTTCCAAGGCAAACATCTGTTCAAATGAGGCATTCGTGGGTCATTAACATTGTCATCGTCAAAGCGCATATTTCCTTGGAAGCTGAATGCTAGAACACACTCTAACCTAAGCTAATAAGACAGTAGTAAAAAAATCCAGAATGCTCAGATGTACAAATGCTGTCTGAAATATAACGGCGGTCAGACTCCAGCAGCGGCTCGATGCACTTCTGCAAACTGTAGCACTGATAGCGGCTGGCACTGATCCTATATGAAACTCTGGCGGGAGTTTCGTGACCAGAAAAGCATTGAAAGACTTTGGTCAAGGGCTCCGATAGCTTCTGCTATCCTGCACGCCTGTGTGATCAGCTGCTGCTGATTGACCAGGCTAGTGCTGGATAGAGCAGGTTCCCATGAAGAGGTAATTGGGGCAGGGTGGGGTATGGCACTTCCACAAGGAGCGGTATAGAGTGCGTTGGACGCAGTTGCATGACGGGCAGTGGGAGGGGCAATGCGATGGATAGAAGGAAGCCTTATACCTATTGTATGACCGGTGAGTACCCCACGGCACTAGGGATTGAACCCTGCACCTCCCTGCACCACATGCGAACCCTGCACTGCATGCGAGGCGGATGCTCAAACCACTGCCACTGCTGCGTTGGTCTAAGCATTCATGACAAAATTTTGCCAGCGCGTTGTTTCCCTTCATGCCACCCACAGTTGCCGCCAGTCAGGGTGTTTCGCTGATGTGTGTTTGAATGGACTGTCTGGCTTCACCCACAAAACCTCATGAATATTCCTCAAACCATCATCTGCAGCCTCAGGGTGTACTGAACAAATACACTCGTCTTCTCGAGTTCTTTTTGTCTGCAAGCACCTCCCCCAATCAAAAGCCTAATGAAACAGTGAGGACAAAAGCAAACAAAAAAGGAGACTTGGTGCCGCATTCATCATTACCTCCGTGCTGCTGCCTCTTGTGCAGCCCTCTGTTGCTGTTCGAGAAGCCGCTGGGCCTCGCGCTCCCGCTTGCGCTGCTCCTCTTGAGTCTTTTCTTGCTGGTACCGCTCAGCCCGATCTGCCCTGTGTGGAACAAAGCAAGTCATCGCAGCCACTGTCTCTTCTCAGCCATGCCTATTCAGATCCTCACTGAAAACCAACAACAGTGAAGAACTAACGCTCGAAAAGATCCATACAGGAAGGAGGCTCTTGAGCACACTCATACACATAACAGCGAACGCCTCAAAGCAGGACAGCATCGCTCTGAATGCTCAACAGGGAGACGACTGCTTCCTGTTGGCATCTCCAGTGCAGCGAACATGGTAATGGTCATGCACATTGCTTGAGGGCGCATTTGCAATGGCGAGTCGCAGACATTGTGCGGCTGATTTTGGTCAATTAGTTATGGTTCCGTACAACTAGGAAAGCGGGGAGGGAGCACAATGAGTTGGCTCAAACCTGTAGCACGACCTCCACGACTCGCCAGTGTGAATCCGCTTCAGCAGCGTGCTGTAAATTGGTGAAAAATGCTGACCCCTTCTGTCACATATTATCCCATGCAGAAAAAATTTTCAAATTCTCAGATGTTTGCAAAGAATAAGCCATGATTGCAGAGGAAGATTTTTTTTTTTTTTTAAGTGCACGGATTTTTCGCACTGTTCAATTATTCGGACCATTTTCCGATCGCCGCCAAGTCGGTCGGCGACTGTATTGTGTCATACACTGAAAGAGGAGCGAAAGCCAATACCCTTTTAGAGCAGTTCTGTTTAGACATTCTCAACTTTGTCCACACAACAGACCATCTAGCAGAACTGTGAAAAACTGTCATTGCTGCACAGTTCTTGCCTTAAAAAAAAAAGAACATTCCCAAGTTTTCCCCCACATAAATTCATAATGATGCGAAAAGTTTTTAACAGCTTTTGTGGGGCCATTCGATGATCCGATCTTTGGATAATTAAAACATTTTTTTCCGGTCCCTGGATTTGAAAATGACGCGGCTTTGAACACCAAGAAAATGGACAAAAAAAATGATTTTTTGAAAACTGTTGTATCCTCTTTACCTCATTTTTAATGCTGTCCCGAAGTTTCACTGCTGAAATCTACCAGAAAATACTAATCTAAAAAAATTGTTTCGTGAACCGTGGAAGCCATTCTTTGCAGGGAAAAGCTTGAAGAATGGGCATTTTTCTTTGCTATCATTTACTGCCAAGATAGTCACCTTGCGGAGCAGATTTCTTCGTGACACTATTACCTGTTTTGACCCAGTTTGTTATGTGGCACTCCTTGAACGATAGTGCAAGTCAAGATATTCTTTGTTTCTCAAGTCTGCAAATTTTAAATTTCTTTTATGAAATTTTCTTCTCACTCTAGACATGTCAATGGACACTGCATCACAAAAAAATTCGAAGCCACGTTTGTGCGTTGTGAAAAAAAATTCTAAGAATGTCTTGCCTTGTAGCCTACCAGTAAGATGCTCAAACCACTAAGCCACCACTGCAAATTACTGCCCAGGCTAAAATCCCATGATTCTGTTCCCAAGCAAGGCCACACATAAGTTTTCTCACCTGTCTTGAGCAATCTGTGCCTGGATGCGCTCTCTATGCCTGCGCTCTTCTTCCTTTTCTTGGGCCCGCTTGCGCGCCCATTCCCGACGTTCCTGGTCCTCACGAGCTTGCTGCGCCAGCTGCATTTCACGAGCTACCCGTCTTCGCTCCAGTTCGCTCTGTTTCACGGCCTGCATGCACAGCAAGGCAGTTAGAAAAAGCACATATTAAAGTAACCTCCAATAACAGTAGCAATCATCTCTGTCCACATTACCTTTATGGTCCTTCTCTTTCCATTCCCAAACATCTTACACAGGCTAAAGCAAGTAGCCTCAGGTCCCCCTCTCCACCTTTCAATAAAATTCTCCACTCTCTTGACAATCTGGACAAGTTAGACTCAAATCCAAGTAGATATGTGTGGACCTGAGTCTGTTTAGCCAAAATAGTTCTGAGTGACTGAAAATCTCAGTTAACGCAATACCAAGTAAAAACTGGAGGGGACACATAAGCTCTGCCTGGAGGGTATGCCGCGACAGAGTTAATGGGGTTAATGCCCATATAGGTATGCGAAATTGGTCATTTTCGACTTTCCTAGGTGTGTGTCCTTTGACTTGTTCTTGCTTTTGTGTGTTTTATGTTTTGCGCACCTACGCCATTAGCTTTGGAGGCTTTGTAACCATGAGTCTTTCCTAAAAAATTCAGTCGATAGTCAGCGCATCACATATGTGCGTGTTTCCTGCTTAGTCCTTGTTTCCTCGCGCTGTTCAAACATGCTAAATTTTGTATTTTGTAAATTTTCTGACTCCATGCAGGAGCTTATTTTTGCTTTGCTTGTATTTTTTGGTGTTACCAGCATATTTAACGAATATTTTTTTGAACAGTTTTGCATCCATAACTCGAGATTTTTCCTTCGTAAGTATAACCAATAAGGTAAAGTTTTGATGTCTTAGAATGCACAGAGCATTCGGCACTTCTTGAAGAAATGATTTTTAATTTAAAACACTCAAAATCGGTTATTCTTTCATAATATGTAAAGAGTTAAACATTTAGAGATGTCTTTACCTCTTCCTCTTCTTTCATCTTCTGCAGCCGCCGCTCCTCAACGAGTCGTTTTGCTCTGCATTTGGAAAAAATGGCAAAAAGAAGTCTCCCAAATTTCATGTACCCATTTGCAATCAAAAAAAGTCTATGTGCCTCTGATTTATCCGTATGAATTGCAAATGGCATGCAAAATTAGTAAGCATCACTCATCATCAGCCCACCTAAGCCCACTACAGGACAAAGGCCTCTCCCAATAATCTCCAAATAATCCTGTCATGCACCAGATACAGCAAGCAATTTCTGCAACTTCCTAAATTTCATCTGCTGACCGGAATTTGTCACTCCCAGCCGCATTTGCCTTCCCTCGGAATCCACTGTGTAGCCCTAATGAACCATCGGTCGTCGCTCCTTCGCATTATATTTCCTGCCCATGTTCTCTTCATTTCAGCTATGATATCACCGACTCACACTTGCCGCCTAACCCACTCTGCTCTCTGCATTTTGTAATGGTACCCTTATCTTCCTTTCCACCACTCACTACATTTCCTGCAATTTGCAATTTAACTTCAAGCTTCTTCCTTATCCCTAAGCTTCTGCCCCATACAGTACTGAAGCAATACAACTATTACGTACTTATACTACTATTATAGGCTCCATCAAATTGATCTTGTAATAAACTACGTGCTTGGTCAGCTTTTCCAAGGCACATTCAGGTTATAAAAGTTAATTTCACTACTATTGTTCAGCAGGTAATCGTTCACTCGCTTTTGAATTAACTGCATCACGCATTGTGTAGTGTTGCCTGTGATCATATATTCTGTGCCACTGCGTACCTGTTAACTGATACCTCAGATCTGTAATCCCCCATGCAATGTTCTAACCAAAAAATATGTGACATACAAATGAATAATCAAACAACAAACACACAAATGAATATTTATAAGATATCAAGCATTAATGCATAAAATTAGCTGCACCGCCCACCCAAAAAACATGAATGGAAACTTGCACAAAGGGGAATTATGAGCAGAGTGTTGCAATACAATTTTGAAGCCCGGTCATAAAAGGTTGCAAAAGCTACATGCTGCATTCTAGAAATGAGGCACACAATAAGTATGATGCTAATATGTGTTGTTTCTTGGAAACTGCCAAGAAAAGTTGCATGCCCGGGGTATAATAATAAGCGTTAAAAAAAAATTGTTTTCCATTACCCCACATTACACTACCCACTTCCCCTAACCAGTCCTTGAAGATAAGTCATTATTATAAAACAAAAATTTGGAGGATGCTTAAGCTTCCCCTTTCAGAGCTGGACTGGACAGCCTGTTGCAGCATTGCCAAGGAATCCACCCAAGGCCATTCTCATGTGCCACCCCTTGCAAGGACAATTTAAGGAAAGGAACCATATCTTGGTGGACACCAGAACTGCATTGTAAGGCAAGGAAAATGAAAATAAATTTTTTAAAGGAAAGGACACCTGTCCAAGGAAATTGAAAAGGAAATTGGTTTTAGGGAAAGGAATTGAAGTGAAAATTGGTTTTAAGGAAAGGAATAATGCTGGTCTGGCAATTCTCCTGGACACCTGTACTATGCCTAAGGGAAGGAAAATTATTTCCCTTCCCTTAAGGGAAGGAAAATCATTTCCCTTCCCTTACAGCATAGTTCAGGCGTCCACCAAGATGTGCCATTTTTCCCTCACAGCCAGACACCAAGGACACGGCTTTTCCTCCACAAGACACCAGTTAACACCAGCTCCTTAACGCTGTTGTGTTAATAAAACAAGACCACGGCTTTTCCTCCACAAGACACCAGTTAACACCAGCTCCTTAACGCTGTTGTGTTAATAAAACAAGACCACGTGAGGCAGCCCCCCACATGCACGTCTTAAGTGAACACTTGAGTTGGGTTTCTATTCTGTCCGAAGGATCAATATTTGGCATCTAGAACCTCACCTGCAGATAACACTACTATGAATCTTTCTTTCATGCTTGAGTTAGTTCTGTTAGCAAATGTACAGCTTCTAGAGTACTTGACTGGTTTGAATGGATGCTCAGCAACCAAGGCCACATGCACACCTAAGCAACCCTACAAATACCGATCTTTTCAAATATTGGTTGCAACTCACTGAAATGCCTCTCTTCACAGACCACAATCAAGACTTCTACATCCACAATCACAGACCGCAATCATGACTTCCAGGCATAGCAGTCACCTTTCGACCTCACCTTTCAACCCTGTCCTCCAGGGAAGCTGCTGACATGGCCTCTGTGGATGATGCGTCTGCTGCTGCCGCTGCTGCAGTGATTGGTGTGCTAGGCGCTGGCTCAAGGTGCACTTCAGCTGGCAAGTTGCCATTGTCATTGACAGGAGCAGGCTCCTGGATGCAAACATGGAGGACTGTTACTTCAAATTCTGTGCTCAGTCACTTCTCACTTTGACTTGGCAAATTCCTTTGCTCAGCAAACCCACCTGAAAGAGCTTCTCAATGCGGTTCAGGAGCTCAGGTGGCTCCACACTGCCAGCAATCACCTCGAGTGGGATGCCATTGCAGCCAATGAAGAAGCTTGAAGGCACAACCACAACAGGGTCTGAATTCTTTTCAGTTAGGGATGAAATGCCGGGACAGCACACATAAATGAACTGGCAGCAACAACACAGGAACTTCAAGGAAGCCTTGAAGGAAACACATTGAGCAGAGAGTTCCAAAAAAAATTTTAAAAAATTGCTGGTGGTATAGCTCTGGTTAACCTTGGTCCAAAGCGAAAAGCTGCATCTCCCTGGCGACGTTATTGGTTGCGCGACTGGCGATTTCCATAGATAGCCATACTGATACACACACAGTAGTAGGCATTTTTTTTTATTTGTTAACTATCTTGTTTTCTTGGAAACGACATTAAAGGCGCTCACACAAGGCAGTGTATATTTAACATAGCTTCAGTGATATTTACAACTGCAGCTCAATGTATGCCGGATACAGAACCAAATCTAGTTCTAAACGACACACAAGCACTGCAGATAATTTCAGAAAGCAAAATTGAAAACAAAAAATTGGTTTTTTGGGGAAAGAAAATGGTGCAATGTGAGACAGGCATCCATCCTTTCCTTCCCCCCCCCCCCCCCCCCCCTCCCGATATGTGAAGCAGGCATAATTTCCTTGCCTTAAAACTAATTTATTTCATTTTCCTTGTGTAGGTGTGCAGTAGATATGCCAGACAGGCATAATTTCCTTTCCTAAAACAACAATTTTCATTTCATTTTCCTTCCCTTGGGCCGATTCCGTGAGACAGGTGTCATTTCCTTGTTTGACCTCTAGCTACATTCAAGGTCAAACTTAAGCTGGCGAAGTGAAGCTTGTCCCTTAAAAAAAACGAATTTTACAAGTGCCAAATACAGGCCAGATGTTGAGTCACAAATAAAAGAGCTTGAAGAAACAGCACTCAACTGCACTGCTACACCACCCAGCCTTCATGCCTGCTGGCATACCTCCCATAAAGTGTAGTTAAAGAGAGATTTGGCTTAACAGGTTTCAAATATAAAATGGTGCAAAAGTAAGGTTGATGAAAGTATGCTGTCCAAATTAGCTTCGATATGACACCACTATTCTTAGCACCAGGTGCGGAATTGTGCAGTTGCACACATACCTGAGCTGATGATAAAGATCTCCCTCCCTCTACCCTTATTAAAAATTTGTTGCCTAAGTGAAATGTTCCACTTCACAAGCCTATAAATAATGGTACATGAAGATCCTTGCTCCTGAAACTGGAGCCAGAACCCTCAACCCGAAATCCTGTTAGCGTTAACTATTTAACGGCACACACACACGACATCCACACTCTCGGCTACCAGCTATCAGCACCTTTAGTACACACAGGTGAAAATAGAAATTACCTCCACTTTCACACTGTCGCGGCTTTCACGTTTTTACATAAAAAAACAAAATGGTAGCCAAAAGACGTGTGCTTATTTATGTCCCGCCTTTCTTGTGCCTATTATGGATACATTCTGCGTGCAACTTTTTAATGCAAAGCAAAAGCATCTTCGTCTTCGCATTGACTGTGAAGAAATCTGCCCTGCTCTTGATATCAACAGAACTGTTGCTTCTCTGCAAAAACCTGTAGTCTCATATGTCAAACTACTTTTGCAATTCTGTACCTTGTCACTGTTCAGCACTTCTCATTCTTGTTTTGTCTACGCTCATGCGTCGTGTCACCAACAAAAACACCTGCCCTCACAGCTTTAAACAAAGGATACAGATCTGTGAAAACTGCTGGCATGGCTCACTGGAATTGAAAAAGCAGGTAAATGGCAGGTTAGACAGGAAACAATTTTTAAAATTCTGAGAACGAACAAGGCCCCTGATTCCAACTTTAATCACAATCAAACTTCATACTGTTCAATGAACATTATTTGGTTTGGGTAAAGGATGTAGAAAGGCACTGCTATCTCAAAAGAAAGTGGCACAGAATGAATTCAACACTCCCAGACACAATAATACTATGACGTGTTCAATTAAGTTTAATGGAATACCTATATTAATTGCTGCAGTAATCGAGAACTAAACTATTAAGAAAAACAATTTCACTGGCAAACTTTATAAATGTAGTTGCTGCGGAAACACTAAGAGGTGCACGAGCTAGAGTGCGTACTGCAAGAAATATAGAGAGAGACCGTCACTCTCCCCACTAAACAAAAGACCGCCTTTCTGGGCAGAACATGTTTGGTGGTATAGCCTCAAAACAGGATAGCATGGCCAGCGGAGATGCAGAGGGAGCTACGATATTCAGTCCCAGTCTAGGCAGCTCTCGTGGCTCTGCTTGGTGCACTGCATAGTTTTTTGTGCAGCTGGTTGTATGCAAAGTTTTGCATACATCCATTATACTCGCATGTGCTTCATGGTTCTTGTGCTACAGCATCATACTGCAGGTGAGCACTATGGTGAAGAATGGGCCTGTTCCATTTTATTATATGTTGAGGGTATGGCATCTTATGTACGGCAATCATTACACAAAACTGTACTGCAAGTGAGCTCGTTATGTTGGGAAAGGTGCAACTGTTTCACTCTACTATTTGTCGAGGGTATGGAAGACTCTTAAGCACCCTCTCCATGGTTCTTGTGTTTGACATTCCTTCCTAAAGTGCCGTACTGTAAGTGAGCCCATTACACTCAAGAAGGTGCTTGTTTCACTCATTCGTATGTTCAGGACATATTTTCATGCGTGCTCCGTGGTTCTTGTGTTTAGCATTCCTGCAATGGTGCCTCATACTGCAGGCAAGCATTATGCTGGGTAAAGCACCTGCTTCTTTCTGTTATATGTTGGGGGTGTAGTAGACATTTGCGTGCGCGCTTCATGGTTCATGTGTCAGGCAGTCATTGCAACAGCGCTGCGGTGACTGCAAGTGAGCGTTACTCTGAGGAAGGTGCCTATGTCATCTTGTGTCTTGAGGGCATAGCAGATGCTGGCCCTGGCACTTCGTGCAAACATCCATGCTGCTCAGACAGCAGTTCATGCATTAATGCATTAGATCATTGTGCTGTCTTTTTCTTGCAACTTCACAAAATCAAGGTTCCATAGACACTTTTTTTTCTGCTCTGGAATAACAATTTTATTGCACAGTGCACCTTGCACATTGGTAATCCTCATTCTTTTGCACTTAAAAGTAATTTGGAGCGCAGTGGACCAAACAACCTCTGAAGGCCATAAACAAATACGCTCTATCAAAATGACGCTGAAAGAGAGAAGCCATTTGGCCACGCTATCACCCTGACGTGCCCAGTGAATTCTGTGAGTAACGTTATGATCCAAGGTTGGATGCTCCACTTCATCCTATCCATTAGATTTACATGTGTGAGAAACAGCATTGTGATCAAAATACCTGCATTCTGCACCAGAGCTCCAGCCACAAACATTCCAGCTCTTCTAGCACAGCAAGCCTCGAAAGCTCATGCTGTTCCCAGTCCTTGCTTTTATCATGGCTGCTCTGGACTGCAGTAATGATGCTTGAATAGTTTACAAGACGCAGCGATAAGCATAAAATGCAACATTTTTAAGGGTGAAGCCGCTGCAGTTAGCCTAGCTGTTATAGTGTTCAGATGCTAACCTGAAATATGCGGGTACGATCACAGCTTCGGTGGTCGCATTTCGATGGAGGCGAAATGCTACAGGCCCATGTACTGTGCGTCGTCAGAGCTTGTTAAAGAACCCCAGGTGTCGAAATCATCCGGAGCCCTCCACTATGGTGTCCCTCATAAGCTGAGTCACTTTGGGACATTAAAGCCCATAAAACTAAATTTTCAATGGCAATTACAGTTTTCCTCTGAGGAGGGCGCAGGTAATTGGGTACATCCCGTTCAGCCCGCCAATCGAATCTCCGTATAAGAGTGAACGGAGTACAAAAATATGGTGGTCGGGCGTTTTTTGGCGCTCCTTCATTGCTATTTATCACGACTATATTCGGGTCACTGACCTGATCAAATAAACAGTCTTAACCGTGTGCTAGCGAATAGGACCTCTGTGTATGGGCTTTGAGGGCTGCTTGATCCCCACAGCTTTCATGATACAAAAGCATGATTTCTAGCATGCTTACGATTTTATTCACAGAGCAAACAACTTTATTTGCACTTTTTGACATGGCAGGCCAGTAAAAATGACGATCGAGTTGACGCAGCGGCATCTTGAGCAACCAGCACCATCAAGTTGGGACATAAGTATCAGCATTATCTATCAGCTTGCAACAGAAGTCCCAGGGATGCTGAACATATTCTGGGCTCTCCGGCGAATGTAGTGATAGTCCCTCAGTACATTCTTATGCCATGCTAGAGACCAATCTGACATGTTATGGCGACAATATGCCCATTTACATACATCAGCACATGCACGCCCACACAATGAGAAAGAAACCTAAGCCAATAAAACCTTGAAAGCCTCTTGGCAACCAAAAAAAATTTGTTAATCACAAAGCTGAAGAAGCCATGAGCAGGCCAGTTTTCAAGGCATAACAAGAGAATTCCATACTGAACTCAAATTGAAGATTACACAGTGGTCCAAAAGAAACAAATCTGAAAAACAAGGGATGATTTGTGGGAATGCTTGAGCGCATCCTTATGTCCCCATGCAGCCATCCTTGCATGCGGTAACGTGGTGGGAGACCCTGCCTATATATTTGGCTGCAACGGACGCCGCGGACAAAGTGTATGTATGCCACCCAGACAGCTATACACATTTTTGTGGAAGCAGAACAACAGTCCTTAGTCTCACATAGCAGTGTGCGTCGGTGAGGGGGCCTGCTGCATCCTCCCTTGAAGCCATCCTTTGGCTTCGCTGCAGTTAGAGATTATTTCTTATGTAAAGTTTTTCCTTTAAGGTGTCCCTCGTACACATTTTGTTTCTATTCAGTTCACTATGTGTATCGACTGCAAATTATTAACGATCAATTCAGCACAAACATCCGCTCAAGTGATGTGCTAGACTTAGTTTCTTTTGTTTCCATAAAGTAATAGAGGACAAAAAAATTGCCGCCGAGATTTCTGGCCAAAATGATAGCTGTGGTATTGAAAGTGACGAAACCAACTCTCTTGAAACAGAAATGAGTGAAAATTAATTATTTTAATGAATTTTTCTCAAACCACCGCGCCTAGTGGCCGCCTGTCAAAGCTCCGACAACATGGGATAGACATCAGCCCTATCCGTCGCAAGCTACCATCAACACAGACTGCAGGTGAGTGTACATATTAGGCGTGCTTTTGCTTCGTTGTAGAGTCCACTACATTTGCCTTCCTTGAGTCAGCGCTTCAAGATTCTCTGCCTGCATCTTGTGATTGTATACTCTGGATGACTACTTGCCTGATTCGGTCAGAAGCAATAAAAAATCTCCACCGTCAGCAGTGACGGCGAACCCAAAGAGCACCATCTCACGCCAACCAGAGGAACGAGCGCCGTCTCGTTCAGGAGCGAGCTTGCAATGCTTTGCCTAACCGGCAGATACCACATTTATATCTGGCTTCCACGTACGATACTGCACCTAGAGCTCTGTTTGATCTTTCGGAGTCACCGCACATTCATGAAAGGTTTAGCACAAACGCTCACAAGCATGGCATGAGATAGGGTATCCCCAACTGCACACTGCCAACTTGCATATGATGCTAATGAGGGTAGGCTTGACGTCATATCTGCCACCTCGTTCCCAGGAGCACGCAGAGTGCAGCCTGGTGGCTGCTGATTAAACACTAGAAAGACAGCCATCCACTCAAAAATAACTGGAATGATGACTGCATGCTAGAGTAATCATTTCTTATGAATGAAAATGTGGTGCTTTTTCAATATTTTTAGACTTTTATTCAGTATTCCTTTAAGAAATATGGTTTATGGTTTATGAGGTTTAACGTCCCAAAGTGACTCGGGCTATGAAGGACGCCGTAGTGCAGGGCTCCGGAAATTTCGACCACCTGGAGTTCTTTAACGTGCACTGACATCACACAGTACACGGGTCTCTAGAATTTCACCTCCATCAAAATTTGACCGCCACGGCCGAGATCGAACCTGCGTCTTTCAGGTCAGCAGCCGAGCGCCATAACCACTGAGCCACAAAGGCGGCCCTTTAAGAAGAGATCCGAAGAAGGTCTGACAGCAAAGGCACTGCAACTGTATAGCGGAGAGAGCATGCAAGCATGCTGCTGCAGGTGCATTGTCTTTATTTATACTGAAGCCCCAACCAGATCCCCAACTATGTGGAAATATGAATACACCGTGCTGCTCAGTAGGCATGTCGCCTCGTTCACAAGAAGGCAATGTAACAGTGGAATACTTGCCTGCCAGCCTGAAGCTTGATAGCGACACACTTGGAACCCTGCAGCTTGGAAGAGACGGTGGCATCTTCATACGTCGTTCCCATGGATTTTGACAGTTCATCGTTTCCTGAAAAAGAAGCGTCACATTTGCTCACAATGCGTGCTTCATAAAAGCTGCTGTTTGACAATGCTATTACTCCTCCTTGCTGCCTTAGCTTTTAAAATTACTACAGTTGCGGCTCAAGAAAGGCAAAACTGACCCCGGCAATATTACTGTAACAGCTTCAATGAAGGCCCATGGCTCTTCCAATGTTTTTCTAGTACACCTCCATTCGTTCATATACTGCTTCTATTAGAATATTGAGCAAGAAATGCTTATAAATGGTGTCAACTAGGTTTCATCTAACCTCCAGCAGTGTCTCCCCCAAACACCACCTCCACTAGTTGTGGAGTGGAGGCAAGTGAGAAAAGCAGGTTCTGTTAATAAAGCCAAGCATCAGATCGCAGACCCTTTTGATTGTAAGAATGGGCTTTTGCTAATTACGCGATGCGCCTATCAGTCCAGAATGTGCTTAGAAGATAAACAATTCACTACACTGCAAAGAATGAGCACTACAACACTTCCAACAGTTTCCACCGGCCTGCATAGCAACAAACGACAACAAGAAAATCAGTCTTTGTAGAACAAGCCAGAACAGATGCATATCTAAAGGATAATGCTGATACACAAAGACAACGAATGCTAAATTCTCGAAGTAATAGTAGAAATTTTATTGGCAAAGCAACAGTCCTGTATCTAGATCACAGAAGGTCTCCTCGATTTGGCTGCACTTTCTGCACCGGTTCAGGAAGTGCGGCACTCTCGCACTCGATTTGACAGTGCAGCTAGTGCCACCTGCACTTCGGCACTCGATTTGGCCTCGTGCTGCACGAGTTCTTCTGCACTGCTGCACTAGCCTCCCGGCGAGTTCTCTTCTCGTGCAAGTAGGGCAAGGTGCTTGGCGCGCTCCGTAGCAGACGGCTCCGCGGCCACTTGTTTTGTGAGCGGCGTTGAGACCATTTTTGAGACGGCCGCGTACCCGTGAAAGACGCGGCATCTGCGCCGGGCCCTCACCAAACAGCTGAAATGACAGTGCGCGTATGCGTGTGTGTATGCGCGCGCGTGTGCGCGTGTCTGTGTACGCGCGTAAGCGACTGGCTGGCATGGAGCATGTACGGAAGTACGTACTGTGTATGGGTTCGCATCTTTCTGTCCAGCCTCGCACGTTGCTTACACCATTTCTCTTTTGTGTGCAATTATTATTATAGACGCAGCATGATGGAGCGCTTCCATAAGAGGCAGATTGTGAGATGTTTTATAATATGTGGGCGATCGCAACATTTGTGGCTTGCTGCGACATCAGTACCTCCGCTTACGACAGCGACTGGGCTTGAGGTCGCCGTCAGCCCACACCTTCGCCTGCCACTTAGCCTCTGACAGTCACGTCGCCATCACCGTCCGCCGAAAGTGAACGCGATTGAGTTCAAATATAGATCAGGCAACTCTTGGCGGACAACCGTAGTCACTTTTCGATAGGACGGAAGCAGCCTGAATCACGCGTATGGACTGTAAAAGATCGTCTCGAGCGGTAGTCTGAATAACCTGTCTAATTGTTGGCTCTTCGAAGTACCCGTTGAATCAGTGACGGTCGACCGGCCTGCGCCCCTTTAAACAACGCAACGGAATGAACGGTGTCAAATTCTTCACCACTTTTGGAATTAACAAAGTTCATAGCCGCTCCACGAGATGTGCCACTTGGAGCAAATACACAGCGTGCAATGCAGCTAACACAATCTCGCGCATATGTGAAAACACGCGACAAACACCAACACGTACATGGCCGCAGCACACGAAAGTTTCTGCACTTTTGCACTCGATTTGGCCGCTGCACCGACAGCACTAGTGTCGGGCTACACTCGCGCCGCAAGAACTGGCACTACACTGACACGGCACTTTTGTGAACTAGTGCGGAAAGTGCAGCCGTATCGAGGAGACCTAGAATCTCCTCAAGTTAACAAACTGCCCTTTTCACAGTCCCAAGACCACACTGTTAAGCGATCAATGGGCACAATTGGAGCCTAAAACTGAATACATTTAAAGATTGCCACAAGCTAACCTACATGCATTTTTCTCATGTGCAAAGCGACGTTTCCTTCAACAGCGACAGCTCATAGAAGTCATGGATTTGAGGGCAAACTGCACGCATTTTTGGCTTTAACGAAATAATGATGCTTTGGGTGTGCCCAGGTGCTTTGGAGCGCCTTTCAAAACCCGGGCTTTGAAGCCATTGTTGCAGCGCTGGTAACGAATTAGCTCAAGCCTACCTCAAGGCGTTCAGGTAGCAGATTAAGAGAAAAAACCCCTGTAACCGAGGCATACTGTGAAACGCCGACCGTATTTTTTTCCTCGAGCGTGAGCAAACTACCACCAAAACACAATAAGCCTGCATATTGTGCAGCAAAAAGTTCAGCGAGGGACGCAATTGACTACAGACTTACATCGCATCGACACTCCCAGGGACATAATTAAACTTCAAAGATGATTTTTTCGTCAACCGCCGGCTGAAAACCATCCATTTTGCGCCGTGTCATGACCAAATCAAATCGGAACGCGTCCCACAATCAGCTGCGGGCGCCGCCATGTTTGACGAGTCCATGGTTAAGAGCGCACAAATACCCAAGGCATGCCTGTCTTCTCACCACAAGCGGTGACCGAATGGACATGCCTGAGTTTGCACCTGAGACGGCAGTGGTAGAGGCGGAAGAACAAAAGAAAATTACGCAAGCGGTTTAATGGGCGCGAGTCCCGATGTGGCAAAGCGCACGTCTATCAGAACTATTGCGGTACGCGTTCGCGATGACACGACCAATGTGAGCGTGTTGCACGTCAGCAGCAAAGAGCTGCAAATACACATAACGAGCGTTGTGACGTTGGTTACCTTCGATGAACACTAGGAAGAGTTGCTGCTTGGATTTGGCCAAAGCGATCGCCTCTGGGATAGAACCTTCGAACCACTTCATGGCCTCTCAGTGGCGACCCGACGAGGCTACGGTATCCTTGGTGAATGTCGCTCTTTGTCACAGCGGCGTGGCAAGTGGCAGACGCGACCCGATGGCACAGAATTTAAGAATGTAAGCCGCGTTGTTTACACCTGAAAACGATGAGGCACGTCATCTGTAATCGACAACTGAAATGCGCCCACAGTTGCCGGAGCAGAGAATCACATTCTGCTAATCACAGTGAAATAAATATCACCTGAGGCCACGGTGCCCGAGGCTGAAAAAGCATGGAAATCGATTCTTTCTTTTAAATCTGGTTGAAAAAAAAAACGCTTTCAAAGTAAAAACAAAAATAAGAAGGACCGCAAATTTTAATTTTTGAGTATTAAAAAAGATTTTGGTTTTGTTTGTAAAACATTTAAAAAAGAACGCTTTCGGCGTTTGTCAATGGTGCGTATCTGAGTAGATATGAAATTCAACTTCTCTCTTGAAAACGAAACAAATTTCTCTTGATCAACTGGCTAAATTTTAACTTTGATCCTTTTAACGATTTTGCTGCTGTTGGCCGAACGTTACTTCTACTTGAAACCCATTTGAGGATTTCACTGCGTAGGATTTGCATAGATTGTTTATAAAGATATCGAACAAAGTAAAACACGCAATTCTTAAGAGGTCCGACAAAGAAACTGGCTGTAGCTGTCTACTGTTTTAATACCTCATACTACATCACTATTGCTTCATGAGCCAATGATTTATACAGAGGAAAGAGATGCTGCAGTGGAGGGCACCGAAATAATTTCGACCTCCTGGGGATCTGCGCTCACATCGCACAGCGCGCAGGCACCTCTTGCGTTTCGCCTCTTTCAAAACGCTACCCGGGCTCGAACCTGACCGTGGCGGCCGCGTTTCGGTAGAGGCGAAGCGCCAAAATGAGAAGTTTTTCGAGGAAAGGGAATGGCGCAGTAACATGTATGTCTAGCTCACATCTTGGTGGTCACCTCAAATGCGCCGCAAGGGAAGGGATAAATGAGGGAGTGGAAGAAGAAAGGGATAAAGAGATGCCGGTGGTGGTGACAACTTTATTTTAGCAAAAGAACAAAGGGACTTCAAGGCTGGGCTTCTACTTGTCCTACTTATCTTTAAATCTTTAAACGTGAAAAAAAAGAAGCATATACTATCCTTTCATCGACGTCATTCCCAACAAACTCCAAACTATTTTACCTCCAACTCCAAAATCATTGCTGTGACAGAACTTAAATACTTCGGTGTTCATTTACCCCAGATCTTCATTGGTCACATCACATAACGCAGATTACTAACGATGCTATTCGCGTTCACGGTTATTTTCGGCGAACCCTTCACCTAGCCTCCCCATCAGTGAAGTTATAGCTCATTTAACATTCATTGGTCCCAGACTGGAATACGCATGCGCTATTTGGGACCCCTATCGAAGTAACCATTCTAACTTACTATAAGCAACCGAAAACCGCGTAGCAAAAGATTAATTCACTCGGCCTATTCCTATCACGCAAGTGTCACAGAACGAAAACGTAATGCTCATCTTACAAACTTAGCAGACTGCCGTACTATTGCAAGACTGTGCCTCTTTCATAAGTTTTACTATCATCTCACGATCAAGTCTGTTGTCAGCCCTGGCTAACGCATCTCCAGGCGCCCGAACCACCAGAAGGCCGTTTACCCTCCCTTTGCCCTGCAAAGGACTGGAATCGCTTGCCCAACGCCGTCGTACTTCATTCAGACCCATCGTCATTCAGATCATCCATCGAATCAAACATATGTGCCTTGAACACCACTCCCTCATGTAATACCCATTCAATGGGGCCTTTGAGGTAGTAATAAATAAAATAAAATAATAAATAATAAAGAGTCCACAGGACCGGGCTTCACGAAGAGCTCTGTAGCCACGATTTGCCAGTTGGCTGAGCAACTTGCAGAGCGGCCTCCCATGAGGAGGGGATCGGTTGGGTAGGGAGGGAACTGCCATTGGTTCGGGGCATTCTCACAGGTATAACGTATGAAGGTGGCCATGGTTGTCCCACATGTTGTGCAGTTTGGGAGGGTCAATGCAGGGTGGTTGCGATGAAGAAGGTAGGGTGCGATGTAGCAGTCTGCATGCAGTTGCCACCAGACCCCTCTATGTTTTGAATGTAGTGTACGGTGAGGTGATGGGAGGGTGGAGCGGCTGTTTTTGTAATGACTTGTGATTTAGCGGTGTGTGAGTAGAACCCACGAGATTTCCTGTGTGGGATAGGGATAGGAGTATGTCTTGTGCCGAGAGAATGGGATGAAAGCCGATTTGGTTGTTGAATGGGAATCTCGAGATTTCTAGAAAGGGTTGCAGTCTGTTAAGGAAATGTACAAACAATTTTCCGAAGCAACTGGTGAGGGAGATAAGGCAAATGTTTAGGAGGAGGAGTGCCTTGTCGGGTTTGGAAATAATAGTGATGCGTGAGTGTTTCCAGGTGGAGGGCAGCCTCCCTTTGCGCCAGTTGATTGAAGAGGTTCGTCAGTTCCTGAAGTGTGAGGTGTCATCAAAGCTGCGGAGGACCTTGTATATGATGTGGTCTGGTCCGCGTGCTGTAGAGCGGTGTATGATGACCAGTGATCGTTTGGCCTCACTATGGGGGAAGTTCTTGTCGAGGTCCGGGTTAGTTGGAGGGGGCAGCTAGGGTAAGTGGTTCTATAACAATCGATGGAATGGTTGTCACGATGAATATGTTTCGTAAAGTTTGAGTGATGTCGGTGTCCTTTTACAGCTCAAGTTGAATGAGACGTTGAGCGGTGTTGTGAGTTTGGGTTTAGCTGGTGGTGGGTTGTAGGAGGCCTCAGTGAATGGCCCAGGTGCGTTTTGCGTCTAAAGTGCCCTTGAGGCTGCTACAGAAGGAGGCCGAGTTGTTTCGAGCGAGGGTGGTTATATATGCTTCCGCACCCTGTATGAGGGCGGAGTTGCGGAGGCGTAGTATGCGGCGTTGGCGTTGGCGAGCTTCCAAGAGATGTAGGAGGTGTGTGTCTACCTGTGGTGCCGTTGGTGTGTTCTTGACTCGTCTGCTGGTGGTGTGCATAGCTTGCTTGATACTGTTGGTCCACTCAGCTATTGTGGGGGCGGGGGGGTGTTGGGGCTGCTTGGTCTTCGCAAGATAAATACGAAGTTTGTCCCAGTCTGTGAGGAGTTTAGTGCGGGGAACCAACAGTTTGGTTTCGTATGTAAGGGTAGCGTTAATGATAAAGTGGTCGCTGCCGACGTTATATGCTTGAACCCCGTGCGGCGGATTAAGAGGTGTGGCCCGGCTGGAGTGGAAGGCTCCAGAATAATTCGGACCAGTAGGGCATCTTTAACGTGCACTGAGATCGCACAGTACACGGGCGCCTTTTGCGTTTGCCTCCATTGAAACGCGGCCGCCGCGGTCGAGTTCGAACCCGGGAACACCGACTCAGTAGCCGAGCGCCCTAATCACTGAGCCGCCGCAACGGGCATGAGAAAGTTTTTGCGTTTCGCTGCTGCTGTAACCGAAAGCCAAAGCCACTAAGTCACCAAGGTAGGTGTGAAGAAGGGGTGTAGTGCAAATGCGGCGCGTGTGATTTGAATCTCAAGCGGTAGTTAATCCGGAGCCCTCCACAATGGCACTTATTTCCCTCTTCCTTCCCACCCTAATTCATTCATTCCCCGATGGCAACGATGAGGTGCGCGCTGGGTGTCAGTGTAACGGCGCCTTGGATGATGGAGGGAGTAAAAGATAGGAGAAAGAGGCGATGAAGCGATTAACGGCTGCTGACGGTCGGGTCGGGATGGCCCAGCCTGATTCAACCGCGTTTATATGAACCCGTTTCTGTCGGACATAGGTTGCCTCGATGCTAGCGCCGCGGTGCAGGGAGGCACATATCGAGGCACCCTAGTCGGGCATAGTGTTCCTACAGTGTTCCTACAGGAACACTAGTCGGGCAGGGATTGCCGCTACTCCTAGCGTCGAGCAAGCAAACCACGCGCGGAGGCTAGAAGAGGAGGAACGCCCAGGTAGCCACCCTAGCCCAGGCATGACCGGAAACAGGTTTTTCCTGTGTAGGTTTTCCAGAGAGGGGGCAGAAGACGCGCTAAGCCGACGCGGAACTCCTTCCAATCGGTTCGGGCCGAGACAACCCACCCCTGCAGTCGGGCTGGCGCAGCTCGACCCCCTAGCGTTTACATGAGCTCGACAACCGGTTTTGAACCCGACAGGCTACTCGACCCGACTTTTGTCGGGATCATGTAAACGCCCAGAATATCCGGGCGTCTTTGGCATTTCGCATCGTTCCAAATGGGGCTGCCGCGGCTGAGATATGATCAGGCGTCACCGGACTCAGCCTCCGAACGGTCTAATCACTGAGCCACCGCGCGGCTTGAGCCCCTGCGAAGCCTGCAAGCTTCACCCAAAGTACGCACTCCTTCTTGGGAAGCATCCAGAAGTCAAGGTTTTTGCTCATACCGACGGGAAGCTCTGCATGACCACAGGGAACCCGGCCGCGTCTCAGACCGCTTTAATTTTCTTTCAGCAAAATAAATTTAACTTTATTACATACGCGTGCATCTATGCCGGGGCGAGACTGTACGGTGACGATGCGTACGACTTGAGCAAAGAATAATTGCATGCATGGAAGGTAACGCGAGCAGCGCAGAGAAACAGCGCTTGACATGAATGAAAACAGTCAGCGCGATCTTGTTCTCAGAAAGCCTTTTTTTTTAAAGAGCCCCTTTTGGTCGCTACATTCTGTCTGTTCTCATCCTAGTGTGGGCCAGGCACTGTATTTTTTATGCCCAATCTAATCTCTGTCCTCATCTTCAGTAACGGCCTCATCCACATCGAAGAGCCGCGTTCCGCTTTTGCCATTGATCGAAGCGGCAGACGTGGTGCCGATGACGAGAGGTGCGGCCGGCTCCTGCACGTCAACGCGTGGCGGTGCGATGGTCATGCGTTCCCCGACCTTTTCCAGTTGAACACCGTGCGTTTTGAACAGGAACTCACTGGCGGAGAAGGCCACCACGAAGGCGACCAATGAAGCGCTCAGCACCCCCAGCACGAACAGCAGGGTGCTCGACGTGTCGCGCCTCCGCGACTCAAACTGCAGCGTAGGTTTCCTCGTGGCTCCTCTGAACAATGAAGAGTGTGTCAGAGTGCCGCTGGTCGAAGTCAGCCCGCAGGGCGCGGTAGAGGGCGACCTACGGGACCTGGCGAGCTTCGTACTTCGGCGGCGCTTAAACAGCGGCTCGCCTTCAGTCGTAGAACCGACCTGTCCCCGCCGTCGTCGGTGATCGAAGGAAGACCTGCCGAGCTCTGTTAGCTCGGAGGTCGATGCGGGCATAGAGTTGCGATACACTGAACTTCGGCACCTCCCCAAAGTGGAATACAGTCGGGAACGTTGCAACGTGGCATCGCCGATCAGCTGGTCGTCGCGTGAAGGGCCGCCTTTTGCCCTGCTGCGACGCGCACCCACAGATGATCTTTGAAACGCTCTGGCAGCCGACAAGCTTCGCCTCTGCACTTTCGAAGTGCTGCGCTTGGAACGAGTTTCTGGCGTTGCACGCTTCGTGGACTTCTCGCGCGAAGGCTGGCTTTCAGACGCTCTCTTCGATACCCTGGAGCGGCTCTCTAGGTGTCTTTTGGAGCCACGCCGCACATCACGTCCTTCGTTGCTTCCGCCCGCATCGTTTCTGTAAGGACGCGAGCGGTCGGCCCGAAGCAGCCTTCCCATTTCGGCCAGACTGATGGAACCGCTCGAATCTCGTACCTCTGCCTTGGTCAGGGTAGATTTGAATTCCTTGATGCCTGCCTTCAGAGCAGACGCGAAGCGGCCACGATTCATGTCGCCGTACGGGTAGGTCAGTTGCGCCCAGCGGCCGTATCTACCCAAACGTAGCTTCTTCGTTTTCTTCGCGAACCTCACTGCAGAGGAAAGCCGGCATAGCGCTGGGGAAGGCACTAAAGAAGAAAAAATAACTATAGCTGGGGGAACGGGATCCGAACCCACGGCGGCGCTAAATAATCAGTTCCGCTGGCCGCTGGTTAAGACCAAAACGCGATCGCCACAGCTTTTTTTTAAAGCGTGGTATATATTGGACTGAAAATGTATTCAATTTACATTAACTAAATTATTTACAAAGTTACATAACCTCAAATTATGACAGATACTACAGCATCACCAGGATTAAATCAACACTCAATCTGCTACCACTTGAGAACCGTCGAAAAATCTCCCGACTTTGCCTTTTTCATAAATTGTATTACAACTTTCCTTACCTCCGTGACTCATTACTCCTACCTCCCATCCGAACATCGCGTCGCCTCTTCAATTCCCTGGGTGTTCAGCGTTTACATGGTTCTACAATAGCCTTCAATAAATCCTTGCTACGTACAGCAATAGAAAATTGGAACCAGTTACCAGATCACATCGTAAACAAGCGTGACGCTAGTAAATTTAGAGACGCACTAATCGAACATTACATCAAATGAAAAAAAAAAACAAAAAACCTGATGCTTTGATTTTTACCATTTATTTTTTCTTGTTATTCCCTATTTAGCCTATCCGCCACCATGTATTGTTTAGAACTGCATTTTAACATTTCACAGTGTATTCCAGATCCTTTTTGCATTGTGTTGTATTTTACTGTATCATTTTAACATTGTTATTCTCTTTACTTTGTATTTCAACTGTTCCCCCCCCCCTTATGTAATGCCCGAAAAGGGCCTTTAAGGGTACAATAAATGAATGAATGAATTTAGGAAACGCCACGAAACACATCGCAAAAAGACAGAGCAACTGCATGAGCACTAGACGCGAAGTGCTCTGCTTTCACTGGTCATGCTTTCACTGTTTCTGTTATGGATTGCGTGCACCTTGCATTTTCGGTGTACGTATATAGTTTATGTAACTTTGCTTACCGTGTGTTGCTTGATTGTTTTGTGGATTCGGAGAGGGGACTGACCCTTAGTCAGGCATTCGTTGCCTTTTTGTCAGCCTCCTCGACAGAGTTTCTTCGTATTTCTGTCAAATAAATTCATTCATTCACTCACTCAAGTAAGAGAGTACATCACGAAGAGAGAGTGCCACTCCGGTTTAAATTCGGTCGGTTAATACACTTCCGTCAGATAAACAATCAGTTGGGAGAAATCTTAACATCCTGCCTGTGTGAACTGCCAAGCTCTCGATCTGTGCTTGCAAAGCCGTCGTCTTCATTACGTAGCTGCGTTCACGCGTGCTAAACTGCCAGTCTCTCACGCTGTAGTTTGAAAGCGTGGTCTTCATCATCTTCTGTCCGTGCGCGTGGAAGCGTCATAAGACGAGTATGCAGCAAACCGCACGAAATGGCGGGAGATGGGAAGCAGTGAAATTCAGAGGACCCGGTGCTATCCCAGTGTCGTTGGGTAATGGTAATTAAGCAGCCTACAAACTTTCCTGGTTCTGAGTCTATCCTACACTTAGCACTTATTGCAACTGTTGTGGTAAACACAACTGAATTGTTTTCTAAATATTCTTGGCTTACATTAGTTTTCGTACACAGACACAACAACGCGCTGACTCATTCTAGCACACGATATAAATAACAATGAAATGTTATGAATGCAGGGCACATGTATACATGCAATGCGTGCCAGAAGTAAAGGCAGATTGATATGTTAGGACTGAACTCGTAACCGTCTTGGGGTTGTCTCACGTGCTAGCTCAAACAACTCGCGCACACATACACCACACACACACAACAGTATAAGCCTCTAGCCTCTCGTCCACTAGTGTCTTGAGGACTTGTCTTGTTTGTTTATTACTAGGTAATATCACAAAAGTTTTCGACTACAAAAAGTAGCCCGAGTTTTAAAACGACTGTTAATCAGGGTGAAGATAACGGAGGGCCGACGATGTGAGGGCGAAAAGGGGGGGGGGGGGGCGCGCAAATTTTTTGAAGTGATGGTGAGAGTGAGAGAGGGCCGGATAACTTTTCAAAATGAGGGCGAGGCCTAGAGAGGGCCATGGTTTCAAAAGTGAAGGTGAGGGAGGAAAATTAAAAATGAGGGCATTTGCCCACCTCTGCTCCTGACACCCACTTCTATTATGAATGCCATCTTTTTTTCTTTTAGTGCTGTCTCTTAACGTACTGCATAAAGTCTTTACGCCAAGAGATGTTTTGTTGCGGTTGGCTTTTAAACGACAGGAATGGGAGTTCTTCAATCCGGGAACATCACTGGCTGCGGGTATCAGCCCGAAAAACTATGACGGTACCCCCCGTTTACAACGCTTCACTAATAACGGAGTAATCTTGCGTATACTCGTATACTGGCTGGAGGGCACATAATGCCAGTCAAGGTCAGTGGACACGGAACCCGACTTTAGAAATCAGACTAATGCCGCATGCGGAGCGTTGATTAAACGATTGCGGCATGTGCCATGAGCACATTTCGGGAGCTGAGCTACCGCACATGTTTTCGTAAGAGACGCCTGCTGATTAGAAAAAGACCCCTGGGGCTGTATATTCTAATGATTCATTTAATTCTCCATTCATTCGGTCCTTTGCCATACGTCGCAGCTCCCAGTGACGCACGCCATCAGAGAAGGCGTCACGCTGTTCGCTCCCAAGGTGCCACTTATTTGCTTGCATAAACACGTCTCGCGCACTCTCGCACTGATGGACTGGTTTTTCATAAAAAAAAATCCGTCGCCTTCATTCGTCGCCACGCTTGACGACCGTTATCGACGCTAATAGCATTTCGGCAGAGGAACTGGGCGGCGGCCGTGCAGCGAATTGACGCAGTGTGGTCCGCGTGGCTCAGGCGGTCTGGGCGTGGCTGCAGGAGGATGGCCAATAGCGGTGTCGCGACCAGACCAACCGTGTCTGTGATTGGCCGTTTGCCTCCCCACCTGCTGTTGTCTTCGTCACGACTGATGTCACTGACAGAGTGCAGTGTAAAGTACTGACGCATTTTTAAAGAACCAGCTGTGTATGCATTTCAAGAAGGTCATGGTACTCGATTGGTACATTTAGCAACTATGGGCTGGTTTCGGCTGTCAAGAACGTGGATTCCTTTACTCGATGCGGTGATGATCGCTTTTACTTATTTATAAAAAATACGCGTTATTAAAAAGAAGACCTGCCGCAGTTGCCTAAGAATACCATTTGGGGCACTCAGCCCTCCGTCTTCCACTGTCGGTTGCAAAGACCCGTCTTCAGAGTTGTTCATGGAAAGTTGCACAACGCATCGATCGCGGATGCCATAGTGTGCCAGCGTCATCTTGTCGCTCATGGCTTTGCCGCAGTACGTGAGTATCTGCTTGGCCGCCGGCAGCTCGGTCTGTTTCTCGATGCTGTGCTTCACGCTTCCCACGGTTGCACTGCGGCGGGTTTTCACGACCACACATTTGCCGCGACGAATCCTGATGGAGAGCTTGACGGGCTCCGGCTCCTGCGTGTAGCGGTAGGAAAAATCGGCTATTTCAGTTGATTTCGGACCTTCCGCGGAAGCACGCGCGCATGCCATCAAAGTATAAAGTGATAATGATGATGATGAATTTTTATGGCCCGAAGGCATCTATGGCCGAAGAGCGCTTGAAACGAGTTTTTTTTTCTTCTGCTCAAGGCGGGGTCAAAGACCCATATCCCAAGCATTTGACCTTAAAGAAGTCGAGCACCAGGCAAGGGAAAACTTCTACCCATTGTATCACCAGTGGGTACTCGGTGCCATTGGGGATCGAACCCTGCACCTCCCGCGTGCGAGGCGGATGCACAAGTGACTGCGCTATCGCTCTGGTAGAAGTAAAAAGTATGAGCTTATTTGGACCTGGAATGCCTTTAGGGGGGCATTAATAGGTTCCAGATTTACATTGGGAGATATACGAATACTCTTCAAGATTTCCGGAGATCTTCGGAAACCTTGATCGACACTTCCGGTAAAGTCATCACCAGCTTTGGACGCTAACGCATTGCCAACATACCGTGTAATTACGTGTCCCTCTGTCTTTAGTCAGCAAACCTCTTCCTATTTCTTCCGCGAAATTTCTCAAAATACGAGAGAAGAGGGCTGGAAATCACGCCCCCCCCCCCCCTCTTTTTTTTTCGCGCACCTTGCTGAAAGCGACGCCAAACATATTTACTGGAAAGCGCTGCTACTGACATGTTGACCTCAAAGGTTATATGCAAGCTCCATTTAGTGACAAGTGCACGGTGTGTAAACATTATGTTGCGAATTCGCGACACTGGGCATTATTGGAATAAGTGAATATGATTGCAACCTTGGCAAAAGGGACTTACCTTTGGCATCAGGTGTGGGTAGTAACCACTGCGAACGCTAATAATGAGGTATAGTTCGGAGCCGTCCGTGATGCCGCACTCCACAAGGGTGTCGCTGTCTTCCAGCACAGGCTCGGAACCCCTGTATAGTTGAAAGTATAGACAGCCTTTGATCTAGCCGCAGAGATCAGCGATAGGCTGGTCTGGGGCACGTGACCTCGATCGGACCCTTGGCGTCATGAAATATACCAGCAGCATATGTGTCTAGAGGTGTCTCGCAGGCCATGCGGACAGTTGCTGTAATTGGGCTGGCATTGGGCCGGACGAGAGAGAGAGAGAGATAAAACATTTATTATTTCATTGAAGTGTTCTACGAGTCAGGTAGGCGGACTCCTCAGTTCAGGACTCCGGTGGCTTGGGCGGATGCCTGGACCAGTCTGATGATGCGACACTGGTCCTCCAGACCATTGCTGGTCAGGGCTGCCTCCCACTGCTCGTATGATGTCTGTAATGTTTTTAGATGAGGTGGTTTTTGGGGACAATTCCAGGAAATGTGAAACAGCGTAGGCTTTTCGCCGCACCATGTACAGAAGGGGCGGTATTTGGAAGGGTGAATGAAGCTGTACAAGTACAGGTTAGGGAAGGTATTCGTTTGTATTCGCCTCCAAAATGTGGCTTCTTCTGAGGTGAGTTTAATATGGGGAGGGGCATATATTCTACGATCTAATCTAAGCATCTCCAGCCGTTCCCCATAGTTTGATGGTAGAGGGGTGAGGTACGGGCAAGGATCCACTCGGTTTGTTAGCTCACGAGCTAGATCGTTTGCCGCCTCGTTGCCTTCAAGACCTGAATGAACTTTGCGTATACCTGTCGGGCTCGCCTGCTCCATGACTCATCAAGTCGAAGCTGACGCCACTACAATCTCACTAATATTTCACTGCCGTTGTAAAAGGGCCGAAGCGCGTATTTCCTGTGTGGTTTCCAGACACAAAAAGACGGAGGATGGAAAAAGGATATTTCGCATTACGCGCGGTATAAACAACCAAAGAAAAGAAAAGTGCAGCTGCACAAAATTTTGTAGAAGTACTTCGGCCCTTCAGAACGTGCACTACTCTGCGCGGTGAGTACCATGTGGTTATATGAAGGTGTACGGAAATATGAAAACACGGGCTCAGGCTCAGTGGCGATGGTATTTCACTCCTATGCAAGGGTGTTTAGGAGCGAATGTGCTTGCGTAACCGGGATGTTGTAACTTCCTGCTGGCGAGCCTCGTCCTGGTCTCGTCCTGCGGGCGTCATTTTTTTAAACGGCCTTAATTGTTTTCCAGAATCGTGTACGAAAATTAATCCACCTGTGATAAATATGTGCATGTAAAAATTATAAACCAGTAGAACGTTCTAAATGGTCTCGATATTCTAGTTATTGCTGTCCGCAACTGCAGTAAATTATCTGCTTCCCAACTGATTCTAAGATATCGTTCAAACTGTCTACAAAGTTGAACTGTGCATGGGCACCGAGAGAACTGCTTTTGTCACTGGCGTCGTAATGAGCATGGCACGCAACAAAAATGCGCAGGACAGGAAAGGCACAACTTACAAGTAGTTTTACTGATCTCCAGTGCAGATCCGCATGTCCCACATGACAATATCCGTAAATTTCAGCTGCAAGCTCCTCTTGTTGCGTGATTTTAGTACGTCCGTATATTTTTTAATGGAATGGTTATGAAAAATCCCAGTTGACGTCACAGTGGTGTCAAAGAAAAATATTTTTTTTTTCGGGAGGCGTGGGGAATTGTACCAAACACTTTCGGATTGTGATGCGAGCACCCAACTCATATGCCAAAAGAAGGTTATTTCTTTATTGCATGGAAATACAACAACGCTGACAGGCTTCTAGCCTTACTAACCAGGCCGCATCCCTCAAAACCGCGTTGCTTCTTGGCGAAACCCAGGTAAACCTAGTATATGCGTTGGCTTAATGAATAGGTGTGCATTAGAAAGGAAGGTCAAAATTCAGAAATAAACTGAAATGAAAATAAAAATAAAAAATCAACTGCTTTCGCATTCAGAGGACGTAGCAGTCGTAAGCGCCCTCTGGAATGTTTTTTTTTCAATGATACATCGTGGACAGGGACCTCATAAGCTTCCTGGCTCAGCTGTAGAACCACTTCGCTGTAGGCAACATGGGAGAACAATATTCCCAAGTATACTGTCAAAAAAAAAATGAGGCCGTATGTGAAGCATTGACATACTGTCTCATGCCAGTAAGCAGACGTTCGTCGCACTCATTAATCGACGCTTGCACTGTGCACAGCACGCAACGACAAGCGCCGTGTCTTGGTCTGCGGCTTCCTGTCGTACAATGACTAGCGGCTGTGTTGTCTCCTCCTATCCTGCCGTCCTTGTTTTTTAGCACTACTACTATGTCCTCTCGTCCGATGACGACAGTCAAAGGTAGTCTACATTACATTGAAGTGCGAGCGATACGCTTTCTGTTGAAATTTGGTAGTTCAAGTTGTGAGAATTAAGTTATTACCTATTGGTGCTAACAAGAAGACTGAAAGCACGAGGACTCGGGAGTGCACTCATCCCGTCTCCCGTGGTCTTGCATTCATTTCAGTGACACCACACAGGGAAGAGTTTCCTCTGAAATATTTCAGAGTGTATTTCTGACTTTTTCTGCCATATTTCAGCACACACGAATACACGTTAGTAACATGTCCTCGCATGAGTTTAAATGCTTACGCTCGCTGCGTGATGGGGTTCAACGTGGGCGTCACCTACTACTGGCTCGCCAGGATATATCTGGGCAGCACACGACAATTATCGATGCCTTAGAATCATAGAGGAACCTTACTGGCGTGTGAAGATGAGCTTCAGCTGGTCCGCAGGATACCCCACTGTGTCCTGGAGTTGCATCTTGAGGTCGAGCACTGTGTCGCTGGAAAAGGTCTCAACGCTGATCACCTGCTTCGTCAGCATCCGTACAGTCAGCCGCAGTGGTATATCCCCGGGCTGCAGGAGTAGGTAGGTGTGCCACTTATGTATACAGCTAAGGAAGCTGTTACCCGCTCCTGCCTATGAGCGTGGCAACACTGGGCCTTTAATATTTTAATTTGCTATGCTTTTCATAATTTTTCACACGACCACTGAAGGCAGCAGCCCTTGCCAAGCACAGGCAACTCAATACATTTGGCGATAACATACCCTTTCACAAAAACTTGACTGTATTTAACAGACAGCTTTTATTGTTGACGAAAACGAGCGCTTGAGAATAAAAGCATACCTCTTTATCGACAAGTGAGGGAAAGTTCTTTGAAAGGCGCAAAAGGAATCAGGATTATAACCTCGAAGACGATCCTGGAAACATCGTGTAAGCAGCCGTATTTCGTTGTGAAGTTTCCTGTATTTATGTAATGTTGCATTAGACCTTATTAAAAATATCAATTGTCAGTAAAGCTTTGTCCCTGCCACTCTCTTGTGTTCGCATTGGCGCTTCTTCTTTCGGTAGCCGAACTGTCCAATGAGTTTTGTTTCTGTCTGTATCTCTCCCTTTCACGCAATGGGCAATAAGATAATCGGTCGATAATTTTTAGTCTTTAACATCTCCCGTGTTACGGAATAATGTATAATGTAAGCATTTTTCGCCGGTTTCAGTACGCTCGAGGTAATGAAGCATTGTTTATTCAGGGCGGTGCCTAGGTTTCTTAGCACAATATACACACCGTCCATCAACAGATCTGCGGCCGCCTGAACTACAGAAATAGCTTTTCCGTTTGTACATTGCTCTAAAGCTTACTTTAGATCCCAATGACGGCGCCAAGAGCGGCGGAGTGGTGGCAGTCGCCACTCACACAATTTGCCGGGCCACTGCAAAATCTGCCGAGGGCTTCTTCTAGACCTCGAGGAGGAGGGCGTTTCACAATACTGCAGCTCGCATTGGGCCCCCTTTTTGATAAGCCCTCAATCGCAGCTGCATTTTGCTCATTTAATTTAGTTTTTGCGAAGACCAATGCCACTCCGCCACGAAAGCCCTGGCGCCGCCCCTGTCTCTTCCGTTAGTGTTAATTAGCAGTGGAGCTTGCATTTCTTAGTACCGCTATTTCTGTCTCAAGGTCCATGAACATTCCTCATTAATTTCAATTGCTAATGACCGTTCCCTCCTTGTCTTTCAGTGCGTGCATCTCATACATTTGCCCACATTCCTTTTGGCTGCTTTAAGTAACCTGCACACTCTAAAACGGGCTAAACAGCCTTCATATCGCTTTGCTTGCGCTTGCGGTTTAGCTTGGACAGTTGTGCTGGTTTAATCTTGGGGTTCGAGTGTTTTTGTTCAGGCGCTTCTTAATGAGATCTTTTGTTTTCTATAGACCTCCTTCACCCCGCGACGTCACGAAGATGCGGTGGTGTGATGTCAGCAGCGACTTTCGCATGGTCGGCAAAACAGGTTCCGCCTGCCGTGCCTACCGCAGCTACCGGCGGCTGCACCATGCCTGCGCACTGCAGAAGCAGCATGTATTGACCAGCTGCGTCACTGTTGGATCCGATTAGTAGCATAAAAGGAAATTTAAATTAGCCTCGATAGGTTTCTCGCAGATAAATACCGCATTACGAAACTGGCTAACTGGGATTGGGCTGCGGTAGTAAAGCGCGAAGTCTGGGAGTCGATCGGCACTGCCACTCAATGTACTCAATAGCATGCAAGTTACTGCGTCCATTCACCTGAAGATCAGCACAGTGCGCTTATAACTGCGCAAGAAAAAAAAAAGCACATATGTAGCTGCACACGTATTTATCACTTTCAGCCGCGGTGTGCACGGGGCGCCAGCAGGTTCACTCGCCACCAACGAGTGCGTTCTTTTGGTAATAGCACAGCATGTTTTAATGGTGCGTTTTATGACATCTATTATTTACTTGAGTTTCTTAATATGACAGACATAATTATTTCATTCGAGTAGAAAGAAGTATCGTAAGTTCTTGCGCGGTCACGTTGGCGTGCTTAGAATTGCGTACCTTCTTAAGTGTACTAAAAGCCACATGCTTTTTCATTGCATCATGCATGTGTCATGCTTCATGATGCAGTCCATGATCGCGAAGCTTGTTTGGAAAGAAGCAGACGCAGGCGTGCTACCAACAGGCACGTGGCGAGATTGAGAGGGGGCGCGGCAATGAAAAGTGTTTTCCTTATTTATGCATGCGATAAGTAACTAAATTTGGTGCAAATATAAAATTGCTACGCTAGTTTCAGCAATGCGTTTCATTTTTGCTATACCTGGTGCAGTTCTTGGGTAATTATAATTAACACCCTCGTCAAGTTACCTCAAGGTCTTAAATAATTGAGTAGAAAGTGAGCAAATTTTTTTATGCCAGCATGTTCACAAAGCCCTGTTCTGTATATGACGCTATTAGCTCTTTTTTAGATGATCAATACTTATGCATGCATAGCTACATGAAAACGTTTCTTACAAAATAACTAACATATAGTACTGCACGTGTAGGAAAAAGAAAATCGAGAGATTTTTTACACTCCTCAATTTCTATTTTCATGCGTTAAGAAATTACGAAGTTGTGAGTGATGCCAATCGCAGAAAATGTGAAAAGCCAGAAAACGAACCTTAACGTTTATTCCCTCGTTTTTAGCCTCTTCGCTTGCGCTTTGGTCAAAGAAATGCGGCACTGAACTCAAAGAAAGCCTCAAAGAAATAAAAGAAATTTCCTCACAATTTTTGACGACCACACATTTAAAAAAAGTAATTTATAAATTTCTACTGAATATTTTGCTATAATTTTTCGTCACGAAGAAACAGAAGACCCCAGGGCTAAGAAAGAAAATAATTCCAGAAACCAAAAATTTTCACCAAATCGACCAGTTTAACAAGCGGTGAGAGAAGTCGGCCTGGCTGATGCTTGATCCCGCGGCTAAAAACAGAGCTTAAGCGAGACAGAGGAGAATGGGGACACGACGCTGCCCCCACTTTTCGCACAGCGCGGCAGGTACGTATGTTAGCAGACGGTGAGCGCACGTCTGCTCCGCCAAAACAACGCCAGCACTTCCTCTCACTACTTTCCCGAAGTAAAATCATTCTGGCTAGAGCAGAGTGCCAAAAACTTCTTATTTTATTCAATGCCTAGCGTGGAAATCAATGCCAGAAACGCTTTCCGTTTACTACAATACAAAGTGGCGAACTATTTCTCTGAATACGCCGCACGTCGCCAACGCGAGCTCGTGTACTTCGATAAGTTACTAAGTTCAAAGCATCAACCACTGCTGTGATTCGCAAAAACTGAAAACGCGCTTACAAGCCTTGAAAACCCGCACTCAACGCAACTCCGCGACGCCACTCCCTGGCCTTTTGCCTACCGCGAGCCCGCTAGCGACTGCAGCGCCGCCGGAAAGCTTGCCATTAGACTGCCAAGCTATCACGTGTGTTTCTGTAAATTCGATCTTTGCACACAGCTGTAGATAGTAATTATCTCCTCTCTCATTTGTCACTATCCCTCGTCTTTATTTCGTGACATGACGATGGCTATCCCTTCGGTTTCCACCGGACGCAGGTCAGGCAGCACACAAGCAATCTCATTGTTATATTCGTACATATCTCCAGGATTGTATGAACACTTTCTTGCTAGTATACACCTGCCTGCATGTTTTTGTGCATGTGCACACATAAAACAGTAATAATGGAGGCTTAGATAGTGTTGTTCTACTCATTGACGCGATGCTTAAAATAGCGATACATCCTTTAAGACATGCATGAAAAGTGGGTTCAGAAAATGGTAAATAATGAATTACAATTTATTGCATTATACTTACTCCATCCCACACTCTGCCACCGAAAAGAGAGAAAATACCGTTTGCTTCTCAACGCCACGCCGTCTAACTTACGGTTTGAGAATCTGATTCCTGGTCACCGTTAAGATCAGGGTCTGTAGGCAAGTCAACCGCCTGCAAAACAAGAATGCATTGGCTTGATATGAATAAGGATTACGAAATAGACGAGGGAAATTTCTGTAGTCTATGATGTAGAGTAGAAGCAGGCACACGCGGAGTTGAGAAATACGAAGAGGGAAAGAGAGAGAGAGAAAGGGAGATAGAGAGGAAGAAAACTGTATTTAGTCATTTCTGAACAAATAAATGGCAGCCGTCCTTCATTTCATCTTTGCTCTACTTTAGGAAATATAAATGTTGGTACGAGAAATGAAAATTTATATATAATTTCGGCGGATCCCTTGCACGGGTTTCTCTCGATGTAGACTGATTGCCTTTTCACTTTTCACTTGGCTATTCAGGCGCTTCAGTGCGTGACCCGGCGAGACACAGCAGCACGGTGGCACAGCATCATCATCAGCAGCATCCTCACTATGAAGAAACATGAAGATACGTATACATCCAAATTATGGCGGCGATAATTTCCGACAGTGCCTGTAGTCACGCAGCGACGGTGCCTCGCGCAAAGGTCTTCACGCGAGCCGACCGGTACAGCGCCTCCGAGTTCGCTGGTGGAGAACGCCTTCACAATCCGCGCACTATGTACGGATGTTAGCAGAGGACAGAGCCGAACGTAGCGGGTATTGTTCTTCTCTTAAGCTAAGAAATGCTTTTAGCTCCCATTATCGGTCAATTAAGGCGAACATCTTTCTAACCTGAAACCGAAAATGAAGTAGATCCAGACGGCGAACAAGAGGGCGAATATGTGGGACAGTATGAGAGCGAACTTATCCGAATATTCTGAGCCGTTCCGACCGAATGTTCTCTAGCAGAATCTTCAGCCCCGAGCTGGATTTGAACTAGAGACGGTGCAAACAGATTCCTCCGCTTGGTGTGCTGCCTTATACCAATCAGCCACCGCCGCCTTTTCTCCAACTGCTTTCATTTAACAAACAAAACACACATTGGTCGAATAGAAGCTATGTGCGGTTTACAGATGATTGGTATCACTATAATAGTTCGTTTGTCACTTTCTCCGGAATACTTACGCAATGAGGCACACATGACTCAGACTTCTATGTTATTCGACGAACAGAATCATTAAAGAACTCGCTAGTATCACTAACCTGAACGTGATATGGAGAACAGCCATTCGGTGTTTCCGCGTGCTACGTAAAACCCATCGGAGCCTTTCTCCCCGCAAGCTGAAGTGGTATATAGGTAGGTAGGTAGGCCTCGCGCGCACGGTATATAGTCTCGCGCGCTTTGATTTGGATATCACCCTTCTTCACCATCTTTCATCCATTTGTTCTGCTCCGAGAATATCTGCAACGGTTGCTGAGGGAAGAAATGGTTTTGAAGAAACGAAAGGCCGAGTTGACCATATCTCGAACGCATGTTGATTCCACCTCTTCGGAGGCCGGCGCTAGACTCAGGCGTCTCCACACACAAAAAACGGCTAAGGTAGCCGAGCGCGCTGCCTCTGGCTATCAACAGCGGTGAAAAGAGAAGTGGCTGATGACGTAGGCTCCAAGACTCGAGTAAGGAAACCGCCATGTATGAACCTTCTTAGAATAATTCTTCGCCTTTTCGGGAACGCATTTCACCTTATACATCTGCTGTAGAAAACGAGGCAGACGAGGGATTTGTTGGGATCACGATGAACCGCGAGCAGGTGACGCACTTTTCTCGCTTCCAATAGTGGCGGGCCTGGCAGCAGGTTTCCAAATGCGGAAACGGCTGCCCGCGGGCGTGTACAGAAAGGAAATCTGACACCTTCTGTCCTTATTTTACTCTCGGAGTATGCGCCAACAGGCCCAGCTTGCGTATGGATTGCTTATTCCAATTTATTTTCCGCACCTCGGAGGTGAATGAGTATTTGACACAGTGATGTGTCATTGAGGCACAAGCGGCTACTGATTTTTTCATACCAGAAGCGTATTTCTCCCTGTTACTGTTTACAGCTGAAACGTGCAGTTCACTTTACAATTTTCAAGCACGTGTAAAGCCGACTTAACGTGTAACGCTCTCAGCAGAGTTGGAGAAGAAAAAAGCCAGCGCGCTATGCTTACTGTAGAGCCAAAACGAGCGAAGTGAGTGTTGGGCGAAGCGTACATACCTTCGTGCCGGTGGAAACCGGTGTCGCAGCAGAATCCATACTTCTCCGCGTCGACAGTGGCTGGAGCGACCTCGCGCTCGCTCACGCGGTCCAAGAGGCGCGAGTTTTTGAATCCGAGTCACTACCCTGCTGAGCAGAATGTATTGAGTGGGTGTTGGGCTGAGCTAGGCGCGCTCAAATGAAGTGATGCTGTGCCGAGCCGCTTGTGGACGGCCACTCGCCGTAGCTCCAAGTGAATGATTGCAACGCGTACAGGAAAGAGGGAAGTCAGCGCGCGGCTCGAGAACAAAGCAGCGTTATCGGCACTATATATGTTTCCACGGCTGGTCGACGGCTACTGACCACAAGGCTGACGCATAGCATATTCTGAGCTGGCAACAAAACACATGGCCGATCGAGTTTCGCTCACGAAGCATACATACCGGGTTTGATACAGGCGTTCGACGTATCTTTTTTAAAGGCTGCGTAAATTTAACGGGTGTGCTATCCGACTTTTCTCTTCCAGCTTTCGAAAAAAAAGTTTTCCAACAGCGGCAACAATTTCAACGCTCATGAGGAATGGTAGAATACGCCTAAGACGTATTTGGTCTTTTCTTTCTTATTACACTCGAATGACTTTGGCCGGCTGAGTCAGATGTGGATGAAAACAGCGGGTACATACGGTGATGTATCAAAAAGTTTCCGAACTGGCTCCGTTCACAAAAATGAAACTAGTTGCTCTCCTCTCCGCCAGGGGCGCCGATCGCATTGACGGCCCATGACCGCTTTGACAATCATATTATTTACTGCTCGCGTAGTTTTACAAAGTGCATACTTCAGTCGGAACAGCATAGCCTTCGAAATAGTCAACTTGCGTACCAATGTACCCACGCCAACGTACCTACCGGTACGTAGTGGACGCGTCTGCCTGGCAGTCTTTATATCTGCAACTTTTTGTTCCTTGATGCTATCGCAAACTGCCACACGCACGTGTTTTGGAAATGGCTTCTAGAAGAACCTCTGATTTTAGCGTAGCGGAGTATTTTGGCACCTTGCCTTGTCAGGTTTTCGCGTCACTAACCCTCCGAGCGCACCCCTGTGCTGACATTTGTGGTCGCGCACGGAGGCAATCCAGAAACTTTTTGTATACCTTGGTTAGTTGAGCTTGCTTTCTCCTCTCTGCCTCTATCGGCAGTTCGCGAAACTACCATATAGGGGCGCTCCGGTTTTGAAGCTTCCAGGAGGTCTTCCGCTTTTACTGGCCCTCAGTCTTTCATTTTTCTAAATGCGCCTCGCTGACCTCCATTCCATTTCCTCGACTGTTGCCTGGGGGGATTGGGGTTGGGGGGGGGGGGTTGTAAAAGGGGTAGCACACGCTTGTTTATGCTCACGTTGCTTATTTTGATTGCGGGATAGAAATCATTGCTGGCATTGGTTGCCTTCCCTGTAGCAGTCGCTGTGGTTGCGTGAATTATTTTGAAACCTTTCGTTGTTGTGATGAGCTATTGTATATTTTCACGCCGTATCGTATTTTGTGCGGGAAGAAGCTTTTTATACCTTCGAACCAATAAAATGAGGATGTACGGAACGTCTGGCAGCAGCATCTATAGGCTGAGAGTAATTCAAGCCAAACTGTCATTTGTGTAGCGTAAATGTACGTTTAAACCATCCTAATGCCCCAGGAGGAACCAATTTATGACTTCAAGTGGACGTGTATGTTCAATACAGCGTCTGTACGGCGCGTTGGACTGTATCGGCGAAGTCTATATTTTGGTGTTCACTCTGTTGTCAGAGTTGGTCAACATGATGTAGACTACAGAGCTTTAACGAATTACAGTAACGGAAATCTCAATGCATGTAGTTTGTGATGACATAGTAGTCATAAACTAGGCTCGTAAATGAATGAATCGCGTATATGTTTACCTAATTGCGAGCAGGTGTCATGCATGAGCTCTCCATTTTGCTGGGGATATGCACTAGAGAAAAGCTATATGTTACTAATTTTTCCCTGTAGTGAGGAATCCTACTGTTCTAGCCCTCCTCGGAATGGCTCAGTAGGCGACGTGTTACTACATAATTTGCGTTCCTTAAGCGTTGATTAACTGCGCACGTTGGGACTTAAGGTGTTACATGACGACAAGCCTTGTTGCTCTTTTCCACACCTTGACTAAGGTTCGCCTAGAAATGGTTCAGTATTTTAATTCACGTTGAGAAAAAAAATGTGCGACATTTTTTTTTTAAATATCATTTTAGAGCAGATGAAATATGACCGTACCACGCGTTTGAATCAGTCGATGCATATTCTGCTGTGGTCGTGGAGGTGGGTGCAATGTCAACACAAATGATTTCACAAAGTCTGCACTACAACATTTACACTAGCGCCGCAGATGAAGCATTGATGAAACGATCCTGATAAGCTCCACTTACACGTTCTGAGAGTGGAGCTTGAGCATTTCGGTTTGATAGAGACACCTGTCAACTAATGACAGTACTGGCGTACTAGTTTCAAGAACTTACAGATCGTTAGAAAAATAAAGCAATATGGGCACGTATTTATCAAAGGTGGTGGTGTTGGGGTGGTATCTCAAGTAACTTTGGGCTCGTTTCAGCTGTCACGAGCGTTGACCACATTATTTTTTTCGCGATTCTCGCTTTTCACGCATTCGCAAAATTCCCGTTCAACGCAGAGCACTCTTCCACAATTGTTTCAAAAACGTTGCATTCATTTAACCGCTACTCTTCTGAAACTCATGAGGGAACAAAAGGTCGCTCAGAAGAAGAGATCATGCAGTCGCGAAAGAAGCCCGCTCAGGAACTCAGCCGGTCCCTCGTCGCAAGGCACTCTGTCTTCCGCTGTGGTGGCGAAGAAGTGTCTTCACGGCGGCTCAATGAGAGATACACACAGCAGCGATTGCTAAGATGATAGTGTCCCAATGTCTTCTCGTCACTCATGTCTTTGCCGCGGAACGTGAGGATCTGCTGAGCCACTGGAATCTCGGTGACCTTCTCGATGCTGCGCTTCACACTGCCCACGGTCGCCCCGTCCGAGGTCTTGACGACCACACATTTGCCACGACGAATTCTGATGGACAGCTCCATGAGCCCCGCCTCCTGAGCGCGCTGGAAGAGAAAATGGGTGAAATTAGTACATCCGACAGTTATTGCGGATGCATGCACACACACAACTATAAGGGACAGCATAATGACGCTGTTTTGAATGTTGTACAGTCGTGCCTCGTTAATATGGACACTTTGATTCCTGAGCAAAAATGTCCATAAAGCGAGTCGTCCATAATAAAGAATGATGAAGAAAACTAAAAATAAATATGAAAAAAGAGCTTTACGACTAAGGACTGCTTCTCAGCGTAGCGGCGAGCAGTGAAGTGGAGATAGAGCAATCTTGGAAGCTCCAGGTACATTATTCGTGTCACCATTATCTATAAAATCGAGCGGTGAAAATTTTAGCACGTTTGGAGTGCCTAGTGGTCCGTGATATTAGTAATGGCGCCTCTTGGAGTGAAGAAGAATCTGCTGCTAAGGCTGTTCACATCCCCATCCCAAGAACTGTGTACTCATTCAGCTGGCAGTTGGGAATGTGGTTTTAAATGTAGCACACGGAAGGAATTTTTTTAGCAGCCGTTCATGCAATTCGGCAAATGGTAAAAGCACGCTGCTACTGTAATTCATGAAACCGTGCACAAGCAAAAAGGCCTTTACTGGGTCATTCGCACTTCCGCACTGCCTTTCGCTGGTGTTCTGCGCTCAAAATATCAAGGGCGGAAAATCTGGCAGAGTCACTCGGAATTTTGTTATCATCGTTGTCCATATTAACGGGACAAAAGTACATGGGCGCCAATGGGCTCCGTGCATTTTCACTCTGTCCATTGTCCGGACAGCGAATTTACATATTAACGAGGCGAGAATACATTGAAAAAGTTTGGTCCCCAGAAAAATTGTTCATAATTCGAGTCGTCCATATTAGCGGGGGTCGTATTAACGGGGCATGACTGTATTCATATCTGCAACATTTCAAACAATGTGGATGGATTTCTAATGATACATGCATTTCATTCAGTGTTACGCGGTAAGGAAAGCTATAAGAAACGACCTTTTTTTGTTCCACGTTATTGCACATCGCTGATCAATGCACTGGACTGGACGAGAAAAAAACTCGGCATGCGGTAAGAGGCGAACCTTTACACAGCGTAGCGCAGCTGCAGATCCCATAACAGTGCTAAGCTTATTAATTTCAGCAGTCCACGTTTCAAAACTTCCCCAGTTTATTGGCCAGCAATTTGGAAAGTTAGCGATTGACGTATGACCAATACTAGGACGGACTAACGCCTCGCGGCTGTTCACAACTTGCAAGGCATGGCCGATAGCTTATGGCTCGTAGACACAGCGCCACCAATGACTGGATTTCAAAAGCAGGCCGACCAAAGACAGCCAGCCGGATAATAAACCAGAGCTTCATGACTAACGTGACTAACAACTCTGGCTGCAGCCCTAGTAAAAGAAAGGCTTACGTCTGGCACGACGGGTGTGGAGTCGCCTCCACGTAACCGTATGATGAGGAAGAGTTCACAGCCGTCTGTTAGACCGCACTCTCCCAGGGTGTCGCCGTCAGCTAGCGCCTGACGCTGGAAGACGAGCTGTTGCACGTTGACAGAAACCAGCAGCATGTCCTGGAGAAGCAGCTTCAGGTCCAGAACTGTGTCGTCCTCAAATGCCTCCACGCGGGTGGTCGCTCCATTTATCAGCGACTTCACTGTCAGCTGGAGTGGCTTTCTTGACGGCTGCGAAAGAATTTTTGGCGCTTACATGAACAGCGGTTCAAACGCTGCTCGTGCTTCCGTATGAGGATTGTAAAGTTTTGCTACTGGTATTTCATTTTTAAGATGTCCTGCACGTTTAAAGATAAGAAAATGCATAGGCGATCATACGGTGTGATGATGCCAAAAAGCTGCATTAGCAGTGCTGGTTATACATTTCGATTTTACACTAACTGCCTTCCCACAGAGTCTCTGAATTAGATTTCGACGTCGCTTTTTTTCCTTCCCCAGTTGTGTGGGCTTCTGATGGGTGGCAGCTTCTCGAAGATGTTGATGGGTGGAGAGGCCGTGAGGAGGACCTAGGATGGAGCTTCTGTAGGAGGGAGGTCGATGGATGTTTGCTGAAGGCTCTTAGGTAAATGTATTTTTAGCAGCCTTCTGGGCACGCGGCGCGCACACACACACACCTCACAGGTTTTTAAATGCTGAGTACTGCAGTTACTGAGCAGGGCCGCTACTGACGGGCAAGGAAAATGAGTGTTTCGACTATCCAGATGTACCGTACCACTCGTAGGAAATAAATCGATCCAATCGATCGTTCACCCACCAACCACTGAGGGGTTACATTGCACGCAAAACGACATGAACATCTTTGTCGTGTGCGCAATTAATGTTCTTAATGTTCGTATCTATTTCCTCTTTACGAGTGTCAAGAGAATGCCATATCTTTTGCAACCACAGGTTGCGCTTCTCCCTCTGGAAAAGGCCACGAAAGTTTTACAAGTAGACTAAAATCTATTCGCGTGGTTTTTCAGATTCTATGCCCAACAGGGCGCGTGCACAGTGCAGAAGTACAGGGAAGGAAGTAGCATTCAGCCAGGGAAGTAGCAGAGAATTGCCTTTATTACACCCATGCAGTTATCGCAGCACAGCAAGCCTGATGGACGCGGCTACTCTTCACTCATTTCAGACCCTAACAGATTTAAGTGTGTGAGACGTATAAATGGGAGCTACATAAGCGGCGAGGTGTTCCACTATGAAAAACACTGGTATTCCGTGATGTTTAAAGAGCACTAAAAGAAGCAGGCGGCATGCCGGGCTTTTCTCAACGGACAGCTGTCGAAAACCCAAAAACTTGTGGGCCTTTTTAAAATGCGATAGCATTTAGGTTGCTTGCTATGGTGTCTACAATGAGTCTCAAATGTTGTTGCGATTTCTCCGCCACAAATCCGGTTGGAACCGGTTTCAGTGCCCTCATATAGTATGCACGAGTCCTGACCTAAAATGTCTGAGTGACTTCAACATCCCTGCCTTCCCCCTCTCTTAACTTTTATCTATCTATCAATTGAATTCCGCTGTGGGCTGACTTCCAAATTTTAGGAGTCCTTCGACTTTCAAATTTGTGGCGCCCTATGATTGGTCCACTGGTGGTCACGTAGTGCTGATGACGTTACGAGCCTCTCATTCGCATTGCTGGATCGCGGGGAGTAATCGTAGCGCTACTGGCGCAGTGGTACTGTGGTTAAGTGAGGTGCCATTGTTCAACACAGGCATCGGTGGGGCTTGTGAGACCGAGGTTGCTCTTCCCGAGCTCCTTTAAAGATCATGCGCAACGCCACGCAAGCAGTTTGTTTACAGTCCAGTGGGCAGATTGCCACCTGCCACGGTGGGCAGGTTGTGATGATGTCGCAAGGTCACCTGTCGATCAAACAATACAGTTCATTGATTCGTGAGAAGTTGCAGGTTTGTTCAAGATTATGGTAAATGAAAAGATTACAACGCATCACTTTCTATTGCAGGATCATCATCTCTGCTACTGAAGGCGCGAGAACACAGCGTCAGGCTTTCTGAAAACTCCGCGCAGCCCTACTTACGGCCTTGGGATCCGATCCCTTGTCATCGTTGCCGTCATGATCTCCGGGAAACTCAGCAATCTGCAAAACCAGCGTGTATAAAGCCAATAACAGTCAGGATCTCGAAAGAAACGAGAAAAGGGTTCACAAATCGTGATGGATCCGACAAGCACACAGATGATAATTGAGGAAGATCGAGATTACTTCTCCGGGCTTGCCCGATGAAATGAAAATGTTAACAAAAGAGATATCAATACATAGTGCCAAGAGTAAAGCGGTCGATGTGACCGTGCACGGGCTCTTTGCGGTACAGAAAGATCACGTCCTCGTCTGCCTATTTCGTTGTTTTCATTGCTAGACATTTAGAAAACAAAATTTACGCGGTCACCGATGGTCGATCCGACGGGAATGCGACAGCATGAATCGTTCCCATGGTCGGCGACACTCCGCTGCTGCTATCCTCTCGTATCTCCTTTTTCTCTGCTCTTCGGTTCTCTCTCTTTCCCTTCCCGTTCGAAACACGCTCCAAGCCGGCGCGCGCCTTCTGCTTCATTTCGTGCTCCTTTTCTTACCTCCTCTTTCTGCGCTCATCAGTCGTCGCATCGGCTGCTTCCAGAGAGCGCACGTGCCCCATGATTGGCCGCTTCCACAGCACGCCACGCCCTCTCTCTGCCTTCCTCTTTCCGCTTTTCGTCTTCGTTCGTGCTGTCGTTCTCGCGCTTTCCGCCTCTCCATGCATTGCGACTATGCATTACGTCCAGTCGTCACGCCCACGCCACGATTTCTTGCCATGGGCCCAAGCTGTACACGAACTTTCCTCACGAAATATTTTAGTGATGCATTCAGCGATGCCAATCCCCGGTGTTTCGCGCCCCACACGACAACGCGTCCGAACTGGTGCTGTGATAACGTCGAAAAATTCCGGAAGTCACACAGTCATGCACAGATAGTTCTTAGCTGAAGAGACTTCTTCACACTAGTCCAATTATGCGCCCACACTACAGGGCTGACGTTAGACCAGATGTGTGCCCATCCCATGAGTGGAATGCAAACATTTGGCTGTTCGCGGATAACAGGCTTCACAGGGCCCATCCTTGAATGTTTAGAGTGAGAATAGGAAGATCTGGGGCTGGTTAGGATATATATTTCAAAGGATATATATTAATTACACTTAACTGCAGATAATACTCAGAAATTCTGATCAAGCGCATTTTTGCAAATAGAAGTTGTTTATGAACGTAATTTTTTCGCAGGATTGCATCATAACAGTAATATATCTGCAGATCCCGCCTTGCGGTTCTTGCAGTTTTGTGTTATTTATTGTCAGAAATGCACCCCATTGGTTTTCCATGGCACACTTTACTACTCAGTGCGAGTGCAGGACAAACTTTAAAAGCAATATTTTTCACCGCATTGGAAGATCAGACAATTCATAACAGTATATGACAATTGCATCACAGTTGTATTACAAGGAAATGTGATGACCAAGAAAGGTGGACATGGCCTTCTATGAAGCCCTTTCCACGGCTGATAGAAGCGATACGGCTATACGCAGTAATGCATAAGGCGCTTACAACTGGTTTCCCGCACCGCATCCTCCCCATGGAAGACCTCCAAGTACTAACCGCTTACATCAACGATGAACTATGAGTTCCAGGCCTCCTCTCAGATCAATGGAAGCACGCTGAGGTCATCCTAATCGCAAAGCCTAATAAACGTACCCCCCTCCATCACGGCTCTCCGACCCATCTCCCTCTCCCCGTGCCTGGGGAAACTGCATGAAAGAATCCTATGTAGACGCCATTAGAACTACATCAAGGAACACCAACTCTTCCCGCCATACACATACGTCCGCTCTGCCCGAGATGCTTTTCTCCCCCTCAAACATGATGTCCTCGAGGGCATCCCCCCGGGCGGAGAACGCCTCCTCCTCACCGTGGACTTTTAAGGCGTTTTCGATATCTTCCATGATGTATTCTGGCTGGACTCAACTCCATAAACTGTGGCTCCCATACGTCACTGCTTTCGTATCTAACCGCACCGTCCACATCGGAATCGGCGCCACACGTTCACCCCTTTTCACCACACCTAACAAAGGCACTTCCCCAAGTGCTATCACCCCCCCCCCCTTTCAACACCGCCATGGCTACGCTGGTCCACAAACTTTCCACACTCCTTGACATTGGTTACACACTTTACGCTGATGACGTTACCATCCAGTCTATCCATGGTTCCTCGGCCAACAAAGAGGCCGCTCTCTAATCCACCGTACATACAGTCGAAGCCTTTCACCTCGAGTGGCATGAAATGTGCCCCTGAGAAATTGGAAGTCATCCGCATCCGTGGCTGCATGCATTACACACCACAGGGACGAATTGGCCTCCAAATCCATGATCGCCTCATCACTGAACACCCACCAATACGCGTCGTTGGCATCTGAATCCTACAAAACAGGCGTCATACCGATACCACTACTGCGCTTTGTATCACCGCCCTCAACGACGCTCGCATGATACGACGGATCGCAGGTCATCAAAAAGGGCATGCGCGGGGAGGAGAGCCTCCGCCTGGTCACAACCCTCACTATAAGCCGCTTCCGATGCGGCCTGCCCTACCACCACCCTGTTGGTGCAGGCTTAAACAAGGTGAACGTTCCCCTACTCCCCCTCTATTGAACTGCCCTGGGCCTCACTATCCGCACCTTACAACACGCCTCCTCGCCCCTGGCATCCAAAAACCCTTTGAAGAGGTTTAGGAAGCTGTCCTCACCTCTCAACGCACTCGCCTCCTCAGTGCTACCGCAGGAAGAGCCATTCTCCACCACAGTGGCGACCCCCAAGCCTCACACACCCTGCCCTCAGGCATACTCCTGTGCAAGTAGGCTCCCATTTCCATTGTTGGAGTTGTTGATAGGTTTCCGCTTTCTTTCGGTGCCGTGTATATTGGTAAGACCGGACGATACATTAATAAAAGGATTCGGGAGCACTCCAATTCCTGTGATAATAACTCGTCAAAGTCATCCATTAACCTTGCCCTGTACCGTAGTTCGTGAGGTTGTACCCCGGTTTTTTCTGCTACAGCGATTCTTTTTAGGCATAAGGACCGATTGTCTAGAGAAATAATGGAAGCGTAACACATGCATGATTCTGGAGACACTTGCGTCAGTCGGCCCTCAGTAGTGGTGCCACAAATTGAACTAGATTTCCTCAAGGGTACCTATCTCGACTGATCGCGTGCATAGGGACGCGTCCAGTGTTATCTTCCTCTGGTCAGTGTCCTTTTGTTGTTGGACACGTGCGCATATAGTTCACGCCTTGTATGCCGGTTCCGTTTTTGTTTGTTTTTTGTAAAATTCGAAGATGTATATATTCTTGCCTCCCCGTAATAAATTCCAGTTTAAGTCAGCGCTTGTTTTGTCTAGTCTCCCTTTTGTCCGTGTTTGCTGCGCTGTTGGGAATTATGATCGAGTATGCTTTAAATGCAACTAATTAATACCGTTCCTCGGAAATACGCCTACGGTCATTGAGAGCGTTTCCAATGTTTAGGCGTAGCTCATACACTCGCTGTGCCCTCGTCGTCCTCATCTTCGTCAGCGCAGTTGAATCAACTGCAGGACAAATACCTTTTCTGTTGACTCCTGACAATTACAGTTTAGTGCCAGCAGCGGCTAACTCGATCTGTACGCCCGTTCAAAAGTAGCGCTACAACAACGATCGGCAAGAAGAGCGGGACCACCGCCAGCTGTGGGCGCCCTCTGCTGAGAAAAAGCGGAGTGGCAAAATCTGTTTTCGAAACGTCGGGCAGGAGAGGGCAGCACAAGCGCAATTGTTTTGTTTTTCGCCGACGGATATGAGTCAACAAGAGCAAGTTTTATGTTTGTAATAGCGGGCAACGTGCAGCGGCTGTTTCCCCGTTGGCTCCGCCAGAAGCATCACCGGCACACGGGTTTGAAATTCCATGTTTGCGAGCTTAGAAGAGCTAACTGTTGGCTCATTCGTTAGTTGCAATGAGACTTCACACCCTGTAAAGTCATCACCATGAGCGTGAACTCTTGTCAGCACTGTCATTACTTTAGGGTGTCACAAGCAGCATTGATATTTGATTCCGTACCTGAAAACTCAACTCCAGTGAGCATACGATTCAAATGATCACCATTTCTTTCAATCGTCAAACGAGGCGAAATATATTTGTGGCAAGTTACAAAGAAGCTCGATCCGATGCAGAATTCTCGAAACGGAGGCATGCATCTCGCCGACATCATTTGCGGATGACATATGCAGTGGACTTTCACAACATGAATTACTTTGCAAAATATACCTAAAGGTGCTACACTATCTTCGAGGGATGCCTGAGCCAATGTTGGTCCCAGCAAGCCATGTTTACGACGGCCACAACAAAGAAAGGGGTGGGGTGAAACATACGCACCGTCCTCCCCGTGGGAAATGGTATAGCCAAGGAATCCATTCTTCTGCGAGTCGGCAGGCGCTGGTGCTGTCTAGCGACCGCCAACCCCTGCGTGGTCCAAAGGACGCCAGCCTTCACGTTCGGGCGACTTTGTTACCAACTTAGCGGCGCGCAAATGCCCCAGCCGGCCAATGGCGCCTGTCACAAGGTAGATGTACTACACTGGTAGCGAAGGCTCCATAGACGCCCATTGGTCCAAAAAATGGCGGCTCCTGGGCACTCCAGCGCCCCCTGAATTTTGGAGGGCAAACTACGCAAACGTGACGTAGAATGACGTCACGCACACGTTGCTTTGGCGCGAATTATAAAGCGGTCTTTCTGTAGAATCCGCGTTTTCGAGCCCGTACCTCTCGAAGGTTGCTGCCTTTCAGCGCGCCCCAACCTTTGCCAGTCAAATGTGCTCGCCTTGTGTGCTCGAGTTCCTGCTAGTTATGGCCTTGTTAATGTGCAATTGGGAACGCAATGAAAGTGACTGGTAAAGGAGGGGCAGCATAGAAAGGCAGCAACACTTCCAGACACTGGAGTGGCCGGGTTAGCCGGGTATCGAAACAAGGCCTGCAAAGACGCGCTGTAATGCACCGCACACTCATGAATAGGGGGCAGGCCAAGAGTGTTGCAAAAATACAAAATTTGCCAGGTTTTAATAAAATGACTTACCTCTTTCATAAAACAAGGTGTTAATATATATTTTTTTTCTATTGGCAGATTACATTCCAATTTTGTAGCTTTATTATTTCTTTATATGAGTGTTTTGCCCCCCATCCTCTGGTTGTGCTGCAGTCGCGCTAAACCACTTTTCGGCCCCGCCTTCGCCACCACTTTAAATCCGCCTTGCCTGTCAAAGCGGCTCTCCTTCGCAGGCGACTCAAATCCGCCTTGGGCGACTCTGGAGACGGCACGATTGCGCCACTAGTAGGCAAGCGCGAAAGCAGCGAAAGCGCGCGGTCATGGCTTCCGAGATCACCTAACACTACATTGTTAATCTTGGAGGCCATGACGCGGTGCGCGCTGTCTGAGAGGGAAATAAGCGCTGCCGCGCCGCGGCCGGCCGCAGCCGATGCACAGGCGGGGTCACCATTTAAGACGAGACTAGCATCAACGTTAGGTGCCACACACAGTTGCTGTTTCTGAAAATCTCTCTGGCGCTTCCGCATTAACTGCATGCGTTCTCTCTCTCTCTCTCTCTCTTTGGCAATTCGCGTGTTTTCTTCACATATCTGCAGAGTATAGGTGTCCTGCAGGTGTTTTCGTAAAGCTGAAATCAGGAAGAAGCTGAATTTTCACTCTGCCTGAAAGCGCCCTTACACCGAGGGTTGCATTGTGCAGGCCACGCAAGTCAGTGCAGAGCGCGGTGGTGCAGTGCACATCCCTTGAGTTCGTGGTTATAGACATAAAATTCCAGGAAATGCCTTTTCTAAGCTTCTGTGCTTTGAAAACTACTGTGGGCACTTGCACGCGCGTTTTTCAAGGTTGTATCCTATGAGTTGCGGGCTCAGATTTTAATATGCACTTTAACACCTCAAAATAAAAAAAATGAAAAAAAGCGGCATTGATATTGAAATACAAGTTGTGACCTCGCTATTCAATCCTCTAACAAGACAAACGCCCCATTCCCAGATCCCCAATAACACGATGTTAGTTTTCCACAGAACTTGAGTTAGCTTTAGGCGTCGCTTGGGCCGCGAAACCATCGTATCGATTAATAGTGTGCATTCGATCCTAAATTTCGTACGATCGGTGGAAAGGGCGACTTACTTTTTCTCTGCATAGCTCCCTCGCCCCACTTCTCTCCCAGAATAAAATAAGGTGAAAACAGAAAAGCCACGGAAACTGAAACTGAAAGAACTGAAAGCTTTTCACTAGTATTGCAGAATCCTCCTACCTAAATAAGAAATTCATAGATAATTTCTATCCTTATCCGCTTACCTGACTAGTTTTAATTTGTAGCATTTTCACAATAAATTTAGTCTTGATACGAGATCAAAAGAAGACTTTGATCAATGCTTTTGATTCAATAAAGGAAGGACTAATAAATGGGACACTTGTCCAAAAATTCTCAGCCTAGTCTTTACAGCGTTCGAGTATCACTCTGCAACATCACATTATCGTAAGCTGTCTGATAAAGCGTCTAAATCGTACAGATTGGACTTTTATGCTTGTTTCGCGTGACACTGTTATTCTGCAAGACTTACAAAACTGTCCTAGATAACGTCGCGTTAGTGCCAACAGTTTGAATAAGTAAATTTTGCCTCTCGTCAAAGTTTGAAAACTTTTCGCAGCTCTTGTCCAGGTTGAAGTGAAGTTTGAAGTTATGAATGAGTTAAATCTGATAGTTTCAGTGAAGCATCCCGTTTCCTTTCTTTTTTTTTTTTTGCAGTGATTAAGTTGGGAGGTAAATATGTTTCTGCGCCTTTCATTTCGTTGCCTTTCACGGAGATATGAACGAGAGAACTGAAAAGAATTGTTAGTTGTACTGAGTGTATTTCTTTTCTTTTTTCCCCATGTCATCGCTTTCGCTGCCCGTCTTCCGTTTCGCTCTAATTCGCGTCCGCATGAGGTCGCAGCTCTTCCTGCATACTTCCGTACGGATATGTGCGGGAAGTATATGGCCCTATAGGCATTGCGCGTGTGTCTGTCGCGGATGCGTATTATTCGCGGCCTACAAATGTTTATTGTTACGTCATAACCCCTGTCTCTTGCCTTTATTTGCTCGTGCATATCGGCGTGGAAGCGGACGGCGAGCCCAGTAGTTCGATACGTGGCAGTTCAGCGTCATGCGCCTGTAGGGAGAATAAGTGGCAATGTTTCGATGTTGATCAAGTTAGAGCTGCTCGGCAGAAAAGGACCGTTCGGATTCCTGAGCTAATCGTACGTAACCACGAATTCCTATTCGCGCTTGGTTTAGCTTTGTTTGCATTGAACAAATTTCGACAAGATTAACATCTCCAGTTTTCTGCGCCGTCAGAGTTAACACAAAACTGTGATGTGAGGTGTCTGACACATTTTCTCGTTGTTACGAATCGCCAGGTGGTGAGCTTCACTTCGTTGGCATTCATGTGAACTGTCCACTTTTTTTTTTTTGTGCTGCGACCATTCTACCGCGCCGCAAGTACCTGTGTCAGTTACCGCCGTTGCACGACCGACAACCGTAAGGCGATATCTGTGGACACCGTAAAGTTTGAAGAAACTTCGTACTGCATGCTATATTTTCTTGAGGTCTTCGAAGCTAACATCCATTGTACATACTCCCTACTTTATGATTCCAGCAGGCTCGAAGCATTACGCATATTGACACTCCGAATATTTAGGCTGTTAATAATATTATAGCATGCACAGAATAGATCATTTATTTCTGAGGCGCGAGATGTTCACTGCATTCGTTGAAAACAGCGCACAGCTTACTACGATCTGGAAAAAGGGACTGGGTAAAAAAGTGAGGTTCTGTATCCAACGGCCCTTTTCTTTCCGTTGAGATGAGCTGGGAATCATTTCAATGCCCTCATAATCTGGAGAAAACTGGTCGCGACGCTCATTAAAGTGCACAAGCTTCTGTCCAAGCTAGCAGTACTGGGCAAGTGAACACACCGATGAACTTGCACCTCTTCGACTTCGTTCTACGGAGCTACGGAGATGAACAGGCACGTTCGCGCCAGCCTGGGTTACGCATTCCTTTTCGGCACCGCGCTGGCTGGTCTGCTCTTGCTGCTTCCAATCAGCGTCAGTCGCAAGTTTCGCGAGGTGTTCCTGGTCCGCGTTTACGCGATAAGTCAAGCTCTCTGGGGGGACAGCCTGGCAGCGGTGAGACGTCGCGTCGTGGCTCGGCTGGACGACCTCGACTCCCACGACCCACGGCTGCGGTCCCGAGACTTGCTGCGAGTCCTCGAAGTAGGGGCCGGTCCTGGAGCCAACTTGCCGTTCGTGCAACGCCGCATCCAGTACTGGAGCTTGGATCCCAACCGGGAGTTTCGCGCTGACTTGTTCGAGGAAATCAAGCGGAACCCAAAGGTATACGAGAAAATTAGCACCATGGTTATCCTTTTTTTTTTTTACGGGAGCTCTCTTTTATTGCCAGAGTTGAATGGCGGTGGTAGTGCTTATGTGGAGATGGGGTTTGCCTTACGGTGCATGGTCTGTCGGCAGTTGTTCCGGCTGAGTCATTTCATGTGTTGAATGTATATTTACCACTCTCCCATAAGGCTGGTGCCCTATAAAAAGTTAAAGTAGTGTTCCTGCCGTTGCTTGCCGCTCAGTTCGCGAATCCTCGGGGTGCACGATGCGAGAGAAGTCGTCCAACGAAACCTTCATTCTTCTCAGGTAGCAGAGGAGTGTCCCGCGCTCGTTAAAAACACGTGGGCAGATCAAAATGAAATGCTACACATCACCCACGACAACGCAACTGACGCACAGCGGTGACTGGCACGGTGAATCTTCTGCGGCCATACCTGCAGGCGGAGCTGTGGTGCAGTATATAAATGAGAGTAGCTGTCTCGTGGACAAGCCTCGGTGGAAACGCTGCAAAGCAGCCGAAATGAAGAAAAATGGTGTACCACTAGCTTCTGTATGAAGCTGTCGTCTTTTGGGAGAGCCACTGAAGGAACGAGCTTCTGGGGCCAGAGGGCCTACAAGCCGTGTTGCCAGTGTCTCCAACGTGTGATGTCAGCTACCGAAAGCCAATTGTAAATCCTTTGATTTGTAATTTCCTTAGCTGCATCAGAGATAAGAGGCAACATTTATTCACGATATACTTTGGCACTGATGCTCCACTGTGGGCAATGTAAGCTTTTCAGATAGCTAGAGGAGCAGAATTTGGCGAAAAGGGAATTTGTATGGAGTGTCAGGGTACTTAAGACACAGTACCACAGCGCAGAAGCAGACGGGAAAAGGACGCTGACACAGGCGCTAACAACGGCGCTAATTGCCTAGAACTGGCGTATAAAGACACCAGTCTCGTGACAACACAAGGAAAGTAAACAACGCACCCATCCGTAGCACGATTAACTCTCACGTTCTCCCCCTTTCCCTCCAATCATTCATGTTGCTAGCGCTCAGAAACAGGCTTCAAACAAGGCACTTGAGCCCTCGTTGATTTAAAATTTAAAATAAAAATCCATGTAACGTCTTCAACAAAAGTTTTATGCTACCTCAGTGCGTCCAGCTCATAGAATATCTCAGTGTCTTTTTTTGTAATAGGATCTGGGACGAGAGCGTATCGTTGAATGTTTGCTTAATATGGAAACTCACTAATAAACCGTTGGAAGCAGATGCGCCTTGTTGGAAGCCGTGCGTGCGTGCAGTGTCATGTTGAGCGAAATCCTTTGACGTACTGCCCGTGCAACTTATGTATCATACATGAAAGAGGCGTATTTAAGCCACGCCCTCTTTCACCCCCCCCTTTCTTTCTCGGTCTCTTAGCGAAAGCGTTCTGTGGGGAAAACTTCTTACACGAGAAGAGTTGGGTCCATTTATGCATTTCTTTTGTCTCTTTCGCCACCCACTGATGAGGTTAATAATATTAACATCCAATAAGCTTTAAATAAACCGATACAACCATTACTACCATTAAAGGGCCACGCACTTCCTCGACAGATTTTTTTTGTTAGGTGTGCCGGGCCCAGCAGGGGGGGCGCTGCGAGCGCGAGCGACAACGGACGAATTCCACGTGAGCTCCGCTGATTTCGTGTTTTTACCCTAGACAGTGAGACCCTACAATACTTCCGTTGATATCACCGGTTTCCTGAAGACGAGCGGAATCCAGGGACACCAACCAGAAGTACGTACAACAAGTTTTGACCATTTTAGGTCAACTTTTCCCCGTGACCAAGCCAGATGCCTCGCTAGGCCTACTGCGCCGCGCCGAAGAATACGGAGCTCTGCGTCGCAGTGGCGTTCGCTACCTGCGTCGCAGCAGCGTTCGCCAGCTGGGCTGCGCCGTGGACCGTGCCCGCGCGCCGTAGGTCGCCATGAGGGTCACCGTAGAAGGCATCCCAATTTCTCGAGAAGAATTAGCAGCGAGTGATTGGTTGACTAAAGTTAACAAGCTCCGGGAAGCGCGAACAACATCAGGGCCTGCCGTGCCAGCTTTCCCTGGAGACAAAGCGGGACCGAACCAAGCGTCCCAAATCGACAATGGGCTACGTGCGAAGACGGAAGCTGAACTCACGCCTCGGCAACGAGGACGCTTACTAGCCAAAAAATCTGTAGCATCGAACCAGCCTCGCTTACCCAGCAACGCTCTCAAGCTAATTGTGCGCCCACGGGGCGGACTGCTACTCTCCAAGATTACAACCTACCAACTACTGGAAGCAATTTGCACTGCTGCTCGCTTCCCCAGGGACGCTGTTCGTCACGAAGACCTAATACAAGCTAACCTGATTCAGAATACTTTCGCGTACTGCACCCCAGTCGTCGAAAGAGCTGAACGGATGATGCAACTCAAAGAGATCACCGTTGACAACAAGGCGTATGAGATATCCGTCTACTGCGCTCCAGATGATAGCTCGAGCCGTGGTGTGATTACAACAGAGACAACGCAAACACCCCAGAGACGTGGGAGTCTCTCCTGTGTACTTCCAAGCCAGCAGACCAACGCTGGCTTATCCAGCGCGCGGTGGAGGCCGCGGCATCCCAAAGGATCCCCGCCGACCTCCTCTAAGTCAGCGCAAACGGTCCTTTGACTGGTCCCCTGTTTTTGGGCGCAATAAAAGAGTTTACCTACCTACCGGGCCCAGCAGCAAACGTTTACATGGCTGCGAAGTTCCTGATACTGAAACATTGATTCTCGTATAAATCGGCTGCTCCACGTTCTCAGGCGGAGATGCAGCGTTCGATTGTCGGCTACGGGGAAAATATGTGCGAGGTGCCTGACGGACACTTTGATGCTGTGCTACTGACCTACGTCCTGTGCTCTGCCACCGACGGCCGAAAGCTGCTGCAGGAGTGTCGCCGCGTCCTCGCCAAGGTGAGCGGCAGGTAGCGCCTCGTGGAGTCGTTGTGCAAACAGTGTTCGATAACACACAGCCCGTCACGGGTGTTCTCGGGCAAGGTGTATGACTGTGCGACAATGCGCGCCATGATGTGCATTGCTGGCACCTTCCCAAACTCTCTTTTTTGGTTGTTGGGAATTATCTAATAATTGGTTTTTGGGGAAAGGAAATGGCGCGGTATCTGTCTCATATATCGGCAGACACCTGAACCGCGCCGGAAGGGAAGGGATAAAGGAGGGAGTGAAAGAAGAAAGGAAGAAAGGAGGAATCCGGAATAATTTCGACCACCTGGGGATCTTTAACGTGCACTCACATCGCACAGCACACAGGCGCCTTAGCGTTTTGCCTCCATAAAAACACAGCCGCCGCGGTCGGGTTCGAACCCGGGAACTCCGGATCAGTAGCCGAGTGCCCTAACCACTGAGCCACCGCGGCGGGTCGGAATTATCTGTTCCTTTCTGTTTCTTCACCCACACTGCTGCGTCTTAGCATCTGCGTTTGGACCGACGTTTTTGAACAAAAAATTTCGTGAAAAGGAGAAAGAAGATTAAAAAAAAATAAACCCCAAGTGCTCAGGTGAGCTTAATATGGCAGGCGTGAGCTATAACGATGCGAGACCGTTGCATTGACATCTTCTTTACAAATTAGTTTTTGTTGGCCTGTGGTACTTTCAGTGTGTAGCACTGCCTCAGGCCAGAGACAGAAACTGAGCGTCCTGAGTTTTTTAGCGTCAGCCTCGAAACCTTTTTTAACTTTGTGAATCACTAAGAGCCCATTTTGAGGCATAATTGCTTTTGTGCAGAGTATACTCGGTATGTACCATTTTACAGTGGTGGCCATCGTTATACTGTGAACATGTGAGCTCGCTTATTCAGATATAATCGCAATATTAAATCGAAAGATTCAAGTGACCTTCGCAACTATCACAAAAACTCAGGGAGCAGATGTCCGTGCCCCACAGCAGATGACGCTGGAACGTCTCAACAAAGTGGGGCCGGTGAGAGGCATGCGAACTCATGTTCATGGTAACCATGGTAACTTCTGTATTGGGAGGAATTTTTTCCTCTATTTAGGTAGGTGGCTTGTATCACTGGTTTAAAGTCTTATATGTTTAGGAAGAACATACGATAAAGTTTAGGTGTTTTCAGCGTTTAGGATCGGCGGATATTTGCTCTTCTTACTTATATCGACGTACGACACAGAGCTACGCTTGAGTTTTCAAAGTTCTAGCCGAAAAGAAAAAAAAAACAGTTTGTTTCGCAAGCTTTGTGTAAAAGAAAAAAAAATATGAGCAGGCCGGGCTCAAAATTTCAAGTCTTTCTGAAAAGTATGTCATTTAGTGAGGCAATAAGTTCAAAGATGAACGTACAATGAATGTTGTCTAATGCTGCAAAACTTACGCCTTGTTTGTCCTTCTTATCTGAAAAAAATTTTCAGCAGACTGTTGGAATAAAAGTAAGAAATGCAGGGGTATTTCGATCAGGTTTCATTTTTCAGAGCTTGTAACATCGCCGAATACGCAAGCGGGAAAATGAAATAACGAACAGTGCCCAGCAACAAAATGATCAGGAAAGCTGATTTGCACTTTACAATTACTGTTTGTGATTTGCGGTGTCACTGAAAAAATATTCTCATCGGCCATACAATGCTGAATGCGCCGGTTTTAGTCCGCGTCTGTGGTAGCACTCCATGTCCAATACATGATGGGCCGCTGTATCCAACCTGCCCATAATATATATCAATCAGCTCATCGGTGGTCGGTTAAGACTGGAATACACAGTCGGCTATTTATTTGCAGGTTTCTAAAAGATTTCTCTCAGCATTGTTTGCCGAAGATAAGCAAATACTAGTTTTCAAAGAAACGGCCACGACCGATCCACCACATCCAATTTTTTTAATCTTTAGTTCATAGTTCTCCGCCCAGCACCATTTTAATGGCAAGCCAAAGTTGATTGCAGATATTTTCATACCTTTTATCGAGTTCCGGTTCTATGACTGTCTACACTGGACTGCTAATGTCAGTTTAAACAATTCATACCATAGCTAAATCTACCTACTTATCTTTCTGTCTTAGCTAAATCTAGACTATAAGGGTTCCAACTTATTTGCCACTAGATCGAACTAGAATAACAGTTTTAGATAGGCTTATAACTTTTCTTATTATTTACCAGCCAGTGCAACGAATGGTATTCAGCAAGATTATAGCGTAAAAGAAGGTGTCTTTCTATGACATCCCCCGTGAATAAGCTTCAAACGTTACGGTACTTTTTTTTTTTTCAACCCAAAAGGGCGGGATGCTGCTGTTCAGCGAGCACGTGGGACATCCGGGGCCGGGATTGGAGAGGCTCCTGCAGGACCTGGCGACGCCCCTGGCCAAGCGGATCACCTGCGGGTGCCACCTGAACAGGGATAGTGGTCGCCTCATACGCGAATCCGGCTTCGCACGGGTCGACATGAGCGAGGCCTGCCTCGACATACCTTTCCTCATGAACCGACATGTGTACGGGTTCGCAGTGGCCTGAACATGGCCATAGTGCATTGCTCACGAGTCTTTCATTGTAAGGCGGTGATCTTTGCTCAACGGGTGGAGAGCAGTCTTTCCAACCCTTGCGTAGATAGCCTATTGCATGACGGCTGTCTGTATAAGGGGATTTAACAGGCTATGCAGCTTATAACTGCCTGAAACAAGACTGACTATCTGTGCTTTTTCCTGCAGTGACGTCGGCTCGCATTTGCTAGTAAGCATGAAGGAGAGAGGAAAAAAACAGCTTTGACGAAACTCGAAGTCCGCTGAAAAGTATAAACAGGTGTATATCCACCTATTTGGCAGAAACGTGGAAGCTAACAAAAAGGGTTCGATTTAAGTTGAGGACACCTCAACGAGTTATGGAAAACGAAAAGATAGATAAAGCGTTAAGTGACAGGAAGATGGCAGTGTGGGTCACGTCACATTTTAGTCGAAGCCATGAAAAAATGGGTTTGTGCAGGGCATTAATGCGAAGGCAAGGTAACCGATGGTCGTTAAGGGTAACGGATTAGATACTAAGAGAAGGCAAGCGTAGCAGGGGGCGGCAGAAAGCTAGGTGGACGGGTGAGATTAAGAGGTTTGATGGGGATAAGGTAGCCGCAGCTGGTACAGGACGTGGTTAATTGGAGAGATATGGGAGAGGCCTTTGCCATGCAGTGGGCGTAGTCATGCTGAGGGCGATTATGAAAGCCCGCTGTTATAACGTCGGGACAGCCTTGACGTGCTTAACCAGAACTCTCGGGGTCTGCGAAGAAGCTTGGAGAGACAGAAAGGAAAAGGCCTGTATACAGTCAAGCTAAGACCAGTAGGTATTCAGTGAGCTATTTTGGGATTTGGGACAGAGAGGGGTAAGGGTGGTTTGAACGAGGTCGGTACGTAAGCCCCTTTTGCATTAATATCAGGGGAGTGCATCGTATCAGTGTGCTGGTGGGTACTTCGTACATAATAGAGAGTTTTAGTTTCACGTACGTAGAGGCTTCACGTACGTAGAGCTCTTACGGGTGACCAGTGCGCATGCGCAGAACGCAAAGGGTATGCGCGAGTCTCACGTATACGTACGTGACATTCGGATTTTTACGTTGCGGTCTTTGCGTTGCTTGCGTACCTATAGCGTTGACAAACATGGCGGCGCCCTGCCCACCGCTTCACAGCGATAACAGCTTCGTCGCTAATCCCTCGACGCGATATCGTGTTCTAAACTGTTGTATACGCCTTCGATTTGCCCATTCTTACCCTGGCATAAAGTTTCAAGCGACAAATAGCTTTTGTTTTTCAGATATAAGGGCGAGTTCCCAGCTGTTAAGCCTAACGAAGCAGCGCTCTGACGCAGTTCGACTGGCTTGGCTTTGACTCGTTTGTCTTAGAGTGGCTACAGCAGTGCCTTCATCTGTCAGTAGACATCGCTAGGAAGAACGCGCGGCGTCCGTCGCGTACGTGCAACTAAAAGGGTTTGAAACGACATGCGCGTATGCTACGTAGACTTCTCACGTTTGCGTACGTGAACTCTGTACGTACGTGAAACTAAAACTCTCTAATGTAAAGAATACTGGAAGGCTCATCCGCTGAAAAGGTAGATGGACGTCATGCAGGAAATCCTCCGGGTTGGAGAGCACGGGGGGCGGGGTTTCGCTGGTGGCAGCGTGTAAGGGATAGACACATAAAAAACATGGAGGAAAAGGGAGTTATTAGATTCGTGTTCGCACAAGAAGGAGGCCATTGTCTTCGGGCTCGAAGTACGGGTTGCGTGCTATGTGATTGAGGTTCTTTGCCGGTGTGCGCAGTATTGATCTCGCCAGAGGTCTTCACATCTCCTCGGCCTCAGGTCTTCACTTCTTGGCTGGACTGGATGAGTATAACTGTGTACGTTATCACTGCAGCACCCATCTGAAACATAAGCAAATGAGGAGCGATGATGAACAAGCACGTACTGCCAGTCCTTGCGGACTGATGTCAACAGTTACGTTAGGTACTGTTGTCGTTAATCAAGCCAGACCTTAGTTAATCGCTGGCGTTGACCTTGAAAGGCAACTCATAGGACCAGATAGGCGATGACTGCATGATGATTGTAAAAGAACCATCTTTAACCCAAAAGTCGATGAGCGCTAGAAAAGTGTGACACAGATAGCTTGAGGAAAGTGATATGTGCATGAAATCATGAACATATATACGGCTGCAAAGACTATTACTCAATAACTCTCGACATTTGATCATAAACATTGTGTATATATACATTACAGGGTTCTTTTGTCTGTTCAGTCATGTGTTCACCCTGCTTTTGTTCATTCTTCGCGTCGTTTGGTGCGTTCTGTAGCCGCCGCATTACATTTGTTGCATCACTTCTGCGTCACTACACAAAAAACCACACCTTAAGCCGACTTCCTTATGGGGGAGCAGAACGCGTTTTCGAACACGTTGGTCGGAAAGGAAGATAGAAACGACGTATCGTAGTTAAATAACGTCACTCGTTGCGCGTACCAAGACTCGCTTGCGCCTGTGAGCTTCAGTCACGCCTGCAGTGTAAGCTATAAATCTCGCAGCCATACAGACAGTGCATATGACGTTTAATTATTGAAACGCATGAGAACTCGAGCGGAGCATAAACCAAGCGTCTATATGACACCAAACGCATCGTCACTTCGTCTTCACCGCCTCGAGTATCCCCTTCGTTACGTCCTTGACCTGTTGGTTTCAGTGCTAATGACTATTGAGAGCTTCTGTGGGCCGATAAAACCGTCACATCGAATATATAATGATATACATTCTTTTGCTATGACACGGGCTCTAAACTCTAGAAACCGTCTAATAAGCGTGTTCTGCGATAATCTGCACACACACACACAAAATGACGCTGTCCTTTACTGTGGTCTACAGTTGTGAAATCACAAGTAGCCTACACAACTGTCTTTTTAGGCTCACTCGCCCGATATTTTATACTTCTAGAAAACATGATTTTAATCCTCTCATATATGAGGGCTCATATGAGGTTACGTATTCATCCTACCCTTAAAATTCTCCCAGGCGATTGCAGCGTGTAAATAGCCACACGGTGTCATTAATTATTTAATTCATCATAAAATCTTTGTTGACACGAATGGCCTGAAGGCTAAGTGATGGGAAACGGGAGGGAATGCAAATATAAGGATCATTACATGCCCTCATAGAGGCCTGTAAGCATTAGAGGTTTCGCACCAGAGACTTCGCAGTGGGCGGCTACAATGCTGTGCCGGGATTTCGCGAGCACGGCTATCTCGCACGCCGATGGGCTGGGCTGTAATAACCTCATACCTACCGAAACCATCTGTGCCAAGTTCACGCGAAAAAAACCATGCGCTGAGAGAAACATGGAAGATGGGTCGAGAATTTCGTGAAAGGACCGTACCTGCGAACAATAACAAAATTTGAAAACATTTTCAGTGTGAGAACAATGTCTCCGAGTCGTTTACCTAGAACTTTTGACAGTACACACGTTTTTTTTTTTACATAAACGTTGCAGGTCACGCATTTCGCACCAGTCACGTGACAACGTACTGGATGCGAACACATTTGTATAATGCTATATTTTTTTAGCGTTCCTGCCGCTTACACAAGGCGTCGTCATGCTTTCGTTGTGACACACTCTTTGCTTGCGGTTCTTGTGCCGTTTTCGCCATGCCCGCGGCATCTTCCAGAACTCTCGCGTTAACCACCGGCTTATCTTAGCTTTGTGATGATAGCTATAAGTGATTGCAGGCTGTGAAGCAATGCATAATTTGACTTTACAATTTTTTGCGGTTAACAGCCTTAATACTTATAGTGCGCATTTGCCTTACGATTGACAAAAGCGATGCAGAGCATGCGATCTAGTGACTGTGTTCAGTTCCTGCTTTCGTTGGCTATTTGCGTCTGAGGTTTGCGAACATGAGTGTGTACTCAAAGCTTGGTCTTAATTCCTTCCTTCTAGGAGTATAGACACGAAAATTCGCTTTCATGTTTTCTTTTTTGTAATGATGTGAAAGTTCAGCACGTTGTATTCGTCTGCGATAGCTAAATAATTTGTAATTGAACTACTTCCTTAACCTGTTTCGGTTTCAAAAGTCGAGCGATGGCTATGATGTCAAAGGGCAGCATAGGTCACGTGAGGCATGCAGAAAACTGCAATATAATCGTTGCTTCATCATTCGTTGTGATTTCGGCTGCTCAGGCAGGCTGACTTTGGTGTTGTAGTGAATTAAAACGACTAAGCAGCGATTACACTGCAATTTTGTTTCATGCCCCACGTGACCTATGTTGACCTTTGACGTCATAGCCATTGCTCGGTCGTTTAAACCGGAACAGGTGAGAGAAGAAATTCGATTATAAATTATTTTGATGTCGCAGACGACTACCGCGTGGTGATCTATATATTCTGATGTCTTAAACATCCTTACAAATAAGAAAATCAGAAGCCAAAAAATTTATTTCTATACTCGTTTCACCCTTTTTGCACATACCGTCGCCACTACTTCATGTTATTTAGTAACTTTGAAAGAGCTCATCTTCATTCCTCAGATGCGCATATAACTGTTGATGATTGTAACGCATTTGCCCTGCATTCCCACACGAGATCGACTTTTCGAAAATATAAAATATAAATAGAAGAAAATGAATGTACCAGTGACTAAACACTGAAATTTCTCCAGAAGTTTTTTTCGTCGGCGATATAATCCATGATACTGCGCAGATGTATGGTCAAGCAAGTAATTGCGTGAACCAGAAGACTTATTTCTATACGTGCTTGTTCGCATATAGTTTACTAACTCTGCTCTCCCACACACTTGCTCGAGTTTAATACATGATTTCGCTCAGTGTGGCTTTCCCCTATTTCTCCCGGACCTCCTCCTGCTCCTGCACTGTTCGACATCAGGTATGAAGACTACATAATCTAACAAGGATTGATTGAACGGCATAGGATGCCCGCTACTGAATGCATGAGTAGATACCTGCGTAAGTGCAACGCAGCATTTATTATAGCCTACGACAGCAAAATCATTCGAAAAAAAAAATGTGTAAAGTTCTTGCGTAAAGCGAAGTAAAGAAACGACGCTTACGTCTCTGGCGAACTCGTCGGGGTGGCCCTGAAACGGCAGTGACCGCAAGGTCCACTTCATTTCCGTGATCTGGAAAAACAGAGGGGCGGCCAGTTGGGTAAGGCAGGACAACTCAACAACCCTAACGACTAGCCACGTGCCGTTACAGAAACACCAAGCGGGCAAGCGTCGTTTCCTTCCCTCGAACCTGACCTCAGTCGCAAGTGACTCGGAAGCGAAGGCGATGTCCAGGGCATTGGCGAAGTTGAGGCCAGCGTACATGGTGCCGGAAAACAGTAGACTGGCCGGGCTCGAGGAATCGGTGAGCGCGTAGAGTACGGCGCACACAACACCCATGTTGGCGCCAAATGACAACAGCAGCAGCGTTCCCAGAAGCTTTTGCGCGTCTCCGAGCATGCGCACCACAGCCTCTACGTTTGCGCGGCACTCTCCGAGCACCGCACGCAGGTCGTCGCCTCTGCTAGGCGAGGAGAGAAGACGCGAAGTGGCGTGAGTGAAGACTTTATTCGCAAGCACAAAAGTTAAGGACAACGCAGAGAGCCATGGAAAAAAAATGACAGGTGTAACGTTAAGAAACCGGAAGCGGGCAGAGTGGGTGAGGGAACAGGCACGGGTTAATGACATCCTAGTCGAAATCAAGAGAAAGAAATGGGCAGGGCATGTAATGCGAAGGCAAGATAACCGCTGGTCCTTAAGGGTAACGGATTGGATTCCAAGAGAAGGCTAGCGTAGCAGGGGGCGGCAGAAGGTTAGGTGGGCAGATGAGATTAAGTAGTTTGCAGGCATAGGGTGGATGCAGCTGGCAAAGGACAGGGTTAATTGGAGAAACATGGGAGGGGCCTTTGCCCTGCAGTGGGTGTAGTAAGGCTGATGATGATGATGATGATGATGATGATGATGATGATGACAAAAGGAACATGCCTTTCTCTATGTTCCTAAGGGAAGAGCAGCATGGGGGGTAACACGAGCGATATTTGTGTTTGAGTTCGAAACAACGCTGTTCTGTTTTGTGCTGCAGTTCGTTTCTGCTTTTGTTTTGGTTCTCACAACGTAGTAAATCTTCGGTTGATGCTTGCACCAATAAAAAAAATACCAAAACGTGCAGTTTAAAGGCAGCATATGCGAGGTCCTTAACCAGCATAAAACGAAATACATAGTTGAGCAACGCCTCCAAAAGCGAGAAGGCGATGATACAAAGAACCATGCAGGCTTCCTCTCCAGCTCCCATGCTATGGTATTGCCCTTGTCCTGCGCCGAATATTTTGCACATAACGTATAAGGTAACGTCGAGATCAGACGTCCGGACAAATGGTGCTACAAAGAGAAAGCATTCCTTGCGTATAGGGTATTGTGGTCACTTGATTTTTGTTACAAAATCGCCTTGATTTTGCGTCCACCCGTGCAACACTTGAAATGTCTTCCAATTGGCGACGTGTGGGAAGTGTGCCATGTCCGCAGATTTCATGCAAGTGTGGAAAGTGCCCACCGAGAGGTTATGTTCATGTGCCTCATTATAAATCGGTCTACGTAAAAAACGCTGTAACACATCGCTTTTGCGTACATGCTTTTTTTAAATTTAACTAAAGTGTGTTTACTGCCTTACTGCTGTAGAGCCGTGTACAACTGCGCGTCAAATGACTTTTCCTCGAGCAGGAAGACCTCAAGCTAGCAGAGCTTATTTTGAGGCTGTACAGCGCACAGTAAGAACGTAAGGTCGTAAAACTTGATTCTCATATACATTATGCTAAATTTAATTCATTATTCAATTTGGGCCTCAGTAAATTTTTTAAACAGTACGCATTTCATCGCTTCCTGCTGTGCCGTCACGACAAGGCATTAGTACGGGTTGGAAAATGCAACTTTGTACTATTTACGCACCCAACATTTCCTCCATCCCTCTTTACGCCTGAGTGCACGAAATGACTTTCTCAGGCAGAACATGGGGGCATATTTTATATCTTGCACTTTGCGGGTAAGCAAGTCGTCCCTGCGCTCACTGCCATTGCGCACTGGCTTTCGGCAGCGGAACTAGGGACGTATTTTGCATTTGTTTCTGTATTCTTTGTTTCATCTCTCTGCATGGTCTGAACCGCCTCTGGTACGACAAAGCTTGCTAGCTATGAACTCTGAAGTCACAGGCGGCAGCTGGCAGTTGTAAAGCGGCGAAATAACAAAGCAAGAAATGAATCCCTACAAAACACGAGCCCTGGTCTCCGGCTCAGTGACAACCCGCCGCTATGAGAGAGAGGAAAAAGATGCTGCTTAAGCAAGGGAAATGCACATAAAAAGATACGAACGAAAAGAGCACAAGTACAGGTGCATGCCCATCCCTTTATCCCTATTTTTTTCCCTTGCTTAAGTATGTACGACCGACTCGACCAACAACGTGCATTCTTAAAAGATGCTGTGCTGAGCAACTTTCACGAGCGTCATTTCTATCCGAATCATCAAAGATAGGAGCGAAGAACGTTCGCGCGCTCCGCCGCACCTGCATCTTCCTGCGTCCACGACTAGCACCTGGCCGCTTGCGGCTGCCGACAGCGCCATGTTCTCGACCCTGAGGCAGTGCACGAAGACCTCGGCGAAGCACTTTGCCAGGATGCCGGGCGCGCTGTCCCAGACAGCGACGGCGAAGGCCGCGGCCACGGTGGCGATGGACAACAGCGCGGACAGCAGCACTGGCAGGAAGGCGTGCAGCCGGACCAGAAATACGTGCCAGCGTGTTGTGAAGAAGGTGGTGACGACCAGCAAGTACAGAGCCCTGGAACCGACGACGTAACAACAGACAAAAGCCTACGTCGGGCTTCTGTGAGCTTTGGGAGACGCAGGGCTCTGAAGATTTTTGGGAGCACTTTGGGGCAATAAGGAGTAAAATGTCTGCAAGGTTTAGTCTTTGCGAACTGGCTGTCTTGCCGCAGTTAGTCCTGGGATTCACGTGTTACTTGGGATGGACATGTGCCTGGAGCAACTGTTGGCTGTGAGAGTGCTGAGAAATGCTTGCTGGTACTGCATTTGTTACATTTCCAATTGTGGCTCTGCACGTGGGCTGTGCCAACGATAAACACCCAGGGAGCCTCTGAACATGCTTGATATCCTTGCATTCCAAACACTAGCATTGCCTTCACTTCCGCTTTCGTGTCTCCTCGTCAATATCCTCACCTTTGTTCTCTTCACCAATCCTAGATTCTGAGACTAGGTCTTTCAGCGGACTAACCGCTCGTATCGAGGACTAAGAGCTGCAGGTATTTCTATTTTAACAATTTCTGGCCTAAAGCACGCAGTTAGTGACTGGAACAACTGCTGCGAAGGTGTAAATACCGGAATGAAAGGTCGTGTATATTCCCGTATTCTGTGTAAGCAAGTTCAGTAGGTTTTTCTCAGGCGCTTGTGGGCTGTGTCTATGTGGCTGTGCGTGAGAAAAACTTTATGAATTCGAGGGACAGTAGAGAGTATTTTACAGCGGTTCATTCATTCGTTTCTATTCCATGCTTCTCCTCAGGGGCACTGACTGAACTGCGATTAAATATAAGAAGGTCATGGGAGTACTCCAGCCAAGTAATAAAAGTAAAGGCATTAGACATATACAACTGGAATAAAGTCAGCGTAGGATAGCGGATAGATTCATGCAGATGCAAAAAACTTAGGGGCCTTCTTATGCACATTCTTGAAGAAGAAAATGCGATAGCATTTAGGTTGCCTGTTTAAGGTGTCTACTACCAGTGTCTCATGTTCTTGCGATTTGTCTGCCAAAACTCCGATTGGAACCGCTTCCATTGCCTTTATGTGGTATGCAAAAGTCATCAACTTCTAGAATGTTTGAATAGCTCCCATTGGATTATCATATTTTATTATACTAATGGGACCTACTAATCCCCACTAATCCACCTTGGACTATTTTCTTAGGTGCGCCTACTTCCAAATTTTGGGCGTCCTCAGATTTTCAAATTTGGCGGGGCCCTATGATTGGTCCACTGGTGGTCACATGGGTATGGTGACGTCATGTCACTTTCAGTCGCATTCACAGATCGTGGGGAGCCCTCATACCGTTTCTGGCGCAATGGTGCAGCGGTAAAGCGATCCCCTTAACCGTTGCACCACTGCCCAGTAAGTGGCTGTTTCAAGTTCGGCCACCGAAGGGGCTTGTGCATCCCAGGCTGCTCCTCCCGAGCTTCCGTAAGGCTCATGCGCAGCGCCACGGTGTTCAGGTGGCAACTGCACTGAATTCATTTGAAAAAAAAAAGTCATTAACACGTGCGACGGGGGGCAGGTAGCTCACAACCCGGTGGACAGGTTGCCAAGTGTCATGGTGGCCAAGTTGTGATGACGTCCCAAACTTATGTGACCTTTCTCGACTAATCGGGGAATTTCGTGAGAGAGAAGCCACAAATTTTTGGTGAGATCACAACCTGAATGCTATCGAATTAATAAAAATCGAACCTCAAACAGGTAGTCTCCGATAGATTCTGTACAAGCCAGCTACAAAATGTCCATGCAAGAAGTGCTTCGAGACAACATCTGGGCGACCACAATGCTGGCCGTAAGGCTGGAAAAATTGAGCTGCGTGAAAGTCTTAAAGGAGCAGATGCGCTGCGCTACACACGCGACTGAAGATCGCATTCTTTGATTGCAAGCCGCGCGGTTGGTTAGCTATAGTTAGGTAGCCTTTTTAGTTCAGTTGGTTAGAATTTGAATAGTCAGCAATGAACTTATAAGACGGATTTTACCCCTCATGTAATTCCCCCATACGGAGGGCCCCTGAGGGTATCCTGAATGAATAAATAAATAAATGAACTTATGACTTCGATCAAGCCATATTTTCGCTGATGGCGGTTCTTGCCTGTAGGCTGTCTTGAAGGCGCGAGATCTGCGCCGGTCCTGCTGACGGCGCGTCCGCTCGTACTCCGTGGCCTGCGCTACCAGCGCCCACGTGTCGTGCGACTTGGCCAGCATGGCGGCCAGCTGCGAGATCACTTTGACGAACATGAGCACACGGATGGAGAAGAAGAGATCGCCGTTGAAGTGGCTCATGCGCGAGCCGTGCCTCCTCGAGCGGCCCTCGAAGGCGGCCAGCTCGAGCGACGTCACGGTCACCACCACCGCCACGGTCAGCATGGTGTACCGCCACCGAGACCGCCGCTCTGGCCGCAGGTCTCCCTGACCACGGAAGGGCGGTAGGCAGCCGGACAGCAACAGAAGCCACGAGTCGGAGCGGAAGCGGGCCTCAGCGAAGGACGGCATTGTCCCTGACAAGCAGCGACGTCAAGGTGCAGGCGGATGTTAGCTCTGCAAGCGTACTGCCTGCAATTGGTCTTTCCGGCGAAGTGACATAAAATGATAACTTTTACATTGCTTCGCCTGAAGGCCAGTGACGTTTTAAATGTAGCTGAGCTCTATGCAACGCTACACAACAGCTTCTGAGGTGGCGCAGCAAGATTTGACGCATTTCATGAAATCATGGGCATGCATTCCCTTACAAAAATTTCTTTAGACAACCTACAGACTGTCTATCTATAGACTTCTGTCTATAAAGGCTATAGACTCTCTATAAACAAGCCCTAGGGAACAGTCCATAGGCAATACAAATCCTATAGCCAGTCTATAGACAATCTATAGATTTATGACCTTTAGTAGGCTTTTGTCTATAAACAGTCTACAGACTATGAATAAAGAAAAATAAATACCTATAGGAAGGAAATAGTCCATAAGAAGTCTATAGGCAGTCTATAGACAATTTTTGTAAGGAAACAATGGTAATGATACACACACTGGAAGATCTTATAATTCGTGCACACAGATTACGCTGAAAGGCATGCGAAATATTCTGAAAGGAAAACTCGCGATCCAATTCGTATCCGAGGTTCGGCGTTCAAGTACGAATTAACTGTTCAAGGACATATTGCTGCAAACACGCTTCGAAAAGAAATCTTTGAATTCGCCATAGCCTGTATTTTCGTTCCAGCACATTCGCTCTTAAAACGAAGCAATAGTTACAACTAAGAATTTTCAGCACCTGTGAGTTAAGAGGCAGAACGACGAAATAAGGCGTCTCTCACCGCATTCGTTTTTCCCGGCGTTGCGATGGGTCTCGTCGGCGTAAGTGGATTACTCGAACGAATAATGTTCTGCGTGAAACGATTGCCATGGAAACCACTGTGCAACTCATGTCCGTTATGTTAGTCTTCCCATTCGTTTCTTTACTTGAAGCCCACCACAATAGACATCCAAAGATAGAAGCACCAACTTCTGGACGCTCGCAGGTACCGTGCAATTCGATATTTTAGCTCTCAGCCTAATTAACTGGCGGCGCCACTATGTAAGACGGCGTCAAAAGCTTGCATTTGTATAAGCGGAGGTTGCTGCCAGCGTCAATTTTCATCGATATCGAACACATCCCATGCGCATACATAGACGACGCAGTACGCGAACTTACAGCTGAGCACACCATCAGCGAAGTGCAGCGAGATTATGACGTGAATGCAAACACATTGAGGTTGATGATAATTATTGACTGCCAAGCTTTATTTGTTGACTGTCATGTGCATGTGGTGATATATATGAAAACATCCTCTAATTTAAAAGTGGTTGCAGGATTTGTCGCGAGAACATGCACTGAGTTTGAAGGGAGGAGCGTTGCGGAGTGGAATGGCAGAAGAATGAACAGCAAGTTTGAAATTCTTGTTTTCTTATCGTGAAAACACTGGCCTCACTGGAAACTGTTTGCTGTTCGCGCGACGATACGAGCTGTTCCATTTATAAATTTTAGGAGAGCTAACTTTATTCCTGACATAGTTTTTTAATCTTCAGTCCGTTCCAGTTCATTGGGCATTTCTCCCTGTAGAGCGCCTTCCCTATGCACAACGGCATGGCGGTGATTTTTACGCCCCGTGAAAAATCATCGCTCTCCATTCAAGGCATTTCTCTCTCTCGCTGCCTCATCCTCCGAATTAGTCCAGCCAGCCCTTAGCGTAGGTTCGGGAGAGCACGCAGCTAAATATACGAATAGGTCGACCTTTCGGCGACAGGATGAATCTTTCCACATCAGTACGCAAGCGTCGAATGGTCCACTCAGGAAACTCCTTTTAAGGGCGGACCGTTGTACTTAGTCGACACAACCGCAGGCGAGGAGGGCATGCCGCATTGTTTCGTAATACAAAGAGGGCATACTAAAAAACAACAACTCTGTAGTGCCTTCTAAAGTACGAGCCAGTGATTTGCACTATCGTTATCTGTAGCGCTTAAATGATGGAACTCTTCAGCGTTGCTTTCGCTACGCAGAAATCAACGTTCACAGTATACGTTTTCACAGATGGCTTTATTTTTATAGACATTCACAATGCCTTTTTATCAATCATATACAGAAGAGAACCCTGCGAAAAGGCTAAGGCTGTCTCTGAAAAAAAGAAAAACTTTATGAAAGCAAGTTTAATGTAGCTCGTGTGACAAATGATATGTGCATGTGTTGATCACGCAATATGACACTGCGTGCACGCTACAAATTCTTAGCGCACGCCCACGAACGCATGCGTTTTTGAGTGCGAGCACGTGTGTGTGTGTGTGCTCGTGTGTCAAAGAGAAAGTGTTTGTTGATGATTATGTGAGAGAGCGGTTATTATTTTGATGACTGCGTCACTTCTGAAGTGCATTTCAGTAAGGTTTCGTTCTTGTAATTATTTTCGCTAGTTTTTCGGGACCAGCCTGCGCCCAATTTAATGGTTGCCTGCGTACAGTTAGGAGACAAAAGTTATGAAGAAAAGGTCTATCGTTATCTGAAAAATCCCAGAACAATCACTGTCTGGCGCTCTCAGATAATTTTTTTTTGCAAATACAGATCTTCTCGTTACAATTTAAACGCCTACAGGAACTATAGTTATACAGACCAGAGTTCACTAGTTTTTCATTTCGAAGACGTGCACGAAAAAAAAAAGTGGGATGCATTCAGCCACACTGACTTTAACGGGGGAATGGACAGATAACGACAACAATGCACCAACTTATGGTGTGAGTAAGCAAGGCTTTCATACAGTGAGTGGCGATCTCTTTGGAAAATTTGCAATTTCAAAATGTAGACAAGGCACTTATCAAAATAACCATGGCAGTTTGCATATTACTAACTTGTACGTAATAAATAACTTATCTACGGGGCGGTGACATCCGGCAGTGCACAGCAGATGGAGTGGTGTTGTCTGAAAATATGTTATTCCTGATACAGCATTAAATTGACATACTTTGCCCGATATGTTTCTCGGCAAGCGGCAGGTTATCAAGACGGAAAGTGGTAATTCAGGTTTTTGGACAGCGGCTTAACCGTTTAAATAGTACGAAACAATGAAACACGTACCACTTTCTCGAACATATACAGCAAGCATCCACAAAATCCCACTAGTTCTCAAAATGCGTGCGAACCAAAGCGTAACAGATTGCACGAATTGTGAACAAATGGCGATGACAGTCACATCGTAATAAGAACACAACAAGCCAGCTGTAAAACTTGGAACACGTCGCATACACAGGCACCGGTCTTTGGTGGCTAAAGAAGGCACGGCATCAGCCAATACGGCCGAAAGCCACATAATCGCTTGGAAATAAGTTGACGAAGAAAACGTCGCTCACTGAAGTTCATATAAGCTCTGCTGAAAAAATTGAAGCTGTCCGCAAGCGTTTCATTAAGGCACTGACACCGCTCGGTGACCAGACACATTGGCGTAGCTGCCACACTCGTCCACAGCAGCGCAACGAGGCGCTGTCTTTCCTCACAGTCGACGAATAGAGAGACCGGAGGCTACGTCACACGCAGCCGTATCACTGTAGGCTCAGATGATTTGGCGGCAGCAGAGCAGGAGTGAGACGATTAGCGTGAACACAGCGGATGCGATGGGCGGCGCTGATGACGCTGGTTTGTCCTTCGGCGCCGAAGACGCTGTCTTGGCGGGCGCTTCCTGTACCTCCGGCTTCTCAGCCGCTGGCGGTTTCTTCGATTCTACTTCCGGCTTGTGGCTTGGATTGTGGCTCGTGGATTCCTCTTCCGGCTGTGCTTCCGACGAAGAGCTAGGAGGCGACGATGACGTCGTTGTGGATGCTGGAGTGGGTGGAAGTGCGTCTGGGTCCAGGGCGGCTTCTTCCGGACAACCCAGATCCTTGAGGGTCAAGCGCGTTACCTGCAGTGAAGTTGAATGCTTCATTTGCATTTATGTGAAAAGAGGCGCCGACGGCTGGAAATTGCTACAGACATTCTTGCGTTCGTAAAACTTGTATGATTTTTTTTTTTGCCGTTCCCGGCTACCATAACTACGCTCATTGTTCAAAGCACAAGAACGCACGCCCATGCGCAAGCACAGTTGACCACTTAACTGGAACGCAGACAAAAAGAAGAAGAGAAATAGGCTCCCGTGAAAGTTCTGGCTTAGGTGATTCTCTCCGACCAGAGGAAAGCTCTCGAGCCCGTGAGGTAAAGAGCAACGGACACGATGAAGAGTTTATGTGGGTATTTTTAAACTCGTTCATGGTTTATTTGGACACATGGGCACTCGTGGATGGCATAGGGTCACACGGCGTATGACCTCCTCGCGAAAGCATTTTGTATTTGAAAATATAAGTAAAAATAAAAAAAAAATGAAAAGCGCGGATTTCGACTCACTGTGCTCACCTTGCTGCTGCCGCGCTCCGGGTCGCTGAAGTCACACTTGACATGCCGCAACTCGCGGCGGAACCTCTCGCTTTCCGTGCGGTTCTCCAGCCGGAGGATCCAGGCCAGGCGACAGTCGCAGGTCAGTTTGTTGCCTGCGTAAGCAGAGAATGAGCACAGCGAGTTAATTCGAGTCCGGTGTGGAGAGGAAGAAACAGACAAGGAGAAGGAACCACCTCTATAAAAAAAGGGACGAAAATTTTCAGTACGCATAGCAGAGTTTTTGTAGCACTTCGTTACGTGCTGCATAGCAGCAAAAAAAAATAGTAAGCATAAAATTTTGCTGTAGTGTAGCGCATTGCTTTGTCGTAGTGACAGGACAAGTTATCTCGTGACAACAGGCGACTTCGTAATACTGCAGAAAAAAACTGTCTTTGCGACAGAACAAAACATTTTGTCGCATTTTGGGCCAGACTCTCCTGTATTTTCCGACTGGAATAGACGTTATCCACAGCGCACACTAGGATTTGTTACCGTAAAGACCGAGTGAAAGAAAAAATGACGGAGGGTAAGTATATACACGATCGAACAGACACGCTACCCAATTGAAACTACGCTGAGTCCAAAGTATTTTAGGGGAATCCCCAAGGTGGAGTGAGCGTTTATAAGAGAGCAATTGCTTTGACGATGATGATGATGATGATGTTGCGCTTGGGTGGATGCTAATGAGTAATAACCAACTGCTGCAGTCTCAAAGGCACAAACCAAGTGGCCGCAGGTAGTGTCCGTATAGCATCCGTTTCGATGGTTTGCCTGGCGAGCGGGAAAATAAAGATAAAAGGCGCGATAAAATGTCAGAAGATAAGGAGTGTGGCAGTCACGTATGCCACTTTCTTTTGTTTTTCTCCTCTGGGACTTGTGACTTGTGACACTAAAGCCGTATGTTGCAGCATCAAAGGCGATAACGCAGGTCATTTACGCCGAGCTAGTGTAACAGCACTTCGGTCGCGTCTGCCAGGAACGCTGTATCTGATATAATGCTGCATGTTTCCCAACACAGGATAAGGTTGTCGGTAGCGTTGTGAGCGTCTGCGACTGAATTCCCTGAGAAGGTCCCGCTCACACTGACCGTGCGTTTCAAATGGTGCGTGTTTCACTTGTGACAACAATTTCTCGATGCTCAGTTTGGAAATATTTCCAGCGCAGAATGGAACTATATCCCGACATCTGTTAAAAGCAAGCATCAAGCTTCACCCATATAAATGTAATAAAGCTGATATTTCTCCGTGGTCTCTGTGCTTGTACCACATCGAGTTCAGTATGTTTGGACATTGAATGAGGAAGAGCCAGCCTTCAATAAGTATGGTTTTCCTGTCTTACTGTGATTTCCAAAACCTATAGGAGAAAAGCCTTCATGCTTTTCGTTCTGTATGCCTCGCTGCGAAGATGAGAATGATAGCTATACATGCATGGTCCCCTCACCAACCGTTGGGAGCGCCCATCGTCAGTGTCACACGGGTGAACATCATATTGGCCAGAAGACGAAAGTGGAAGTTTTTGGTTACGACATTCAATGACAACGCCGCCATTTAGCCCGGAGAAGGTTCTCTACACAACTACCGCAGCAAAGAAACCAACCGACTTAGCACAAGCCCAGGCAAACATGTAAAACATTCTCGTCGGCTGGTGATGAACGCGTAGATTTGGGATGACAAACTTCCGTCAGGGGCGCCATTTTACCTAAAGAAGGTCATTCGCACGCCTATCGCTGTTTAAGGATGGGAACCATAATAATGTTCCCTCCCACTACTGCTTAACCCGTATTAGGGGACACATTTTTTTTCCCCGGAAATGGTACCAAAATAATCACTTACTGCCCGTGCTGCCATCTGTCGCGAAATTGAAAAAAAAAATGATTTGGCCGAGCTTTACTCGCATTAAGCCGGACACGGAATGCCAGAAAACGGCCAACAAGCTGGACTCATCATGGACCAGAAATGACAGTCGACTCATTGCAAACCTGGCTTGCCCAAGTCCACTAGGTGGTTAAATTAAGAGGTGGAAACCGAATTGGCCAGGATATGGGACGGATTCTTCGTCGTCCAGCCGCTGTAAGCATGAGCAACTGACACTAGCCTCGTTTCCATGAAAGCTAGAGAAGTCGACTCCAGTCCACTTTCTGAGGGAAAGTGCGAAAACGTCGAGGAAGGGAGTGGAGGACTCACGCCTTCCCTTCTCAAAGCTAGCTCTTTCCCTCAAAATCTGGACTGGAGTCGACTTCTGTCGCATTCATGTAACCACAGCTGCTGAGGGGGCGGGAATAAGAGTGCGATGGGCACAATATATTACCATAAGCGTAAATACGCGGATACATAGGGCAAACATGATACGGCTGCCGTAGAGTAGTGGCAACCAGAGATTGCAGGCAGGGGCCTTCACTCCTTATTGAACTTAATTAGGCTGATGATGGAGTCTGTCATGGGTGTAGTATCCCATACGACGCAAAAAAAAAATACAGGGACACTCGGTACATTAATATTAAAAGGGTTACACGTTGAAAATCTCACCACATATGCCCGAGTCTGTGATTGAAAGACGTCTGGCATGCGCTATTTTCAAAATTGCGTTTCAGAAGCTGATAGGTGACATGATTCCGAAAACAATAACGCACATAGGCGAGGTAAAAGAATGGTTTTATGGTTTATGTGGGTTTAACGTCCCAAAGCGGCTCAGGCTACGAGGGACGCCGTAGTGAAGGGCTCTGGAAATTTCGACCACCTGGGATTCTTTAACGATCACTGACATCGCACAGTAGACGAGCCTCTAGAATTTCGCCTCCATCGAAATTCGACCAACGAGGCCGGGACCTAAACCGCATCTTTCAGGTCAGCAGCCGAGCGCCATAACCACTGAGCCACCGCGGCGGCGGTAAAAGAATGATATGTTACAATTGATTAAAACTACACAGACGAACGATTCTTGAAACATTGATGGCCGAAAAAAAAATTCCGACGGGGATCGTTAAAGCTATGCATTCTGCTTTTGCATGCATTATCGTACTAATAAGATAGCACGGGAGACATGGGAGAGGCCTTTGCCCTGCAGTGGGCGTAGTCAGGCTGATGATGATGGCGATGATGATGACGAGAAGCATCATCGTGAAAATAAAAGCGGCTTGACATAATTCCCAGGTGGCAGATGGCGTCACCTGCCAAATGTGGCAGGTGTACTGAAAGGTGGCAGGCGCGGCAGATGTGGCAGCGGTGTACTAGAAGAGCTCAGGAAGAACATTACAAGGGCAGAGAAGCCTGGGTCTCACAACCCGGGTCTGGATACGACATCAAAAGCTGCGAATACTATCACATTGGCAACACATATTGTAATTAGGTGTTGTGGACTTCTCACGGTGCGTTCGGATGCAGAAGTGGTCTGTTTCGGGTCTGCGTGGCGCGTTACTCCTCGGCTTTAACTACAACGGGTGCAACCGGCACTAACCTGCGGCATTTCGGGCACCTCTCTAGCGATTATATATGGGAGTCGTTTCAGCGACGCCCCTGCGCCACGGTCCGTCTCGCGCGGCAACATGCCGCGGCGCTCGAGGCTATAATTAAAGCGCCTGCGTCCGTGTTGAGCGAGGAACCGTTACACGACTCGTTGCAGGACGCGCGTGCCTCGTCGCCGAGAGGTGCTCGCTGAGCCACACACAGCGCCAGCGCCGCCGGAACATGCGAGGTCAGCGAGGCTGGCCTCGCTTGGTTCTGTGGCCGGATGGACAAAGCAGAAAGGGTGACAGCCTTCGGCCATTGTCGTCCCGGTGCTATTCTTGTTTTCTCCGCATCGCGCGCCTGCTAGCCGGTCGCTTTGGTTGCTGTCCCAAGAGGAGCACTGACAGCGAGGGTGCGGGACGGCACCGTCGGCACGTCTATAGCACGTGGTTGCTGTTGTTGCCACTTCTCTGCGTTGCTTCGAAAAGGCGCGCGTAAAAAAGCAGACATCGGGAAGCGTACCGTATTTCTGGGGGCCTTGTGTCCTCAAGCTACGCGGCTTCTGGACGGAACGGCCCACCTTTCAAATTTTGGGGTAAGCGCGACCGGTGAGTAAAATGAAGCAAGTTTGCGAAGGCATCTCTGGAGAGCGCTATCTTTAGAGGGTGACTCTCTAAAGCTGTGTATACTTTGCATTCCAACATCTCCTACTGTCTCTGTTTGCCTATAGTGTGGTAAACGGTCTGTTAATTTTAAACACTTTTGGTCGCTCCGTTTAGTTTATTGGCGGACATCTGTTTGCCATGTTTAGAAAGGGTCTCATTCAGTCCAGCTACTCCCAGGTCTGTTCCCTTAAACCAAGGCAGCCTAAACATGAACTCAACACTGTTCTCTGCAATAACAAATCTCCAGCTGAGTGACTGGCGTTCAGCTTATATAAGGGATGCGTATTCATTCGTTTTACGCTTCGTTTTGCCATCTGTAAGAGTGGATAAGGCGAAAAGGAAGAGTATTCTTAGTTTGGGCATATGATCGTCTGGCTCGTCGGAACAAGCCGCTCGGGCTTCGGCCCCTTCAGTTCCACCTGCCGGCGCTCGCTCCCTGCCTTCCAGCCGCGCCTTCACCGAGACCGACCGTTCGCGCCTGCTAGTCGCTGGAAATAAATAACGAGCGCCCGCTCGGCTTTCCTCGTGGTGGGCTCGTGTCCAGACGAGGCGCGGAGTGCCACTCGTGGTGGAAAAGCCTCGAGCTAAGAAACAGCGATGAGCGAAACGCAATTGAAAAAGAAAGCAGGCGCTCGAGTAAAGAAGCGAGACACGGCGGCGGATGCTTTTTCCGGCCACGATTATGGAGCACGTCCGCGGTCGAAAATAGCGGACCGAGCTCCGCAGATGGAACGCAGCGACCGCCGAGGTCGACGCACATCGGCCGCGCTTCGATGGTTCCGAGGCGGGCACCGGCTGGCCTAGACTCGCGGAAGGAGTATTGGAGGAGCGAAGGAAGATGCAGTCAGTGCAGTGCAAGCAATTTCAAATCGAGCGGCGCGTGCGGTGACTTCTCTGAACGCATACGTCGCTTGAACGTTATCGCATTTCTTCCAAGTGCAGTAAACATGAACAGCCTCTGCTGTGCTTTTCGTGCGGCTTTCATTGCAAGAATACAGCCGGAAGGGTTTGGTTCTGGGCCATGGAGTGTGGCCCATTTTGCATCGCCATAGTTCAAAATCTCTCGAAAATAAGTGTCCCGTACTTACACCTCATGAGTTCAGATCCTCCGCTGGTGGTACAAGAGTTCAGCTGTATGGTTTAGGCCAGTGGGGCTTTGACAATATCTGTATTACTGGCATAAACTAAAATCTACTTATATGAACCGGGACTTGTGCTTCGCGCTTCTGATTCTTGCTTGGCAGCTACGTCTATTGTCAATACAGAGTAACTAAATATTAAAAACACCTAATGACGGTAATTATTTTGTGTAATTAACATTTTGTAACTTTCTATACTACCAGGGTTAAAATTATGCTTTACAGTATTGCCCTACGGCAAAGTTCCAGGCAATTAGCGGGGCATCTGTTCTTCTGGAACACAGATCTCTTGCAAGAACAAGAAAGAGCCTCTCGAAGGCTGGCTTGCCAAGCGGGAGGTCTTTGCCGGGATACGTCGCCCACAAGAATTGCAGCATCAAGTCTTTTCCCGCAGAAAGTGCCGCCCTTTACATACGAAGGGAGATTCCTCATGTGGCTTTGAATGTCACCGATCTTTGCACCGACAGTATTGAGGTAGTGGCTGTGAGGATTCGGCTCGCCTTCCGAACTCTGTCCATTGCATCAGTATACGTGTCCCCGCGGAAGAAGGTCGATATGGCTTTGTTTCTCCAGCAACTTCGTGACCGCTGCCCAGCACCCAGAATCATCTGCGGTGACTTCAACGCCCACCACCCTGCCTGGGGTGACAGGAACACAGATCCTCGCGGACGCCAACTTGTAGAAGTCATCGACAGTTTGGACCTGTGCGTGGCCAATGACGGAAGTCCCACTTTCTTTCGGCCTCCAACCTCACCCGCATCTATAGACCTAACCTTACATTCACCTGACGTCCGTGTGCAGTGGTCAACTAGAGCTGACCGAATGGGAAGTGATCACTACCCGATATTTGTGTTTACTGCCGACTTCCATCTGCGTGGTCCTAAAATTTGCCATGTTGTTAATTGGGACAAATACAGGGAGCACTTAGCCTGTGTTTCCGGTGATGTGACAGACAAAATGATTTATGCTAAGATGGCTGCTACCACGGCGCTCAAGCTACCTGATCATTTTCCGACTCCGGATTTAAAACTCAGGAACCTCTGCGCAGCGCGCAGAAGGGCGGAGCGACAACTGTTGCGGAAGAAGGACGACAGAGCCTTGAAGACAACTTTCAACAGGCTCAATTAACTCTGCCATTAGACGTCATGCGAACAAGCTCTGTAGGTCCCAGTGGGCATCCTTTTGCGCTAGTTTGACTGTTTTCTCACCGATAACGAGAATTTGGCGTGTCGTTGGCAGTCTTGCTGGTGGCTCTCGTCCGAGTAAACCTTTCGAGGCGCTTGCATTGCGCACGCAGAAACATCTCGTGTGCTTGGCAGAGGAATTTGCGGATGCATTTGTAAATTCTAGACCAGGCATTCATCCCTGCGCTCTACCTGCTACGTCTCCATCTGTTATGGACGCCCCGTTCACACTTCGAGAACTACAGACAGCGCTCCGCAGCCTGAGGCGTCGCTGTGCACCAGGTCCTGACAGCATTACCAATCAAATGTTACAGAACCTACCTCTGGAACACCAGAAGAAGCTCCTAACCTATCTCAATCGAGTGTGGGAGTCTGGTGACGTTCCCCCTTCATGGAAAGTGGCTTGTGTAGTCCCACTGCTGAAGGCCAGCACAGAGATGACAGACGCGCCCTCGTATCGTCCTGTATCGCTGACGTCGTGTGTGGCTAAGCTTATGGAGAAGATGGCAAGTAAGCGTTTGTCTTGGTGGCTTGAGGATAGAAGGGCACTACCAATATGCATGACTGGATTCCGCACATGTTTAAGCGCGCAAGATAGCGTCCTGGACTTGATAAGCCACATTGAACATCAGAGTGCTTTTGGACTTTCAACACTAGTTATTTTCCTAGACGTATCAAAGGCTTATGATAGCGTCCTCCAGAGCTCAATACTGAATAGTCTGCAGGTTATAGGCGTACAGGGCTATCTTCTGCGATTCATTCACTCATTTCTCAGTGATCGTAAATTTAGAGTGCGGTTAGGCACTACAATGAGCTCCGAAAGGGCGGTATCGCGAGGGGTACCTCAGGGTAGTGTCCTGTCCCCAATGCTCTTTAATGTTGTCATGGCTGGTCTTCCCGCAAAAGTGCAAAAACATTGTAGGCATGTCCATATGTCGATATATGCAGACGACATTTGTCTTTGGTTAACCGGATATCAACACAAACGCATAGCTCTATTAGCGCGACAGGCCGTGCTTTCAGTTAAAAGTTACCTTCAAGGTGTTGGGTTGACTCCCTTGGTGGAAAAATCTGGCTTCGTCCTGTTTCCAGGTAGGGGACGACGGTATGCGCGGCTGAGCATAGACCTTGATCAGTCTTGCCTTCGTCAGGTTAACCACATACGTTTTTTGGGCGTCACTATTGACTCACGTCTACAGTGGCGACGAGCTGTGGACTCGATTGTGGCTTCACTATCTTCGCGTCTCAATGTGCTTCGTAGAGTTGCTAGTGAGCAATGGGGAAACCATCCTGCTTCAATGATCAGGCTTCACGATCCCCTGGTGACAAGCCGCATAATGTACCAGCTCCCTTTAATTTCCCCCTCGGTATCGCAGCTGGAACGCCTTGAGGTTTTTCACAGAAGGGGACTAAGGAGGGCTCTCGGCGTTCCGCAGGCTGCTCCAAACAATGCAGTACTGTATGAGTCTCAATCGAAACCTCTTCGGTTAGCCGCTTCACAAAGACTTTTGCTGCAAATTGGCCGCCTCAGAGAGACTGTTGCCGGGAGAGCGCTTCTACAGCGCCTTCGAAAGAGATCTGAGTCCCGGGCGTACTTGGCTTTAGATACTCTTCGTTCTCTGGGTCTCGACGTTCGAGATCGACCTAAGACGTTGAAGCCACCTTGGTCCTTTCCGAGCCACGATTGCTCCTTGACAATTCCCCACGTTCGCTCTAAGCGGAGTTCTCCTTTAGCGGCAATGCGTTCGCTCGTGCTGGAACATCTTGAGACCGAATATGCCAGTCATCTTCAAATTTTTACAGACGGCTCTGTGGACAAGGTCAGAGGAACTAGTGCAGCTGCTTTTCATATTCCGTCTTTGAAGTATGATTGGTCTGTTCGTTTTACTAAAGTCGTGACCTCCACAATGGCCGAAAGCGTTACCATTGAGGCAGCTCTAAAGAAGCTACGGTGTTGTACGCCTCAACCTACTGTCATAATTGCGGATTCAAAATCTGCCCTTCAAAGGTTAGAGTACGGGTTCCCCACTGATGCCTTGAGTTTTAGATCCCTACGTTTGGTGCAGAATCTCCATAGCAAAGGCTTCTCAATACGTTTTCAATGGGTGCCCTCGCAGATAGGTGTCTTAGGCAACGAGATAGCAGACAACCTCGCCCATACAGCTCTCTCCGGGATTCCAGTACATAGAGTCCCTCATGAAGTCAAGCAAATGTTCAGAGATGTGGTGTTGTGCCACTTCAGTTCTTTGTGAAGCTCTCCTCATCAGCCATGTGTGACCAAGGGTCTCAAAAGGTACCAAGCCACTTTGCTGCACCGCGTTCGCACGGATTCTGCTCGTACGCCGGCGTGGATGTATAAGACTGGCCTAGCTTTGTCACCATTGTGTTCAACGTGTGGTGTGTGTGGTGACATAGAACATTACCTCTTGTGCTGTACATTGTACAACGCGGAACGGGCTGTGTTATTCGGATCCCTCAAGAAGGCAGGAGTTCCTCACAGTTCTCTTCAGGACATTGTTTTCCCGCGCGGGAGCCAGTCGAGTAGAAGGGATGCTTCTCGCCTTCTTCTAGTTTACCTGCAGGACACGGATTTGGCCTCCACGTGGTGACCTCAGGAGTGTCTATGTGGGTTTTTGCGGACAGTGTTTCTGTGATTTCTATTTAAGTGTCGCTACGGTGGAGCAATTGCCGGCAGCAACTGCAAGGCTAATCCCACCGGTAGCTTACAACCACTCAACTCAACTCATCTGTTCTCCTGGCGACTCAAAAGGCTCTGAAGGAAGGTGCCTTCTCAGCACGCGAAATATACAGGGTGCCGTGAGCTATAGTGCTCATATGCCCACCGCTACAATTCTGTTGAGACTGTGACCACGTCGCCATTATGGTTCGAACCAAACGGTGTGGCGCAGCATGGCGTATATCGCGGAAGGCCCAATGTTTACTCTGCCTGCCAAGATGCTGCACAATGGTGCGTCCAGGCGTCATATCGATTTGGTTGGAAATTTGAAAAAAAGATGATGACAGCACTCTAGACCTGCCGCTTGGCCATCTTTGAATCAAATGGCGGTTTCCTGGAAGAAATGTCGCTGGTGTCCCAAAGGATATCGCTGACACTGGGACGTCCTGCAAGTGCCATAAGGATATCGCTGACACTGGGACGTCCTGCAAGTGCCATAAGGATATCGCTGACACTGGGACGCCTTGAAAGTGCCATAACAGTAGCTCTGTCAAAGGAACTGGCAGCATTTGAGACCACAAGTGAAGAGGCGAAGAGGTGAAGAGTATTTTCCAAAAATCTGTGTTAAATAACAGCATGTGGACTTTACTGCCGTTGTGGTAGCAAAGCCGAAGTCTTGGTTTTCTTCAAAATACGGCCGCACGAGCTTTCATCTTTTACATTACCCTGACCCAACCGCAAGTTGATGAAAAGTGGCACAGGCGTAGAATTAACAACAGAATATTAACTTGAGCTTTGAAAGCAGGGCAGGGCGGGGTTTTAGAGTACGTAAATAAAATTCTGTAAAATGCGCACGATTCGGTTTCCGATTCATCTTGCGGCCGCAGTCCTCGGCGAGACGGACTATTAGAACAAATGCTATTTTCACGAGACCCGCACCGTTGAGGTAAAACGTCATAAATTACTTTTTAGCCTATCCATTGCATCACGTGCTTAAATTAAAGCCTTGACGGGAACGGTTTGCCGGGACTGCTCCCATAAAAGAATGATGCATAACCAATCAGTCCAGTCGTATAGCATTGCTAACCGAATTTGTCGAAAGACGAGGTGGAGAAGATCACAGACAAAGTTGTCCTAGAATTCGTTTGGTTACGCAATCACGAGCGCGCCGCCCGCCGCAAGGTTCCTTCTCAATTTGACCCACATTAAGAGGCATTAACGACGCCCGCTCGTCTGTATTAGTCCAGCCTATACAGGTAGATAAACCGGTAGAAGGCCAGGCGCGCCGTGATGCGGGGTCTAGTGCGCCCATTACCATATATGCTGGCGCTCTACGCCCCATCGGCGCCGGGAAATGTGATGCACCTGAGTGCACAACGAGGTGAATTGAGGGCAGAATTCTGATGTGTTTAAACAGTGCATCGTCTGAGAATGTGTTAGCCTTGAAGTGGAAGCACTAGCTCGCGCCTGAAATTTAGTGGATGAATTCTTAATACTGTTTACGGGTCACAATTGTGTTTTATTTGGCGTGCCACTTGTGACCTCGCATCGTACAATGGGACCACCGACATTAGGGTGCAAGCCCAGTCAGGAACCGTTCTTACGTGTGAGATGCTTCGCTAGTTCGTCTCCTGATATCCAGGCCTAGCCTGTGGGTTCTGTTTAGGAATCTACAGTGGATTGCCATTGATAATAAATACCTTTTAGATTGCAGTCTTGATGCCCTTCCCCCTTTCTAAATCAGTTCCTTATGGCATACTTCTAAAATGAAACGAAAGCCTGCGGTCAATGTAAATACACGCAATCTATTTAATGCAGCCGCATTAAATATATTTCGTACACGATATCCCCCAACTCCAGATGTACACTTAGAAATTAATGCAAAAGAAAAAAGGTAAATCACCCTGCACACGGTATACTGCACAGTATACTGCAAAACGTGCACAGTTCTGGGCAGGGGCTGTATACTTATATATTTAAAAGCAAAAGCTAAAAAGCATGCAATCTGGACAAAAATTTGCTTACGTCGAGCCGTTACCTCTAGCTGTGCAGATCCTTTGCAGCTTTGCGCAGCATGTGCCCTGACTTTTGTAGCTCTGTAGAGCTTTAAGTCTGTCTTTATGCTGTGGTGCCTAGCGTGCAAACCGCACGACAGGCGGCAAGCATTGCGCCTTGTGGCTCGTTGGCGACTTCCCAACGCGGGGTGGAGCGGGGTCGTTACGCTTTCGCAGGAGTTAATTGCATAAGCTCATATCACGCAGGGTGGAAGCGCTGAAGACGGCACGAGCATCAGATATGTGTGTCGCCCTTGTTGTTCGCTGACGGGCCTCCGTGTAGTTGATGCGAGAGCACCCAGCACAGGCGCGGTGCAGTCGAGGAGAGCTGAGGGCGACCTCTGAGATGAATAGTTCCAGGAAAACGGCATATCAGTGTCTTTGTGCTCCGCCTTCACGGCTTTAAAAGGCTCATCCAGGGAGTTCATGACATCGGGAGCTGCTCGTCAGGCGAACAGTTTAAAAGTAGTTCTGTGTCGCTACTTCCGTTTTGTTTATTATTTCCTTTTGCTTGCCATCTAGATATTCATATAATCTTCAGAAAAACTTTTATTTTCAGAGTTCTGTCAAGCTAGGTTTACACCCTAGAGTGAAGCTATAGCCTGAAAATTTTAGGTGTGCAAAGCACACGAACTCTGAAAGTCTTCATTGCCTAGTAAGAAGGCAGTTCCGACCGCGTAACTACCGAAAATGTCGTAGCGAACTTTTTCAAAACAAACCAAAACAATGCAATTCATCCTATATACCTGAGGTATGACCCTCACTTTTCGCCTAGGTCACATGCTGGAGTCATCCCTCAGATAACTGGCGCACAGGCGCACGTGTGCACACCTCGTCACCTTGCATAAGATTTTATATTAAAACAACGTCATCCAAGCGCCCATGTAGTTTATTTGCTCGGACGCACGTGTACTACCCGGAGTACTGACTCGTTAAACGGCATCCCACTGAAACCTCACATGAATTTTTCAAGTACTCTTCTTTCCTTCCGCAATTTCCCAGAAAAATGAGTTGGATGGATCCCTGAGGAAACCGCGAGGTAATCAATTTCTCGATTAATTATGTTATGATTACCGCTTTTCCCTTTGCTATTTAGCCTTGTGTTGTATACTTTACCAGTTGTGTGTATTCTATTATTTCTGGTCGCTTGTTTATTACCATGTCCACCCTACAATGTCCCGCAGTTGAGACAGCTGTATATGTAAATAAATGAATAAAAATCTTCCGCATCCTAGTTGGGCGGGTTTGCTTCGAAGCGGGTCAGATCGAGGCGCCGTTGAAACCGCGCACCATTCTAACCCTTAGCGGCGGATAAACATACGAGGGCAAGCGTGGTTAAACAGGTGCGTATACAGAGGCTAGGGTGTGCGAAGCTCGCCGCAAGCTGGGAAGGACGCTGGCTCTACCGTCCAACCGGTTGCAACAGCGAGGAGGGCTGCGAGCGACCCGGCAGCTCGAGGCAGCGGAGTTCCCGACACGCCACGAACGCGAGAAGCGTCGCGGAAGCTAAGATGCCTCCGGTCTTCACTCTCTCACGACCTTGAGTACGCGTGTGAGCCACGTCACTGGGCCATAGGCGGCGGCGGCGGAGGAAAATAAAAGGCGCGATGAACAAAGGATGAGAACGGAGAGCCGCTGGCGCGCTCTCCAGACAAGACGACGATTCGCTCCGCTCTCCCTTGTGGCCCTTCTTGTTGGCGAAAAGAGCTGCCAACTAAAGAAAGGGGGCGGAATAAGAAGCGATACCGTATTAAATCGTCGAACTGCCTGCCCCCATTCTTCACCCCGCGCTTGACGCTATCGTGTGTCGAAGTGTTAACGTCGTGGTCCCACGGAGGGTCCGTTCTGTGCGCTAACCCTGTTATATAGCCTCAATAGAGGCCTTTAAGGGTAAAATAAATTATTATGATGATGGAGTACGGGTGTACCGGTGCACACGTAGGCGCGTGCACTGCAAAGGATGCATGTGCTCTCGAGGCTAACAAGAAAAACACGAGGACTTGCACACCTTCCACTGTCGCACAAGAACTGCAGTTCACATAGTTCGAACTGACAAGGACGTACGGGTGGGTAGTACGTGATGTGTCTAGATTCGCGATTTTTTTTTTCGAGAAACGTGTCATTAGGCAGAGGTTTAGAAACCTTGGGGTGGGGGACGTAGGGCTATGTTTTAACAAAAAATCAGATGCCAGTTATTGCGTGTGTACGCGAACACTAGACATGACCAAGGGGTTGTACTGATAACTATAGACCGGAAAATAAAAAAAGATAATAAAACTACGGTGAATTCAATTATCAAGCGTATGTTTCAACCGATAAATGTCAGTGTGATTAAATTGCACGCCTGATCTAGCTGGCTACCGAATATAAATTACACTCATTCAACGAAGAAAAAAACAAAGTGCGCATGCCGTGGGCATGGAGAAACGGTATACCGTTGGATCAAGTAGGGAAGTTGTGCGTTTGGAGGTATTGCTCCGCCACATTACATCCTCTGCAGACTGGGAGGCTACAGCTCACCTCCAAACGCTGTCTGCTAGCGTAGTACTGTTAACTCTCGGAACCCGCTTTGGGCTGTTGCTTGGTTAAGCAGGTTTCTCTGTTGCAAATGAGGCCACCCGAAGCCATGCACAAGCGTCGCGAAAAAGTGGCATGTTCTGGCTACCGCGATGGCTGAGCAGCAGTTCCATCGCTGTCTTCAACACGCAAACCTCGATTCATAATGCCCCGTCCTCTCGCTCCGGCTAGCACGACAACTTAGAATAGCGACCAACCTTTCAGAAAACAACTTCCACTTGCGTTTTTGTTTAATGGTTCCATCATTTAAATTACCTTACATTTTTCTATCAGACCATTTGCTTCTGCAAGCACAGTTATAAATGTGTTGCCAGTAATTAACAGCCATTCGGTCTTTTATTACCGCTAACTCAAGTGATAAGGCTGACAAAAAAGGAAACGTGAACTTTAATCTTTTACTGCACTGGAATACGATATTATATTATATAAAAAGAACCAATACTGCTCTCATATGCAACAATATCCCCGAAAAAGAAACAAAACTTCGTTTTAGAATATGAAGCAACAAAAGGCTGGAAAATTTTCCAAAAATAAAAACCGACAGTCCAACTCCTAGGTACGACTACTAGAGTAATAGCTGGATAGAAACTACCACAACGAAAGGAAGCTCGAGACACAAGGATAAACTAACAACTAAAAACATTTACAAAAGGCGAACGTAGATAAGGACAGATAGTAGATGCAAGGCGATAATGAAAATACCGAACATAAATTCAAGGACGGCGGCACGTGGTGGTATAATGTAGGAGGCTAGGTTCGCTTCTATCAATCGGTGCGACTGATACGCGTGGCGCTGACGCACTGCTCACCGTTATATTTTATGGCGGAAACGTCGATGATTGCGCGCACAAGCCGATCCTTCCTTTCCGGTTCCTTCCGTCAAGATTTCATTTGTTAGTTCAGTCTCATGTGACAGGCTCGTTCTCTTCGTTGTCGCCCCTGTTCCGCTGTTACGAAAAAGTATGATTCATAACCAACTAGCTCAGTTGCGCACAGAGTTAGTCAATACGGAACTGGGCTAATTGGCTTTGGGTGGCAGTTTTCGTAACAGCCGGAAGGGGGCGACGACGAAGTATAGAAGCACGAGCAGAGACTGAAAGACAAGCTCAGTTCCAGCTGCGTCTACGACTCGGACTCCATGAACTGCCACTTATTCTCCGTTCCCCCGTCGTAATGGAAAGCTGCATGGATATGCAGAGCCGATGCTCATTAATTCCGGCTCACATCCTGTCATTCGCTCACGCACTTTTTCTCTTGTAGTCTTCGGTTTGTCTTCTTACTTCTTGCGGCTATCTTCCTATTTCCGCGCAGCCAATGGCACAGTAAAAGCCAGATGGCCGCCAGAGCGCTGTCCCTGCCTAATGCAGCAGAATATATTTTTCTACAGTCGCTGTCGCGGAGTCGCCAGAAGACGCCGTCAAGCGCTTCCAACACGCGTTCGAATATATCGCCTGTCTTAGCAGCCTCGACAGACATACTTTACTTGCGTGAGCTTCGCAGGAAAGCTTGTGATGTGCGAATGAATACGGTACACAGACGCGGGGGCGCCGCAGAGACGCGTTCGTGTGCATTTTGCGTGCATTAAAAAAATAACGATAAGCTGAGAAGAAAAAAGCAAACACTAGCGCCATGCGCCACCGGAACGTCTTTCCCTCTCTCGGGATGCTAGCGGCACGCCTTCTCTATTTTGGGCGCGCACTGGCGCTTGCGTATACCGCGCGGGAGTCGGCCTAAGGAGGCGACGAACGAGAAAGTACAAAATAAAATGCACTATAATAAAATTCCGAAGAGAAAGAGTAGAAGATGGTAAATTAAACCCACGTAGAAAAAAAAAAGCGATGTGCAAAAAAGTAAGACAGAGGCGCAACCCGGAAGAAAAGTTGGTACCTTCTCGTCCTACGCAATACCCATCTTTTTCTCCCAACGGAAAGAAACGTGGCACCCCTCCCACGTCTGGAACGTTGCTATGCGGCCAAGTCTCGTCTCAGCGGCACCTACAGCGGTGGTCGCCCTACCGCGCGAATTGGTAGCAATGGACAGACGGCTTGTAAAGTGAAGACGTGGCTTTTGTTTGTTCCCATTTACCAAGGACAGCGTATGGCACTGACAGACACAAGTTGAAGCCTAGAGCCTCAAAGCTGGCGACCTTGAGGACTCGCCAAGAAAAAAAAATGGGTAAAATGCGGAAGACAACTGCTAAAGAGAATCTAACGACGCGTCGAGAGTATCTCCAGTAGTGCAAGCTTCTTAGTTTTGTGTGTGCTGTGAGTTGAGAGAGTTCTCCCAACGGAAGCGAAACGAACAAGTGAGGGAAAAGTTGGCTACTTAGCAATAAAAGAAGGCCAGAAGTAGAAGAGCCCGCTGCGTGACTCACCCGTGAAGGTCATCTCGAAGTCCTCGCCGGTCTCCATGAACTTGAGGTTGTGCACAGTCCTCCATGTAAGCGTCAGCAGATGGTTATCGGACAAATCCACAGAGATGAGGTTGGGCGCGCCCACAAACATGTCGGCCGGTAGGATGCGGAGCTGGTTCTTGGTCAGGAAGATGACGCGGAGCCTCGCCAGGCCGTCGAACGCCAGCGGGTCCACCACGGAGATTTCATTGAGCTTCAGGTCCAGATCTTCCAGCAGTGGCATGCTCGCGAAGATTCCAGCATCCAGTCGCTTCAGCTTGTTGCGGTACAGATCGAGCCTGATCAGTTGGGCCAGGCCCTTGAAGGTCCGGTTGGTGACCTCGTGTATGGCGTTATCTCCCAGCTCCAGCTCCTTCAAGGCGCCCAGTTCCGAGAAGGCCAAGTCCTCGATGAACTCGATCTTGTTCTTGCCCAGGAAGAGCTCCGTCAGGGAGGGAAGCCGCGAGAACCAACCGGCCTTGACGTGCCGTAGCTTGTTCTCGCCCATCTCGAGTTTCTCGAGCCTGGGAAGATGCGCTATGGCGTCCTTCTGGAGGTCGATGATGTCGTTGCCTTCCAACTGTAGCAGGGTGAGCGTTGAGAGCTTGTAGAAGGCCTTCGAGTGGAGCACGCCCAAGTTGCACTCCGTGAAACGGAGTCTCTCGAGCCGGCCCAGTTGGCGCAGCGGCTCGGTGGGAATAAAGTCGAGTCGATAGTCTTGGCCGTACACGGTGAACGCGACCGACGTGAGCGCCTTCTGACGTCGCAGCGCCTGGAAGACGGCATGGCTTCCGGTGAGCGGCTTGCCCACGTAGCAAACCACGCCTGTGGCGTCGGCTTCGAAGTACTCGGAGGTGCAGCGACAGTACATAGGCTCCTCCTGAGCGAGGTTACAGAGGTTTGGAACGGCCGGAACGTTGCCGTCCTCGATCGCCGCGGATTCGATGCCGGGGAAGGCCAGAAGCAGGAGTAGGCAGCACGTAGCCAGGGTCGAGGGGTAGCGAAGAGACGCTCGTGTTAACCTGCAAAAGGTGTGTACAGGAAGATAACGCTATGAATAAGGTTTGAGGTGAGACAGTAAGTCAGAACAAGAACAAAAAAGAAGCAGCCTGTTGGTTCGGTTGCACCTGACAGAGTCGCAGCTCGTGAAAACGTTTTTCTGTTCTTCACCCTGTTCTCCAAAAGTAAGTTATGAGGTTTAGAGCAGAGTTTGGACACGTCTCTAAGTAGATGCGGACTTCATATTAAGTTCGATTGCTTCGAAGTAGTAGGGTCACCAGATTTTCTGAAAAAAAAAAATGAAAATTGGGCGAGCTAGTAGGGATTATTTATGTTGGAGCACGAAACACACATAAAGAGGAATTACAGAACGAAGTGGTGCTTTTTGTAGTGCTCTAATATAATGGAATCATATCTTGGTTACGTGCTTTTTGTCTCGGAAAAAGCCCCTCAGACATTTGTACGCGTTGATCAGCACGTGGATTTCGCTTGCGCCCGCTAATGACTTATAATTCAGTTTTCTTCTTTCAAGTATTTCGGTTTCGGCTTCAACCACTGAGCAGCGGCTATGACGTCGCAGATGTGTTGAGGCAACGTTCCTGGTCATGTGAGGCATACAAAACCTCCGTAAATCACTCCTTTCTCGTTTTAATTCCTTGCAACCTTTTGCGCCAGCCTGCCACCCCCCCCCCCCCCCCCCCGAGCAGGAATTACAACAAATGAACAAACAGCTATTACATCAAATGTTTGTATGTATCACGTCACCGCAAGGTTGTCTCAACCAGTCTGTGACGAACGTCATATCCGCTGCTGAGTGCTTGACACCAAGGCCGAAATAACTAGAGAGAAAAATTTCAGTAATAATCTACATACCGGGCTCAAGTGAATTCCACTTGACTATCTATGTTTACTGATCTCTTGTACTATCGGGGACAAAAATAACAGACAGTCGGCATATTTAACATGCGGCCGTCTGGCGCCTAACATTTCCCGATACCCTATAAGTTCAAGTACCTCCCCCCCCCCCCTCCCCCATCTTCCACTTCCCGCCTTCAGTCTTGGTGACAAGGCGATTGCAGCTGCCGCTGTCCTACACCGCCACCTTCTGTCCCCCCCCCCCCCCCCTCCTAATGCACTCACATTTGCTACTATACATACTTCGGTCACGTGAACGCAGACTGCACATTCCCCACCAACGCGTCCGCTCTCAATGACTCAATATAATGTGGATAATATTGGTTTTAGTTTAATGGGGTTTATGTCCCAAAGCGACTGAGGCTATGGGCAACGCCGAAGTTGAGGGCTCCGGATAATTCCAACCACTTGAGGTTCTTTATTGTGCATTGATGTATCGCAGTACACGGCTCTCTAGCACTCCGCCTCCATCGAAATGCGACCACCGCCGCCGGGATCGAACCCGCGTCTTTCGGGTCAGCAGCCGAGCACCATAACCTCTGAGCCCCCGCGGCGGCAGTGGATAATATTGCCCTGAACCGCTGAGAGAGCAATGAAGTTTTGTCACGGGATATTCCATCGACGGCGAAAATATTTATCGGAGAAGTGTCCTAGGTCCATTGGTGTAGAACAGTCGCATAGATGACACGGTCGCTCACTTCCAAGGCGGCATACAACGCTTTTATTTTCTCTCCTACTTCCTTCTTCGACTAATGCTATGGTGCATTTTCGGCGATGAACGTGTTCACTACGTGTTCGGAGTGCGTGAAGCGTGGCCGCAAGAAAAAACGAGGAGACGCGCGCACTCCTCCGGGGTTGTCGACCGGCGACACGGTTCGCGTGGTCGACGCGCTCGGTTTTCCACGAGCAGCTCGATCGCACGGGGAGCGGCGCTGGTGTGGGGTGACGCCCTTTTCACATGCGCCGCAGCGATCAGGCTTCACCGAACGCCTATGCTGGCGGCCGCCTTTGGCTTCTCTCCGGGGGCGGGACATGGGCCATCTGGAGCTCCCAATCGGCCATTAAGTGCATTCGCGACGCCCCGTGCGCTTGCTGCTTTGTTTGGAAGCACTAAGCGTGAGCCTAAAGACTCAAAGAAGGAAGGCGAGCAATCCGGAAGGTTTTGAGGAGAGGCGTCCACGACGATTTTCCAGCCAAGTCAAGCCGAAATGACATGTAGGAACAGAAGGATGTCCGTTTGAGGGGAGTACAACTACGAGCAATGCGAAAAGAAACGGCCAGTTCGCACTAAGGAACGGATCTTACACTATGGCCACCATTAAGCACGAAAAGGAAGTCAGGCCCCATGCGTACAGAGAAAAACTATTTACAAGAAAGCGAAAATGCTTGTGACCCATATTTGGCTCTCTACCGTTCATTGCACGCTAACAAAATGTTCCCTTTCATACCGCTGCGACATGTATATATAGGGCCGAAATGTGCTACCGCAAAGAAAGCCTCGTCCCAGGCTCAGCTTAAAATTATGCAGCTACCCACTACTCTGCATTAGTGGTCATGACGTCTAGTTGCAAGGCACGAGGTCTCGAGTTGTATCCTGGCCACTGTATACGCTTCATTTAGACTAAAGTGAAATGCAAAAAAAAAAGTTAAAATACAGAGACTTCGGTACGTTAAAGAACCCCAGATGACTGACATCAATCCTAACCGTTAGAGCTGTCGTTGACGTGTTCTTCACTGAGAAGGGCGAAGAGTTTCGAATTCTTTTACGGAGTTCCCACGTAGTGTAACTGTTTCCAACATCCCTGTGCTGCCCTCTGTATCAATAAAACCATAAAGCGTAGCGATAGCCAGGCCTGGTGCCGGCTAATGAGTGGCTGAACTGGTGGAGCTCTTTGAAATGGAAGACAGCCACTCACAAATCGCTGGAAAAATAGCTTTGTCAGTTGGATCCTTGATCAGCTAAAAGCTTTCCCAACAGTGTTTCACAAAGACGGAGTAGTTAGCATTAGACATATTTCACCGAATAGAAACATTAGCTACTTAAGCTCCTAATTGGCAGGAGTTACGTAAGGCGGATTTATTGCAAATCTGGCGTTTTCTCGGAGAACTAAGACATCACTGAGCGTTCAATGCCGCCCTGTACAAACGGGCTACGCACGCAGCCGTCGAGAGCGACTCCGATCCATCAGCCTCCTCGAAGCGCACGCTACGTGGCCAGCCGACAGTCATTGCGAGACAAGGCAGTGCCTTGTTAGGCCCGTCAAAGCAAACAAGCTCGGCGGTCTGGCGCCAAAACATGCAAGCGAACACTGCGGGGGCTGTGAACACAGAGGGAGCGCTGGTGGTCCCCTCTGGCGGGCATGGCTGCGCGAACACGTCCGATAGGAAAGTGGAGGGTGCTTTGCAGAGAAAGACGGAACTCGTGAAAGGCTACACGGGGGAATAATACCCTTGTAGCTTCCACATAATATTTTTTCCGTCAGTGCCCAACTCACGGTGCCCAATTACCAACGACGACAGGGTTAAAAAGAACTGATAGTAGAGGTTGCGCGCATAGCGCCCATCCGATTTTAATTAGACCAAATGCGTCGCTAATCAGAACCTATCAGGTGCACATGCATAAGTGTCTTTTGGTTGGTCGTTGCTGCAAGCGATTAAAGAAATGTCTTTAAAAACTTTGTCACCCATTTTAACTGGTAACTTATAAAGAAGCTCTTGATTATTGTTGAAGGTACACGGTGTTTCTGGTGTTTTCATGTAAAAAAGAAACATCCGAAGGAGGTATACACTAAATGGGCCTACTGCCATTAGTGGTCGCCTGCATGCGTTTGATAGCGTTTAAATATATTTGGAACCACCTTTCGTACCGTCCTAAATACAAACTGCAATATGATCGTAAAAAAAGGAAGCTTCCAGGATGGCGATATGCTTATACCAAGCAATATGTGCTTGGCGTCTTTCACAGCTTGCATGAAGCTGTACGAATAGAAGCGTTTTTTTTTTCCACACGTTATCACATCGCCACTTTCCGAGTCGTCTCGGGTTGCTGTGATGAAGATAATTCCTTCTCAACTCCGCAGTAAACACGTTGCCTTCTGATCAGACGTGGCTGTCGTTTCCGAGCAACCACCGGTTCACTTGTGCAGTGTCAGCGGTATTGGTTACGTCAGCAGATTTAGCGGCGTCTAGTGGCGATGGAGAGGCCACACTGAAGAAGCTTCCATGTGCACTTGTTTCTTAGCCAGTTAGAATGCTGTCCAGATGCCGTGGCTAGTAGGAACTCACGAGGAAGGTCTATCTGTGATCCCGTGGTCTAAGAAGGTGAGGTACATGTATGTCTAGGATACGGCAGAGGCAAAGAAGGAAAGGGGGTGGGGTGCGGTACAGCTAGCATTGTAATTGTTTGTCCCGGGAAAGGGCAAGAAGTTTGGTACTTTTTTTTTCACTGCGGCAAGCCATCGATATAGTTGACTATGAGATTGACGCTGACATTGACTAAACTATACGTATTCTCAAGGTTAACTCTTCCGCTTCTCCGCGCGTCGGAATAATAGAGAGCCCACGCGCAGTCTAGATTAAAAAAAGGGATTAAGAGAGAAAGAAATATTGGCGACGAAGCGGGTAGGGAGGCCTGACTACAGGCGTGGCTAACCGGCGGTCGGTGTGTCGCCGTCGGACGGGCGAGCCAAGTAGAATGCATGCGTTGTCGGGAAGTGGATCGTGTGTCAGCCGCAAGCGACGAGGCCTTGAGAAACGTGAAGCGCTGTTGTACACGCCAGCATCGCACCACCTCCCTCCCTGCCTTCCTCCCATCCATCTTTTCCGTCTCTGCGAAAAGATAGCCTCGACACCGGAGACTCAGAGAGAAGCAAACGGTGAACGAGGCTGGACTGTTGTTGTACACCGTACGAGACTAGTTTATTCGCTACTATTCATGCTCATGTGTGTGTGGCGGTGCGCACTTTTCATTCACATTTCACTTTTCAGTGATTTTTGCTTTAATTGCAATTATGAATAATCGATATGTCGGATGTTGTTGTAGAACACCTTGCCATGCGGCTATACTGTAGAAAACGACGCGGTGCCTAGCGAGAGCCTACCAATTTTCAGAGAGACAGCCCACACGCTATAAAAACTGAGCAAAGCGAAATGATGAATTCATGGCACTAACTACGAGCTCAAGGGCCACGCGCTGCAGATGAACTTGTGGTTTATGGAGGAGGAGGAGGAGGAGGAGGAGGAGGAGGAAACTTTATTTGGGCCAGCGCTAAGTCCCAGTGGCGAGCGAAGCTAATCAGATCGTGCCGACGTGGATTCGAAACTCAGTCGCAGCAATATTTATTTGTGGTTGATGGGGCTTAACGTCCAAAGAGATTCAGGCTATGGCCGTAGTGGAGGGCCCCGGGTAATGACGACCACCTCGAGATTTTTAACGTGCACTGACATCGTAGAGTACACGGGCCACTCAGCATTCCGCCTCCACTGAAATGCGCCCGTCGCCTTCGCGATCGAAACCGCGTGTTTCAGGTCAGCAGACGATCACCATAACAACTGAGCCATCCCGGCGGCTAGTGAACTTGTGGTACGTATACCCTAAGAATTTAGAGCGAGTGCTTGCTTCACCAGGAAGGATGTGGACAAAGTTACCGACGGAAGCATAATCGTCTGAAACAGGTGGATTATTTTCGGATCGCATGACAATCGCTTAGCAATGAATGCGTTGACAAAAGGGGCAGATGCATTGATGTATACATACAGTTTGGAAAACTGTCTACACAAGGCTCTGGACATCCCCGTCATCATCGTTAGCCGAACTCCGTCCCCAGCAGAACAAATGGCTCTTCCGTATCCGCTCATTTAACCCTATCCTGAGCCAGCTGCAGCTGCCTTATCCCAGCAAACTTCCCAGTCTCATCAGCCCACCTGACTCTGACGTCCTCTGCCTACGTTTGCCTCCTCTCGAAATCCATCTGCTACCCCTATTGACCACTGGTTATTTTCTGTTCCCGTTACACGCGTTAGCCTTTGCAATTTCGTCTTCTGGACTTCAACCAGGATATAATTAGCTTGCATATGTTCCCTGAGCCAAAATACTATCTTCCAGTTTCCTATCTGTAAACCGATCATTTTCATTTCCACTGCTGTCTGCGCTGTCGTCAGCTTAACTTCAAGGCTTTTCAATAGTCTCCAAGTCTCTGCCGCCTGAATGAGTTCTGGGAAGATAAATTATTGTGTGCTTTTCTCTTGAGTGACACTGTTAAGACGACAATCGTGGCCAGTGAAGCGTTCAACACAGTTAATTGTTGTCCTATGCGCGCGCCACGGTAGACCTGTTTCTCTGAACCACGCAGCAGCCAAATTGCCATCTCAGCCATGAGATGTTCTCTGGGAAAATCCATGATAACCGCAAGTAAGGTTGAACGACGAAGTAATGTTTCAGATGCTTCTGCATGAGGTTAGAATTTCAGATTATTGTGCTTTGGTGCGTGCCTTAATTCACGGGTCGTTACTTCCTTCTGATGAGTTCTGAGCGAGCTGGTGTTGAAAAGAAAAAAAGTAGAAGGCAAAAAAAAAAGACCAAGAAGGAAAGCAGGAACGAAAGAAAGGCAGAAATGCAAGAAAACCTGCGGCGTGTGCAGTTCAATACCCGCCAACAAAGCATTTCCCGTAGAAGCCTCACCGCAGCTGTGACCGATATTCCGGTACCGCAGCGTAAATCTTCGGCGAAATGCTGCCGGAAAACGGGAAAGAAGGGATAAATTTGGGGTACTTTATCGGCGCAATGCGTGCAACCACTTTTTTAGCCCGCACACATGACAGGTCATATGTTTTTTTAATCTAGTTGCGCTTTGCAAGCGAAACAGCTGCGCTTTCAATGCGAACGCACAGTGTGACGCGTGCTGAACAGTTGTTTCGACAAGAAAGCGAGAGCAGAAAAATATCGCCCAGTATTTAAAGCAAGTCGTTTGTTTACCTGTCGCGAAATGCGGCACGCAGGGTAGGCGGGGTGATCTACTGCACGGCTCAAATAAGCAGTGCCACGCTCTAGTTCATCGCCGATTGCGATGGGATACGAAATTGGATTGTGCCTTCGAGCGCAACGCTTGCGGCTGCCAACCTCGTTTGCCTTTCCACGTGAAACAACTGAAGTAGGTCCAGCCTCACGTGGAATTCATTCCGGGTTTGTGGATAATGGTATGGAGGTCTCCATACAGGTTGCGTCTGATGATAACCCGGCTATTTCTGACGCTGATCCACGCGCTCAGTAGGGATCTTTAGGTTTTCTCCTCTCATATTGCATCTCAAGAAAAAAAAAACTAATTATCTTCTGTGCTATTTTAGCGGCCTATATGGAGCCTCGGAGAAAAAGAAGCGTCACGGGAGCCGCTGTACTTGTCCGTCAGGGGAAAGGGGGGTGTCAAGAAGGCGAGATGTTTTTGCGACCCACACATGTGCGGGGCTTTTTCGGTTGTCCCGGCTGGGAGAAACGCAATGTGCGCTTAAGGCAGCACAAGTGTGGTTTTGTGCGCAATCAAACCGAGGCGGGCAATCCAGAGAGTTCAGTGCGCAATGCGTGATACACGTAGGCGCACACTTCGCTGGTGGAACATGTTCCCAAACTTGTGCGAAGGTGCCACGAGGCGACACGCGCACCTAAATACTTGCCAAGAATGCTGGGTCGCATTTTTGCTAGCTTTACTATCACAAGTAATGTTGCGCTATAGAGCGCTAAAGAGTGGCTCTTATCCGGAACAAGATATCTATTCCGTGATTCAGGGTGGCAACGTTTTGTATTCAGCGCAACGACTACGCTTTTGGCTCCCAGGGAGCGGCTTTGCCGAAGAAAGAAGCTGCTCTTCTTGGATAAGAGCAGTAAGAAACAAACCTGTCCTGTTAGTATTCATCGTGACCGCTGCGAGTGGGTGTCTCTCTAGATATTTCAATCTAAACGCTCCTCCGGCGTAGCGGCTGGGCGGGCTCCGACATCGCCGAGTTCTTAAAGCGACCGCAGGGCTGTCGACAAATGCTCAGCGGCCTAGTCAGCACGTGCGCTCGCCTAACGATGCCAGTCGCTGCGTGTGGGTCTTCGTGCTGCTGGCAACAGGAAGCGTACGTTATTTTGTGGCATCTGCCTTCTGTTTACGCGGATCGTGGGGACTGCAGTGGGCGCTTAGCGAGGCGCACGCTTCCTACGCACCGGTTAGCGGGTGGTCCGCCTTAAGCCGTACAGCGTCAGTAGCGCAATTAATCTTCTTTCTCACAGCCTTAAAGAGAAAAGGACGACGATGTCTGCGCATCGTTGCTTGAGGCTGAACGCTATTTGTCAAAAACATACAGGTCGCCGGGTTTGTAGCAGCCATGGAGCTGCGCATCTGTGAAGGGGTGAGTAAGACTGTTCTCACCCACGAGGAATTTGGACTGTTTGGGATGCAAAATCTACCCGCCGCGGTGGCGCAGTGGTTAGGGCGCTGGGCTAGTGATACAGAGTATCCGGATTCGAACCCGACTACGGCGGCTGCGTTTCGATGCAGGCGAAACGCAATGGCGCCCGTGTGCTGTGCGATGTCAGTGCACGTGAAAGATCCCCAGGTGGTCGAAATTATTCCAGAGCCCTCCACTACGGCACCTCTTTCTTCTTTCACTCCCTCCTTTATCCCTTCGCTTATGGCGCGGTTCAGGTGTCCGCCAAGATGTGAGACAGATACTGCGCTATTTACTTTCCCTTAAAACAAATGTTCATTTTTTTTTCATGCAAAATGATCTCCACCTTGCATGCTGTACAAGCCAACGCAGTGGCCTGCATATTTTTGACAAAAGCTGTACGTTCCAAATCAACACTACGAATGTATGAGGCCTGCTCACGTGCACGCCTCGAATGTAATGGGCTTTGCCACATGCGGAGCGTGTTGGAACTTTGAATGAACGCTAGCACACTGACCCAGTGATACCAATCCAAAAACTGGCTAGCGTCCGTCGCGTCTACTCCTATGCCTTCGACCTTGCCTTTTTTGCGCTTCCTTTACATTAATGATGAACGTATTAGCCAAGACCCAGCTTTTGTTCACACACCGTAGCACCTAACAATAAATTCCCAGTAGAGCCTTCAAGACGAATGGCGGTGGACCTGGTGTATATGGACGCAAAAAGTCAAAAGAAAAAAAAAACTTAATATTTCCCGAAGTACACCTTCCGTGTTGTTCGTAGCGGTAAAATGTCTTTTCAACTGCTAAAGTAGTAATGCGCGAATTCAACTGGTTGAACGTGGACTCGATGGCGGATTAATTTTCGAGGCGGAAACCCGACACGACACTCTCGCATGTCCACCATTCTTGGAAAAAATTTTGAATATTGAAATATTTTAAGGTATCGTTATGTAAATATTGAAGTTGATGGTCCATGCTTCAGATGCGCAGCAAGATCTTCCTTTTAGAGTGTTTCCATCGCAAGCATCGGACAGTTAAGACTGCCTTAAAAAAACAATTGGAAACGCTTTTGACAACAGCAAAAACGTGAATAGCAAAACGATTCAAGCGTGCCGAGGCGAGATCTGCGTATATATAGATTGTTGTAGTGAACTCTTAAAGTGAACTCTTAAAGTGTATTAAAAAATTGCTTTCGTAAACTGGTCCCCGTTCAAGATTGCTTTTGTCCGCAATTGTTGGGTATGCATACAGGCGGTGCATACCGACGCCGTCACCTGTACACGTGGCTGTTCCGAGTCGGCATAACGCGGCGCCGATGCCAACATACGTTCTTCAAGCGGGAGTGAACAGCTGCCGGCGCCGCATGGCAGAACAGCTCCACCCGCGCAGTCGGATTCATTGTGCCTCCCTCTGAAGTTGGGCCGCATTTTGTCGGTCTTGTGCTGTTCAGTCACAAAAGGCCGCCAGAAAAAAAAAAATGTGGGGGAGGAGAAGAGAAATGGGATAAAACATCAGCGAAAGCGGTAACACGGCACATGGCAGACCGCCCGCTGAGCCACAGGTGGTGTCTCTTCGGCTGTGGTGGGACGCCCGCGGGCGTTACATGAGGTAGGCAGGACACGTTGGCGACAACAGCTTGCAAGCTAGCTGGTTTAGACCGCGTTGCAGAGCAAGTGAAGGACGGTGCAAACGAACAAAATTAACTTTTGTCTACATCTCATGGCGTCCAGGGTAGGGACGCTATAACAGTTTTGTTGTATTTTAATTGTATTTTTATTCCTCCCGACTTTCGTCATCGGCTGAAGCGACGCCATACCCTGGTTGTTGCCGGGATCAGGCAATCGGCGTTGTGGACATAACGAACGTGTGGTGCGGCGCCCATGCTTCGATGCATGCACTAGAAGAACGGCATAAGAATGAAGGAAATCAATGTTTTGATTATGGTGACCCAGTACAATATCCTGGCAGAAATTAACCTGGGATTCGCCTCGCTTTAAAAGATGTACTTGTGCGCCGTCGCATATCGCAACTCAGCTTGGGGCTTGGTGAGGTAGGCGTAGAGATTTTATGAAGAGCTCTGGGAATTTGCACAGAGACACTTGCGCTACATAATTAATAGCTCCTCATCGATGTCTTTTTTTTTGTTCATCTTGATGATTGCTAAGCGCTTGAAATTATCATCATTTGTAGAGTCAGCCCTTAGCACTACGGTCGGATGTTCGGCGTCCAGCCTGACACTGACATGCATGACCATATTATTCATGTATGGGAAGTTCCGTTTCCTTTCCCACATGCGTTACGGTTGTAAGTTCGAATCTCTCAACGCGTGGTGAATGTATTTCCTCGTGTATGCATAAATAATCAGTTGCTGCTATGTCTGATGTCCATGTAAGGGCGACTGTTGCGTGATTTGTTGCAAGATCAACTCAGAAACCACTGCCACCGGAGCAAGCAGTAGAGCTGATGCATGTGTATGAACGAGAGTGTGTTGTGGTTTGCTGTAGCGTGAGCCTAGCTTCTAAAGGACGCGACTCTATTCGTGTCTGTGACGTCTCTTCGGTTCGGGCTGGGCGTAGGAGTTTTAAAGGCAGATACGGTGTAATCTTATCAATGTGTGTTCCACAAATGGGCATTGAGGACAAGTTGAAGTAGGCCTGTTTTGAGATATTGCCGCGTTATAATCATCAAGAAGATACCTTCACAGAGAACGGGCGACTTATGAACTATAAAAGCCTCAAAAAGATACAGAGGTGTCGTCGCCGTCCGCCTTTTTCGGAAGCAAATGCGGTGACATTAAGACAGAGTTGTCGCGGATCTCTGAGGCTAGGCCGCACCACTATTCACTTCAAAACAGTGATGACGGAGTCATTTTAAACCTTGACGTCACTAGTATCTACTGAACGGCGGGGGAAAAAATGTCGATTTTGAAACCCAATTTTCTCTCGAATCTTCTACCTCTTCTCTGGAATCTTTTTCTGCCGTGAAAACAGTAACACAGATAAAAAGAGCCCAACAATATATTTTGACTAAGAACATTGGTTTATGGTTTGGTTTATCGGGGTTTAACGTCCCAAAACGACTCAGGCTATGAGAGACGCCGTAGTGAAGGGCTCCGGAAATTTCGACCACCTGAGGTTATTTAACGTGCACTGACATCGCACAGTACACGGGCCTCTAGAATTTCGCCTCCACCGAAATTTGACAGCCGCGGCCGGGATCGAACCCGCGTCTTTCGGGTCAGCAGCCAGCAGCCGAGCACCATAACCTCTGAGCCACCGCGGCGGTTTTTGACTGAGAAGAAAAATTGAATGAACCTTTCTTGAGTTTGACGGAAAGAGCAGCTGCTGGAGACGTTATGAATGAGAAACATCTGAAACCCTATGGGCAGACTGTTTTTTTTTTTTGTAGGTAAGACTGTAAGCAAGAAAAAAAAAGGCTTAAGTACCGTACGAAAATAACATGCCAACAATAAGACATCCAATTTCTTATTTACTACACTTCCGCTGTGGACATAGCTGCTGTTTACTTTTTGTCTTTCCTAAAGAGGGTGCGGCAGACCAGATGCCACAGTGTTCATTACACTAGGAAACCAGACGCCAGCTTTAAAGATGATCTGTCGCGCAGGGCTGGTACAAGACTCGTGTTTTAAGAACGACGAAAAGTCACTCAACAAAATTCTGGTGAGAAAGTACGTACATAATTTCGTTTGGGCATAAACCGCAATTCTAGTTTGTTTTTTATTTAACTAATAGCATGAATGTCCATGTGGTTACTGTACAGAGTTGATAACATAAAGTAAACATCAAACATATGCGTGAAAGATTTATCAGTTCGAAACGACATAAATTTTCCATTTGCTCCGTTCTGCCTGCAGCCCCTCACATTTTCTGGATAACTCTGAACTCGCTGGACGCAGAGAAGGCAGTGGAGGTATGACGCGCGCCTCTTAGAGATAGCGATGGCGGTGGGGAAGACAGTTGTTAGGCGTTAGTGACGTTTTCCATGTGGATTTATTACTTGACAAGCCTGAAATGCTAAGACGCTCTTGCCAGTGAAGTTTCTGCTGAGCTGCCGCCGAGTAACGCAAATTCTCAAGCGCTCCCACTAAACATCATGGTGTATTTCCAAAGATAGGCCTTCATCGGTCGTTTAGTGATAAAGTTTAGAAATCCATGGAGAGCTGCTCAAAGGGATAACCCAACTGTCGACCTGTCAATTTCAACACCAACGTTTTATTTACTGGGACAAAAGCCTGTCTTTCTCTTCTTTTTTTTTTGCTACAATATAACAGTGACTACAGTGACCATAAGCGGTAGATGCGTTTGAAAAAGTTAATGGCAGCCAGACCACCCGCGACACACTTTGGAGGAGAAAGGAATCTCGAGGATCGCAGTGGGGAAGACAGCAACGACGGCGGCTATCACGCAATTTGTCTGAATGATACTAAACGAAGATGAATAAGCTTTGATTGACGCAGTTGGCACGTGTGCGCATCGCGATCAGTTACAGCGCACGCGCGTCTCGCCATTTCTCGCTTAATTTTATTTCCAGCAAGTGGATGCTTTGTTGCTTATCTATAGCCCAAAGAGAGACCTCCGGTTCTTACACCTTCCGCAGACGCGGTTCGGCGAACGCAGCGTCCCTTTGCAGCCGGTTGGAACCCCATCGAGAGAAGGGTGTTGCCGCTTTTGGCTCTCGCGCTGACGGAGCGACAAGCGATGGGCGCGATAAAAGACGCTCCGGAGCAGCTCAGCGCAAGCGCGAGACATGCACGCGGAAAAGTTTCTCAGCGCACACCACTGTCGCGTGCTTGAGAGGCGGAGAGGTGGGAGGTGGGGGCACATGCCAGAGCCGTGTACGGCGGCGCGCAATGGTTGCGAATGCCTGGAACCACTCGGGCATGAACCCAAGCGCATCGGAATTTCAAAGCGTTTCTGACTATTCCGTGGGAATACGGGTAGGAAAAGACCGGCGATCCGTGCTATTGATTACCATTTTGGCGGCGATCGGAACTATGAGTGAAATCGTGTGGGCGATTTATGGAACCATAACGTTAATAGAGACGCCATTTCTGTTAATAGCAAACTAAATTAAAATGCTCGCGGTAGACTCTCTTGGGCAGTAAAGCGGGTCGTTGAGGGAAACCCGATAGCCGCGGAGATACTTCAATTTATGCTAACGTGCTAGCTCGGTCTTTATGCAGGCAAAAATGTTAAAAAATTGGTAAATTTCGCACAGCCAGAGTAACCGACTACTACGATTAAACATTAATTATAAGAAGCGTAATCGTGGAGTAATAAACATTATATTGTCTCTAAGGGAACTCGGCGTTCCAAGATAATTTAGTGCGAAATCACTTTCTCTTTTCGTTGTGGCATTCTTATCAGACACTGTTTACACAAAGGCACCACACTGTCAACCTTACCTCAGGCTTCACCTTTGGAACGAGGGGACACTACCTTGGGCCTGTGCACCCATGGTTGTGGCCACCTTTTGCTCACGATTTGTGGGAGCGGGGAGAGGCTACATAGATTTCGACATAGGTGTCTAGATCAAAAGTTTGTTACAAATTAACAGGTACACCAGACATTGGGCCACTTACCACCAGTATACTAAATCTACAAACATTAAGTGGTGTCAGTTCCCGTAGCAAAATCGCTGGAGCCGCCACACAACAACATAATTGGCAATGAATGCCAGGGTATCCTGTAAGAACCTGTGCTCTCCAGTCTATTAAGTGCGAATGTGTTTCAGCTAGGGCCATCCCACACATTTGTTGAGAGCATTACGCGACCGTTCAGCGAAGGGCTGTGTCGTTGATCAGTCGCTATAAGCTTACGACTAATTTTATAGGCCATGGGGCACAGAGAAATACTGGTGGGCAGAAAAGAGGAGTAAGACTTTCTGACGGGATAGTTGGTACATGATATTTTCGAAATACTGTGCGCTTCTTTCCTGTCGTCCCTGTTTTTTCCTGCGAACATCAATTTAGCGCACAGCATTCCGAAAAGAGGAGGGGGTAAGCGATTCGTTTGCTGTGGAAAGGGCAGTTATAGACGGGAAACAAAGGAGGGCACGAGGGCTCGGACATATTTGGAGGCACACCACCCTAAATGTGGCCAGAAAGAGGACAGAGAAACAGTTTGTGAACTTCGTTAAAACATTAAGTTGGGCTAGTTGGTAACGGCTTAAAGGAATCATATTCTTGGTGTTGTGTCTGTTTCTTACCGCTAAGAATATGATTCCTTTAAGCCGTTACCAGTTTGTGAAGTTGGGGATTCTTCTAGTAATTTGCGAAGCAAACCTAATTTATTGATATCAAAAGAAAGACCAAAATGATAAAGCTCAAAGATAACTTTCCAAAATAGTGCCTAACTTTATTACAAGTTGTTTTGCGGTTTCTAGAAAATATGTATCAGAGAATTTTAATCAGCAGGGCTAATACCAGCGACATCTTTATGCTGCATCGAAAGGACGCACGTCAAAGCATTGTTTTCAAGCCGATGGCGTTCTTAATCTTTGCTTGTAGCGAAATACTACGGCATAATACAGGGCAACACAGCAAAGAGAAGAGCGCTGAATGACATGAAGTAAACAAGCGCGAAAAGGGGCGAAAACTGCTTTACTTCGCTCGCGATGGATCTCCCAGGTGTCGTAGTGGCCGCCACTTCAACGACCTGGAGCCCGGCAAAGGCTACGCGTTTATCTGACACACGTATCCGCCACCTTCCGCAATCTACACCGTCGACGCTGTGCTTGATCCACAATCATGGTGCCCTCGACGACAAGTGCTGACGAACCCTATTTCATTTTGAGGTCGCAGGCTTTAAAAGACAAGCACATGGCGGAAATGGCAGCGACGCAACACCTCTAGCAGATTTACATTTCGGGGAGGAGCAGAAGGGCTGACGCAACTGCTGAATCTCCAGCCCAACAGCTGCAACATAGAGGAATAAATCGTTCCGTGCAGATGTGCTCTCAGTAAATTTTATGCGCGCTGCAAGATTTATAATGGAGGAGTGGGGCGGCTGTGGGGTATTTAGAAATTATCATTCGTAGACACCAGCGTTTACATCAGGCGAATACACGTTAGATTTATGAAGATCCATGCGCACACCTACCCATGAGTACAACTCTGAGATTTACTAAGAGACAGATGAGAGGGGAAAAAAGTAAGAAATAATTATCTTTGGTACAATGAAGTTAAAAGCAACAACGAAGCGGGTGTTCGCCTTGGGAAACCGTTGCAGATAAAAAGGTAGGAGTCAGGCGAGCAGGTGGAGAAAACAAAGCTGCCAGGAGTGCGAAAGCAAGTAGCCCTCAGTACAACACTGATAACGATATCAGACGCCGGTGTTCCGGCTGAGAGTTTATTAATAAGGAGAGTGGCGGCGGAGGCTGTACTTGAGCTGGCGCCAGGTTGCTCGGGTGGGCAGTCTCTCAACAGCAACAGAAGTGGAGTAGGGGTAGAGTTAGTATAGGCTACTACTGCTGCGGGGACTACTTTTACCATTTTGCCATGCACGTGGGGGAAGAGCGACGCCTCATGTAGAACGCTACGATCTTGTCGTCCCCTCGTCCAGCTAAGTACATCACGCGAAGTATACAATAACCTAATGTCCCTCCAGTTGTATTTAGCATAAAGCTTGCTTCATTTTTGGTAGATATGGTTTCGAAGCCCCCGTGGACCGTTTTCGGTTATAGAATATCTGGTACGGGTCCCATTTGAACCCAACATATTTTTGGAAATGTGGCGGAGTGCTTGAAGGTTGCTTCACTTTCGCCACCGGTTGGCCCGGTATTGCACTGCCTCCGGGGTCGGCCTGGGACATTATAGCGCGCGTCTTTTCTATCCTATCTTTCTATCTTATCTTTAAACTCTCCCACTTTCTGCACGTGGTAGCGATTGTGGCTCAGCTTGAGCCAGTGGGCAGGCCTGTGCACTTTCCTTTTCATCCTTCCTGGCAGCAACAGTAGAAGCCGGGCAGTCATATATCAAAGGGCGGAGCTAGAGGCTTCATTCTGTGTTTGACCGTGCATCCGGCGTTGGAGCTTCTGGAAAAGCTTAGTGTCTGCCGGCTGTCTAGCGGTCTGCACATTTTTGGACACGCCTTGGTGACTTTTAAGCTATACATCTAGCGCCCAACACTGTTTCCATGAGCGTGCATCGGACGCAAGAAGAAACTAGAAAATTCCGCCAACTCAAGGCATGTGGCCACCGCCTTGAATGCTGAGGTTGGCGTCCGCGAGACCACGCAGCAACAATGTTCAAAGAAAACCCTCGACAGCTCAGTAATGCTCAACCAAATACCGACATTGCGGCTTTTATTTTCTTCACGGGACTATTTATTTGCATCCATCATTCTTAAGTCGGCTGCAACGTTAGTCGTTATTAAGGAAAGAAAAAAACAGGATATCATAGGTGGCCATTGGAGGGGCTGCGAGAGCAAGCCTACTTCATCGCCGTGCATGCTTAATAACGCTAGTCATGAATTCAAAACACGAAATTAAAAATATTAGTTCGAAAATAAGCTGCGCCTGAGCATGTCCTTTGATCCCGGAGCGACGAACGAGTTCGTTCGTTCTTACCTGGGCCCTTCTCGTGGGGGACAGCGGCAGCGCGACCGCGCACCGCTTCCTGCTTGGATCCTCGCGCTCCGCATGATCAACTCAGCGGCGCCGTAAAATCCACGTGCGTTGCCGCATCTGCCGGCGCCGAAGCCCCGGAGGGAGTCGGTGTCTTCCTCCATAGCTCCTCCGGGCGGCTCCCGGCGAGCCGACTGTTCAACGCCTCTCCCGGTCGCCGACGTCGGAAAACGCGCGCGCCGCCTCACGTACTCTCCTCGCCGCTGGCCCCCGACGCACTTCGCGAGCGGCCGGCAGAGGTCTGCCGCTTCTGGCACCACGCCGACCACGCCTCTCCGAGGATGACTGCGGCGACGGGGAGACGAGGACGCCGCCGCGCCGCTTCTCTCGAAACTCGCCAAGCCCGGCAAAACGAGGCCGCCGCGCGCCGAGGTCGTCGCGTCGGCAACGCTGAAGCGCGGACCAGATGGCCGCGTGCTCTCAGCGGCGCACGGACTGGCTCGCTCGTTATCGGCGGTAGCAACAGATCGCGTCTCTCAGCCACTTGCTTTTCTCTCCTTTTTGTTCGATTAACTCGGCACCTTTTTATTTTGCTTGCAGCTTTCGGCTTCTCCGTTTCCGTTAGCTGGCCGTTCCCTTCATCGGCGCGGGGTGCAAGCAGCATGATGTTCGCAACTTCAGGAGGCCGTGGGCTTATTCGCTGCGCCGCGGGACGTTCAGAGAAGGAGCACGACAATATCAGGGTGGGATATGCGTTATCGGCACTGACGGGAAAAACTCGGCGCCCTAAAAAAATAAAAGAAGGAATCATGAGGGGTTCGCGGTGGGCTTCTTTCGTCCAGGTTCTGCTTTTGCCTCAGAGAAAGACCACTCACTGTATTCGCTGTCCGTGTAAGCATCGCGTCTGTGCTCTGCATAGTTTGCGCATGTGCCTTTTGGGCCTTTTTCTTTTTGACCTCACAAAGGCGTGCAAGAGCAGGGAAAACAAAAGAACGCCGTTTTTTTTTTTTTGGGGGGGGGGGGGGGGGAGATGCTCTAAGCAAACAAACCCGAGCGTCCGGTTCTGCCCCCCCGCCTGGCCAGCAGTCTGGGCTACCGTCTGTTCTTTGCATCCCCAGGAGTGCCAGCGTTTCCCTTGACTTGGCCCGTTGGCTCGCCGTGATGTACACAGCAGCCAGAGAAGCTAGTTGAATGCTACTGCGCTTTCAATGAATGTTCTAGATGGCCGTAGATGCTGCTTACTGTATAAGGACGTAGGAGAGAAGTTACAGGCTAACATGAAGCGCTAGATGACTCATTTTGTTCAGTTTTTCACGCGACACTGACAAGCCATTAAATATCAGTTGCGGTTCTGATCGGTTTAAAGCCAAGAAACTTTTCTTAGCTATTTTTTACAGTTCTGGTATGACGCGCTTCAGGGATGGCAGATGCCGCGCCAAACAACCGGAACAGCTTATAGGGTGCCGCCCCCCGACACATCCACGCTCGGTTGATGTCAGCCGAGCGTGTCCCAAGTTCAAAGTGGCTGGCACGAAATATGAACGTAAAAGAAGTTCAGGAGTAGGGTGGCTGGTCTACGGTTCATTCAGTATCCAAACTTCCTCTTGAAAGAACGAGAAAACCGTCGTATGGCTATCAGACCATACCGCAACCTACGCTTCATAATCCCGGTTCTGCTTTAGCAGCGAGCCCTCTTCGTAAAGCAATGATCCATTAAAGAAGTCGCGAAGATGCATTGAAAACTTTCCACAAAATTCGACGATCACAAAGCTAACCTCACCACGAAGTTGCATGACATCAAGCAGTCAATGTCCTTCTTAAATCAATAGTTTGACGAATTTACCTCTCCCACTGAAGACATGAAGCGGGAGGAGCAGACACTTAAAAAAGAAAACAGTGATCTTAGAAGAGCCCTAAAAAGTTCAAAATCTGAGATAGTGGAATTAAAGCAGCATTCAAGACAGCAAGACATTGAAATTAAACGGCTTCTCCTCAACACTGGTGCAAATCTTGCTTATGCCCTGATGCAGTATGGCGAAAAGCACAGTCCCAGTATTGAATACTGATATCGACGTCATTCATCGCGTTCTCGGTAAGGACAAGAAAAATCAAACAAAGTTGTGAGGCTCACACCCCGCTCTTTTCAAAACAGAATACTACAGGCAGTCAAAAAACTAAGTTTGTCTCCGGCAGACTTCGGCTATGAAGGCACCAACACTATCTGTGTTGCGTTGAGCGTTCCACAACGAAAGTTCAGTAACCGAAATTGTCTGACTGGCTGGTCAGGCGACACGCGCTTCAGCCAGGCATAATATTCTCCGGGTGAAAATTGGAGCATTTTATCTATATAGATAGAGAGTAGATTTATTGGTGCTTTTTTTGTTGCTGAGCACATGTTCGTATGCCGAGAATTGCTCAGCGGTGTTTTCCTTTAGTTTTGAGGGCCCTACAATAGCGAGGCGAACTTTCAGGTTATGAAGCTGCTTGAAATATGCCTGGGCCTGAAACAATTATCGCTATGTTCTTAAAAAAATTGAATGCGATTTCTTACTCTAATAAAGTGCACATTCGAATTGCTGCAGTAATAAACAACCTCACTAAACCGTGTGAGCAATTATTTTACCTTCAGTTCCGAAAAAAAAAACCAATGTAACAGATTTTTTTTTCGCAGGCTTTAATTAAACGCCTACAGCAGCACACTTCATTTGCGTCGCATCTGGCGGCTCGAGAATGATCCGTGCTATTGCGGCACGAATTGAGTACGCGTCGCATGCGATGTACGTGTCATTTACGTGCGCCGTTTCGAACATTGTAATACAGATCATTCTATAAGAAATGTACTACAAGCGTCGTACCAAACGGGAATAGAATAACTGTGACGTAAAACCATCAACTCGAAAACATTGGCCACTCGAGAAGAAAGACAGTCAGGGACAATTCCCACTTCCACGCAGCGGTCTTTGAGAAATGAAAATTTAAAATTGTTTTTGAGGAAACGAAATGGCACGGTATCTGTCTCAGGTCTCGGCGGACACCTGAACCGCACCGTAAGGGAAGGGATAAACGAGGGAGTAAAAGAAGAAAGGAAGAAAGAGGTGCAGTAGTGGAGGGCTCCGGAATAATTTCGACCAACTGGGGATCTTTAACGTGCACTGACATCGCACAGCACACAGGCGCATTTTGCGTTTCACCTCGACCCGCCATGGCGGCTCAGTGGTTAGGGCGCTCGACTACTGATCCGGAGTTCCCGGGTTCGAACCCGACCGCGGCGGCTGCGTTTTTATGGAGGAAAAACGCTAAGGCGCCCGTGTGCTGTGCGATGTCAGTGCACGTTAAAGATCCCCAGGTGGTCGAAATTATTCCGGTGCCCTCCACTACGGCACCTCTCTCTTCCTTTCTTCTTTCACTCCCTCCTTTATCCCTTCCCTTACGGCGCGGTTCAGGTGTCCAGCGATATATGAGACAGATACTGCGCCATTTCCTTTCCCTAAAACCAATTATTATTATTATTCACCTCGATCGGAACGCTGCTGCCGCGGTGGGGTTCGAACCCGGGTACTCTGGATCAGTAGCCGAGCGTGGTCTTTGCGCAATCGAAGTGAAAATCAAGCCCTTATATTCAGTTTCCCTCCACTAAACTCTTCCCGTTTTTCTGTTTGCGTTTAAGTTGTCTTATCATTTCATGTTTTTATGCTCGTGGTACACTTAGCTATACTTATGTGCCATAAAACCCAACTCACGCTTTTATGCATGTTGAGAGCCTGTAAGCATCCCTCGTAGGCGGGAACGTCGACACCGGAAGAATGCATGCTGAACAGTGCTAAAAGTGACTGCCTATTTTCTGATTGTGCAGTGCGACTCGTGAATGAAGGCTGAGCCGCTGCCGTCAATGGTGATGAAGACAGAATACGCTGACGCCGTCAGCAGCGTCGGGAAACCGTCCGCCTCTCCTCTCCGCCCCTCACCACCTGCCCAAAGGAAGACGCCGGAGTAAGAATGACTGAACAGGATTGAAAATTGCAGGTGGTGAATACCCGCCACGGGGACTCAGCGGTTAGGGTGCCCGGCTACTGATCCGGAGTAGCCGGGTTCGAACCAGACCGCGGTGGAGGCGCAGCGCAAAGGCGCCCGTGTGCTGTGCGATGTTAGTGCACGGTAAAGATCCCCAGGTGACGGAAATTATTCCGGAGCCCTCCGCTACGGCAGCTCTTTCTTCATTTCTTCTTTCACTCTCTCCTTTATCCCTTCACTTACGGTGCGGTCCAGGTGTTCGCCGAGATGTGAGACAGATACTGCACTATATCCTTTCCTTAAACACCAGATTTTTATGTGTGGTGGCTGAGCCTAAATTAACTAAGAATTGGTCAATGAAAGTACAGATGTCTAATAACCGCGCTGAGGGAAATCAAAGATGAAATATAATGACTTAGCAAATTAATGATCAAGAAGTATGGCACAGAAAGATTAAAGATTATGAAGAATACCTCTGCTGAAGATGGATTGCTGGATCGGAAATTGCGTATGCTTGAATCGTTGGTGCTTTGACCACGTTCGAAGTTTAACCGGTAGGAACGTGCTTTAAAAACATCTTTCATGAGCCTCTCATTGCCGTATAAGGGCAATTAAAAAATCAAATTCTATCAAATTTCTTCCGCATCAATCCAATAGATCGCCTTCTCCTCCCAATTTTATCACCAATTATCTCGGAAGTTTTTCGGCAATTGCTCTTGGCACTTCACATAACCAAGTGTCGTAAACAGCATATGAATTTAAATTGCGCGACGACCTGATGCAGTCATTTACTTGTTCTTGAGCCCAAGGAGTACAGAGACGATAAAAAAATCTAACTTTTCGACGCCCCTCATGAACTTGTATTCGATGCTTATTATTATTATTGACTTTCAATGTCGACGTGAGGTTTTGTGGCTTCACTCCAGCTTTGAAATGTAAAAAATGTACAAACTTCCCTTACGGCTTCGACATTTGAAGCCATGTTGGCAATGTCATTAGCTGCTAAGAGAGAACATGGTCTTCATTTTTAAAAATCCCCGCGTGACAGCTTCCTCCTTCTTTATCCTATGCTCTGTTCTCATCTTTATTGACCAACCATGCAAACGATTCTCCCTGATAGTGTCACTTGCTAGAATTCCTACCCGTTTCATCATCGGAGGAGTCGCTGTCAGAGACATCGCTATTGGCTATCTGCACGAACAACACTTCAAGCTGAAATCGTCGAAGTTTCTTCTTTCATACGCACGGTAATAAAAAACTACAGTTAACTGCAGTTCTTGCTCACAAAAACTCCAAATCGGGACAAGGAAACGATCTCCACATTTATGGACGAAAAACATTGAAAGTAGACTGCAAAACTTTTTCTTTGCCTGTGACAATGCAGTGAAAATTGGAGGATGTTTGCACATTATCTTATTTACACATTTCGCATGTTAAACTGCATCATAAACGACTAGTTGGAAAGCGATCATGCGAAAATAAAAGGTACTTATTCGCCCCGTCAATGAATGTGCAAGTGTCTATATTTAATTTTATTTTTTTCAATTACTTCTCGCAGATGTCAAGTCTGTCTGTCAAGCCTTTTGCACGATGGTGCAAAAGACTTGACAGACAGTGTAAAAATGCTTAGGGTGCGCAATTAAAAGGCGGGAGTTTGACTTGTATGCTAGAATATAATTAGGTTTAGGTAACGTGCACGTATATGGCCACCGTGCCTGAAGGGGTTATAGATTGGCAGGTCGTCACTGGCAGCAAAATAAATCGTAGGACACTTATTGTGAGCGTTTTTAAAAGCGAAAGGCGCTAATCTGCTGAGTGGCGAGAACGGAATTCTCGCATTTGTAGGAAGATCATATACGAGGCTGCTGGATGTGACGTCACCGAATGCTCTCGATTTTGGCAGTTTCGCTATTTCACCACGTTCTCTGAATGAGGTGCGCACGAGTTTTTGGGCGGAATCAGTGCAACGATGACGATGTCCAAATGCATGTGCTTCGTCGAAAGGCGGCAAAAAGGCCGGAGTAGTTCGAGAATTTTGGACCGCTATTTTTATTTTGTTTGCAATTTGGCCGGTTTTTATGATGAGCGCAGGCGCCCCAGAGCTGCCATATACGTGACAGAGGGAGTGGAAAAGCGTGCTTGCATGTAGTGCGTTGACCGATGGAAGACAGTTCTCACACGGCCTTATTGGCGAACCATGCACGCACCATAGCAGACAACGGCGCAACCCCTAGCCGCCTCCAGCATACATGAGCGCCCCCCCCCCCCCCCCTTAAGTTTGTAAACACACAACGTTGGTGTATAAGGAGGAGAGGATCTTTGGGTATTTTTAACCAAGTGCTGTCAACAGCCTAGCTTCAGAAGTTGTTGGGGGACTGAAATAATTTATGCTTTGTTCTGCTGCTGTGTCAGGCAAGTCAAGGACAGGGATGCGACATGAATTTTGCAATGGTGCTTAGATGGCGTCTCAGTGCAGCATTTGACGGCGCAAGAGTTTCTTCGTACTTGCGAGGTGTAGTAACGACAAGCCAGAATGTACCACATCTTTTTGTTTATTGTCTTGTTAAGTAAGCAGATAACGTGTGGGGGAAGAGATGATTTGGTATTAGACGCATTCACCATGTATGCATTTCTGAAATGAAAAAAAGTACAATAAACAGTTAACGAAAGTGCGAAAGACAAAGAAATGAAAATCGTGTAGTGCGTCAAAATTGAGATGCTGAAAACGATTGCCTTAGAGACGCGTCCCCTCATTTGAATACTGCTTATACTCGTGCTTCCATCGTCATTAAATGGTCGGTTTTTGGGGTTTAGTTTCCCAGTGCGACTCAGGCTACGATGGACGCCGTAGTCGAGGGTTCCGGATAATTTCGGCCACCTGCGGTTCTTTACGGTGCACTGACATTGCACAGTACACAGGCCTCTGGAATTTCGCCTCCATCCAAATGAGGCACCTCGGCAGGGACCAAAACCGTATCATTCGGGCCAACAGCCGAGTACCATAACTACTGAGCGACCACGGCGGCCTCATCTTCGCTACATGTTTACGTCGGGGGGATAAGATATATTTGTTGATTTTTGATAATTTTCCTAGTGTTTTCAATGTATGTGTGAGGGACAGCTTTTAACCGTGCTAGTGGCTCTGAGAAATTTTACAAAGAAGTGAATAGAAAACAATGCAGTGAATGTGGTCGGAACATCAAAATGATCACTAAATGGCGTAAGGAATGCGGTTGAAGGAACTTGGCAGGAGAAAGAAAGACTGAACATTAATTTCGTCAAGAGAAGTTGGTAAAATATTGACTGAACGTGGCTAAGGGTAGCATGAAGAAGTAGTTGTTGTTTATTGCCCTGAGGCATTAAACATCGCGCCAAAAAAAAAAAAAACAGTAGTTGTAGTAGTAGTAGTGGTTTATTAAAATAACAATGAAAAAGAAGGATAAGATCTTTTCTAGCCCCGGCATGTGCCGTCGATACTGAAGCACCTGAGCTTGAGCAGCGGAAATAAAGGATAGCAGGCAGAATGGAGAAATGAAATGAAAGAGGTGAGGGGACAGGAAGAGAGGATAGGGGGCGAGGTAATATACACAAACTATTTACACAGTAAGAAATGTGTACAGGATGCGCGTGATTAGTTCATGTTGGAGGAATTAAAACACACGCGCACAGCACTGTGCTGACTACAACTGGAGCGGGGCGTCCAGTTTTTAATCGTCCAGGGTAGCACTCGCGGAGCGTCCGGTCACTGCGTGTAACTACCTGGCGGAGAACAGACGGGACGTCAAGCCCGTCTGTTCGAGGAATGCACAGAGGGAGAAGCTGTGCTTCTGATTCACTTCTGTGGTTTGCATAAGATATCCAAGTGTATACTTTTTTATTACCAGTAGAGCAGAGTTGACACGTAGGACGAGAGTATGTCAAGCTTTAAGTGCAGTAACCCATGAGCATGGGCTTTGGTTTTGAATTTTATTTTTCTAATTCCTGCTTTACGTTATCATCTGTTTTATGAAATTGTTTGTTTCAATTTTTATAACGATCTCTTTATGCTCTTTACAAGCCGAGTGCTCTTTATAAATAATTGCACTTGAAAAAAATGCGACTGATTGAACCCTTGGTTTCATTATACTGCGGCTTTCGCACATTGACTGCACTTTCTTATCGTCTATACCACAGCTAAGGCATATGTATACTGTCGCGGGACACACTTCATGTCCCAAGCGCCCAGAACAATATGCCGATCTCCTTATGGCTCCTCGAATGCCCATTAGCCATACAATCTCCTCAATACCTCTACCCACACCCTGCTTCGTGGGGTGCTTGAATGGCCTTCAATCAGCTGCAAGACCAGCTGGCCCTCATGCGGCAAGTCCGCTACTTAGCGGCTCATACACGAGATACGCAGTAAAGTGTATGTTCTCTCCCTGATTATGCATTTGTTTTGTTGACTTGCGCTAAATCGTAACTGCCCGGTGGCTTGCGCCGTTAGCGACAAAGTGAAGTTTGAAATGAGGCCTGACTGGAATGTTAGTTGTTCAAGCCAATTCTACGAAATTAGTGGTTATCACATGCATATCTATCGCCTAGCCGGCAAGTGCGTTCAAAATTAAGATTAACCTTTCCGCTACACTCCCTACCCACGCACTATAAATTCAGATTACCGCGCCCCGCTTTCCATCTCCTACCTGGCGAGGAAAGTAAGTCTTGCCCAGCAAACGAATAAATGTTGGTTACACTTCGGCCGATACTGAAACCTCATAACCGGAGAGATGTGACGTAGTCAAATTGTTTTTAGAGATGATTAAAACTTACCAGCAGCACACACCACCGCGTACGTACGAAAGTTTTCTAGGGCACAATCGCACCATACACTCTTACACAATAATGGTACTGTGCCACAACGACACTTGCAAGCAAAAGCAGAAACTGGTTCCATTCTTCCGAATTGCCAGTTGCAGTGAAATTGATTTACCTATGTTTGGGGTCAGTTTTAACACGGGGTAAATCTGCGTCATTTCAAAGCCTCCGATATTAAAACTGGGCGGTTTCTTGGGGTCGAAGTTAAGAGTGTGCACTGAGGACCACTCCTTCTAGTCTCAGTAAAAATTCAATCTGATATCATTTCAGTTGTAAAAAAAATATTCTTTGACTCTTCCTGGCTAAGTTCAAATTTGTCTGGCAGTAAAAGACGCATTTATTATTGGCTAGAAAATTTTGTCTAACAAACTTCTCTCCAGTCGGTTCAAACTCTGAGGTTCTTACTGAAAAGATAAGGAGGTTTTGCCACCAAGTGAGTGAAGGTGTAGCCTAACCTCTGGGATCCGCGCCCAAGAATCGGTGTCGACATTTTACTTGCCCAATAAGCGAAGACGGCGGCATCTGTATTGCACTGCTTGGCCTTTTCAAGCTTATAAACACTCCGTTTTTGTTGAAAGTGGTCTCTTTGTATTTATAACTAAATACTGGTACCTATCGATGCAGGCCAACGTCTAATGTTCCCCTTTAAGTTTGGAGCAGTTTCCAGCCGATGCTGTGCGCGTTCCCTGCCTGAAATCGTGCCAAATTAGAACCAAACAACAAAGATTGCCTAAATTCTTCATTCTTGTTCGAGGCCGGATCTGGAAATCGCTTAGTTTTTACACTAAAAATTGATTAGGCGGCTGTCTATTTCAGGCTATTTTTTGTTCTATTGACCTTCTGGCCCAACAAATTCAAGGTATATAAGAACGGCCTTCGCCATTTTTAACCGAAATAATTTTTTTTCACGAGTTAACACCAAGTTGACTAGTGAAACTATATATAGCGAGAATTATTGAAGCTTCTGACCTTCCCTGCCTCGCAAGGCGTCCCGTCGGGCAAATTAACTGGATTTGTTTCCTCGCATGTCCTCCTTCTATATCTCGTCGCACCACTACTGCAGCAGTAGACCTTGCAGTTTCCGTGCTGTTTGTGCAGTTTCTTGCCCTGAAAAACCAAAGGATAAAACGCAGAAATAGTGAGGAAAGTGCTCTTAAGGAGTGCTTCAAGAGCGATGAAGTGTGGTACTTGGGATAACTGCTTAAAAAGCTTGGGGCATACATGAAGGAAACTGCGGAATAAGGTTTAATGCGCTGCTTTCACTGTTTATGTCCCCCCCCCCCCCCCCCCCATATCATACACAAAACAATTCTTAGGCTTTGAATTAGGTACGCGTGTTAGAGCTATAATAACGTTCTTTTCGCCACCCGCAATAACCCGAGATTGTGTGCAAATATATGCATTGGTCAATATTTATAATGTTCTTTTTTGTTTCTATTTTGTCTTTCTCTTGCGTTACTGTCGCCTCTTTCTTCACCTAAATGACAACGATACCATCTTTTGTGCTATTAAATTTTTGTGCATACGTTTATGAATATGTTCTGCCCGATCAGTGTTCGTTGTAATAAACCCAGACTGTGGTTCCACATACGACTTACAGAAAGTACTGTTCTCTTGATATAGGCCTTCATTGGAAATGCATGGCTGCAAAACCGACACATCATTTATTCTGATGTTATAATCATCATTTATGAAACGATATTCTTGTGGAAATTAAGCCACCAAGAAAAGCTAATTGAACAATTTAATTTACTCAGGACGTCTCGATTGGAGGTGGCTCGTTGGCCACCTGTTGCATGGGTGTTTAACGACTTAATTAAAGCACAGCCTCGGGGTATCATTGACAGCTGGCGGTGCTTTCTCCGTATTTCAAAGCGTATCGTAAGATGATCGTTTACTATCGTGTAAGTTTCAACTCTTATATCAGTCCTAATAGTTGGAGAGACGGGCGCCAGGGGCTGTACGTTCTTCAGCATGCTTCAGAAATTATTACGTGAAAATTATTATTTTTTCTGTGTGCTGAAGTTAGTTTTAAAAGCTGCTTGTGCAAGGCACTAAATTTAATCATGCAGCGCCCAAAACGAATTGAGGTTACATTGATTTATTACACATACTGGTTAATGCGTTTTATCTAATTGGAACATTCGAAATCCGGATTCATAAAGAAACATTTTGTTTGATTTTTCGGGGTTCAGGATTGACTAGACCTCTTTTCAATCATTGGGGCTAACTGCTACATTTTTATTTATAGCAGTGCTTTCCCATTTCCTTAATCCAGCGTGGAATATCGTCATCCTACCCTGTAGTGGCTGCTTCGAACTTTAATATTTATTTTTCATAATCATTTTATCCAAAAAATAACAAAAACAATGGCGATATATTTCCTAACCACGTATTGGTTTCATGTATCACGAGAAAATGTAAGTTTTTTTAAGCTGATGAAGTCGCATACTATGGCAATAAGCCTACGCAAAAAAAAAAATAGCATGGGTTTTAGAAACGGGAGCAAGGGAAAGAGTTCTGGACCATAGCACAAGTTTAGTGCAACGCTAAAAGTAAGGCAGAAGGATGGAATAGTTCGGGAATGGTGCTGAAGAAGAGAGAAATGAATTCTTTGGGAAAAAAAGAATGTTACGCTTTCGATTGGCACAAACTCAGATTACTAAAATCTTTTTTTTTACTATTTTCACAAGCCGGGCAGATGAGAAGAAACTCTCCCTGAGGAAAAAAAAATTGAAAAACCCACTTTCAATGTGTGTCTCCGTGGCGTGGTTGCCAGAGCGACTGGTTCATTGATCAACACCGCATTCGGCTGCGTATAATGGGCAATTTTTTTTAAGCGGTACGGCTTAATGTGGTGCGCGGGACGAACAACACCAAGCGAGAGTTGGCCCGTAAAAGTGCTCAGTGATGGAGAAATAGAACATCTAAGCGTAGAACATGGGGCATAATTTTCTTTCCGTCTCCTCGACCTCCTGTTTCGGCTAGTCGCACGCCGTGTCTGAATAATCACCAATTTACCCAACATCCCGCGATTCTACACGCCATTAAGCTAGCAGATGGTCCCTCATAATGATATCACTGAAAAACTCGGACCCATGCCCACCTCTGGTGCGAAGAACTGATAGTGGTAGCTGCCCTGCCATCCTCCCTCCTATGAAGGTCGTTGCTTCAGGGCTCATTTGGACTATAAGATCGCAAAGAGCCCATTTTCGACAGCATCCTGACCTCCGCCCATATGTCCTGAATTAATCAGAATGGCTGGGCAATATTATATTCTTTTTGGACATCATGTGAACGTACGAGGATGTGCGACTAAATAATATCCGTTTAACCAGGGTAAAATTCGGATCTCGTGCATCGCTATGAAATGTTGGAGCAAACGAGGGAAGAGGCCACACGTGATGTCATTTAGGTGGCATTTTACTTCAAGTTTATCGCGCCTGCTTCTTGCGCTGTTAAATACAGCACAAAACATTGGTAAAGTCGACAGCTTCAGAAGGTACTTGCCGAGCACTTAAACCCGGGCTCGGGGCTGCCTCGAAGCTCGCACACGTCACACTTCCTCTCTCCATAAAAGTTCACCGGCGAGTCCTTTTTCTCGAGAGCGCCATGCGGCGTGTCCTTCCAACAAACGTCCTTACCTCTGAAATATAAGTGTCTTACAGTTCAAGAAGAGACATATTCAAACCAAGGCTGCGAACAAAAATAAAATACATGCAGAAGGTCTCAAATATTGCAACAGTCGCACCTTAAGGCTTAAAAAAAGACATGTCTTGTACAAGGCTTCCCGCTTAAAAGCTTTTGTCGTCGAATTCTCAAATATTGCAACAGTCGCACCTTAAGGCTTAAAAAAAGACATGTCTTGTACAAGGCTTCCCGCTTAAAAGCTTTTGTCGTCGAATTACGCCGGAACTACGAAGAGCGAAGGGATAGATCTTTAGTCTTCGTACCTAATCTGCGCGCGAATTGATCAGTAACAAAATTTCCCAGGAATTTATGGACACCCGGGATTGACTTAATCTAATCCAAAACTCCAACCTTCTCGATATGAAAAAGCAACGCTCTTGCCTGGTCTGTCGATACCATCAGTAAAGAAGAGATGGGGCGGGTTTCGAAAGAGCACTGTGCTATAGCATTGGAGTGCCCAGATTGGGGTACATGCTAAATGCAATTTAAGAGTTTGCAGTCTGTAGTATGCTGACATCATGATAAGCAGAGGAGTAACCAGCGAAGGTGGGAAATGTTGACCCCCTTTGAAGCGCCCAACTCCTCTTCCTTCGAAAGGTGGTACAATACAATTTTTTCTTCCCTCTCACCCCCCCCCCCCCCCCCCCCCCCCCCGCTTTTGAGGTATCGGACAGATAGCAAAACCACCGCCTCCTCTCCTTTTGCCTAAAATGGCGAAAATTCCAATATACGGCGAAGCACACTGTAGTGCAATGGCAGCGTACCCATTGTGTGAAAATTTGAATACTACTCTTGTTCTAAGACTGCAATAGATAGAAGGGTTATCCCTCATGCAGTACGCGTAAATTTCCTTCTTTTCATGCTACCGCGAAACTTTGATTTCTATTTTCTCGTTTTTTTTTCAACTGCAACCGTAAGACAACAAGGCAATCAATTTCTGGTAGCATTCTCTTTCAAATATTGCTAGAATAGTTTTACCGCACTTACTGGACGCGTCCGTGAAAAGTCCACATTGAACTCTCGCTACATTCCGACAGCATGGGATGAGGGCCTCCATTGATCGAAGACATCAGGTATTCGTCAGAGCGGTCGCACTCACCCCACATCCCATTATCTTTTTTTGCTCCTAACCTGCGCAAAAAAATAGTTGCAACGCAATAATACATAAAAAGGTTCTCTCTAGATATATGTAAAGGCTAGAAACAAATGGAGGTATGATTGGCACGTGATAATAAATATTGCCTGAAATCCAATCAGCTCGTCAGTTCATTTCTTTGGAGCATATGCTGATGTTGTGGTGTTGGAGACAGTATTTATGCAAGCTACCCTTGTGCCATTAAAGATGCAATAATTATCGTCATCATATAAAAGATTACTCTCTTCTGTTACCCACTTGAAATCAAGCGCACTTACAACAGTTGTAGTTATGAACAAATAGAAAACATCTGTCGGTAACTACCTTGCAAAGGCTAAGGTGAAACTATACTATAGTGACGCTCAACAACAGCTATTGATAAAACGTCTAGCGTTGACGAAGAGCTTCGTATGCGTCGGAAAAATCGTAGGCCGGTGAAACGCTTTAGGATTTTAGCATTTATAGCAGGCCTGTAAAACCTCCAGAAGCTTAGCGCACCCAGATGAGTACGCCTACTTCTCAACCTCCGAGTACCGCCTCATCACTTACGCCACACTGTCGACAGCGCTTAATCCCCGGCTAATATGCACCTTATGTCTCAGGCCCACATGCACAAAATTTCCTTTTGGCTGAAGATGAACGCGAGAGTTTTCGGTTATGGAATTCCACTAAGTTAACACAGGTGAAGTACCATTACTCGCCTATTGCTCTAATAAACGTACTCGGAAAGCTTACGTGTTTGTAAAGTCCTGGTGTGAAATGTTGACGCTAGTGAAATCGCACTGCTCTGATACTGACATATTGAAGGGACTTAGTAAAAATCAAGGAATTATTAAGTAATTATTAAGAGACTGACTTACAGAAGGGCCACTTGGACTGCCATCAGGTGCGCTCCATTGAAGGTAATTCCATCGTCATACACTATTCCGACGGAGGCATCTCCGTAGCAAATTGAACGAGGTGCCGCTAGCCCTGGTTAAAAAAAAAATTAACAGTAAACTCAATGTGTCTTGAAAGTTGAAAGTTGAAAGTTTATTAATGCATTCAGAAAAAGTTACAAACGTATACAGCGAGAGGTCCCATGGTACAAGACCGCGGGCGGGACCTCCCATGACAGAAAGTTTGAATAAGCAACAAGATAAGAAATACACAACAGATTAATTAGCGACGCAGAGAATAAATACATAGTGAAATATGAGTTAAATACATATTTAAATACAATATTTAAATACAAACAATAGAATGCAGGAGAATGTACAATAAAACGCGCACAGATGCCGCGATACACATGCGATTTGCGAAAATGGAGTGGTGAAATTTCTGTCTTCACCCAGAATTTTATGTGGCTAAAAGAATTTACTTTATCTAGGATCTTGCTACTCAGTTAAAGAAAAATTAATGTTTTGCTGAACCCCTACTTTAAACCTTGTGCTTTCTGTGTATGCCCATAATTCAGAATAACGATTAACAAATGTCAATGAAGGGAATAAATTTTCAGAGAAATATTGCTTCCTTGTTCTTTAAAAGTTGTTTATTTGACTTCCAAATATTGTTTGAATGGGAAGACAAGCCCTTAAGGTTAATTTAACAGGTACTATCTAAGTTTAAATTTCGCCGAACGTAGCTAGATGCCGATGTATATGACGGCCATCGGGAAATAATGCATAGTATATGGCTAAGACTTCTTGGTTCTTACCGTACCACTCGCCGGTCATGTCTGATACTCTTGTCTTCATCTTGTGTCTGCAAAGAACAGCGTCAGTGGTAGTAATAGATGATGACAGCATGGATATTCCCAGTGAGGTGAAGATTAGGTGAGAATGCAATAGCGAATGCTTAGACGGAGAGTGAATAGCATACCTTCTCTGCATTGCTGCTATCAAAAAGAGGCCGTTTGCACTGGCGACAAACTAAATTATAATTTTTAACGGTGATGTCACGCGGGAACAAGTTGGCAGAAGATAAAATGTCTGCAGCTGTCGGACAATGGCCGAGTTAGTGTGATGGACACAGGACAGTAGGCTAACAACTGTATGTGATACGTTGCACGCATGCAGAAAGATTGGAAATGTATTCGCAAAAAGTACCATTCACTCTAAGATAACGCAAAATAACGCGTTATTAAAGGAAAAGTAAAAAAAAGATAGAAAACAAACTTTTCGTAAGAGTTAACATCCTTTTGTTTAGTTTCTGCAAAGCGTCACAATTGAGCGTATAATTAGGTGCTAGCAGAAAAAAGGAATAGTAACAGATGAAGACATTCGAAGAAGGAAAGAAAGGACCAGGAGACTACAGGAGAAAAAGAATATGGGTACATGCAGCGTAATCCTGAAGTTGAGCTGACTTTGTTTACTTATTTCAGATGATGTCAATCCGATTAAGATTTTTACAGGATGGGCATATAATAAAAAACGCACTAACTAATACAAATAGACTTCCATACATTGTAATGATATGTTGGTTACAATTATTACATGAGCATGTAAGATAAATACAGGTAACAAAAAATAAAACAAATGATACAGCATATTTGGTATAAAAGGGTGCACTTATACATGGTAAATAATGGAATTATAGAGAGGCTGTCTCATACAGTGATGTGAGTTCTCTGCTATATCTGGCTAAACGTGGTTTAATTATTGTGCATCAATTCTGTAAGAGTTACAAATTTCGGCAATAGTGCGGAAAAAATGAATACCTAAAAGAGTTGGCGCGGAATGCATAATCTTTGAAAATTAATGAGTGCTTATGCCAGGAAGGTCCGGGTTCATCACACGCATATATACGTCGAAGTATCTATGTCTTCTGTGTATGAACTAATGGGAACAATAATTTTTGTTGCACTAGTTTTGCACGGTTTTATAAAGTAGGAATGACGGCCAGTTTAAGTAGTTGGAAGGGCGAATCACTGGTCATGTATTGGTTAAAGAATCTAATTGCCTTTCGCTGCACTCCTTTATTTTTGTTAATGAGCTGCTGCATAAAAGGGGACCCAATTGTGTTACCATATTCAAGAACTGAGCATATAAGTGCGTTATATGCTAATAGTTTGGTCTCCGGTGGTGATCTCGAAGTCGTCTCCTAAGAAAGAACAATCGTTTTAATGCAGTTTATACCACAATGTTAATATGGGATTCCCATCTTAGAGCATGTGAAATGATTAATCTAAGGTATTTATGGTCGTGAACTTGGTTGAGCGGTATGTAATTGATGCTGTACAGAAAGCTTGATGTTTGTTTTTTAATCTTTACAGATGAAAGGCAGATTTTAATCTTCAGGTCTATTTAATCTTAAGTTACATTGTAGGTTACTGTATCAAACGCCTTCGAAAAATATGGTAGAATAAAGTCAATTTGTTTTTGGCTATCAACGCTTTGGGATAAAGCATGGGTTAATTCAAGTAACTGGGTGATCCTTGGAAGTCCACTCCGAAGCCTATGTTGGACAGCCGATAACGTGCGCTCTTGTTTGAGATAAGTGGTGATAAGTTTCAGTGTGATGTGTTCTAATAATCTCCTTAACGTGCAGTTAGCGATATTTGTCTTTAATTCGAAACTTCATTTTTGCTTCCTGTTTTGTGCACAGGACGAACTATCGCTATTTTCCGTCCCTTAGGAACACTACAAAGAGATAAGGATTTATTAAGCATTAAATATCGGTATTTCGCGTTAAATTTGGTACATCCTCGTGAAAAAGGGTTAGGAATATGATCAGGGCCATTTCCTTTTTTTGTACCTATTGATAGTAGTAGTTTCAGCACGCCTGTCTTACTTATTGTTGGCATGTCTAGCGGTCTCTGATTGCAGTGGTTAATCTCTGATCATCATCAGCTGTGAAGACACTTATAACGAATTATACGGTCACGCGTATTGCTTTCGTTGTATTTGGTGCTCGTACAAGTTGACTGCCCGTATTACAGCAAAAAATACTGTCCTCCAAAAGTGGCGTTTATTGCCTGAAAACTGCATCATACGCGTCAGTTTTTTCGAAGAAGACTCTACGGCGTCGCTTTACAAGCTATCCAGGCCGGTCATGTTTTCCTCGCTGATATCTTTGCTGCCAACAATCTGCTTTAGGGGCGGGATAAAATTAATCGCATTTGAAGCGTCCGAGGCAGCTTGCGGGGCAGATCGGCCATATTTATCAGATTCTTAGCGATAGGGGAGTGCCCGCACTCTCGTTACAACAGCTTCCTCAGAACACGGCTCTGCGATGTTATCGTCCGCACAAACGTGCTCATCTCAGGAAACGTCCGGCCAGCTATCCGTCAACGACGCATTGCCACAGATGTACTACATGCGTATGACCACGTACGTTTTCGACAGCGCCATCTATCGTTCCTGGGCGCATGCTCCTACGAAAGAAGCTGAGTGAAAGTGCACAAAAATATATCAACTATGATGTCTGCTACCTGGTTCTGCCTGCACGTAGCTGCAGCACAAAAATGAAGCCCGCCGGGAACTTCCCACGTGACCAGCGTGGCCAGCAAGGCGTTCAAACTTTTCTAATCGCCGCACAGTAGCTTCGCTTTCGATGCTGCACTGTCTCGCACTCGCCGCGATTCTGCTTCCATTAGGGATGCTTCGCCCAGCCGGCGCACACGAAATTATTGACATTATAGGCCATCGGCGCGCTCAGCCGGCGGTTACGTATAGTTTTAATGCCGCCTTTGTCTTGCTTTTTATTGGCGGGGAGGGGAGGGAGGGGGGTGCAGGCATGTTTTTTCTGGGCGATGGCGCTCTTCGGTCTCCGTGCTAGGCTGGAAGCGCGGGTTTTTCAACCTCGGAGCAGAGTTCCCGGCACCTCCTCGTTCGCTTTAACCGAGTTGTGCGGCTAGAGTGTTTCCTTGTATTTCTGACTTATCACCACCGCTCTGAAGCTTATTTTGACGTTAACACCACACTAGTTCGTAATAAGGGAGCGTTTGTAATAAGCGAGCAATCGTCTCAGGCCGTTATAAGTTTGCTTAAAAGTTGGCTTAACTGTTTGAATTCACTTGCGCGCATTCTGTCCAGTGGGTTGGCAAGAAATACTGCACGGTCGCAGACACGTTGAGTCGTCATTCTTCTTGTGCTTAGAAATTTGTTTTTATCGTGTTACATATATCATTTTCGTGATTGTATCGCTTTTTTTAGATTTTGTCCTCTTTATTTGTTTTCTCTTCTTTTCCTGCATTTCCTAATTTGGTAGCGCGGGCGGGCCAATCATTTCTTTTCCTACCATACTAGCTCTTACCTTTGAATGTGAACATCCTTGACAGAAGTCTTTCTGGTTTGATTTGAAACATAGGAGATTGACCCTAAACAAGGGTTCAGTATTAAATCTCAACGTTCTGGGACCGACTCGATTCCTCGTTCACGGGCGGCGAGATGGTCAGGTTTCACTGCAGCGTGTGGGCCACTTAGCCGTCCATGAAGGAGGAACCGAGTTGATTCGGAAAAGTTTGGAATTCGTTTTCAACCCTTGGTTGGTGCCAGAGTGTGCTCTATACTACTCTTTCGGTATCGAATGTTGTGCGAACGAGAAGAAACATTCAATAATTTCAGCAGAACAGTCCGACCATGCATCTGACTCCGGCCCAACAGGTGTTCGTTGAGACCATTCACTGAAGTGCTTACAAGTTTTTGCATGCCTTTTATACGTGTTTCGTAATTTAAAGACTGAACGCTTCTGCTGTTAATACAAACATTTCAGGAAAATTCCAGGAAAATGACTTTATCTTTATAAAGACCTTGCGACAAGAGATGCAATCAATCATTGCGAATAGCTTGCCAAAGCATATACAAGCAGTGCTTTCCAGTTTGTTTTAGTACGGTGAGACCACGCCGGTACTTAACTACATGGCATCGCAGAAGTGCTATCCCTTCTGAAGCAGGTTGTGATACTGCAACTTACCCGGTTACAAGAAACACGACATCGACGTCTGTGCTCAAATTTTCATTCCACGTAAAAATACCTTCCAACTCCCATAAAGTTGTAGGTGCATTTAAGTAGGTCTCTTGTCCTTCCTTGACATATGTAAGTTTGCTTTGGTCCTGTGGAAGCATACATGTCAGTTAGATGAAGAAAGAAGCATTTTTATATTTTCTCACCTCCAGTTTTGATGAGTTAACGAGCGTAAGGCGAATGGTTAGGTGCTTATGGTTCTTGAAGTATGCCTCGGCCTGAAAAAAAATTATTGAAATTTTTGATAATGAGCTCCTGAAAATTCGCACTGGTCCTGGCTCGCATGCCTTATGGCAGTCTAAATTGTAATAAGAATCAAAGCTCTATGCTGAGGCCGAACATTTGCGCCGAACACTTAATCTGCTGCTTGAAAGCATCATGGTTCAGACAGTTTTGATTGAAGCATGTTTGGCATAATCAGTGTCGACAGGAATGCCAGGAACCCGCACTTGCCAGGTGCAGGTGGTGCAGGCTCGGTGTTTAGAAAAGCATTAGTTTGGTCGATCTTTGGCCAGTCTTTTGAGCTGGTATGTCGAAATTCGTAAAGCCATCTTCGGTGATAGCCAAGGAATTTGACACATTGAGGATATGTGACATGCTGACTGTTGGTGATCTATTTAATGGCTTAGATGGGTGCTAGCCAGTCCCAAGTGATTAGTGCCCTGTCCTATATACCGTCTTCTGGTTACCTGTACTGCTTGGCAAATATTCTCTTACTGAGTCCGTTATTGCCTCTGGTAGCTTTTTTTTCGTGACATTTAAGATACAGCGAATTTTAGAGAAGGAATGACACCACGAGGGGCACGAGAAAGTCGAGTGCTTGAACAAAATCTTTAGTGCTTTGACGAAATTTAATCCAGATCACCCGTGCCCAGCAAAGTGCTTCAAAGCGTAAAATGTTATAGGATCTGGGAAGTCGGTTGTCCCAGTACGTCGTTCAATCGATGACAAGTTTTCTTCGTTTGGTCCCATAGCAATTTTCAACATGATAATTTCGTTAACAGGATCCATATTAGGATGAAAAAACTGGAAGGGGCACTTATGCTCCGCCTTAAGGGTATGACGCGATAGCGTTAGGGGTTAATGCCCACATATGCGGATTTCTTAAGGACTTCTTAAGAACCTGCAACGATCATTGATTCAAGGCCTTTGACGAAGGTGGCGGTCATTCTGCGTAACAAACCAATTGCCGTCGTCATCTTACTAAGTGACTGATAAATCTGAGCATGAAATCCTTAAAAATAATTAAATCTGGTGGTGGCAGTCCCCACGTGAAAGAACATATGGTAACGTCTGCCGCACTGGCAAAAAAAAAAAGAGTGCGCGTAGATATTTATCACTATCGTCAACATACACATTTCACGTCTGTTAGATTCCTTCTGCGCGTTCACAAGCTCGGCTCCATTGCAGCTGCAGCCGGATGATGGAACTTGATTATTGGAGAGCCTTGATTATTAAACTAATAAATAATAATCTAGATTATTGCTACGCCAGCAGTGCAGACCATACGGTGCTGACGTCCACCATCAAAGAAGAAATAGAACGTATCTCTTTTTTTTTCCACTTACAGCGCCAGTGAGTGCTGTGAAGTAAGCGTTAAAAGTGCCGTTCTCTTGGAAGATGGCTTGTTTAGCAAACTGGTCGTCGTATACAAAATACAGTCCTAGCCTTATTGTGTCCTCTGAAAGAGCATGGAAGAGCAGTCTTTAAGGGTCTTTGCGTCAAATTAGTGGCGCACCTAAAACAGTACAAAACATTCTCCATGCAAATCGTTTCGTAAAGGTACTTGCAAGTTGTGCGTATATAAACTATAACAAGAATACGCTAAATGAGAGTAAAAAGGGGATAAGCTAACCTCAAACGCACTCTCTTTTACAACAGGGAGTGTGCTAGAAGACAGCTAATTACTCTTTTTACTCCTTCCTGTTAATAGTATAATCCCTGATAATTTTGACTGCTGCAGAGCCAGGAAGATGCTCGATTGTAGGACAAGCCTCACTGTGGACTCCTTCATGCGTAATTTTTCTTTTTGAAACAGCAGTTCCAGCTCACCCCTCTAGCACTACACGTGAATAGGAGACAGGACCTCCACGCTGAAGGAATTCTGAGGCAAATGAACGAGCTGAAAGTTAATCCTGTTGTTCACTTGGCTGGCTGAATGCACTCGCGAATACTTGTTTTCACCGTAATATTATCGCCAAGATGTGTGTTACATCTTTTATGAATCCCCCTAATACATTACAGCAGCTTAGTGTTGCTTTGTTTACAATAATCGTAGCACATATTTCACAGTGCCCACAGGCGGCATATTTTTGCAATTTGAATAATTAGTCAACACAGAGAGTAGCACATGTGGGTGACAATGTTGCCTCAGAGCAGCGATTTTTTTTAATAGTTACAACACGTGCACACTGGGATGGTAAATCAAGTCAGATATAACATGAAAATAATGAAGAAATGAGAGATAAAACAAAGAAGAGCGTGCAGGAAGCTATGAAGTTTAAATGTGTTGTCCGACTGCTGCCACTCTGAATGTGGAATGATAGTACGAACACGTAATTTTGATTTGCATTCTACTTGTTGAAACATCTCACAATGGGTTTCAAAATAATTCCAGAAAAACTTACCCTCCTCTCGGTACCTTTCCTCTGCAGAAACGCCCCCTGTTGAAAAACAAAAACGATGAACGATTGTAAACATAAAATACTAATGCATATCGAGACAACTACGACATCTGTTTCAAGCCACTTATATACAGCCAGGGATGATTAGGTGTACAGTAGGCATATGTTTAAAACACACTTGGCGTTAAAGAAACCCAGGTGGTCGAATTTCCGGAGCCCTTTACTACGGCGTCGCTCATGGCCTGAGTCGCTTTGAGAGGTTAAACCCCCATAGACCAAACACTAATACATATCGAGACAAGTACGACATCTGTTTCAAGCCACTTACATACATACAGCCAGGGATGATTAGGTGTACAGGAGGCATATGTTTAGTTTTTGTAGCGGTAGCTGTTATAGCAAGTGTCGACAGAAACACCGTGTCGTTTCGTTCCACAGCACTGCCAGAGCTACGAGAACACACTTGGCGTTAAAGAAACCCAGGTGGTCGAATTTCCGGAGCCCTTTACTACGGCGTCGCTCATGGCCTGAGTCGCTTTAAGAGGTTAAACCCCCATAGACCAAACACTTGCACAGTGAGTTGTGGCCGCTGCGCGCGGAGGAGGGGGAGAATACCTAATGTACAACGTCCGCGCCTCGCGCAACCTCTGTTGTAGTTGGGTGGAACGCTTGGTAGCGAAGTGCCACCAAATGCTTCGGAACGCGTCTAGGGCGCTGCACGTGGGTGGGAGGCCACATACAGCGAGCATGCGGCGAACTGAACCCAGGAAGCTCTCTCGCGACGCTGACCACAAACGCGCTGCTCGATAACACTTGCAAGTCTTTGCTCACTTTTATAAAGAAAACGTTTGCGCCATGATGCGTAGTACAAAAACTCGGCGGTGGCAGTACTGCCTGTCCGCGCTGGTGACGCTTTACACTTTATTCAAACTGTAGCTCATGACAACAGCGTCCGCACTCTGACGAAGCCACAGCACAGTGTGTGCTCGGAGCACGGATTATAAGCAGCTATAATAAAACAAAAAGCGTGGTAGCACTATTAAAGCGGGTAGACATCTGGGCTTTTAATGTTTTTTTAATTGGTGTTTGAGAAAATGAAAGGCCCTGTAACGTTCTCACTTCGAGGCGGACACCTCAACCACACCATGAGGAAAGAGAGGAAAGTGGGAGAGGAAGAAGAAAGAGAGAAAAATAAAGTGAGAAATAGGTAGCGTATAGTGGAGGGCTACAGAAAAACTTCGATCACCTGGGGATCTATAATGTGCATTCACATCGCACAGTAGCGGGGATCAAACCCGGCCGCGGCGGCCGCCTTGCGATGAAGGTGAAACTCAATAATGTGCGCGTACCAAACTGCGAGGGAAGGGATCAAGTAAGGGGTGAAAGGAGCGGATATTTAAAAGACACTGACGAAAAAAAGTATCGCGGTTTCAAATTAATCACATGCGTCTCCATATGAATCGATGGCTTGTACCAAACAGCACAAATAGCATTGAGTAAATGTGAAATTTAGTTGGCGTTAGTGAAATAAATGACGGGAACTTACTTGAATGGTAAAGTGAGTGATCTGTGTTCGCTGGTTCGCGAAATAATTTACTGAATAACACACATTGTTCTAGGACCCAATAGACAGCTGCTGTAAATAAGGTACCCTCTTTGGTAAAAGTATCCAGGCAACAGGGTTTGCTTTTCAGCTCTTATGGTAAAATTAAAGACCAAAAGCTCTCGAATAATAAATACAAGGGATTCTCCCCACCTTGCACCGATTTAGAGCTCAAGGTGTGCCATAAGGGCTCCACTGCACGACAAAGAAAGAGACCTCTTTGCCTGGTTACTTGTGGCAAAGACGGCACGTTCAAAATGCTGCTCATCGCGGCCCCGTAGAAAAAGAGAAGAAAGTAGCGTGTCGTTGTCTTCTAACGTAACTCCAGTTTGCGGAGAAAGCACCGATACTTCAATTTGACAGACCCATGTCACATTCAGTTCAAATATAAGCAATCTTATCTTCCACAGTAGATAACATTGCAACTTGATATTCAGGTTTGATTATGAATGTACACTCTTGGTCTAACGGCTATGTTTTGAAGTGCATGAACACAGCGCAGCAGGAAGTAAATTAAGCAGCTTACATAAACAGGCGAGCAGAAAAGCTGTAAATAAGGCCGCCTTCATCCCAGACGCCGAGTGAAATGTCCTCCTGCAAAATTCATGTCTTAGTTTAAACGCCGATATCACGCAGGCTGTCAAGCAAACCAATGCCTGACAAATTTTTGTTGACAGTGGCACCATCCGTTGAAGGTTTGCCGTAACTACAACTCTGAAAACGACCTCAGTTTCATTCATCTTCCCATCGAAGAGAAAAAAACATCAGTAATGAGAAATGAACATGACATACTAAACACAGCGTCCTTTTTGTTTTTTACACTGGTTAGAAAATTGGCTTAGGTGAAAGTTAATATTTCGTTATTACCATATGCTGTCGGATCAAAAGCGACAGCAGCGCTCTGCTTTCCAATCCCCCGCGGTGGCTCAGTGGTTAGGGCGCTCGGCTACTGATCCGAAGTACCCGGTTCGAACCATACCGTGGCGGCAGCGTTTTGATAGAGGCGAAACGCAAAGGCCTCCGTGTGCTGTGCGATGCCAGTGCATGTTAAAGATCCCCAGGCGGTCGAAATTATTCCGGGGTCCTTTCTTCTTTCTCTCCCTCCTTTATCCCTTCCCTTACGACGCGGTCCAGATGTCCGCCGAGATGCGAGCCAGATACTGCACCATTTCCTTTCCCCAAAAACCAATTTTAATAATAACAATAATTGGTTTTTGGGGAAGGAAATGGCGCAGTAGCTGTCTCATGTATAGTCGGACACCTGAACCGCGCCGTAAGGGAATGGGGAAAGGAGGGAGTGAAAGAAGAAAGGAAGAAAGAGGTGCCGTAGTGGAGCGCTCCGGGATAATTTCGACCACCTGGGGATCTTTAACGTGCACTGACATGCACAGCACACGGGCGCCTTAGCGTTTTTCCTCCATAAAAACGCAACCAAATAAAAACCAATTTTTATTTTTAATTTTTCTGCTTTCCCCTGCTGCAGGAAGAATCTCACTCTTAATTCGCTTCAACAGCCGAAACTTTCCCAACTTGCCAGTACAAACGTACGCGCGCTGTGAAAACAAGTAGGCATAATTCGTTTTGCAATGTACAGTCACATTCATTTCAAATTATATGTTGGACTACGGGACTTGAGAAGCTTTGTAGGTTTCTTGCTGATAAACTACAAACGTAAGGATGTTTGAGTAAGCTTACAAGAAGGACAAATTTTCGCTCGTTAATGTTTCTCGGACGTAGCCAGTTTTTCAAAAGTGCGTGACAATGAGGGCGCTCTGAACAGGCTCCTGAGTTGGTTTATTTTTCTAAATAGAATTTCTGCCTCCAACAGCCAAATAGCTCTAAAGTTTATTCCACTTTATGATAATATAATTCCTATTTTGGTTTGTGGTCGCTTTCTGCAGTGCATTCATTTAACTAAATACACGCCATAAGACATTGCATATTTCTGTCTTCGCAGAGGCCCTAGCATTGGGCATGAAGAAAAATCCTAAAGGAGCAACTGTCAGACCTACCGCTGCGAAAGATTTTACGCAAAATATGTCGCAAGTATAGGTCTTGGCCACGTTCATTGTTTCAAGGACAGCACAGCATGACGTCCATACGCACAGGGCTATTTGCCCCATTAAAGCACATGAAATAGTTTTCTCAACAGTGACCCAAGGAAATCGTTCTTGATAATTTGGAAAGCATGTCGCATGTATAGGTCCTGGCAACGTTCATGGCTTAGAGGATTGTCCAAATCCTCACATAGTGGAGCCAGTGGTTTGTTCTACAATAGTTGTCCATCAGCCTACAAAATATTTTGTTTCGTATTTTAAAGTGGTAACCCTAAAAAATCGACAAAATTTACTCGAACTCGCTTTCTCTACCAATTCCTCTCTTCGCCTTGAATAAGGCAAACACGGAATTTAAAATAAACTTAAGCTAAACATGAAAACTTGAATTTCACGACCTTGAATTGCAGTTTACTGATTTGCGTAGCGTGTGAAGTATTAGGAGATATGTACAGTAAGGTATGTGGAGAAAACGTGCCACTTACTTTGAAAAACTCTTTAGCTTGGCAGGCAACCTTAGCAACAAGCCAAACCTGGCCCCCGTTTGTCGGAACCGCTGGCGATGAGTGCAGCAGCCTGGACTGGGCCCCATTTTAAGGCATTCTTAAAGGACACGCAAGTGCCAGTGGATTTGGAATTTATTCTTTATCCCATTATTCATAATTCAATGTAATCACAGCGACAAAGCGAGGCACAGTGAAAAAGATAAAATATTTCCTCAGTGGCCACTTGCACGTCCTTTTTCTTGTGAACACTTATTGGCGCTCAAAGTTCGTGACCTTAAGTACTTTAGCAGAGAGTTTTTGCTTTTGTTAATTTAAGCCTTGTTAGCATTTCATTGAGTGTGCTGATATTTAAGTACCTTGTATTTGAAAAAAACTTTAAACGTGACCTCAAGACCCACCAAGATATTCTGTCCTCAATATAGGAGAAAGTTGTTGAAATAGCATTAAAATGACAAAGCAGGAAAATTAACCGCAGTAAATGTGAACCTCAGCAGGGCATATACTTGGGCTTGTTAGTTCATTTAAGGAAAAAAACGTAGCACAGAAAAAGACAAGGACTGAGAAAGAGAGAGAGAGAGTGTACGTGTGTGCACGCGTGTGCGCGAGTGCGTGTGTGTGCGTGTGTGTGCGCGTGTGTGTGTGTGTGTGTGTGTGTGTGTGTGTGTGTGTGTGTGTGTGTGTGTGTGTGTGTGTGTGTGTGTGTGTGTGTGTGTGTGTGTGTGTGTGTGCGTGCGTGCGTGCGTGCGTGCGTGCGTGCGTGCCCATCTTCCTATGCCCTTGTCTTCTGAAGCCCAACACTGAATCACAAGGAATTTTCGTAGAGGAAAACCAGCCTAAAGGGCAAAGTTGAAGTCAAGAAACAATGGTTCCCCTTTTGGTTCAGCAACAGAGAACCGTTAGCTCATTTTATTTTTTTGCTGTGTCAGTTTCGCCTGTTTTCGCAAATTTTCCTTCGCATTACTTTCTGATAGCTGAGGTTGATTCTTATTACCGTTGATCATTACTTTGCTACGATACAGCGATGAGGTTGTTTGTTCCGCTGTTTAAAAACTGAGAGACATCTGTAAGTATACGCCCTTGTGCTCACTAGCCAAACTCCATATCCACTGAGGCATCGCGGCGGTGCCTCAGTTACTAGCGCGTTCCTACTGAGTCGGGGGACCTGAGCTTAATCCAGGTCGCGGCGGCCACGTTTCTATGGAGGCGAAACGCAAACGGTGCTGTGAAGTAAGCGTTACAAGTGCCGTTCTCTTCGAGGATGGCTTGTTTAGCAGACTTGTTGTCGTACCCAAAATACGGTCCTAACCTTATTGTGTCCTCTGAAATAGTTTGGAAGTGCAGTCATTAAGGGACTCTGCAGCAAATTAATATCGCGCCTAAAATAAAGTCAGCTTGCATCAGCCAACTGAACGACCAGCTAATCATGTTGGCTAGCATGTAGCTTTTATTTATTACATGTGGTAGTAAATCGTTTTTCAGAATGCCTATGACCACTGGCCGAGCAGATACTTAGATTTTACAAGGATATACTTGGGAAAGGCTCAACTGGGCACTGAAAACAAAGCATATAGCCTAGCCTGGTAAGGAGACGTAGGCTATGTGTATATTTATGCTTCCAAAAACAATGATTACGTTGGCAGGACAAAACAATTTCCTGTCTAGTTGCGTCTACAAACTAAACACTGAAAAGACTGTAATAGACATCTAGCTACACCATTTGGCCACCGCTAGCTACAATAGCTGAAAAATACCTTGTGCCATGGCGCTCTTTTGCCAAAGCTGGCCTTGCTCCATTGAAACCAAATCATCAATCAGTCTAGTAAACCTGAATGAAGAGTTGCAGTCTATTTGCGTTCATGGACTTTAAATAGAAAAGCCTAAGAGACTTCCGATCGACTTGTATCTAGAGGCTATGAATCGACAAAATTGGGACTTCCAGTTCACTTGCGTCTGTAGACAATCAATGAACTGCGAACAAATAAACGTCTGAACATTCATTCGAGATGCTGCTCTTGAATGTCTGTACACTATGAGTAAATAAAAGTTTAAAGACTCCCAGTCGTCTTTTGTATATGGAAAGTGTACGGGCTGCAAATAGACAAAAGTCGAAAAACTCCCAACTGACAGTCCTGTATAGACTATCTACAGGCAACTGTCTAATATACTCCCAATCTACTTTTGTCTGTAGACAGTCCATAGACTCGACTACATAAAAGTCTGATTTTCGTCTGCAGACTACACATTCACTACGGATCAGACGAAGTATAAAAACTCCCGGTCGACTTTTGTCTATAGAGGCTGCATAGACTATTAAGAAATGTCTAATAGACTCCAAATCTACTTTTGTCTTTAGACTCTCAATAGACAAAAGTCTACTAGACTCCCTATCGACTTTTGTGTACAGTCTACTAACTCTGAACAGACAGAAGTATAAGAGACTCCCGAAGGACTTACTCGTACAGGCAGTGATAGACTATGAATAGACAAAGAGAAATATCTGTAGGAAGGCAATCGAGTCTACGAGAAGTCTATAGAAAGTCTTTAGGCCATTTTTATAAGGGTATGACTCGCTGTAAAACAAATATTCCCTGCCATAACGTGGCAGAACTAGGCAGAGGCAAAAGTATATATCGAGACTTTAGTTCAACTAGTGAAGGCTAATTTATTACGTTTAGTACATACATTTCTGTCCTGAATAATTGTGAAGAAGTGAAACAAAAGATCTGAGCGAGAACGTAGGGAGAACTTGCAAGTATAGCTTTTCATCTTGGCAACCGAGTATTATCTGGTTCGTAAGCTGAGTCAGTTCATGAAACTGCTAACTGTATTTTTATTGCCGCGACGGATGAGAAATTGCTACACGAGCCTGAATGGGCAGTTTTCACGGGATGTCACGGGCGCCGTTTTAGGGTACTGTGGCTCATTTCCACAGTGTACGCGGGAACCGGTTGGCGATAGGCAGATTAAAAAAACGCAGAGGTATTCGCTGCGCTTTCGCGGCGCTTTCTGGACCCAAAGTTGGCGGCTGCTGTGACCTCGGTGAAAACTGTGTATACGTTCCAGCACAAGGCAAGAGCTTGTCACACTGTTCAAAAAGGCCTCAGCACAACGAGCCTAATCACCGTAACTGCAAAAATGCTACCTTTTTTAGCAAGTTTTTTTTTTGCGCTGGCACCGCATCGTTATGCTAAATTTGAAAAAAAAAAATGTGACGATGAGAAAAATGTCATCGCTAACTTTCCAGCAAAACGACTAATGCCGCCTCAGGAAACGTCTTGATAATAAAAGGAAAATTATGCCAGGGCGCGAACAGGCGAACTCACGACATTTTATTTAGCTGAACTTTCCTGCCAAGAGCTGTAACATGCTTTGCGGGTGTTGGCGCTCGCAGTCTCGGCTATTTTTCTTCGGCAAAGACCGTCTCAATCCAGAGCTTTGGGGTTCAAGCGCGCCCAGCGTGCAACTCCACAGAAATGTGAGTGCCCGAGATTGTCCTTTCTTTCACCGTTGTCCTGTGGACCTTACTTCAGCTTCTGGCCTTTTCAAAGCTGACGAAGTACTGCCTAAAGTATCTACCGAAGTTTCAAAAGAAAAAAAATGGAAGAGAAAGTGATTTTGTAATTAGAAATTAAAGGTAGCAGTGCGAGCTTGGACGATGCTGAAAGTGAAGGCCGCTTTTTTGTGTGATGGTTCAAGAAAAGAATCACCTCAGGTACATATATGCGAGCAAAACAAATGGCAGCATTTAAATCTATAGTTCCTTACTGATAGCCAAATTCGTTTTTACTTCTGAAATGTACTCGAAAAGACATTAAGAGGCTAACTCGATTATGGCAAAGCTCCATACAAAAATAGATAAATAGGTATATAGGTATAGGTATAATAGGTATATTAATTATATATTCATAGTAATGAGGATCACGAGCACTAGTTTGTTTCCCCTTGTGTTTTTCCCATTCATGATTTTGCGTTTTATGGCTTTGCAAAAATCACAATTTTCGCTTACGGTGGTGGTTTCTGACGAGCGGCCAGAACTTGAGGATCCTGGCCCCTCCATGGGAGGCTGCTGCTTGATAAGACCGTGATATGGGACGCCGCCATCTTTCACAAGCGGTTTGGAGTTCGAGTGCTCGCACCTCGCATTACGCGCATTACGTTTGGCCTGGGCTGACGGCCTCTGCATTTATCCTATGACGTCACCGCACTTTGCCCATTTGACCATACCATAGGTTTAGATCACAAGACTGAAGAAGCAACGGCACCGCGTTAGCGTATCGCGGACCAGGTCAAACGAGTAGCGCGTCGACACATGATTTAGGCTGTAATGGGTCGCACATGGACTCGTTTTTCGTTTCTGTGTAGCGATAGCCTCTCTCAGTTTCTAACACCTTTTGCGCCAACATGCTACTGTAACGCCAAACGAAAATTTTGCCTGGCATCTTCTGTATGCGACGCAGTGTAGCAGATTTTGCAAGAAGCGAAAGCCTGGCCCACAAGTGGCGTCCGTCGTCACAGCTACACGTCTCGGAGCTCGCCGGTGACACCGGCTGCATAAGCGGTGTGCCCTTTCCTCTGTTCTTCCTCGCACTACCTCGTTTTTTTTTCTCTTTTTATTACTGCTCTCACAAACGGCGAAAGGAAGGAAGCACGGCCCATCGGAGCTCTGCTGTGCTTAAAGGGACCCTGCAACACTATTCAATAAAGTTTCGGTGTGCCTGGGATGTTAAAAAACACTGCTTCCCGAATATCCCACACCAAGGACTTTTTAAATACGTTTTGTAGTAGTTCGGTTATTCGCGACCAAAATTTTTAATTTTAACCACTTCGCACTTTTCTCCCTCCTCTCGTCACTTCGTGCGCGTTCGTCCGCCAGGCTGCCACGCGCGCGGGAATTCCCCGGAAACAGAGCTCCTTGACGCGTCGGCCCTACGTTGCTGATTGGCCGCGGCCACGGTAGCCGCGTGACGTCTAAAAGAATATAACCAATAGCTTTCTCTTAACCGACATAAGCACACGAGTGACGCGGAGGAGGGCTCAAGTTGAAAATTCGCTCACCAACTTTCAAGCGCAATTGTGGTTCTCTGCTGCATGTAGAAATTCGCTTTTTGGCTCATATGTTCATAGCAACAACACAATGTATCGACTGAGTTTATATGTTATGCTCGAAAGGTGCCGGAGGGTGCGTTTAAAGGGACACCAAGGAAAACACCATCAAATTTTTTTGTTAGTAAAATTCGAGTGCTCGGCATTTCGCGGCTTTGTTGCCGCTTGTCCGGCAGCAAAAGTTGCATTTATTGCTAAGCGATTTGGATTCGAAGTTGACAATCTTTTTCCCGCCGTTGCGATTCAAACTCGGGACTCTCAGATGACGAAATAGGACAAGAGTGACGTGAAGCAGCGGAAACGGAAACGAGGAGTCCGTAATTGCTGGCGGCGAGCGCTGCGCTCCCGCTTTGCAGCAGCCGAAATGAAAACAGCTGCCGGCCGGACGTTGAAGGCCTCTATCAGCCGTCGTAGCTTCGTTTACGTTTGCACCAAAGTTACGATGGATCCCATTCCTGATTCCGACAAAGAAGTTCTCCCAAAGAACTCCGGCCTGCATACAGCGACCTCAACCCCACAGCGTGCGATGCTTTTGAGGGCTGAGGAAGGAGGCCTTGCAAGGAAATTCTTGCGCTGATGAGTCTGCAGTGTCGCTGTCACCGCCGAGCCAACGTCACGACTGATGTGAAGCGACTGGTAGGTACGGGCGTATTTAAATTCTGCTGTAATAGTCCCCGCAGGGCTGGTTATGCAGCCCAGCGTCTTGGTACGTCGACGAAGCGAACACGCCGAGCGGAGCGTTTGCTAACTTGGAGGCACGTTGAACGTCGGCTATACACAGCTCTTTTTCCTTGTCGCAGTTGCGTGCCGTTGCACGAACTAAGTCCGAGGAGCACTTAGAGAAGCACACGGAGGTCCTCTGCTGCTCCGCCTTTGTAAATCGAGCCGTTTAAGGAAACCATGACGGCACGCAGAACGCATAGCCGCGAAGCACCCAGAACATATCGAAACTCAGCTGGGCGCCTGTTGCGCCGCCAATTGCAGGTTTTCCTTGACTTCCAACATTCACGTTGTCTTTCTTCCGTCTTCGTCATGTGATACATGTTCACTCGAGGTTTCAAAACAAAACATATATACTTCAATATTGATCAAACACGTAACCTGCATGCATGTTCATTAGCCTCAGAGATGTGTGACTTTTTTTCCTCTTCATCATCACGCTTGTATTTGCGAGATTGGCCTGTGGCGGCGATACCTATATTTTAGTTCTTGCTCTTTTCTACCTTACAAGAGCTTTGTTTTCAGAAAGAGTGGTGTTTTTGTGTTTAGGAGCTGGTATTCTATCGATACAAGCCAATTTAAATTTCTCGTCGGAGTCCCTTTGAAGCCGATAAAGAGAAATGGAAAGAAGCTAAACGCTAAACACATACACAGAGGCACAGGCGAGCGCGCGCTCACGCACGCAGGCATGCACATTTGAAATGACAAATAATTTTTTATAAAACCAACATAAAACCAAAACAAGAGTCGAGAGGAGCCGATGGCCCAAATCATCTCCCCTGGCTTCCACTGCGCTTCGTCCGACGGATATGCGAATGCTACATGTTCGTAGCAACGAGCAGTAAGTCCGGGGCTTTCCCCTTGCGAGCTAGCGCTCACAAAAAAGTATAACTCCCACTCACTACTTCAATAGTAATCGTCGACCGCATACCAACATAATGTCTGTCATGCTGCTCCTGGCTGCGCGACTCCTCTTCCCACCCAGTCCAAAGGAACGACAGAATTGTGCTCAAAGTACGATGAAATGTTTTCTAGTTTCGTCGTAACGACCAATTTTTCTGTACTATGGTGGCATATTTCTGTGATATCATTCTGCAGTTGTGTCACTACAGCAAGGACAACACAATACTATACACAATACTATACAATACTATATATATTTTGTGTTTTGTTTTCAGACTGGGCATATTAATTTGTTTCTTTACTTAAAGCAAATTCACTAGTCGCAGGCATATACTTTAGAAAAGTCGCATATATATCCCGTTCCAACGTTCAAACAGCAGATCGGTACTAGAGATCTGAATGTGTATGCTTATAGAAACGGGCGGTAGAACAACACCCACTAGCTCCACACACGCCGAGTTAAACGTACGCCATGGATATGTATCAGACCATCGGGATCCTTCACACCATCCGGGCACTAGTTTTTGCCTAAAGGGATGCTGTAGCAATAAAACAAAAAACAAGCCTATGTCTCTCGGTTGTGAGGCAAACAACAACATGAAAAGATGCGGACTAAGAACATGAAGAATTAACAGATGAAGTTCGCTAGAAGGGTTCGCTACGACAAACCTTTCTGTCTCATGTGAGAAAGTTGAAGGCATTTTCTTCTCTCTTGCTGGCGGTTCGTATTTCAGGGAAAGCAGTATTTGGAGGTCCATCTTTCGAGGTAAGGACTCGCTCTGTTTCATGGAGCTCTCTCGTTCGGTGCGAGCGCCAAGGGATTCTCGTTAAGTAGTGTTTGCGGCTACCTTGATGATTGCATTAGTGCAACTGGTCGGTTACCTTGTTAACAGTATATAAAATTCTGCGGCATGTCCAAAAAGTGTGTTTTATTTTATTTCTGGAACTTCAAGTTTCTTTGATTTATTTGAATTTAAAAACATTTCTAGATCCAGTCTTCTACTTCTCCGCCTCACAGCTTTTTTTTTCGTGCAAATATTACCTTGGCATTCTCCACTGTACCTTTGCCCATCGCCCCTCGCGGGTATGTACCATATTTACTGAGGTAAAGAAGAAGAAGAAGAAGTCAGACAGCAATGGCGCTGAGTGTGATCGGCGCCTCGGTCATGATCACGTATTACGTTGCCGTAATCGCCATCAGCTCCTGGGCTGCACTGAAGGAGCGGAAACTTCCTACGGAAGAGACGGCGCAGTAAGTGCGAGTCTTCCTCTCACTCCAGTGCATGCTGCAGCAATGCGGCTGCCCAATGCCCAGCGGCGCGCCATGTAGCTCTTCCAGGCATATAGGTATTGGTAAATACTCATCCAATTTCTTTTGGCATTTTTCCCCTTCTGTTTCTATTACTAATCCTAGCAGAACGAAGTGTTCTCTGCGAGCGCTCTGTCTACTTGCTTTTTGATTTGCGCCCATTCCTCATGATCGGTCACTAGGCCTACGCGTTCTTCACCGTTACCAGCGCGGTCACTTACCATGTCTTTTATGCTCTTCCATGAGTAATGGCTGCAGGTACTTCACAGAGAGAGGTTTGCTACTACTTGATAAGCCAGAACAGTCATTATACAAATAGACAGACAGAAAGTGCCTCTTTCGGCGTTCTCTGGTGCATCTGCGGCAGCCAATAAGCAGCATCTTATGACCACAGTAGGGGATCATGCTGTCTTTCTGCCTTACTATCGTGCGCTGTAAAAAGTGCCTCGGAGCGCGATTGCCTTAATTTTTTTTCGCAATTTCTGCTGAAAGCAGACAGTATAGGTGCAAAGTTTTGAATAGCACGTTAGGCCGTAGTGCTATAGGACTCATTGAAATACTGCATTACTACGGCGTATGGGGCTGTATTCATAAAATTCCAGTGGCAGTTTACTTAAGCTTCTTTTCTTCGCACGCGGAGTTGTGCAGTTTTCATTGCTTTGCACCACAGCGTAAATGTTACACACCTTGCCAGTGAAGAAATCACCAGGTAAAGGTTTTATGAACGGTGAAGCAAACTTAGCACACGGTTCTTGCTCTTGCTTCACCTAGTCTGATTAACTTCGTGCCGAGAGGTAACAAAGCTAGACTTTAAAGAAAATGCATTATTTCACTGCCTGGCAAAACAGCGAGCTGTCGTGCAACTTGTTGAAAGGAATGGCCGAGTGTGCGTTGACTTAAATTTATAGCAACAAACTTTTTTCTGCATTCGGATGTTGTCCTGTCATCAGCTAATAGTCGCGGATATATGTCAATTGATGGTGCACTAAAGCAGTATGGTTATGGTGCTGAGTTCAGTGCCTTGACTTAACACTTTTTTTTATAATTTTCATAATTTTCCAAGCTTTGAGAAGTCTGTACTGTTTCACATTCTAGTCTGGCGTGTTTGTGGCGAAGCAGGTGCAAACAGTGCTTGTTCTTTCATCCCGGACTTCACAAAAAGCGCTCAGCTAGAGGCTCACAGTTTTCAAAGAATCCATTAAAAAACACGGTGATGTGAACTTCTTCATAAAATTAAAATCCGCTTTTATTTACGCGGTGGTAAAGTCAAATAATTACTTGTGTAGTGAACGCCAACTGGTGGGCAGCTGTCACAAAGAAGCACTTCGACGCTCAACGTTCCATGTCACAATTCCTATTATTGTGCGTGTTTTCCGTGTGGCACATATGAAGATGAACATACATAATGTGTACAGAAAATACGTCCAACGAACATAGTAAATATTTAAGGACTCATACGGAGTCTCTATAGCAACATACACATAATTTGAATATTATATGCCAACTATACGGAAGGGCTATAGAAACCATACTGAACACATGTAGCAAGCATACAGATTTTCGCTAATTTTTAATGTCATACGGACTCCATATTCGTCTAAATATATATGCGCCCCACACTTGGAATGTTTCAGTATATGGTTGGGTTTCGAATCAGTTATAGTTCATCTGGTTTTCTTTTCTAAACGGAAGGTTTTGCAGCCTTGCTCCTCTAAATTGTGTCTCTCCTTGCCGTCAGACGGCGGTAACCTACCCATTGATATAGCCAACTTTTTGACATTGGTGTACACACGGGCACATATTTGTGGCCATGTAGTAGAAGCTACCTGGGCGATGCGGCGGTTTCCGCAAGTGTGTTCGTTTCACACGCTCATAAGTAAACCATGCTGACTAGAAGACCGTGACATCTTCATCGCCGCACTCATCTAACAGTTAAAGACATTAGGTCGATATTTTCGACCTAAATGTCGCCTCCTCCGTCACAAAGATCATCTCGTTGTGGCCCCTACGTTATACTTTATATGGCTGCTTCTTTAAGCGACGTGGACTGTTGATAATGTCATGCCTGGGCATTCGCATTAATGTAACCCCACCTTTTTTGCTCCACAAATACGAATAAAGTTTATAGTTCTACCTTATAGTTTACGTGGGACCTTTTAGTGCTGAGGTTACTTCTACCCAGTTGCAATGCTAAAAGCGTGCCATAATATTCCTCTCTCGGTTAAAGCACTTGCTTATTTGCGCTGAAATTGGCGCAGAGATGTACGACACACCTTCTGTTTTAATGCCACGTTTCGATGATGCGCTTGCTTGATTCGGTCAAAATTAGAAATCCGCGTTGCCTGCAGCATCTGCGACCCAAAATCTTCTCGGTATGGATGGCACACGTGGAGTCGTCTGGTGCCTTTGCGAGGAAAGATTGTTTTTCCATTGAAGCTGCGATGAGTGGCGGGGGCGATTGGCTGCCAATTTCGCCTCCCCCTACGCCCCCCATTTCCACTCATCTACAATCGTTATTCGGACAGGCGCCAGATGACACCGCTAGTATCACTTATAGAACAGATGCTTACTATGCGTCGCGATGCTGCAGACAAAGCGAATTTTTGCTGAAAGACAAAATTTAGAGCGGGCTTTTGGTCATTTCAATGAAATAATGGCCCATGCTCTCAGTTCCAGCCGCAAGTTTGGCCAATCAGCACACACACGACAGGTTTTGTGACAGTACCTGCAACGTCATAGGACTGTCTGTCGGGACATCATCGTTTGGTGGAAACGCAGTTTCGATTTCAATTTCCCGGTTTTGAGCTTTTAAATTCTGTTTGGCACAAAATAAAAAGCTTTTGTGTTTTGGAGCTAGGGGACTCTGAAGATTGTCACCTGATTATAAACTCGCAATACTAAAAAAAGAAAAAAACTCAAGGAGTTGTCCTTTCAGCACTCCTATAAGTGTGTCACCAGTAAGCAACGAAAATTAGTGCATTATTTATTGGTAAATAGTATGCTCAGTCTGAGAAACAAGCCAAGATAAACTCCAAGTTACTTCTTACAGCACAGGAACACCGCATTATATTACAAAAAAAGAAACTGGTAATCCACCAGTAGGAAATAATGTTCGTCAAAAGAAACCTCACCATGAGGAGGTTGGTGGAGGAAATCAAGCAAATCCCAGGATTAGAAGTAGGAATCTACGCGGACAATGTAAACGTTTGGGTCAATATGAGGGACAAGAGGAAGCTAGAAGAAAATCTTCAGCTAGCAGCGGATACGATAAAGGTCCATGCAGAAGAGAAGGGACTCAGTTGCTCGCCGCAGAAATCCGAACTTATGATAATGGGCAGAAGAGCAGGACACCAAGATATTAGAATAGAGCTGGACGGGAGAGAAATCCCAAAAGTAGAAGAAATGAGGATGCTGGGTCTAATCATCATCAAGGCTCGAAAGAACGCCACTACGATAAAGAAACTCAAGAACCAGGTGGAGAAAGTCTGTGGGATGATCAGAAGAATCACAAACAGAGACAAATGCATCAGGGAAGAAAATGCAATAACAATCATCCAAGCATTCATCATCAGAAGAGTGTGCTACGCACTCCCGTATATGAAACTAACAAAAGGAGACAAAAAGAATGTAGAAATTATCATAAAAAAGGTGTGCCAAAAGAGCGATGGGACTGCCGATTACAACCCAAAACACAAAGTTGGAAGAAATGAGCATGCTAAATACACTGGAAGAATACATGGGAGCAACGAAGCAAGCGCAGAAGGCAAGACTCGCCAGGACTGCAGCAGGCAGAGCAATATTAAACCTGGCAGGAATAGAATAAGAGGAACGAGCCTCTGAAAAAACGGCTCAAATCCCTGTGCAGGTAATGAACAAAATCACCGTGTTCAACATTCCGAGAAACATTCACCCGGAGAGGGACGTTAACAGAAGAATACTAAGGGCAAGAGCCATAGAAAAAGAAGTCCAGTCCAGACCGCACCATGACACTGTATACACTGATGCCGCGGTGGGAATCTACCCCTTCACAGCGTCGGTGACCGTAGATGCGGCTGGTAAATGCAAATGTGACATCATAGCCGAAGGCCTATCAATCTAGGAGGCAGAGGAGCTAGCGATCGCGTTAGCCCTCACCGTTACCAAAGCCAAAGTCGTCATTAGCGACAGCAGAAACGCGGTAATGAAATACTCAAGGGGAAGAATCGGAAAGAACGCTGTGGAAGTAATAGAAGGCGCAATTATAAACAGATATGTGAGAATAACATGGATCCCAGCACATACTGGGGGTCCAGGCAGTGATGCCGCAGATAGAACTTCTCGTCTAGTATTATCAAGATGAGGGCTCTACTGCGCTGGAGCAATCAAGGTAGTTGAAGCCGAACGCTATACTTCAAGGGAGAAGATGGCCATGCAAAGGGAGGACAGAAGAAGGCTGCCCATTCCAGACAGGAAGAAGCTAAGCTACAGAGCATGCAAGATATTAAGAAGACTTCAAGCGAGAAACTACCCCTCCCCAAGATGGAGGGCATGGATCAAACCTAAAAATAAAGAAAAGGCCTTAAGTCAAGATGAGAAATGCATATTTTGCGGAGGAGTGGCCGACATGGACCACATTATCAGAAAATGCGAAGAAGCTCCAGGAAAAAGCAAGTATGAAGACGATGATATTTGGAATGAAGTATTAAGAAGCCCAGACTCTAGGGTGAAAAAGGAACTGACCCAACTGGCAGCTGCAGCATCACTTAAATTTAAGTGCTACTCTTGCAGTGAATAAACCCCCTACTCCTTCCTATCCCGGAGGCCTGCGTGCCGTGCCGGAGAGGGTAGGCAGGGGAACCGGTTCAAACATTAAATGTTATTCTGAATTTGAAGCTGAAGATTCAGAAAACTGCGTTTTGAAGTAAACGCTCACAGAAATTCCGCAGAATGTTCAAAACATAGAAACCGAAAAACCCCACCCCAAATCGTATTCTAGTCTAAATGAGGAACAAGTGGGCATGGGTTGCCCATGTAATGTGGAGGGAACCAATGGTCCTATAGGGTAACGGAGCAGATTCCAAGAGCTACAAAGGTAGCCGGAAGCGGCAGATAGTGAAGTAGGCGGATGACAGTGGGAAGTTTGTATGGATAAGATGGCCACAGCTTACACAGGACAGGGTTAATTGTCGGGATCTGGGAGAGGCCTTTGTGTATGCGGACGTGATTAGGCTCATGGCGATGATGATACACTAAACAAGTACTTCTTTGTTCTTCGTAGAACATAATGTACAATTCAGAAGATCGTCCAAATTTTCCAGTAGTATGCCCTTTTTGCAGCCTTCACGTCACTGCGAATCCTGGGTTCTGCGCAGCGTTCAACAAGCCTTGTTCTTGGTTTTTGATGTATGGTATTTTAACGTCCTAAAGTGACTCAGCCTATGAGGGGCGCTGTAGTGGAGGACTGCGGATAATTTCGACCACCTGGGTTTTTTTTTTATCTGCACTGACATCGCACAGCACTCCGGTGTCTAGCATTTCGCCTCCATCGAAATGCGACCGTCGCGGCCGGGATCGAACCCGCGTCTTTAGAGTCAGCAGCCGAGCGCTATAACCACTCAGCTACCGAGGGGGATACAACAGCAAGCTTGCGAAGGCAGTGATAATCATGGTGCATTCGTCACGCAGATGCCGGGTCAGAAAAATATCAATTCGTTTCGATTGTTGTTTTGGCCTCTAGAAATAGCAGATAGATACCCATGGCGGGAAATTGGCTAATGTGATGACCTCGCCTCTAATTCATAGTTTGGGATTCTTTGGCGTCTTTTTTTTTCTTCCTTGGCAGTTTTGAAACCCCGCTGCATGAGAATGCCCTCATGTTATATCAAGTGCGTCGTAAAGTACGGGTGAATGGCTGAGGCAGCGCTGTAGGTCAGAGGACTACGCACACATTACAACATTTTGTATGCAGTCGTCGGTTACAGCAGATCCTAAATTTAGAACGTCATAGTTAGAATTGAGGGAGAGAGAAAAAAACGTCTTTTTAGTCAATAACTGCTTTTTTTGTTGGGTGTTTTCTCCAAAGAGCTCGTGAAATCTGTCGGCCTCCAAACCCTCCATGAAGCCGCCTGACAACTGCCCGAATCCGCCATCTTACTGGGAAGACTGCACCTTACTATATAATTTTCACAAATTTTGTGTAACCTAACCTCTCCCGAGCATATGTATCAACTGCGCGCCTCTCTCCTACATATATACACACACAAGAATACTATACCGAAATCTGTTTAAATTTCCGCTTTTAATGAATTCCAACCCATGCTATATGGGGTTGACTGACTCTATTACTGCTCATAATCCTTTACACGAGGTCATCCAGAAATTTCACAACTTTCTTCCATATAAGATCTGTTTATTAATAAGCTTCATAAACCAACTTAGAATTCTGAGCCATAATCAGGTGACTAAAGCTGCACTCACCAGGAAGAGAACATATTAACGATTTCTTCCGCGCCTCGTTGCCACGCCCACAGGGAAGGGGAAGAGCCCAGGCATGGACACGAGAGCCTCCGGCGCCTGTTCCTGGCCAACCGGACCCTGCCGCTCGCGCTCAGCTTCACCTCCATGACCGGTATGTGCTCGCTGCCTACGCACAAGAGGCACTAAACACGACTCATGATTGCTCTGAACGAATCGCGTTTGAAAAGAGCACGAACCGATGCACGCGGTTATAACCATATTTGTTGCAGTCGTATAAATTAGATAGCTCATTGAAGATGTGCAGCGTGATAGAGGCATGCCCACCAATTTGGGACAAAAATTTTGAAAATTGGAAAGTTGTAAGATACTTTTATGGTAATATTGAAGGCAATGGTCTATTCTTCTGATATGTAGCAAAATCTTTCTTTTAAAGCGTTTCCATTGGTCGCATCGAACAGTAGCAAGAACGGTAATAGAAAAAAAAATTCAAGACTGCCGTCGGGTGATCTGCTGGTATGGTGATATTTATAGCGAAATCTTACATTATATGAAAAAAAAACAGCAATCATAAATGGTTTCTCGTTAAAAAATGCTTTTGCCCAGAATTGCAGGGTATGGACCTGTGGACCGTTCTTGCCAAAACTAGCCAAGGCATGAGGTTTGGTAGTCATAAGTGCAGTGGAGCTTCTTACCGCACTGCTAAAGACGAAAAGGCTGGAAAGAAGACTACAAGAGTTGTCATTACCTTACAGAGGTTTATGTTCCGTTATGAGCTCAAGAAATAAATCCCCGTTGGTCAGTTACTTTTGGCGGAGACTGTACCTTTCTACTGACCTTGGTTATAGTTTTACTAAAGCACTCTGTAGATATACTTGAGAAAGAATATGATATAAACCACCTGAAACGACGCAGTGCAGAATTCACATTTCGAATTTTTTTCCCTCGCGATTTTAATATTGCTTAATGACACGTGAACGACTTACCTCATGCGCAGCGACCTGGGTCGGGGCCGGCTACATTAACGGGACTGCCGAAGCAGTGTTCAACTACGGTCTCGTCTGGTGCCAAACACCACTCGGCTACGCCATCAGCCTCGTGATAGGTAAGTGCCAGCAGGTGTATTCGGAGAGTAGGAGCACCCGAAATAATACACTGAAACTAAAGGTATTTATAAAAAAAATTAAGATATTAATATAAAGATGTGAAATATCTAAAACGCTCTTCCAGACTCAGTGGCGCATTCCGCAAATGAGGTTACCACTCACAGCCGCGGCATGACCTTACCAACCATTTAAATCCTTTTTTTCATGTTACTTTTTGCTTTTTGACGAGAAGCGTTTGCCAGTAGTTCTTGCGTTGTACTTGTTTGTTGATCATGCTTTTTTGTTTGTTTTTTTCTGCGCGATTACGAGCGTCTTTGCGTTTCGCATTCAGAATTGGCGACTGCTGCTTACACGCGGTGGTTGCTGTGGTACTATATAGCTTGGTGTCTTCTGTCAGGATTAAGTGCGTTGCGGAACATAAACGTTTTGCTCGAGGAACATTCAGAACTCGAAGCTCCTGGCACTACTATAACAAGTAGCGTGTAGCTTCCTTCACTTCTACAGTCCGCGCGCCACCAGATTGCGCTATCTGTGTCCGAATTTTCGGCCTCACCTAACCAACACAGCACTTCTTTGACCCTCCGCCGGAGTTGCAACCAGTTGCGACTAGTTACAACTTTAATACAGCCAAAGAGAGTGAGCTTTCCCAACAGCGTTACAACTACATCCATTTTTTTTTTAAATTCCCACCCCGTGAGGGCGAACAGAGCATTTGTTAAGAGAAGGGGACCATAATGGTTTTCTCAGCATCAGGAGTTCTGTTGCTAGGCGCCTTAAATAATTATCGAAGCCAAAGTGTTCGACTCTAAACCTGCCTTGGACTGTAAAGCTAACGCGGCCTATCCTACATTACATACGCAGGAGGACAGTTCTTCGCGGGAAAAATGCGTGCAACACAGGCGCTAACTATGCTCGACCCTTTCCAAAGGCAGTACGGGCCTTGGATCGTCATCCTACTCTCCGTGCCAGCCATTTGCGGGGAGGTCTTTTGGTCAGCCGCGAACCTTGCTGCTTTAGGTGAGTTAAGATACGTAATAGCCCCCTTGTGTACTGGCCCATCGGGGTGTTTATGTAATGAATTGAAAATGAATTAGGGGAAATATAAGATTTCTCTTAATACGTCAAGATGGTTTCCTGGGCTCGCTGGTCTCAGTAATTGCTTTTTTGTGATAACCGAGCCGCGTTCAATATATTTGCCAAGTTCGTGACCCCGTCCGTGTCCTGGCTTCCCGCTTGCATTTTCTTAGGGTGTAATCCGGCAATCTAATAGGCCATCGATTTGCACTCGTGCGTATTACATATTGAGCGCGCCACCTAAAACTATAAGCAACATTTAAAAATAGGCTTCTTGAGTTAAAAGAGCGCTTTCTTGACAGCATTTTCGGTGGCGGTGTGCATTAGAATACGGCTAAAACGCTTTAGGCTGCATGATTAGCTAATAATTGGAAGTTATCTTTTATTACTGCTGCGCTCCTTATTTATTGAGATGTTCGTAGGCTATCGCAAGCAATATATAAGTTTTTAGGTTTTTGAAAATGCCAGTCTCGTCGCCGCTGCAGCTCAAGAAATTGTGAGGCTACATACGGACGAAATCGAAACCGCGCAGCCAGATAAAGCGCTAGCCACGCCTCCTATTGTCCGTTACACAGCCGGGCGCCTGTCAAGTGCCCTTGGGTTGCTGTTTGACCCATGTTTCGCGGCAAAGAACTGCCATCCAGTGTCTCACGTAAACCTATGTTTCCCGGTTGCGCGAGTCGTGCCGGAGTGTTGATGTTTCCAGTCACCCTACCACTCTTTTGCAGGCAACACAGTGAGAGCCATCGCGCACCTTGAGTTCATTTTGGTCATCTTTGCGACCACCTTCGTTATTGTCTTCTACACGATGCTGGGAGGAATCTTCTCTGTGACCTACACGGATGTCTTCCAAGTATGCTGCACCATCATCGGCATCGTAAGCGGATTCAGAGCACTGATTTCGATTATTTATAAAGCAAATATGGTCCACGTGGTTTCTTACTTGTCACTAAAAAAAAGCTACGTTCAGGAGGCAGTCGGTCAGAGTACAGTAATATGAGATGTAGGATGTAGGGATGTAGGACCACTGAGATTCTTGAGTGTCAGAGCAGTAATTTTAGACGCTTTTCACAGGCGCGCGCACGCGCACGCACGCACGCATGCACCGTGCGCTCGGACACGAACGAGTAAGCAGAATCTGGGGAAAAATGTAGCAATGATACTCACCTGTAAGCCATCCAGTGCGCTCGTGAGGTAGGAGGGACGTCAGAATTATAGAAGGCGAAGTAGGACTATCTCTGGATCCACCATTGCCACAGACACATTGACAAATTGCACGACTCGAAATGTGGCTTGAGAACTAGTGACAAAGAGTGTAGATAGGTTGGCAAGCATGGCCGTAGACTGTGTCAATAGGGACGTATGCATGCTCTCTGCCTTCTCCCATAGCACGCACGAGGTCGGGTCGATCGGCTCCTTTTGTTGTCGATGACATGTACAAAGAGAAGCAACAAACAGTGCATCTGATGGAGCAGGCTTTGTCAAACTGGGTACCGTCGAACCCAGTCGTACCGCCGGCTGCTTCTGAGGGTTCCACTAGTGCGACTTTGGTCTGTGCCCGCTTTACGGCACAGTTCTTGCGGCAGCGTGCAGACCAGACACAAGGCCTGGTTTGTTAAAACTTGTTTCAGAGCGTTAGCTCTTCTTTGCTCGTTCCTCAGTTTTTCGCCGTTGGCGTCTGTGCCGTCCGCAGCACAGACGTTGGCAGCGCCAATATGCTGCGCGCCAGTAACGGCGCAGCGAGTTTCTTTTGAAGGCAGCGCCGGCTCGCCCGGCGAACTGGCAGCGCGCCAAGATACTATTGTGCCCGGCTATGCCAATGTGCGCCTTTTTACGCTCTCGCCATACCCTCCTCCTTACAGGGTAACCATTCTCCAATTGGGGATTTTTCCGCTCTCCCAATACGCTCCTCCTTCTACCTAACCCCTCCCCGGATGGTTCAGATGGTAACCATCCACTGGTTGCGCATTACTCCGCTCTTGTGATACCTTCCTGCTTGCACGATAACCAACCTTCGGGTGGTTCCCATGGGAACACCGGACCGGTTATATTGGCGACTACGACAGACAACAACAGACAACTACAGACAGCGATATACTACGACGACAGGAACACACCGGAACGGGCGCTTAACGGGTCGCTGGGAAAAAAAACACCGACGAGTCGTTACCGCTGGTGCAGGGAGCGTCAGATTGCCTATGAAAGCCGGGCGAGCCGTTAGGTGATTCTGTGCGCCGTCCAGCCGGTCGTGCACGGGAATATGACGAAACGTTTGTCTTGTGACAGTAGCTTTCTGCGTTCTTGTCTGTAATTAGAAGTCTGGGCATGAGAGCGATTGTCATTTAGAAGAAACTGAATGCTGAACGCAAGGAAACAAACAAATGCTTAAAAAACTAACCGAAATGGTAAAAAATATAACACTAGCCGATTGTGAACCCTGCGACAACCGATTGTGACGCAGGGCGAGGGGGGGGGGGGGGTACCTTGGCACATATCGAAGGCTGTTGTGGTTCCTTGCGGCATAAAAGTTTGAGAACCTCTGCAAAGAGTGGGGGGCGGGTGGGTTGTCGGCACTTCTCATACTACTACTTAGCGCACTTTCATTATCATTCGCAGTTGGTCTGCTTGGTCTTCGTCATCAAAAACTGCGCTGTGGGAGAAATCGGCTCCCCGCACAGAAACTGGCTGGGCGAGATCCAGGGGCAAAGCTTGAGTCCGATCGTCGACCAGCTGTTGATGACCATCTTCGGCGGTATACCGTGGCAGGTGCGCTCGTAAAGACAGGCGCGTCGTGCATCGAAGTGCCTTCCATAGCCGGACACAACTCAAGAAGGCAGCGGCGAACGCCGTTTCAACCGGTTCTCATGACGTCGCGCATAAACTTCCTGCGTAAAATTGCAGGGGATCGGCAAATGGCACCATGAAATGGCATTAACCGCGACGTCATGACAATCGTCGGCGCCATTGGCCAGAGAGCCTTCTTTGAGGGGTATTTGCCGCTTCATTCTTGACTTGTATCTTGCTTTACGTATATATCCGGTCTAGAGTAGCAGATCTATGCAACTTATTTCAGTTTATTGCTGTGTGCCTGTTACAAGGGACTGATGCCACTGAGTGACCACTCCGAATGCACGTGGGAAGGAGTTTCTTCTTTAACACCTGAAACTGAAAAACTTCTTTAACACCTGAAAACGCAAACGTTGTTTTACAGCGAAAGCTGTTATAGCTTTGGTTCAGCCATATACCTGGAAAAGTGCTGGAAAAGCCGAATTTTATTTTCAACCATTACTCTCGTAGGAGGCTGAAATGTACTGCATTTGTAACAATAGGCTTAACTCGTTTTCTGTGAACGAGTTCAAGAGAATTCATGTCTTTTTGGTGTTAATTAAATCACATACTATCATTTTTACTTTAACGTTGTTTTGATGCATAAAACGCGTTTTGGGCATCATTCACTGAACTATTCGACATTTCCATCTGCTTACTGAATGTAAACAGTGGCCATCCTATTCTGCTATATTGGAGTATGCGAACGCATCGCAGATTGCTTGCGATGTGCACCACACTTGTTTACACGAGCATGCCACCAAAGGGCACAAGCTATTGCCCTTTCTTCTCCTCTGTGCGCAGGTTTACTTCCAGCGTGTGCTTAGCTGCGACTCCGCCTTCAACGCCAAATTCCTGTCGTACATGTCTGCTCTGGGCTGCGTGTTTTTCGCCCTTCCTTCGGTCGTCGTCGGTGCTTTGGCCAGGAGCACAAGTGAGCTTCTACAGATTTACCCCGCACATCAGTCCCGCCACCTTTCCGTAGTACCCACTGTGCGCTACGCCAAATATTATTCCTTGTTGATACATAGAAGAAAACTCAGTGGGCATAGATGACGTAGGCGTCGAAGGCAATTCAAAGAATGAGGCCAACGAACCCTACGGTAAAACTGTACTGAGAAAGACACCACTCGTTTATATTTTTGCCGCTTATTGTCATCGGTAATTAAAGGTGTCTCGTGAAGATGCCGCATTCCAAAGTATTCGATTATTGATGAGCCGCCGCGGTGGCAGAGTGGTTATGGCGCTCGGCTGCTGGCCCGAAAGACGCGGGTTAGATCCCGGCCGCGGCGGTCGAATTTCGATGGAGGCGAAATTCTAGAGGCCCGTTTACTGTGCGATGCCAGTGCACGTTAAAGAACCCCAGGTGGTCGAAATTTCCGGAGCCCTTCACTACGGCGTCTCTCATATCCTGAGTCGCTTTGGGACGTTAAACCCCCCTAAAATAAACTAAACCAATCGATTATTGATGCTAACAGAGTCGCGAAACGAGAAAGACCTTAATGACAGGGCACTTCGATTCTCACTTCCACTGCTACTGCTGCCCGTCACAGAAAGAAGACTCCATCGAGAAAATTAAAGCATCTTTAGCCGCTCGTAGTTGTCATGTTTCTCGTTATCTGACCCGAATCAAGTAACCAATAAAAAATCTAACCAACCAAAGTACAAGCTGAATTACAGATTACGGACCTCACTTTGGGACTTAAACAGAAACAGTTGTTAATTTCAGAGTTATCTCGTTAGAGCAAGCCGACTTATAATTGCCGGCTCTGCGCAGTAAATAAAAAAAGCAGCATGATCTAATATGAAATAACAAGTAAAACTCCGCAGTGGGAACACTTGAGCTAGATGACACTGAATGAGGTACACATGTTAGGCAGTTCTTGAGCCATTCTAAATTATTTTCGCTCTGTGTTTTTAGCTATTGAATGAGGCGCGCTATATCGCAGACTTTACCGCGGCCGGCTACGAGGGTGAATTCAATCTGAACGAAGAGGACCGTAAAGACGTGCTTCCTTACACCTTGCACTACCTGACACCGGACACTGTGTCCATCCTCGGTCAGCTGGCCATCACGTCAGCCGTCATGTCCTCCGTAGACTCGTCCATGATGAGCGCATCTTCGCTCGTCACGCACAACGTGTACCATCAACTGCTCAGGCCCGCGGTGAGTTTACCTGTGTTGCTACCACTTTGTGTTGGCATTAAAAGCATGATGAGTGTCCCCGAGACAAGGCGTAGCGGCAAAGACACGAACTCCTTTTCTGCTATGAGTTATAAAAAAAATGTATTTAGCCATTTACATAAGTTCCTTCCTGGTTCGCACCATTTGGAGACTATTGTCTTGCAGTGGGCTCAATTTATGTGGTCATGTGGTATTCAGCCGAGCGAGAAATGTTAGCCGCACGACGTCATCGCCTTGTAGTGCTGTTATCAGCAGTGATCAAACAGTGTCAACGGCTGACTTTCCCGCTGCAAGTTATTTTGCCGGCATGTGTGGAAGAAATGTAGGATAAAATATTACGTGGCAGTTCTTTGATCTGTCGTTATAGAAGCTGTAAAAGAGAAAATTACTCGTCACTCTATAGCGTGCATTAGGCTCCATCGCCCGGCGTGCCCTTCGCGATGCACGCACTAATCATAGGAGCATAGCAGACGTCGACAGAAACCCGTGATTAAGTAGAGGTTTTGACAATATACTGTCTGGCCAGCAGCAAACATTGCGTAAGCAGTAAACATACACTCGACAAATTCCTGAAGGGCCGTAGTTGCATGCAGCGCTCAATGTGATCAAGGGACCCGTACTGGGCCCGAAACTTCATGTTTCCTTTTTCTTCGAGAATTTGGCGAGTGTATGTTTACTAATTCCGCAAAGAAACCACGGTAAATGGCCATATTTATTAAATGTTAGAACTGATCTGATAAGAAAACAGGACGAGATGAAAGTTGGACACGGGCAATAAGGTGCTCTTCAGATAAGATAGATAATTGGTTTTTGGGGGAAATGAAATGGCGCAGTATCTGTCTCATATATCGTTGGACACCTCTTCAGCTGCATCTTTTCCTTTTCTGTGTCGTTGTCTCCCTTTCGTATTGTCTTTTTTCCTTGAGCGCTTCTAACATCGTGCGATCACCCAACTATCCACGTTCTAAGCTTTGCTAAATGGTTACATATTTTTGTACTATCACAGCTTTAAGTTGTGATCATTGATTTAGTCTGTTTTCTGTGCGCTAGGCACGCTTGCCCTTCTTGCGTTTTCCGCCCACAATGCCCTCGTGTCAGAATGGGAGAGTTGAACCGGTGACGATTATCCCACTGTGGGCACTATAATTCGACTAGGGGCGACGTGTTTTCCCGACAAGATAGCTGCACTTGGTGCCCCACTGGACAGAGGAATAACAGGCACCAGCTTATATCGTCCACGACTGGCGGTGGCGCTGCAGGCGTCCGAGGAGGAGCTGTGCTGGGTGTTCCGCTTCTCCGTGTGCCTGATAGGCATGACGACTGCGGCCATGGCGCTGAAAGTGCAGTCGGTGTTCGCGCTGTGGACGCTTTCGTCGGACCTTGTGTACGTGCTTCTCTTCCCGCAGTTCGTCGCACTGTTCTTCCTCCGCAAATGGAGCAACGCCTACGGAGCCGTCTTCGGTGAGCGTGCAACAAAGGAAGCCCCTATACCGCACCCAAGGCCCAACCTTAGCCTCTGGAAAGAAGCCCGACCCTTACAAAAATATCTTTGCACAGTCTATAGACTGTCCATAGACTTCCCTGTTTAAAATCTACGGACTCTGTGTAGATTTATGGCCATACACGTTTAGTAGACTTATCTATAAACAGTCTATAGACTAGGAATAGACAGAAACATCCATTTTGAAGGCAATAGAGTCTGCAAGAAATCTATGGACTGCCTATAGACCATGTTTGTAAGGGGATGCCCCTAATACGCAGCTTCACGATACACACGCTCTTCTGTGTAGTAGCAATGCAGAAAGCGGCTACGACCGCGTTTAGAGGTAAAGTATGAAAACTGACGGCGATGAGTTACTTTCAATAAAATGGGATTAAAATCAGGTCTTTTATTAGTAAGGTCAACATTACCAATAATGAATCTCTATAGCGGATACGTAGGAGCTTCGGTTCACATTGTCATTCAACCCACAGAAACTAGCGAATGCAAATATGTTTAAAATTCAGCAGTAGCTGAAAAAAAACCGAGTAACAGTCAAAGTAATTCGCGCGTTGATGCATATTCAGGTAGACGACGGTAATCGGTGATTGTTCTTGGCGTTGCAGCTTCCTTCATGAGCGGAGTGTGGGTTCGTTTTCTGCCGCTGTAACGGCCGCACCTTTGCATCGCTTGCGCCGCAGGCTTCGCTCTGGCTGTGGTGATGCGCGCCTTGTGCGGTGAACCGGAGATGGGCGTGCCAGTGCTGATCCGGCTGCCGCTTTATGACAGCGAACTCGGTCAGCAGTTTCCTTTCAGGACGCTCTGCATGGTGCTTAGCCTATGCAGTTTGCTGGCCGTGTCCGCACTATTCGCACACCTGTTCCAGTCTGGACACTTACCCCGTCACCTGGACATCTGGTCCTGCTTCCCGGAACATCTCGTACGCACATCCAGCCTCACAGGCGGGACCAAGAGGTCCTTCGTGCACTCGGAGGAGCAAGGCGCAGCCGAAGCCGACCACGAGACACGCGCGCATACAGGTGGTATCGACAGTCAGAAGGGGCTCGCGCATAAAGATCAGGACGACAAGCACACAGGCACGCATGAGCACAAACACCAGCACGAGCACAAGCATGATCACGAGCACAAGCACGACAGAAACGATAACGAGGCGGCGCAGGATGGATGGCTCCTGGCGCGTGCTCGGAGGCTTCTGTCAGCGTCCCAAGCCCGTTTTGCGGGCCTTCATCCAGCACCACCAGTGCCGGAACATCACCACCACCATTCGGGTACGTCGGCCGCCTGTCCAACGCACCAGACGCCAAAGGATCTTATTGCGGACATGGCACACAGTAAACGACACAAGGCCGCCGACGGCGCATCTGGAATCAGCGCGAGGCACAGCTCCAAATCAGCGGCGGAAGTGAAAGGAGCCAAGGACGGTGGCGCTTCCACTGGAACTCGCACGTCGTCGAGTGGTACGCAAAGCATTGTGCGGAAGTCCTCGAGGAGCCTCAAGCGGGATGATACCGAAGCGCCAGCTGCCGGTGTCGAAGCGCCAGCTGTCGGTGTCGAAGCGCCAGCTGTCGGCGGATCAGCGCCGCTGCCCGAAGCACACTCGGCACCGCCTTTGGCTGGTGCATCGTCTCTCTCGAACAAAGCGCGAGCGGGTGGGAGGAGGCGCTCTTCAACGACGAGCAAGCGTTCCAGCTTGTCGCACGTGGAGCGCAGGAGCAGCGAGCAGAGCAAGACACCGGTGCCCTCCGATAAGGGGAAGGAGAGCAACGAGCCGGCATTGTGAATGGACAGATATCTGCTATGCTTTTTTTTGTTGTTGTTGTGCACACACATCCACTTATTTTTCGCATAACAATTTTCGTCTGCGCTTCTTCTAACTTTAATCGCATATATTGTTTTATGTGGATGGACTGATATAAAAAAATATGAACTCTGTCCGGAGCGAAAGTTTTAGCGCTTTCTACGAGTTGTGTGAGACAAGTGCGCAAGTTTATATGCAGGATGCACGCATTTTCGCGTTAAGTCAATGTCATATGTCACCTTTGACTTTATTGGTAACAAGTACGTACGTAATTTTTCGCACGTGTTTGCAATCCCCCCACTCCTGGGTAACGATATCCGTCAATTTAGACAAGGTGAGAATATGTTAGCATTCACTGCGATAAACTGCAGCTTAGGTGCTTGAGCGGCGTGGATTGCCGTGCGTCGAAGCGTGAAGGCCGCAAGTAATCTTTGATTAAATCTTTGCCACGACAAATAACGCAGCAATGATCTCAGCAAAGAAGAAACCAACTGACCTTATATCCCCCACCAAAACAGTGTTCAGAAATATCAAGCATAACCACAATGTTTTGCGCTTCGCATTTCCGGATTGCCACTATATGTCGCAAGTCAACGGCGTCGTCAAATTGCGTGCCCATATGCAGCACCACAATTGCCCGCTCTACAGACGAAGCGGCTTTGGAAGGCCACTTCCCGCACTTAGGACATTATATCTGCTGGTACAAGGACGCGTACAGAAAAGCAAGGGAACATGAGCAGATTACAGCTATGAGCAATTCAAAGGAGCGTTTCATTCCTCACCATTATAAAAATGGTCTATAGACTTTCTATAGACTAAAATATTTAACCGTTTAACTTTTGTTTCTCTATATACAATGTATTGACTACTTATGAACTAAAGTCTATAATTGCATTAATGTCTTATTGTCTGTACCCTATCTATAAACTAAAGTATATAACAGCCTTAATTCTGTCTATAGACTGTCTTTTGTGTATAGATTTCCTTTTGTCTATAGACCTGTATAGATCTGTAAACTAAAGTCTAATCATATAAATTTCTTGCATATAGGCGGTCTATGGAGTATCTATAGACTAAAGTCTGTAACAGCCTTAATTTTCCTGTCTCTATACTGTCTATTGGCTTTCTATAGCCTAACGTCTATAAGATCCTTAATTTCCTTTTGTCTAGAGAGGGTCTATACACTACCTATAAATTAGTCTATAACAACCATCATCTTTTCTGTACAGAAGTCTATAGACTATCCATAGACCAAAGCCTATAACAATCCCAATTTCATTCTGTCTGTAAGCAGTTTATACGCTGCCTTTCGACTAAATCTATAACAATTTCAATTTCTCTTGAACTTCCTGCCGAGGGGAACACTGCAGCGGGTGGCTGGAACTATGGCTAGGGTCCTGGACCTCCTTCACTGTTTCTTGAATTAAAAAGGACAACGCAACGCCCTCCTGTATATTGTTTTTATAACCTCTGAAAAGTTCATTTTCTTTACACCGTGACGTATATTGTAAACACAAATAAAGAATATTTAATCCTAACAGGTAAAACAAGGAAAGGCAGCCATTTCTGAAGAAGGGTTCCCGCAAACTGTTTTACATTAAACGAACACGCTCTTCCTTAAAGGAATCGCTCCAGAGAATTCTGTCTTTCGATCGTTGCTGTCCAACGCGCTTAACCTAGATTCCACATTTCTTTTTAAAACTTGGTGAAAGTGAAGGGGGAGAGATGGGTGTGGGAATTCAAGAATGTGCCCACCACTTAGAAACACCGTTAGAAGAGTCTCAAAGAGCAATGTCGCTTGCACAATTAACATCTGTCATTATACCTCTGCCGTTTGTACTCACGTGAGACAGTGCTGAGACGCAACTATCACAAAGCCAGTATTTTTTCATTCGTTCCCATATACCTGCTGCTTCGGAGCCCACGGCACGCTGATGTCGCCCATATCTCTTTTCTAAACGCAAAAACACGCACACACAAAAAAGAACGCTCTGCAACTTTTTTAATTACTATTCGAAAAGTATGCCACATACCATTCGGTGGAAGACGCAGCGCGTATGGACAAAGTAGTACGGTTTCGGCTTTGTTTTCACGAAAACTGCGTTTTTTAAAGCGCGAGTTTAAAATTTAGGTTAACAAACCCATTACCCTCTGTGTGTCTTGGGTACCAGATCAAGCTACACACGGCAAGACTGCGAATGGTAAAGATACGACCGTGAAATGGGTTTCTGTTTCACGTTTTACCCATATTACCGCGAGACAGCGGAAAATAATTTGGTCTGCAAACAGCTGTGTGGGCGAAAGTGTCGATGCCGCCAGCGGAGTCGGCGGGTTCAAACTTTAGCGCGTTCTCTCGTGGATTACACTGTCAACGAAATCCAACTTAATCGACCACTCATTGTAAGTCCACACGATGATGTTTTATTAGTTTGGTCTCCAAAGCCGAGCTGTTTGTGTAGAACCGATTATCTGCGCCACGACCAACTTCCTATCCTCGTTTGTAAGCTGTGTTGCAAGCGGCGGAATGCCGCTTATGTCTGTGCCGCTATGTTGTTCTTAACGCGCGGAAAGGCTGTCAGTGCGAAACCCGTGATGGTAAGCTCGTCCTCGCGATCTGTAAGCTGGCTTTTTCGAGTTGCAAGAAATATCGCTTAGCCCGTGAATGACGGCCGAAATGAAACAGCGCGGCAGCGCCTTGTGAACTCGATTTTCTTGGCGCCTCCGGAAATGCACACTCACGTTCCGAGGTTGATTACGTTTATTTTTTAAATCTTTGTTATCGCTTATCAGGACCGTGGAGTGCTGTTTGTTCATTGAGAGGTGTGAATTGCTTGTTACTTAGAGACGCAAGCTCGGCGCGCGTCGTGTACAGCGACGTTTCACCAAAGGTATTTTGTAATGCTATAGACTGGAGCACGGGATGTTTGTAGAAGTTGTAGTCAGGTGGCGCTGGAGGAATGCTAATAATCTGGTGGCTACCGCGCGAACGGCCAGCGTGTGTACAAGCACCGCGAAGAACCTACGAGCTGCATCCGGTCTCCCCTTACGCTGCACACGCATGAATTCGTCCATCCCTGTTATCCGAGCCGCTGTTCGCCGCCGCTTTCCTGCGCTTTCATTTTGAAAGTTTAGTAACGGACGCCTCCTCAAGAGATGGCTTACATTTCGTTCCGAGAGGCTCCTTCATGAACCCCCATCGCGCGTGCACGAATTTCTCCAACAGCATTTGTGCGAGAGGCAGAGTATGCGTTTCCGTTCTCAGATTACTACACTACGTAAACACCAGTGTAACTCGGCGCTTATTTGCAGAAACAAATGCAGTTCAGCTCGCGCTGTGTTATGGCTGCGTCTGAGGTTGAAGACGTTAGTTGTTTCTGAAATAGATACTATTGCAGCGTGTTCGTTGCTTCCGTTGATATTTCTAGCAGCCGTAGGTTGGGTACCTGCATGCATGAACCCGGACCCTTCTACTGTGCTGTTCGGGCCGCACTTGAAGGAAAAACTAAGTGAACGTGAGACGGTATTTCATCTTGACAGTAATGCGCATGTTTTATCAATCTCACGCCTGCTTTTGAAACGGCGCAACTGCATCCACTGTGTGCTGTTTTTCTAGATAATGCGCGCGGCGTCATACATCAATCAGCGCGCGCTGATTGATGTATGACAATGCTGTTCCCCATTTGTGCTTCAAGTTATCAGTTAAAACCTGTGGTGAACTGGTTTACAGTCTGCCTGGTAGGTTTTTTCATGGCTTGTGCTCATTTGAGTATCGGCGTACGTACAGTCGCGAGTAATAAATATTAGCACAAATCACTGGCGATCAGAATTTGTATATATCACCACGCGGCGCTGCGGTTTGCAGACCTGCCTATCGGGCCGTTTCCATATATGAAGCAAAGGGGGACGGGGACGGCAGGAAGTAAGCTTTATCAAGCGTGCCATCGCCCAAGCGTCGAGGTGCTGACACTACGTGACTGTGCATGCGGCATTTATTTCGGCTCGGTTATCATGAGCAAAGATGGCTCCTTTTTTATCACTGTTTTTTATGTCCGTGATGGTTTGTCAAAAGGAACTCGCGGGAACAATAGATGATAGCGCTGCTTTTAGCAGTATTACACAAGCTCGAAAAACAAACAGTTTATTTTCCCGATGCAACTAAATCACACAAGTCACTTTGTTAGGCAAGTGTAGTAACAATATTAACAGGAGCACTATCCCATCAATTCAGGAAAAGAAGTAAGGAAGATAACCATCTCGCTGTCGTGATGCGAGAGCAAACACGTCGTTGCACTAATGGCGTGCATTGGCGCCACCGACCCTCACAATGCTTTTAAGGCGCTCAGGAAAGGAGTCAAACAGGCTGCTTGCAAGGTCAGGAAGAGCCTGGAGCCTGCTCCATTCCTCTTGAACCGCCGGCCAAAGGATATCTGGCGATGACTCGTGCAGCTGCCTTTTAGCTAGTCGCTTTTTCATTAATCCCCATATATTTTCAATTATATTCAAATCTTCTTGGGAGGCCATGGCTGCTCCTGGATGCAGAGCTGTTGAAGCAGTTACCAAGCGCTGCGCGGCTGAGGCTTCTCGCCAAAATAACTGCCAAACAAGGCAAAAAAAAAACAACTATCCTATTCTTCACCAGTTGCCTGCGGGAGCAAGGCTGCGTTAAAAAAAGAGGGAGGGTGAGACAGAAATATTAATTTTGCTTGGGCGTGACAGCCTGCTGAACCCCTCCTAATACTGTAGAATGGGAACGGCCCGGCACTCTCGTTATCAGCCTCTTCGTCACCCGCAGCGCCACGCGTTGTCACTCCGGCGCTTCGGTGTTCCGTCATGTGTGCTAATCTTTTTTACTCGCGACTGCACTAAGCTTCACGCAGGGTATTTTGAAGCGCTTGTTCAATAGCGGGTATAACAATAAATACTGAAATATTTTCCTGCTATGATCCCTGTATAAGGAGCATCGAATGTGCATTTTACGGGGGTGATATTCGCAACAGCTCGTTATGAGTCACTGCTGATATGTGGCACAATTCTTCGAAGTCTTCTGTTCCAACGTAAAAAGGAATTGTCATACTGAGTCAGTATTGGCAGCAGGTTTTCAGTGCAGGAGGATATTGCTCCAGGGATTATGGGTCTTCGTTACAATGTTTTATGGAAGCCATTTAGAGCCGCTGATGTTTCTCAGTGGCTATGGCGCTCGGCTGCTGACTCGAAAGACGCATGCTCGATCACGGCTGCGGCGGTCGAATTTCGATGGAGGCAAAATTCTAAAGGCTCATGTACTGTGCGATGTCAGTGCGCGCTAAAGAGCCATAGGTGGTCGAAATTTCCGGAGCCCTTCACTACGGCGTCCCTTATAGCCTGATGCCGTCTCGAAGGACGCGGGTTCGATCCCGGCCGCAGCGGTCGAATTTCGAGGGAAATGAAATTCTAGAGGCCCGTGTACTGTGCGATGTCAGTGCACATTAAAGAACCCCAAGTGGTCGAAATTTCCGGAGCCCTTCACTACGGCGTCTCTCATAGCCTGAGTCGCTTTGGGACTTTAAACCCCCCAAACCAAACCAAACCTTACAGCCTGAGTTGCTTTGGAACGTTAAACCCCCTTAAACCATAAACTATTTAGAATTTGTCATGGGTGTTTAGAAATGGTGTAGCCGGTGCGATGACTCAGTGGTTATGGGGTTCTGGCGATCTGAAAGACGCAAGTTCGATTCCGCGGCCTCGTCGGTCGCATTTTGATGGAGGCGAAATGCTGGAGGCCCGTGTACTCTGCGATATCAGTGCACGGTAAAGAAGCCCAGCTTGTCGAAATTATCCGCAACCCTTCACTAAAGCGTCCCTCATAGCCTGAGTCGTCTTCGGTCTTTGAGCCCACAAAACCAAAGCGATGGAGATTACCTTTCTAAAATGGGATAGAAAAGATTTTCCTTGCTTTCTAAAGCACTCGTGTAGAGATGGAGTCGATTTTTTTTTCAGTTATTCTTATATTATTTTCTCCTTTGCGCTGTACAGGTCAACATAGCCGGGTTATTGACTACAGACTACGGGCTGTAATAATGCTTGAGGAAACTAGCCTGACCGTTACTTTCAACATTTATTTGTGCAATGTGGTGCAATATTAAGTTGCATGTATTGAATATTCCCAGCCTGGATAGCCTGGAAATAAATTAAATTTTTAAGTATATCGATCGTCCTGTCATTTTTGAAGACCTTCTGGTGGCCTTTTTCAACGGCTGTAGACTGTCTGTCTGTAGACAATGGTCTACTCAAGGTTTAGTAGACAGAGGTCTGTAGACTGTCATAGACAAAGGTCTATAGCATTGCGAGGCCATAAACTATGAAATATCTATATTGCCGCGATTATTTTTACTGTTTTTTCATTCTTCAAAGCTGCTGGCATGCCGCTCTATCGCTTTGTTTGTGATGCAAGACGCGACTAGATTTATCGCATCCAAGCAGAGCCGATTCTGCGTTGTTCCAGAATGTTGTTGCAAGTTTATATCTCGAAAGTTCGCTATCAATTTTAAATTGAGAGCGGCGGGCATTCCGTTACATGGCCGCCAAGCACGCTTGTTGCTTTCGCCGCCGCCGAGTCATTCAGTCCATTCTGGGCGCAGGTCAGCCCCAATAAAGTTTTTCTTTCAGAACTCTTGGCTGTCTTCCTCACTGCTTCGACTGGCGTTATCACTACGTGACAATATATAGACAGTCTATAGACCTCTGTCTGCTAAACCAGTAGACCTTTGTCTATGGACTGTCGATACAGGAATCGAGAGGAAGTGAATGGCCATAAGTCTATAGATCGTCTATAGACTGTCCATAGATCAGTGTCTGTTAGATTTGCAGTCGACATTTGTCTATAAACAGTCTACTAAAACTGTATGGCCATAAATCTGTACATTGTCTACAGAATAGTCTATATGATTTGTCTATAGACTGCATAGAATAGTCACAGTCTATGGAATCTGAAGAAATTGTAAGGTTAGCTCCAGGTGGTACCTGTAGGTGCATAGTACAATCATAATGATTTCTGGTTATCTTCGTGTTTAGAAATCACCTTAGAACCATGCGGTGTGGATTCGACGATGTTTGTTTTTTTGACGACCAAATTACGTTGAGTGATTTCCAGTTTTTCTCCCCTTTTCCCTGCTGGATGTTAAAATCTCAAACATGTCGCTAGTGCATCGCTGCGGTGTCCTTATTTTGCTGGATCTCCCTGATGACTGGATGCTTAATAATATTTTTCAGTGAATTTTCATGCTTTAATATTGCGTCGTAATTAGTACCTCCTATTTAAAAAAAGATGGTGAGGACATCTTCATGTAATTATTGTTCTGAGTAAAAATTTGTTCCCTGGCTATTTCTGCCTACATTGACGTTTTGTCCGGCAGCTAAAGGCGCAATTAGCGTCGATAAAATGGATTTAAATATATCTCGGCCAGTCGATTGAAACTCACGACGTCCTTACCGAAAAGGACGGGTTGCCGCCGTTTTCAGGTGAATAGTGGTCTAGTATAGCCTCCGGGAGAGAGAGAGAGAGAGAGAGAGAGAGAGAGAGAGAGAGAGAGAGAGAGAGAGAGAGAGAGAGAGAGAGAGAGAGAGAGAGAGAGAGAGAGAGAGAGAATTTATGGAGGAAAGGCAGGGAGGTTGACCAGTAAAATGTTCCGGTTGGCTACCCTGCACTGGGGGAGAGGGATGAGGGGGGCGTAAAAGAAAGTGCGAGTGTCGCCGCGGTGCTGGCAACACTCGTATTTCGTTTTTTTAGTGTATTTTCTAGCTTATCAAATTGATTTTTGTGAGCGCGGCCTTTTTGCGATTAGAACGCGGTTCCTCATCGATATCAGGCTCTCCTCTCGTTTTCTTCCTCAGTGTCCCTTTAAACCACTGTGAGGGCAATATCTCGTTACTTTCCGGTAATAGCTTTTTCTCATTTTATTGCTTGTTTGGAAACCTGTAGCTGACGTTACCCTGGAGTTATGCGGGACGCTGTATTTACTTCACCATCATTCATCATTTTCATTAGTAAACAAAAACCATTCTACTCCAGCCCAGCACTTTGGTAGTCGCTTATCCTTTCTGAATTTTTCAAGTACTGGTTAACATCCCTGCCTTTCCCTCCTCCTCTTTATCTATCTATCTATCTTCAAGTACCTGTATCTACGCATTCTTTATTTTTACCTCACTTCAGTAACACTCCTGGTTAGAACAATATTTATTGTTGCTGCCGTAAGCTCATCCGCATTTTCGAGTAAACATTGTTAGAATTTTACTTATAATATGTTACGTTTTCCTTTCGGACATTTCACGCTGCCGCCCTTAACTGACTGGATTGCAATTTCTATAACCTATTTCAGCGCTTCGCCGAGGCAGTTTCCGTCAGTGTGATCACTTTTCTTCTGTTTTGTTTGATTCTTTCACAGAAAAGCTTATGAGATCACAATTTTTTAACGCACTCTTGGGCCTGGTCACGATGTTGAAACATCACCTGTGCCCTAAAGGTGACGACATCTAGTGGTGGACTCAGCAGCTTGTTTGCTTACGGAGGCGTGTTCACCGTGGACAAAACCACCGTCTACACTCAGCTATGTCGCGCGAAAGCAAAGCCTAGTGGAGGCGAAGCGTGCACAGCCTGCGAAGAAAACTACCGCTCACAGCTTAAAAAAAAAAAAACAGAAATCCATGGTCGATCCGACGTGAATGAGAGAGCATGAATGGTTCCGAGGATCGGTGGCGCTCCGCTGCTTAGGTTACGATTTTCCGATTTTGTTTTGCATTTCGCACACAGGTTGAGATTTCATCAGTTGAAGGCATTGCTTCAAGCATGTTGTCTTCCGTAATCGCCCATCTGGTTACGCTGCCACTTCTTGAAGGAAGAGCAGTCATCAACGCTGTCGGCACCAGGCGTGCGTCTACCCCACTGTGCGATGAAATCGCTTCTATTGCACTGCCGAAGAAGTCGCAGCCCACTTTACAACTGTACAGGACATTGCAGCGCGTGTTAAATGGCGTGACACAGGTGCAGGCTCCGTGCGCGCACGCCGCTCTCATTTCCCTCCTCAGCCTCCACACGTTGCTTCCGTCTTACACCAGATTGCGTCGCAACTATACGCTTCTCTCCGTTGCCTCCCAGCCCGAACACACACCGAGCCCGGCACGCTACTTTCTTGTAGAAAGCGAAGAGGTTGCTTTCGTTCTAGTTTTTTACAGAAAAGTTCTTCTTCGCCATGCCATACCATACCATACCATACCATACCATACCATACCATACCATACCATACCATACCATACCATACCATACCATGCCATACCATACCATACCATATCATGCCATACCACATTCGACTCTAGAGCTGTAACACCCGATACGGGCCCTCATGGTATTACAAAATAATAAAAATTGTTTCCAACATTAACAGCCCTGAGTAACATAGAGGAGTGTGTAGTTGCGCGGTCTCTTCAATGGCTGGGGTTTGGAAAGCCTGCACGTGCTTCAGCGCCAAGAAGACTACTTTGTAAGGAAGTGAGTGAAAGTACCTATATTGGGTGGAACAGCGGAGCCGAACGAAAGACAGACAGAAGGGAACAACACAGACGAGCGCCGATATACACTGTAGTAGGATGGAAACCAGGGCGAGTTGGTATAAATGCATATTAGGTGGGACATATGGCAGGTTATCTCAGATCATGATTGGCAATTTACCAATATCCCTCAAGAGAAAAGTATACAACAATTGTACCTTACCAGTACTCACCTACGGGGCGGAAACGTGGAGGCTAACGAAAAGGGTTCCGCTCAAGTTGGCAAAGCAGCGAGCTATGGAAAGAAAAATTCAGGTGTAACGTTTAAGGGACCGGAACTGGACAGAGTGGGTGAGGGAACAAACGCGGGTTAACGGCATCCTAGTCAAAATCAAGAGGAAGAACTGAGCGTGGGCAGGGCATGTAATGCGAAGGCAAAGTAACCTCTGGCACTTAAGGGTAGCGGAGTGTATTCCAAGAGAAGGCAAGCTTAGCAGGGAGCAGCAGAAAGTTATGTGGGCGGATGAGATTAAGAAGTTTGCGGGCATGCGGTGGGCGAAGCTGGCAAAGGGTAGGGTTAGTTGTACAGGCATGGGAGGGGCCTTTGCCCTGCAGGTGGCGTGGTCAGGATGATGATGATGATTAGGTGGAACAGCATTTTCGATCGGCTGCGCTGTTCCACCCAGTATGCATCTATATCAACTCGCCCAAGTTTCCATCCTACTATAGTACTGTGTATGCGTGTTAGTTTTTAAAGAAAGGGGCACTAACGGCATGGTATCGCATTTACACTTTCACATGCGTAGAATAGCCTTTATTCTCATTCTAGGGCAGGGTGATACTTCCTCTGGACGACGAAGAATCCTGCCAGAAACAAGTCGCATCTCACAATGTCAGTCCGGCTGGTGCCGATGTAGCAGACGTGATACAATTCATCGCACCTATTCATACAGCGCGAGCTCCTGACCATCGGTGGGGTGTGCAGAAAGAATGTCAAAGAAATCAGGATGAGGGAACGGGGGTGCATCAGTAGCGAGGATGCGGCACACAAAGGGAAAGAAGAGAGGAAGAGGAGAGGGACTCATGCGAGAAGACATTTAGTGTGTTTTTTTTCTAGTTTGTTGCCCTCTTCTTCGTATGGACTGTTGTCACCGATTGCATAGGGCTCTTTAGCGTCGTGGTCTCTCCATACTGAAATTTTGTTCGTTTAGTGGAGGCACAGTGCGGGTCTCTGTAAATGAAAGTCTTTGATATCACGGGTGCCACATCTTCAAACTCCGTACTGAGAACCTCAGACGGCTATGTGGGTCGCATTACTAAATCAACCAATCGGCGAAGCTTCGAGCATGCTTGCACATACCATGGACGCGCCGGTGTTTCTAATTGAGCGTCCATCAATAGGATTCCACGAAGTTTCCTTTCTCTGTGTGAAATTTTCTATGTGAGATTCTTTCTTTAAAGTTGCTGTTTGCTGATGTCTGGGCGACTATGCTTCTGTAACTTGTCGTTTTACTTTAATACATTTGGCATATACAGCTATATACCTTCGTAACGGCCAACATTGCCCTAGGTTGTGGAGTCCCATACTCAGAAAACGAGAACCCCGATTTATCTTCTTCCATTCAGCTGATCAAAGAGACAATTTTTTGTCTGTTCCTGTTTGTGCCATGATCATCTGCGGCAGCTAGCATTTATTGCCTTCAAAACTCTCCTGTGATGCTCTTTTGTAACGCGTGGCGTGCATTTAGTAAAATTTAGCATTTTAAAGTACTTACAGTCACTGACGTCTTGAAATTTCAGCACTTTTCTCAGGTCAACCCCACTTCTTCTTTCGCATGCCACGTGTCGCAGCCTCCAAGCGTAGACAACAGTTCGTTCAAGTTCGCGTTCGCCATCTTGCTGCCCCCTCCACTCCACACCCTCAGCCCCTCACCGGGGCTTCCTCCTCTTATTTAGCATCCTATTTAAAGGTCGTATCTAACCTCTGGCAATGATGATACTACTTGCCCGGACGAAGACAAGTCCTCTTGTCGAAACGTTGGCTAGCAGACTGAGCCTGTCCCGCACCCTTGTTCATTTTGTTTTGCGATATTTAAGTAGTTTTGCATGTACCTTAGCGACTTGAATACGTCGTCAGAATGTAAGCTACAGTCGTTTTCATCCGGCTGAGTTCTCTCACAGAGCTTCAACAGAAATATCAGCCCTTTTCGACGTGATTTTTTTTTTTTTGCAGAACTGCCTTCTAGGTTGCTTTTACGGTACCTAATTTGATGGTATGTGTGAGTGGCATGCATGGTAACGTACAAGGTACGCAATGCGATATTCGTCAATTCTGTCATAAAATTTCAATGAGTTCTATTATGTTTTGTGTCAGTGACAATAGCGCTTGTGTCTTCACGTGAACGTCTCCAGACTTGTCTTGTTCTCATTGCTCACGGCAGAAATAATTGCCTACTTACGATGAATAAGCATAGCAGGTCTGAACTCAGCTTTAAAAAAGCGCCACCAGCCGTTGCTTGAAAAGGGGAAGGGCGAAAAATTCGCATTTTCATAAGCTCCACATAAAAAAAGCCGGTTCGGCCAATTCCCATTTTTCAGTTACCCTTGTCTGCCCCGACAATCTACCAGAATCTTGCTATCCGACCTAATTCGGTGACCGTCCAGTTCTTGGTCAGGACCCCGCAACGTGGGCATGAACCAATTTCTGTCAGAGGAGGAGAACAACAATAACACTACTCCTGTCCCACGGGTCTATCCTTCTCACAAGCGACACAAGACCAGCCACGTTTCGCGAAAGCGTCCACCACAGGCGTGAAAACCAGGCGTCCGGTATATGATCCTCGTCGAGGGTGAGAGAAGTGGCGCTGTAAGAGAGACCCCGCACGTACTCGCTGTCGAGGACGTCGCCGACCTTGAGGTAGTAGCAGATGCGAAGCCAACAGTCTCGTGGAAGGGAGTCCAGTTGGGGGCTGCCGTCAAGGCTCAGGGCACACCTGACGTAGTACCTCACCACTCCCGTAAGGCGCATGAACGCGTGTATCTCGCGGGTGTCGTGCCACACTGCTCGCCAGTTGACTTCACAGTGCTTGACACACAGCTTCTGCGCATCCAAATGCAGGCCGGCATCTAAGCTCGCTACCATATAATCGAGCGCCGCGGCCCCACTCTTTCGCTCGAGCCTGAAACCATGGTCATACTCTTCATCGGAGTCATCGGAGTCATCTGCGCAGGTGACATCGTGGATGAATGTAAGAGCTCGAATCATCAGCATCCTATTGCGAGCGGTGACTCGCTGTACTACCTGCCATGAACGTGTCTGACCTCTGCATATGGGAATGTCAACATTAAAAACGGTATAGCTGCTCTCAATCCTTTCTGCGAGTGCGCTGGTGATGAGTCGGATGGCCGTGTCGGTTTCTGGGCCGAATGAGAAGTCCGAGATACGAGAGAGCACGATTTTGGCGAGAAGAGCAGCGTGGCGCCTCGATAGGTTCCACTTCCTAATACCCAAATTTCGGACGGTCTTGTTGGCGTCCAGCGCTTCCAAGATGATGCGTGTTGCCTCTTTGTCCACTCTGAAATACAAGCCGAGGACCGTGAGCGCATTTGTGCACTCGAGGTAATCGGCAATTAGGGTTGCCTCATCTTGCCCCACTGCGCACTCGAGGTCCAGCGTAAGCGTGGTCACCATCTTGCAGAGCGTCAACTCAGCGAGGCAATCGTGCACTTTGCCCGGCTCCGCATTCTGATCCATTCTCAGATAAATATCTTTCATTCCATGTCTTCGCACGTACCTAAGTGCATTTTCACTCGTGTGAACACGACCGAAGACTACTTTATGACGCGTGCGCGTCTGCACTGTCACCCTGCGCAGAAGTCCAACTGTAGGTCGGTCGACCTCATCAATGTAAACTTTGTCAATGGAGCTATTCGCCTCCAGTGCGTCGAAAAAGGCGAAGAGTTCTTCCGGTGAGAAGGGCTTCAGGTTCAGCCTAAGCTGCTTCAATTTCTTACTCCAGGCCAGAATCATGACGAGTGGCGCAACACGCCACGGAGCGTCGACGTCGGGAAGAATGTCCCACGGTTCCTCTTCCGCCGGTAGCAACCACAGGCATCCACACAGGTGAAAGGTGTGCAGGGCTGGGAGAGCCACGATCGCTTTTGCCATACAGATGGCGTCCTGCATGTCTACACAAAACCCCTCGAGCACCAACGTTTCTAGATCTCTGAGTTTCTCCACTGCTGCCACGAATCTCTTCAGTTTCACCGTGGGCTCGTCGACGCAGCTGCCCAGAGTGAGGGACGTGAGCCCAAAGCTCCTGCGCAGGTACTCTGCCAAAAGAGCCCCGTGTTCTCGCTGCATGCAGCTTACAGATATGGTGAGCTTCTTGATGGTGGGCCTTTTCTGCAGGGCGCTAAAGAGCAGCGCGGGGTCTTTGGGCACCTTCATGAAGTTCACCAGGGCGAGACTCTTGAGACCTGTGGCTTTCTCCAGAAAGTCGGCGAACTCCTTGAAGGGAACATCCGCTGTGCCCGTCAGGTCGAGAAACCGCAGATCTAAATCAGTGATCCAGTCGGCGCGAAATAGGGAACCCTCCGGCCACCTTCCCGCGCGAAGTTTTGTCCTTGGCGTTCGAATGACGATCGACCGAAGACCCCGAGCCTTGTGAAGGCACCCGAGCCACAGACTAGCGAACTCCTTGAACTGGCGGGTGGAACTGTCGTTGAATACGAGCGTGCCGATACAGGGGTGCATGTACACAAGCCATCGCACCAGAAGTGCAGCCCGCTTGACCGCGGCAGCAGTGCCATGGGGCTCAAAGTTATTGTCCAGCGACCAAAGAGTCATCTTCCCTACGTCCACGTCGTCTTTCAGCTGCATGTTCAGCGGCACCAGGAAGTCGCTGATTGTGTCCTGCACGTCGCGTAGGTAACAGGGTTGGTTCTTCATCGCCTTACATGTGCGGTTCATTTCGACGCCGCGATGTCGGAGGACTGCTTCGGTCTGTAGAAGCACGTTGTATGCTTGGTCGAGAGGCAGGCCTTGTGGACTCAAAAAGTGGAGGGCACTCGCGATGGCCCGTGCAGCTTTCCTGCGTGACGAAAACTCCAACTGCGAAAAGATGCATAATTTCTGAAATTATCTCGAGTGCCTTCACAACAATCCTCAGTGCACAAGAAGCTTCAAATGGAACAAATTTAGCTTACTCTTTGAACGCAATCTAAGGGCTTCGTTCTTGTTGAGGTGCCTTTTAAGTCGACTTACTATCGCCACCGCCATCGCATCTACGTCCAGAGCAAGACAAAGGCCATCATTAACCCTCTCCTACGCCAGCTGCGGCCACCTTATCTACGAAATATTCCGAATCACATCCGTCCGCATGACTATCTGCGGGCCGCCGCGGTGGCTCAGTGGTTATGGCGCTCGGCTGCTGACCCGAAACACGCGGGTTCGACCCCGGCCGCAGCGGTCGGATTTCGATGGAAGCGAAATTCCGGAGGCCCGTGTACTGCGCGATGTCAGTGCACGTTAAAGAGCCCCAGGTGATCGAAATTTCCCGGAGACCTTCACTACGACGCCCCTCATAGCCTGATTTGCTTTGAGACGTTATACCCCCATAAAGCATAAACCGTAAACATGACTGTCTGCCGTCTCCTACCATAGCTGCATCCTCTTGAAATTCACTCGTCACTCTACGGGAACATCAGTTAACTTCTCTTCGAACTACATGCCTTTCGGCCTAATTTCAGCTTGCATATACTTAGCTCGCGTTTGCTTCTTACGCACTTTGCTCTTCATTACTCCCTTTACACCTGTGATACTGCTACAAAAGACTTTGCGCAGAGTCCTAGAATGACTCTGCTAATACGTTAGCTTAACACATGCTTTATAGATACAAAGCACGGTGAAGTTGCTCTTGCAAGATCTTTAGATTTAAATATGTCAGGCATTTGCTCTCTCGTGCAGTTCAGGAGTCCATATTTTTCAGTAACCTTTGCATAGGTGAAAATTTCTCTAGGCGGACACCTATTCCTGCACGATTGACATAATTCTGCGTCTACTCTGCACAAAGCTTCAGTACCGCTTCTCAAAATGCAGTGATGAACGTCCTCTCTACTAATGGTTGTGTGTCATAAGTGGCAGTGGTTTTTATGCATGAAAGGTGAAAGTAAATTGAAAGAAAGAAGACACGTACCAGGAACGAGAACTGCCATATAGTACTGCAGCCGGCGGAAATAAAAGTGATGTGATATAACATGGACAGGTGAAACAAAGACAGGAGGGATAGTATGAAAGGATACCGAAGAAGATAATATTTACGAACTATACAATAATAATAAGCACACCACACACAAGTGCAGCGAGCAAATTTGCTCTTTCCTGCTTTTTGAGGTCAGTGGCCACGCCGAAAAACGAAATCTCAGCATCAGGCTTCTGATGCCCGCCAACAACAACTTTTATTTAATGTTTTCGTTTTCCTGCATCTTATTTGGTCTATATATCAGGGGTCATGCAGTGCTATGAAAGGTGTCTTAATTGCTTAATTGTACTCTAGCTGACGCATGTCCTTCGAATTTTTTTTTTCGTTAAAACGTGCTCAAGAAGATTACATACTCACGCGCGGAGGGACCTGGGTATAAAAGTCGACTGAATCTCATTTCACATCTGTCATAGTAACTTCAAAGTAAATCAACAATACCACATCCGTCATATAATAGTGCAGCCCTTCAACAACTGGGTAAGGAGAGCTCTTCGATCGCGAGCGCAAAAGCTCCCAATCTCATGAATCTTTCAAAACCGGGGTAGAGTTCTGTGCTCCTAGATATCTGTTGATGACGTAAAGAACATATTAATTAGTTTCAATGAGCTGAGCAAGTGTTCAGTATACCCTTGTGCAGTGGTAAAGCACAATGGAATAGTGAGGTAACGAAAACGTTCTTGCTGTTCTTGACGCTGCGTTAGAAAAGCGCAGAATGGCATGTAAATAACTGTCTCATTTGCTGAAAAAGCAGGAACACGGACTGCGACAAATACCCGTGCGGTGTACCCTAAGAGCAGTCATAGCTTTATCAGTGGCGACGAGAAAAAGAGGTATCGAAAGAGCTCATTATTAGTTGCCTGCTCTTTGATTGTAAAGTGGCTTGTCAGCAGCCGTGTCAAGCATTCGAATACTACCAGCCTTTGGAAGTAATACTGTGGCTGAATGCACTGCCAGACATAGGTTCCAAAAGTTGAGCTTGTGACAACTGTCTCTTTGTTATGCACCCCGCACTGACCGGACATACATGACCGAAAGCGTTGGCCTGAAGTCGGCCATAGATGAAGACAGCAGCCAGACAAGTAGCTAGTTCTCCATCTATCTTCAGGTTTCAAATGAAACCATCTGGGCGCCGTACTGGGAAGTCGTTCTAGTTGAGCAAAATTGCACCCCACACTCTGTATAATGCAAAGAAAGAGCGACGAATGAGCTCAGCCTGTTTGTTATTGTTCTTCCGACACTGCAACGTATCCATACATATTCGATCGAGTGCTCACCACTGACAAAATTCATATCTTCTATGATAGCCTGAACAACACTGCCTGACACTGGCTACCATCGTGGGACCCTGTGCCTCACACCAGGTGTCCTCCTGTACACTGATGTTCATATGCATACCACAAGCCGTTTGCTGGACACGACACAGTTATTTATGTATAAGCGTTTTTCTAACGGGATATCAAAAACGGCAAGAACTATTTTGTTTACCTTTTGGTTTCGGTTGGCATTTCAATTTCAGTGCATTACGTCTACAGGCAATTAGCACCGTGTAAAAGCAGCAGAAATAACTGGCTACGAAGTTTCGCAGGAATTTGGATTTCTCAAAGCCGTGCTGCACATTGTCATCATACGGCTATGCATCCCATAAGCAGGGTTACAAATCTTGGACTGCCATTAGTAACAGCCCACTTTTACCCGCGCTAGATGCACACACAACAAAAGCTGCGCACTGAAGGAAGTCAGCGGCTTCATTCAGAAGGTTGTTCGGGAGCCTTCTTTCCGTGCTAGCCAAAAGTAAATGGCAACGAGAAATGAACAGTAAATAATGTGCAGCGAATCAACAGTCATATTTACGGTGGGCAACAACAATCTCGCACCTTTTTGTCACACAAGCAGGTTGTCAGGAAGCACGACTGCCATTCCGGTACCACGTAAATCTGTCTTCCCGGCCGCCTCTGCTCTGTGCGCCTTCTTCTGGTCGACTCCCGTATTCTGCCCGCGCAGTTGCCCATCGCAACTCGCAGGCACTGCGCGCGCACCGCGCACCTGCAAGGACGGCGGCGAGGCTTGAAAATTAACGAACGAGAGTACGCACTGCCAGAACACGCTGTATATTAGTGACAAAAGACAATCATGCAAAAAATCATATTTTCTGTGCGTGCCAAAAGTTACGCCTAAGAACGCTAGTCGCTGCAGCTCACTCAGACACGCGTGAGAAAGAAGAGCTCAATCGTTCTTCCTCAATCACAGTTGGGCTCACGGTGTGCAGGACAGGCTGTAATGGCATGGTGTATTTTCTACACGCGAGTCTTGTGGACTCGTGTACGAAGGGTGATTTTTTCCCTTGGAAGAAAACTGCATATCTGACCTTCGTTATCGTCATCACCATCATCATCACCTTCCGTTTTATCACAGTTTCCTACTTTCCTGATGCCTACTAACAGGCCTCTTATTAAACAATCTGGCCGACTTCTGAGCGTTCCTTGAGGAAATTTTCACTATTTTATAACATATATGCCGAATGTGTATATCTCCATCTATTTCGATGTTTAAAATGAAATGGGCGCTGTATTCAAGGATAAAAAGAGAGATCGAGGGAAACCTTTTATTTCGGGGCTAAAAGAAGCCCGCGAATAAAATGGCGCAGAACTCGATATGATTATACATCTTTTGGTTGCAGCAAGTCTCATACCTCTGTGTGCAGTCATACATACTGTTACAAAATGATAATAATACAACTAACTTGGCCGTTTCGCATACGTGTCCAAACGAAACAGCTTCAGGCAGGCCGCTGAAGCGATTAGCAGCAAAGAAATGCAGCTACGCGTTCTAGTAATGCCTCTATGATACATCATACCAGTGGCACTGCTCAAAAACACATGAAAGTAGTACAGCTCTTCAAGCACTACGTCTACGTTCTGTCAGTAATCTTCATGAACCCATAATTATGACGTAACTGCACACTTGTTTCTGCAAGGTAAAGAGAAGCACTTATTTTTTTTTCTCTCATATGGCGCTGTATCGGTGACAGTATAGGTGCGGCATTGTCCAGGTGACAAGGAAAAGAAACAAACAGAATAGGTTTTTTTTAACACCGATGTAGTCTTCCATTACAGCGACAAGCTTCGTGCAATTTGTAAGCAAATACCTTTGTTTAAGCTAATATCATTTCGTCTGAATTCGCTGTCATGCGATAAAGCCTAATGGAATTTGCGATTAACAGCAACGAGGGAGGTCGCGCGAGTAATGTTTGCGAAGAAAATGCGCAAATATTTCTCAGTAGACAATACTATTTTCTGAAACTTAGTTTAGTGGATATGTCAGTAGCTGAGAAATCTTTGCAAGCAATAGTTTTATTTAATTTCCTGGAAAGCCGGCCTATCACGAACTGTGGCAACAAGAAGCCGATACGAGCCCATACGCCCGACAGGAAGGGGGCAGTGTGCCATTCGAATCTTGACAGAAGTTTGCCGACGGCTGTTGCCAAGTGAGTGCTGCATTATCTAAGTCTTTTGTAAGAAGTGGCATTGCAAAGCTACTCCTAATGGAACAGATCCATGGAGAGATTTAAGAGACGAGGCAAGCACTCTACAGCAGCAGAGGACGCAGCACTTTAAATATATGACAATTTCCTTGCTGTTTGTCACCCAGAACACCATGCCGGCGAAGGCTGTCACAATGTTGAGCAGTGGAACGAATGAATTGTTTGAAGAATAATAAGAACCATCCTCGCTAACTATAACTGTCAAAGGCCCACCGTTCACTTTCTTGCGCCTTTCCATTTGTCTTTGATATTGCCAAAGCGAATAAGTTCCCGAAACTAGCTGTGTTGCTAGTCTCGTTTGTAGTGAGTGCCATTCCTTTCTTCTGCGCAACGAACAAACTTAGGATCGAAGGACGTTTCTTGGAGAGGCGCTTAAATTTCCTATGGTAACATAGCAATACGTGCCGACGCCCTCACAGACGACCTTGACCAAGGACAACACATGAAGATTGGATTCCATGCCTTATCAACCAACAGACGTGTCTCAAGGCAATTGGGGTCGATACGCGGGGATGATTGCTTACTGACCAAAGCCATATGGGGAAAACGCTATGGAGGACAGAGAGAGGCCATGCTAAACCGTCTTAAACGGGCTTTAGGCTGCTGTTATCAGCCTTTCACTTCAGGCCGCCGCGGTGGCTGAGTGGTTATCGCGTTCGGCTGCTGGCCCGAAAGGCGCGGGTTAAATCCCGGCCGCGGCGGTCGAATTTCGATGGAGGCGAAATTCTAGAGGCCCGTGTACTGTGCGATGTCAGTGCACGTTAAAGAACCCCAGGTGGTCAAAATTTCCGGAGACCTTCACTACGGCGTCCCTCATAGCCTGAGGCGCTTTGGGACGTTAAACCCCCATACGCCATAAACCAAACCAGCCTTTCCCTTCATGTTCTCCAGGTTACTGCCTCAGTATTTATTGTTATCGACACGGAAGGTAACGCGTGTGCTACCTAGTGAAATTTATCACTATTTTGAGTGCTTATGCTGGGACCGCACAAGAGGGCTTCACTAGAAAATATGTTGCTATAGTTGCATGTGAGCAGCCAAGCACTACTAATAACCAAAACGATTCGTTTGCCTTGTTTCTCCACAAAATGACCACACGAGTATAAAACGAACTTCATAGCACGGATTCGGCATGCTGCTTGTCCTTCCGACGCCACCTCCTAATCAGTGTTCACTCCGACACTACTCGTTAGTCAAGCAGAGGAACGGCGTTGATGGTCAGCCACATCCCCCTAATAACGCTTTGTACTGTCTACTGGAAGCTAGAAGAGAAGAAAAATTCTCTCGATCATAATTTTGGGGTTAAGATGCGAAAGTGGAAAGTTGCGTCAAAACAAGCGCCACACAAAGCCATGAAATGTCGGCTGGCAATAATTTTTGCGAGTGTTTCTCAACCAACCTCCTGTCGGCACTCTCAACTTCAAGCCCGCTATGAGTACTTCTGTGATTCTGTGAATTTGTTAAAAGGCGTGGACAACAGGCACTACATATTTCGGAAGAAGCGAGAGGATTTCATTAATGTTGAAAGGCCGACAAAGGAAAAGTATTGAATCGTCGAGCCAAGCACGAATGGGGAGGGAGTTCAAGCGCAGTGCCGCACACCGGAACAGAACAGAAGCGCCGCCAAGCTCAGACGATGACTCATCCAGAGCGTATAGGCGGTGTGCGCAAAAATGTCGGCAGACGTTCGCTTAATGTGTGAGCGCAATAAGGCGAGGCAGTCGAAATTTCAAATCTGCGAGAGCTTAGCACATAGGCTTTTAAAAAACTGGAACAGAAGCTGGAAAACGCGTTACTCGATAAAGCAGTGCGGACTTAGTACTACTAATGACTTGCGCAAGAGTGGTACTACTGAATTTGAATTTCTCGGGTGCAATCGTGGGAAAAATAACCCAGAAATCGGTAGAAAGGACGAGACATAAGCTAGACGGCGCTGACAAACTCACGCTTTCGATGCCGGCGCAGGAGAGCGGCTTGCGCTGGGGCCCGGCGCACCGGGGACCGGAGAGTAACAAGAAAAAGCCCGAGGGAGGCGCGTATCCACGCCGTGGGGAAGCTCTGGCAGTGGGAGCAGCTGCAGTGTGAGCGGAGGTAGCGCGCGGCGGGGTCGGCTCCCGTCTGCCTTTCCTTTCTGTTCACCTTCTCCTTTATATTGCCTCTCCCCTTTCCCCAGTGTTGAAGCTACCTCTGCTTAACCTCCTCGCATTCCCTTCGCCACTCTCTCCCTAACGCGGGTGCGCTCTCACATCGCCCAGCGGAGTCGACCCCTCGTCTTTCATTCAGGGAAGAGGGAAGCGCGGCGCCCGCGGTCACACAAAGGAAGGCCAGGGAATGCCACCCCGCCTCGCCGCGCGTTCGTGGCGAACGCCGCATCCTCTCGCCCACGATGGGCGGTCTTGAACGGGCAGCCGTAGCCGAGAACGAGTTCATTCTGCTCTGCCGATGATGCCGCATGGCGCACGGGGCATATCTCGTCTAGAATGGCGACGCATTTTTATGCAGGTATGTAAGCGGCGTCCTTTAATGGATGTTCGCTCATTGTTAGGTCAACCAATGTCGAAAGAAGAGGAGAGGAAGGTGCCAATTCTCGGGATTGCTCTTTTTGTTAGCGATTGTAGCTGCTATAATTTCGTGACTCATTCAGGAAAACAGAAAGAAGCCCAAGGAAATCAAGTTAATAATTTTGGCACTTCGCGTGTGCAGGATAAAATGGCAGAACGCTACAGGCAGGGTGTCCGCTGGAGGTAAGTAGTGGTTCGTAATCTTAACTACTCAAGCAGAGTGGTTAGGCAAATATGGGTGGGCTTCTCGCCGTTATTCCTTCGGCATGAGTTTCAGCGGATATCGCGTGAATGTTGTGGCGCACAGCTTAATATATTACTATACGCACTTTCTTTATCAAGCACGATAAGAAGCATGAACTCTTGTCAAGAAATATTTTAGCCGCAGTGTGTGGAAATGCATGTAAGAAGTTAGTGCTGCAAGGACCACCCATCACTCTGGCCCTTCTCCCTTTACGCACCGTATGATATAGCAGTAGCATGGCCTCCGCGACCGTTTGCAACTTGCGCTGTCGCATCTCTGAAGAAATGTTCGTCTTGGAGGCTTGCTCACTTTTTCTCACTGAGAAGGGAGAGAGTAAGAATGATTTGTTGTCAGCAAGCGGCGTCGTTTCTGTGCTGCAGAGGCCAAGCCCACGTTTGCTCGGTTACTGAGGACGCCTATGTTTGCGTTGCGATGCGCATAGAATCGGTTGCCTTAACCGTGAAAGGAATGATAATAATAATGATAATAATAATAATAATTGGTTTTTGGGGAAAGGAAATGGCGCAGTATCTGTCTCATATATCGTTGGACACCTGAACCGCGCCGTAAGGGAAGGGATAAAGGAGGGACTGAAAGAAGGAAGAAGGAGGTGGCGTAGTGGAGGGCTCCGGAATAATTTCGGCCACCTGGGGATCTTTAACGTGCACTGACATCGCACAGCACACGGGCGCCTCGTTGTTGTTTTCCCTCAGTTGTTAGGGTTACCGAAATTCCCGACTTGTAGCAATCACAGCGATACTAAAATATCCAAGGCGCTTGAAGGAAGAGAAAATGATTATTTTGGGTGAAACTGAGACCTTTATATAGGTAGCCCACTGCTAGAGGGATCTTCCGGGTTTAAAGCTGTGAACGCAATGTTTACAGTGAGAAAAAAAAATGCGACAAAGAAATTTAACATTCACTTTTTTATTTATTCTACATTTCATTTACAGATACTGCGTGCAGCCTCTCATGAGGCTACATGAATTCAGTCGAAGCGAAGCCGCTAGTTTTATGTTCATGATAAGTACAACGCTCTGCCTGTATTTGTTTTCACTGCCAAATGCAGGTAATTGGTACCGACCGCTCATCCATTATCGTACGTTTCATGTCGAATATTTAATGCCACAAACTGAGACGCCTTGAACAGTGACAGATTGGACGGTAGTGGACAAAGAAGAAGACTGGTGCAGGCGCTGCGAGGCGTGGCAGAAGCGCTACGAGATTTCAAGACTCCGAAACACCCCGAGCTACTAAGAGTGAGCGCCTGCATTCTCTCTGGCACATGGCCGAAAGGCTTTATTCTTGCGCACGCGTGTTCTTCAACGAGTGCGAGCGGTTTACTCGAATCGCTGGCGAAGATTTATTCGCGCTAGCAGCGCACTCGGCAACTATGTGCCACCTAATTATTTCTTGACGCTGTTGCGGTGGCTCAGTGGTTATGCTGCTCGGCTGCTAACCCGATAGACGCGGGTTCGATCGCGGCCGCTGGGGTCGCACTTTGATGGAGGAGAAATGCTAGAGGCCCGTGTAGTGTGCGGTGTCAGTGCACGTTAAAGAACCCTAGGCCGTCGAAATCATCCGGAGCCCTCCACATACGGCATCCTTCATAGGCTGTGTCGCTTTGGGACGTTAAGCCCCACAAAACCAAACAGTACCATTTATATCTGTAACGTTCGTTTCTTTAAGTTACCACCGACTTGTTGCACCAGCGGCAATGCATCAAATGTCTGGAGTATGAAGGTAGCCACAGCGAGTTAGTGCTCGCCGCTCTATGCATAGCAATGACGGTCAACGAAAGCTGAGAAAAAGAAATCAAGAAAATCAATCGATGACAAATGTTTGTGCGGCGCTGGTGTTAGGAAGCAGGAACAAAACGGTGGCAGCCTTACGTGTTGACCCCTGAGCAACTGCCGTTGAACCATATTAGGCTGTCTGTGTCATCGAGATAGAGGGAAACCGGCATTTGGATATGGATTTGGATATCCCCTAACTTATCGCCTCGTCCACTTCTGTGTCAGCCAAATCAAAGCGTGAGGCGGCTGCGTTATGTCGTCATTAGACCCTGGATACATAATTATGCACAGCCATTTAAGAACTCGCCACTTCTGCAAAATGCCTAAAGAAAAGGGCGCAGTTTTGTGCTTGCTCAGATGGCGTCCTCGTTTCTAATTGTTATGTCACGTCCTATTATCCATGTAGTGCTCTAGCACGAATAAATTTCTGCGCGTGTAGCGTTCGTGCCACTTTGAAAGAACAGGGAGTGGCATCTAAGCTTGCAGCTAACACGGTACAGTGTTCCACGTTTATATTTCGCCGAGTTAATTGTTCTGCGCGCTTTTACACTTGAAAACAAAACGTAGCAGCACGAAAAAACGGGGACGAAATAGACACACATACGACAGGACGAATGCTGCACTTCCAACTGATTTTTATTGAGAAGACAAAGCTTAAGTACAGCGCTACTATCGCCTCGTGGCAATCAACTGCAATGGTACAAAAACGCCATTTCATTATCAAGAAGAGACAAGGAAGCGGGGCTGATTCACTGACCACCTGCTTTTCTGATGTGATATGCCTCAATAATCTCTTTCCATCCGATCCTTTCCACGCCCAAGAAACTTAGTTTTCCGAAAAATTGGTTTACACTTACAGTCCCGGCAGTGGATAGCAAGATGACCAGCCTTCCCTTCTTTCACCAGATTGTAATGCTCCCTAGCTCTCTCATTAAAACAGCGTCCAGTTTGACCAATGTACACTCTATTGCAAGTGAGCGGAATGCTGTACACTACCTTAGTAGTGCAACGGGTGAAAACAAGTTGGTGGTTTATAGTGCAAATCGGCCTTTTCTTACTAATCATCATTGGGCAAACTTTTGATAGCTTGCTTGGGGCGGAGAAGAGCACGTTAACACCGTGTCTGCTTCCATCTTTTTTAAGATTATGAGAAACTCTGTGAAGATATGGAATTACTTGAGTTGGCAGCCTCTGGTCTTGCTTATCTGTTTTTTTGATGCAACAGCTGACAATAAATCTGAAAGAAAGCCGGACATGCGCAATCGCTCAGTTTGCATTTGGATACTTTCAAACATTTGATGTGGATATGACTTTTCCAAAGCGGAATTGAGGAAATTGATGGGTATTGCTCTTTTGATTATTTTTGAATGAGCACTACTGTAAGGGAGGAGTGCCTTTTGTGACCTAGGATTGTACATAAAACATATATACCCATCCAAAAAAAAATAATTTTTAGGTCAAGAAACTGTATACAATTTCCACTAGGGAGTTCAAAGGTTAACTTTAAGCCTTTTACAACCGTTTTGAACGATGCAAGAACATCAGCAACAGCTTTGTCAATGGATAAAACATGCGGCTTGACCATTATCACCAAATAATCGTCATTGTATCTAAAAATGCGCAGGTTAGGGAGTAAGTAGAGCAAGCTTTTGTCAATGCAGGAAAGAAAAATGTCAGAAATAACGCGAGCCACACACGACCCAAATGCAGGTTCCTGCTTTTTTTGGGCAAAACCGGTTGTTAAAATTAATGGCAGTTGACAGTAAATAAAACTCTAAAAAAAAAACGGCCGCCGTCCACACCCGCCCTGTTTTGAAAAGGCACTTCTCCCGAATCCTCAATTACCGATCTCACCGCCTTAAACAGTTGTTTGTGTGGTATGGAGTAGTACAGATCTTCTGTGTCAATGCAGAACCCGAAGGTGGCTGTTGAAGTCAGGCTGAGCCCTTGCTCCAGTTCTTCTGCTATCTTGTGAGAGTTTTTAACAAGGAAGGGGTCCTCAATCGTCAATGTTGTGCTAAAACAACGTGTGCTCTGGCATGAATAAAGCATGGAGCAATAAGGGTGCGTTGTGAAAATAGTTTAAAACAAAATATTTTCTTTTTCTTTTCAGTGCGTACCTTGTAAGTCGACCTTTCATCTCCAACTGGCATGGAAACATTGAAAAGCCGCTCTAAAGTCTACTTCCTCTGCGAGATTTTATTACGCCGAATAGTCAAACATAAGCGCATTGGGTGTGTTTTGCTCGATGGCGGAAATGGCCGCAAGGTGCCCGTCGAACCAAAATACGCCACTGTGCTTGTTGCCATATGACACATGCACTACCTGTGTGGAGATTCAGACTTATAGTTCTGCGTACTATTGACGGCATTAAAACGTCATCTACATAGCTTTTACAAAGGGGAGAAACGTCTCTATTTTCTAAAAACACATTCGATACTATTTTACTTGCAGAATCGCTTAAGGAGGCTCCAGGACACAATTGTAGGGCCGGAATCATAATTAACCCTTGCTGGTTTGCATGTCGACATTTATTTCGAACGGGGGCTAAGTCAAAGTAACACCTTAAATATTGTGCACAACTGGTTCCTTCAAGATTCTGTTGGAAACGGCTTACGGAATTTCGATTACTTGCACCCATCTGCCGGCACAAATCACACATCTTACGGGTGATTATGCCCATGTCTTCAGCGCAAAGTTATATTCGTATGTGCCCCCTCTGCCAAAAGTAGCCAGGCTGCCCGGTTTGGTTCTCATTTGTATTGCGGAACCCTTATCGCACCCAGCAAGCTATAAATCACTGTGAGATAAGGAGAACCCTTTTCCTCACCTTCCAATACCTTTTGATTTTTAGGGAAGCCGTAGGGGCTCTACTATATGAGGAAGGAGCAAACCATGCAGCCTGGATACTTTTGGCAAACACTGTACTTAATTGTGGGCTGAGACACAGTTATACCCTTCTCGCAGGTATGGTTTATATAGTGGAACAGCTAGTAAAAACATTGTTTTCGAATTCAGTAGTCCGCTAAAAAACACACAAACTAAGAATATACAAGCTAGAGACATGATAGCGATTGCCCACTACATTATAGACACACATAAGTGACTGCATTCATAGGACTCGTACCCCTTCCAAGAATGGGGGGTTAACTTGGACCGACCTTGCGTTTTGTGGAGTGCGCAAGAACCCAGTTTCTAGTAAGAAGTTCCCGTTGTTGCACGCAGTGACGAGGTACTCGCCGTGGTCTGTGGCGTGGCAGCAACCGTGGCAATCACATTGATCGCCGTACTCGCCGTCCTGGCTGCCACGGGAGTCGTGTCCGTCAGTGAGTGCTCGGGCTCCCCTGCCGCTCATACTGCACGCGAACATTTGCATTCCTTTTTTGTGACTCTTCTGACTAGCGCTATTCAGTTATAGCGATAGTCAGCTAGAAAACGTATGAAAAAAAGTAAAGAGAGTACCAAGGTGCTAGCAAGGCCAAGAACAACACGGAAATCATATTTTTACACCGCTGAAGCGCACTTAAAAGGAGTTGTAGAGGAGTTGTAAGCGATAGTTATAGTAGCATTTTGTTCAGCCTTTTATCAATGCGTTCTTTCCAATTCGAACAAAAACATTATACCGTGGTTCCTTATATCGGTATACAATACAATACTTATATCGGTGCACAATAATAATAATAGTCATCATAGCAGTGGTACTGATCGCAGGGAGGATACTACTAACATTTTTATATTGGCGTATGTGTGGAGGAAACTGACATAAGAGGGCGTAATTATTCTCGTGAAAAAATTTCGAGAACTCCCTTTCACTTCGTCTGCAGAAATACACACGCACAGGGTCGGCGCATTGAAGACCCCGGTGAACGACACCTCTGATTCCGCGGCCAACAAGGAGGCTCCCAGGGTCCAGCGACCGCGCGGCGCGGGGCCGCCGCAGCCCGAGCCGTCGCAAGGAGGCGTCCACGTGGACACAACGATCGCCGTCTTCGCACAGCGGCGCGGCGACCAGCAGAACGCCCCGTACTTTCGCCACAAGTTCCACCCCTGAGCACCACCGTCGGATAGATGCGGGCAGCGGCACGACGCGCGAAATAAACGTTCGCCGAGTTCAAGCTGACTTTCCTGTACCGAAGTTCAGCATTACTTCCCGAGCCTTCCCGTTCTACGAGTTGATTAATGGGCAGTGGTAACCCGGTGAATCAGTGGTTAGGACGCCCAGCTACTGATCCGGAGTACCCGGGTTCGAACCCGACCGCGGCGGCCGCTTTTCAATGGAGGCGAAACGCAAAGGCGCCCGTGTGCTGTGCGATGTCAGTGCACGTTAAAGATACCCTGGTGGTCGAAATTATACAGGAGCCCTCCACTACGGCGTCTGTTCCTTCCTTTCTTCTTCCACTCAATCCTTTATCCCCCTTACGGCGTGGTTCAGGTGTGCGCCGAGACGCGAGAGATACAGCGCCATTTCCTTTCCCCAACCACCAATTTTCAATCCCCTTGTGTGAAACCCTTAGCAACCATTCGCTGTCCGGCTAGAAGTGCACAAAAGCAAGGACAAAAAAAAGCCAATCAACGAATAGCTGCTAAAGGTTTCAAGCAAGGGTTTCACACAGAGAAATCCCCGCATGCATTCTCGTTAAGATCTCGTGCGTTCTCAAAGTTTTATGGAATCGTTTCAAACGAAAACAGCTTCGCTCATTCTCCTGGCTAGTAGCAAAGACTACTCCATCTTAAGCTTCGACCAACCACTTCTCACTAACACCTACACAACAAAACTAGATCGAGATAACATGCTTTTCCCCAAGGCCAACTCCATTTATAGAAACAAAACAGCCATTTTTATTTGAATTGCAATATGGAGCTCACTACTAAATGCGTTAAATCATGTTATCTTTGTTTGTTTCAAATCCTGCTAAAAACTTTTATCCAAATGTTGAATTACACATTTTTCCACTGTAATTGCATTTCGCCCAGTACTACGCCTCGGTGATATTTTAATAGATGTTTAATGTCTTTCTTTATTATTGTTTTGTTTCGATACTGTTCGCATAAAAACCAATTAACTTTTATTACTAATATTCAATCTATATTTCTGCCAAGTTCCTTGTAAATTGTGCAAATGTATCTATCTGCCAAGTTATTTGTAAACTGTGTGTTCTCTTTTTTTGCAGGAGGTGCCCTTGAAAGTTTGACTGAGACACTTCGTTTACAAACGTTGTGCATACAATCTGTTATGTTCTATAAACCGAACGAAAACCATGAAACAGTGAAAACTGCCCAGCGTTGGCGAAGGTGGAGGTAAAGTGACGTAAACAAGGTTGGGCTTAGAAAGCCAAGTTATAAACGAATAATTGGTTTCTACGTGCCAAAATATTATTGTATAACCAGCAGCCGAGGTGGCTGAGTGGTTATGGCGCTCGATCGGCTGCTGGCCCGAAAGACGCGGGTTGGATCCCGGCCGCGGCGGTCGAATTTTCGATGGAGGCGAAATTCTAGAGGCCCGTGTACTGTGCGATGTCAGTGCACGTTGAAAGAACCCAGGTGGTCGAAATTTCCGGAGCCCTTCACTACGGCGTCTTTCATAGCCTGAGTCGCTTTGGGACGTTAAACCCACAAAAACCATAAACCATTGTATAATAGGATACGTGGTTTTAATGTCCCTAGTCATTTTTTGTTACTGTGATCCATAGATTTTATTTTGGCCCTGTCACAGAAGCCAATACTAAGAATTAGCTGATTCTTAACAAATAATCACTCGCGAAGAATAAAAAGAAAATTGTTAAGACTATGTCGCGCGACTACCATCACCAGTCTGTTTCACTCCTAAAGGTACACTCCTCCTTTCTTTAAAATATTGGTTCCATTTAGCTGGTTCCACCCGCGGCAATGACTTAATTTGCTTTACGCATGCACTTCGGGAGACGAGCGTTCCGTTCACGCCTACTGCACGGCGCTGTTGCCCTCTCTCTTCCCATTTAGGAACGTTTCAAAAAAGCCACTCCTCACACTCCCGACAGATGGCGCCTTGTTTAAAATTTTATTTGGCTGTTCACTGCGACACGACACTTCTTCACTAAAAATGTGGGGAGAAAAATGTCTAAACATCGCACAAATTCTGCATAATGTATACTAGGGCGCAGACTCGATGAGGTAGTTTAATAAAACAGCCATGAAAGCTACAGCTTGACTTGAACGCTGTAATATGACACCACCATCGTATGAAGTGATTTCATAATAAGATAGCAGGGAGGTAGGAAAGAATTTAGGAGAAGCCGTTACGTCATGTTTTTTGAAGCTGGATGTGACGGCCCCCCTCGTTGGTTGGCTACCATCTCAGCGCGCTTGCGCATGCACCGCCGACCATGAAGCACCCGATGCCACTGCACCCAAGCGCTACTATTGGCTGCGCCATTGACCAGAAACTCATATTGCGATCGGAATAAAATGGAATTCAAACGAAATCATTATATCACCCTCCCAACAATCTCCGTGGACAACAAAGCACTATTCATCATACAGCAATGCTGTTTTAGGCCCAAAATTACAAAGACAGTCACGCGCGTGAAATGTGTCCGTTAGGCGTAAGAAAGAGGGTCGAAAATCATCTTTTTTTAAAATATAGGCTGCGTGTCTGGGGCTTCCAAAATATGTCGCCAATGCTGTTCTGCACCTTGAGGCGCGAATGCCTTCGTTATCAGCTAGGTTTCGCCTTTTAACAGTTCAAACATTTTTAAAATTGTGCGACTCCCCTCTTCACGCTTCCAGTATAATATTTCTTAGTCAACCTTCCGCCTTTTTTAGTGCTGCCTGGTCTCGATTTCATACCCCGCAGATATGTTACGTGCAGTCCCTCCTTGATCGCATAAATATCCATTTCACTGATGTCCGCCAAATATATAACAACTCCTCATCTGTCCAGATTGAATTCGATGACATTTTCCCATCGAATGCAAAGCTGCAGCCCTTCCCGCTTCTTCAGGGTCTATTGCAGGACCACCTAAGGTCCTTTCCCTCTCATGTTCTTATTGCTACCGATGCCTCGCAGGATCGCGAAAAGGCAGGTGTGGGAATTTTTTCACCTTCACTGGATTGGTCTTTTTCTCTCCGTCTTCCTGACTTCACTCCAATTTTTCTGGCTGAATTATTAGCAGTAATCTTAGCCTTACGAAAATTAGAATCTACCGTTTCCCAGGTCGTGGTTATGACAGACTCTCTGTCCATTTGCTCTTCCTTATCCTCGCCCACTGACTCTCGGCCATTACGCCTCTTTAAGTTCCTGATTCCGCTGCATCTAAATTCGGTAAGGTTGCTTTGGGTACCAGGTCACATGGGCTTTCACTTAAATGAGGTTGCAGATTCCTTAGCAAGAGCCTCTCTCAGCGGCCCAATTGTTGCTGTCCTACCATCGTGTGCATATACAGCTGCGGTGAGGTTTCGCAGCTACACAATATTTCAGGAATTTGCTGCCTCGGCTCTTACATCGTCTCCCGAATATCAGCATCTTCTGCATCCTTGTAGTAGCAAAGACTGGCGCTCACGCAGACTAGAGGTCTCTTTCACGCGCTTGCGTTGCCGGGTTCCCCTTCTAAATTTCTACCTTCACAGATCTGGCCTGTCAGCTTCCCCACTGTGCCCTTTTTGTGCCGAACCTGAGACAATGGATCACTTCCTGCTGTTCTGCCGCCGCTTTTCTCATTTGAGGAAGCGTCTTTTGCAAATTCCATTTCATCAACTGGGCTTGCCTGTGTCTTCCGCGGTTGTTCTTTCCATTGGCGCTTCTTTGCTTGGACGAAGCGACAGGAGTGTGCGCACTGCTGTGCAAAATTTTCTTCAAGAAACGCAGCGACTCCCATTCTAATTTCTTTTTCCTGATCTCTGTCAGTAAGACATTGCAACATTACAGGCATTGTGTACTATTGTGCACATTAAGCAATTGTCCCGTCTTCGATCTCCAAGTTAACTGGACCCCTTTCCTTCCCTCTTCCAATCTATCAGACTACATACTACTTCCACTGCTTTTCCCGTCAAAAATTTCCTGTATCCAGTAATTAACCGCCTGTGTCTTGGCCACTCCCCCGTAGTGGGTATGTGCCAGCAACGTCTGAGGCCTTCCTTCCTTCCTTCCTTTTCAATACTGTGATGTTATGGTCCTGCAAGAGTTCCACTGCTGTGTGGAATCATCCTGTTCCCCATGCTCGCTCTGCATTGCCGGTATCGGAAAACTCATGCAGTGATGCATGCGGCTCTTCTATCTCGGTAGCGACGTGCAAATGCCCACGTTACAGCGCTATTATGAAACACTTTACGACAAAACCACGAGGGCAACGTCTGAGCATGCCGCCGAAGCACTCCAGCAAAGGCGCAAACAAGGATTTTCAAAGCGCGCCACTCCTTCTCAGACTATAGTTCAGAGCGCTGCCACAGCGTGGCGTCGATTGTGTGAAAATTGCCAGTGTAGCAGAATACAAGTTCAATGTTTTTTTTTTTTTTAAAGAAGGTATGTATGGAAGGCTTCCAGTTTATCTTTTATTTTCGAGGTGAAACTCTCCTCCAGAAAGAAGTCATTTGGCTGACTTACAGCATGCTGCTGACATTCTTTGCGCTCTGTTGCCTATCGAAATACTTACGGTGATAACTTCCTTTCACATGGCGCCACGTGCTATCGGGGATAGCGCGGCGGCAGGGGCTGCCCCACTGTCCGCGGATGAAACGTTCTTAGGAGAGGTGCCTTCCCAGCAGTTCTAAATTTGTTAATCTCCAGCACATTGCACAGTTGTCTTACGGAAATGCTTTTCATCTCTTTGCCCGCTTTAAATGTTACTGACTAATGTAAAGTTACTCAGTTACACGAAGCAAACTATTCCAGCTTTCGCCAAGCGGTCACAATACAAAATTCATTAAAGTTAATTGCCTCAAAGCTTGCCACCTTTTCTTTCGTTAGCCTTTGGAGCACGCAAAGCGGTGAATATTTCCGTAATGTGCTCTTCTAAACTCACAGGGTTGAGAACTGTTATATTACTACCATTAGAAACGCTAGTGAAGACACGTTCGTGTAACTGAGAGGCAGAAGCAAAACGCAACAAAAGTGAGCGGTATCACTAGACAGCGACTGTCCTACCGTTACCGTTAGTGGAGTACCGGGAGCCCGCGCACCGCCAGTGAGCACGCGCTGATTGGTCCCGATGCTTCAGGCGCGCGCGCAGCTGCCGGGTAGCTGGCGCCATCTTGCGCCGTCAATATGATTTGCGCATGCGCATTTGCTGCGCGCGGGCTCCGGTACTGGTAACGGTAGCACGGTACACGGTAAGGTAAAAGGGTCTATTAAGCGAATAGGGATGAATCGTATGACTGACATAAAGCGAAACAGAGATGCACCACTCGGCTGTCTCAACGCCGAGAAGGCTGATTCAGGTGTTCTTGTCCACACTCTGTGCCTTCGTTTATCTCGCTGTCGGTGCATGTCTTCGAATCGACACGACACCACCGGCCGTGTTCGGTCATCGCTTTGTCGTTTCAACGCTCTCTCATTTCTAGACACGCTCGTTCGCTGTTTTGAAACTAACCTCGGGGTCCTTGCACTAGCTCCTGTAATATAAAACAGGCCACAGCTGACGCCCAGGACCCATGATGCATGCGATTAGCTTACGTTAGCACGTTTATCTGTTGTGTTGAGCACCTGACGCTGTGCCCCCTTATGTGCACCTTATAGGTGTTTTTTTTCTTTCTCTAGGACAAAATTTTACACGGCACATTTTTAAGAGCGAACTATTAGACTTGACGCATGCCGTGGAGCCGCTTCTGCTAGACACAGTATACTTGTGTAGGTTTCAGAAGGGTAAGATACAGTTTATAAAAACTCTGACAACAATAAGTCTTATGACAACAACAAGTCTTGAGGTGCAATTTCGAAGGCTAGAAACACCGTTTTTTTTTCCTAAACATATTTTCTTAATCCTGGGTAGTACAACAAACCCATGTTGATCGACTAATTTTTTATTCACTCGAAGCGTCCAAAATATCTTCTGTACACGGCCACGTTCCAGGCAGGCTCTCCCGTAGTTTCTGAAGCGGTGACCCCGTTTTTGTGGCTGAGAGGACCTGTAATACAAAACAGGCGAAATTGGCGCATGGCACACATAAAGTCTATAATTAGTTTATCTCACCTGGTTTATGCAGGCTCATGTCGTCGTATGTTCGGCGTCCTTTGCCTTGCTGGTTTAAGCTCTCCTTTTTTGTTCGCACATCTCCCTCACCTTGTGCGTTGTCAGCCCCAAATCTTGGGAAATCCGAAGCCATATCCGAGTCCATGCCCGAGCCCGTAGCCTCCCAGGCCATAGCCGCCCAGGCCGTAGCCCCCGAGGCCGTATCTTCCGTAACCGAGGCCGTAGTAAGGGAACGGGTATCCGTATCCATATCCGTGGTAGCCGTAACTTCGTGGATAGCTGGCATTTGCAGAAGCCAGAAACAGAAACAGCCAGACGAACTGCGCGGTAAAAAAAAAGGAAATTTATGCCGGTGTTGGAAATTTTCAGTGCTAAAAACATTCAGCAGAAAAGCAAGACCAACAATAACAATTTGAGTGCAGTATGGGTGCTGCAAAAGCAGCAGGTCGTATTCGATTAGTCCAGCGTTTCTTGGTTACATGAAGGAAAATGAATTTAAGAAAAGAATAGCAGATGGTTTGGCATGGCTGAGCGGGAATATAGTGCAGTAGCACTAGTTACAGTGGGCGTTTAAGGCCCTTACGTGCTAAAGGCCTTCTGCCTAAAGGCCTTTACCATAAGGTATTTATCCTAAAGGCATTTGGGTAAAAACCTTTGTAAAGGGTTGAAGCCCTTCACCCAGGTGAAAGCCTGTCAGGTAAACACTTTCTTGGCAGGCTGCCCACATGCTGCTTACCAGGTGGGCCGCCCGCCGTAAAGCAGGCTTCAGGGTCATCCGTACGTATGCCGGAAACCAGAAAATGCGCCTAGTAGTGCTACCACATTAAAGAAATTTACAGGCGATCGGTTGGCCTATCGGACTGAAATGCGTTACATTACAATTTAATTCCCCTGTGCATGACTCGACACATTGCAACCATTTCTTTACGTTCACCTTTATTGAACACTTAGTCTGCTCTGTACGTCTTAATGCTTCACTTTCTTGCACACCTGGTCTTCTATTCCATGTCTGATCTCCGGTATCCGTCGACACTAGATCGATTTTGGAGGTGGCTCGCACACAACCCCTTCAACGGAAGAGCGGCATCCGGCGCGTCACCCTGCTACCTCCGCTCCGCTCCACTTCTCAGCTGACTTTCCTCCTCACGCTCAACCTTCCACGGCAGCCACCCGCTAGGTTTTTCCTGTATCAACCACCCCCAGGTTGCGCATTCCTGCGACCGCGTCAGAACCTCCTCCAGTCCACCCTATGGGTTCTTCCTGCGGCAGCCGTATACCGGCATCTCCCCCCTCTCCCCAGCAAGTGGAGAGGGGATTTCTGTCTTATAGGTGGTTGTCAGAGACTTCTGAGACCGTTGGTCGCCAGACAGTTTTTCCCGGCAGGGGAGTGTTAATGCGGTCGCATTGAAACCAACATATGCTACCAGCAGTTCATAAACCGCAGCTAAGGCTTAGTGGCCTCAACGGTATTCATGACAAAAGACGAAACCTAGAGGAACATTACGTACCGGTTTTAGTTATTGCTTTCAAAAGAATAAACAGGTTTATTACCGCAATTACCCTAGTAAATGACATACCTGTCGATTACTTTGTATGTCGACTGCATGCTTCTGACTAGTCCGATTGAACGCATAACATGATAATAGAAAGGGTTTCAAATCTTCCCGAAGTCGACTGGCAATTTTTGACTGTTGACACGTGTTATGTTTGGTGCACAGACAACCCGTTTTACACATTATTGGCTTAAAATCTAAAACAAGTGGTTTTTCTCCCTAGTCGTTTAGCTGAATCAACAGGTTCATTGTTAGAGCTAATACTTCGCTGAAATTATGCGACAAATTATACCACTGAAGTACATAACGGAATTTATGACCATAACTTAGTAGTATTCAGTTGAACCATTCCTTGCCGCTTCCAGTAGGTTCCTTCTAGATTTGTGAGAGAAAAAAAAAAGTTTTCTGGCCGATCGCCCCAGTCTTACTTCCCGTTGAAAAGATTTTCCGCACTGATTTGATACTGGTGACGTTAAAACACTTTCGGCAAGGTTTATTCTCCCTGCACTGCAACTAGTGCTTGCGCAACTTTGATCGACTTTAATCATTCCACTTAAAACTTAAGCTAAAAATTACGGCGGACACAAAAAAAAAAAACGCTGATACCTCTATCACTAACGGACAAAAAGCTACCATTTCATCAAAAGTTGTGTGAATCAAGAGCTATTTAAGTGAGAAAAACGCAGAAAATTTTAGCTGTTACTGGCGAATAAGCGGGCTGGGAAACTTGAAGAGATAATTTTCAATGGCTTTGCCATCGCAAATAAAAGGAAATTCCTGATGCTTTTAGTACTTCCGAAGCACGCTTACTAAACCTAATCCGGCGTTGAACGATCAATCTGCGACCAGTCTTCACAGGAATGCTACCATTAGCAGAGAAAGCATCATAGGGCTGCTTTTACGGCTAGACACCAAGAAACCTCCTCGTTTGATTATATTTTCACTGCCTTTCTTGAGATGTACACTCAAATTGTAGTGAAGTTCTTGGTTATGTCCCTTCAGTCAGGTATTGTACCAGACGAATGTAAAGTTTTCCGCGTAGTCCCAGATTTTGAAAACCGCAGACGAATCAACATTGACTATTGCCGCCAGATTTCATTACCATGTACTAGCTGCAGACTGCTAGAACACGTATTCGCGAAATACCTCAACAACTTTTTGCAGCTATCAGCAATAATAACGCACATACAGTCAAATACAAAAGTTTTCGGGATGCAGGCTTGCAGAAAACGAAATTTTTGTGCGGTCGAATAAAGCGGCTAAAAGAAAAGCATTGAAGCATGAAGAGACATGCGTCAGCCGACAGTCTCCCGAAGAATATCAACTGATTGTCTAAAGACGCAACTTAGAAATAAATATTTTTCCACAAATCCGCATCCCGCAAATTTTTCTCTTTCACTTTTCAACACAATTTCCGATTTGGGTTCTGAACTGCTCGCAGCTGGTGGTCGGTGTCGATGAACTTTCCAGAGTCCTTGATGGTTGTGATCATGTAGACATGACTCTTTTAGACTGCTGCAAAGCTTTTGATAGAGCCCCCCATAATAAGATATTAACAAAAGCTATGGACAATAAATTTTCAGACAATTATTTGGTTATATCATATAACATGTGTTAATTTCGATGTGTATTACTATGCTTTGGCGCGTTTGGCTTCTGGGCTAATTATTAATTCATCAAAAAGAAAGCCGCAACGACACAGATCAATATTGAGGATGTTGCATGTGGATGAACAATTCTGCTGTATAATAGGGCTGGACAGATGATGCAGTGAGGAGGAGCAGGCACTGTTTACTGGTGAGTGAAAACTTTAGCCTAGTAATCTACCTGGCAGGGTGGTGATGATAGGCCCATTGTCAGAGCTCACAACCCCTCACCTCAGTGCCCGAATTGAAATGCTTCTGTAGTTTTTGTGAAAATTGTGACGCTGTATTTTTGAAACTCTTAAGCGCAAACTATGGTTGATTGTTCGGACCAAAAAAAAAAAAACTGCTGAGCACGCAATTCCTCTCCATTCAAATAGGGCAGGAAAGAACAGATATCAACGGTTTCCAGGTGCTTCACGGCCACGATTTCTTGCTCTATAGGAATGAGGGAGTGTTCCACTACCTGGAGTGATGTTTCGCTTCGACATGGTAATTTCGTCATCAGATTTCATTGAGGCTAATTCCGTGTGAGAAAATCATGGCCCGTCTCAAACTACTTATTCAAAGCTCAACAGGCAGTTAAAATTTTATCTGTGTCCGTGCGTGTACAAGGGACGCTAAAATTTGACCGCGAATTTATCACTCAGACAATTTCTGACAAATTCCGTGACAGGAAGACCACGACAAAACAGCGGACTCCACAATTTATACCCGGACTAAGCGAATGCAGTGTTGCTCTCAAACATAGTTCACAAGAGGAAATGATTTTAAAACGATAGTTACGTCACAACCCGTGCCTCGTGTCAGTGAGTGCACCCATTGATAGGTCCACATGCAATACATGAACGAAGTGCCCACTGTTGAGAGCGCTCGAAACCTGGCACGCATATGCTTTACGGCTCGGACTTTAATTTACAAGTCTCATTGGCCAATAGGACAACGACGGAGTTTGATGATATCAACCTCGTTTACCCTGCAGAAAGATCTCCTGTTAAAGCTGTCCCCGTAAAACCCCGGCCAGGAACGCCATGCTTTACAGAAGTTTCTACAACTACGGAGGAGGTCTTCCTAAGAATAACGAAACCGAAACGCAAGTAATATTTGTTTTCAAACCGCTACCTGCGTACCGTCGTTCACGCTCGTAACTATGCACCGCTCTGGGTCGCAATACGTTAGGTATTGCTAATCGCACCATACTCGCAAACTTCACGAGCGCGAGCGCGATAACGTCAGCGCTTCCTTATGCCCAGAGATCGTCGGTTACCTATAGGATTTCTCTCTCGAATGGGCGCGCGCAGTAAGCGAGAAGTTGTGCACTATCATCAATATTAAACTCGTGGCGCGGTCAACGATATAACCAGCGATCATTCGCGTGAAACCACGAACAGGGTGGTATACGTAGCTTCCCATAACAAGATGACAAACGCAGACCCGCCGTAGTACTGCGTGCGCAGACACGCACACTATCTACGGTGGCAACAAGAAGCCCACGGAAGCAGAGTCGCGGAAACGGCAGTCGGCCCAGCGGCTTCTGTGGTCGCCGCCCCTTATCGAATTGCCGAGGGGAAGCCCGCCATCTGCAGATTATATGACGCGATAATTACTCTCTGTCGGCGGAGCCGCAAGTCGGTCACCGATCGCTAAATCGGCCGCCCATCGACGGCTGCCTGCGTGGCGATGACGCTTTATTATACGCGGCGCAAAGAACGAACCAGGCTGCTAGGTCGTCCCTCTTCTTATCAGTCGAAACTGTCGTTGATGCCGCGAAAACCGCGTTCTTTTTCTTTTTCTGCGTGAAGAGGCCGCCTAGAAGTCGGGCTTTAGCGATAAAATATGCAGTAAACATAGAACGCAGCGTTATCATGGAGGCGAAAAGACAGGAAGTCGACATGAGCGATCATTCCAGAAAGTGGGGCATTATGTAACCGGTGACAATGGCCTCGGAAGTGAGTCGCTGTGTAGATAAAGCCATGAGGCAACGAGTAAGCAGGTGAGCATTCCTGGGGAATGAATAATTTGATGCATTATGCACTTCAAAAGAGAGCCGCGTCTCCCGTATGTGCCAACCGTAGCATCAGAAACCTTTTCTCTGTGTGTATAAGTGTTCGCTCAAAGTGTGTTTTCTCTAAGTGATGCACCAGCTATGAGAGACGTCGCGGTGGATGGCTCCAGATTATTTTAGACCACCTGGGGTTTCTTAACGTTATTTGCATTTCGCTTCCATCAAAAAATGGTGGCACCGCGGCCGGGATCGAACTCGCCACCTTGGAATCAGCAAACGAACTCCAAAGCCAGTAATCCATCGAGGCGGGAACCTATATAAAATCTCTGCAGTTAGAGACTGCGCATTGTCTGAGACTGCGCATTGTCTGACAGAACAGACCGCTTTGTTCCTAAGCAGACAGCCTGTGTGTCGCGTTTTAGTGTCCGTGTGCGCCCCTGTATTCTGCAGCCAAGCGTGGTTCGCGTTTATTTTACTTAGCTGGCAGAAAGCTATAAACCAGCAACATTCGTAACTGTTCTTACGTGGGGAGTGGCACATGTCTTGTCCTAACATTAGGAGATTATTTTTGTACCACGCCTCATCAACGACTTTCAAATGGAAGATAACCATACGTATCATTGATCTTCTTGCGAGCGCAACCTCTATTTGGCCTCAAACTGGCCCGCATCGCAAAGAATAGAAAGCATGATGCCTGGAAGCTTATTGAATAGCTTCAGGGTAGTGCATTATCTTCCATTCCCCCCCCCCCCCCCCCCCTTTCCAGGGAGGAAAAAGCATAGATACAGAATTGATTGATGCGTCATTGCATTAAGGACATAGACAAACTCAATCGGAGTGGTTGGTGACTTTTTTTGCAGTGGATAGAACGGAGATGTGGTATTGAGCAGTGGAGCTTCAAGGCATTGCCCGGGGCGTGTTGGTTTACGGCTGAGGTATGCTCCCTGTAACCTTACTGGGCTTATGGCATTAAGACTTAGTACCTTTAGTAACAGAAAGCGATTGAACAGGGTTAGCTCTACAAAAGTTGAGTGGGATTCCTCTTGCTCTAGTGGGTGTCTTGTTTCCAACCATGCCTTGTAAAGCTCCGTAAAACAAGCCAAAAACGCGAGTCCTCATTTCATATGCTTTATGGTTTATTCTGCACGTCGCATTACAAATCGTTTACAATGCACGCTGCATGTTGAATGTGGGCAACGTATGTAAACGCATTGTCTATCACCGCCAGTTGGAATTAATTCTAGCTTGCTCGATTTACAGATGGCATAGTTTCACACCTGCTGTATTTTTTTTACATGTCTATGTAATGTGCGGTTCTTGTCAGTGCCCAAAATTGAAAGTCCCCCCTGACCCGAAAATCCACGCAGCCTCACTTTTTGTCACATTTCAACGCAACAGTATGAGGAGTCGCTCTGTTCGCAGAGCGCTGCTTCATGGCAAGAACTTTCTTTCACCGGCACAATGCTGTGGACTGCAATGAATTGCCGTAATTTGCGGCACGAATTGATTCGTACCGCCTGGAAACTACAGTATGTCTCACAAATTGCTCTCAAAACTGCACTGTAAGATACAGCTGTGCCGTATTGGGGTACTCACAAAACATCTCACAAGCAAGATCAGATCGCAAGGTGATCTAGGCGCTCATCCGGGCAGTTTGAATACCCAGCTGTAGGACATCAAAAGTGCTGGCCAGCCACTCATGATTGTAAAGCGTGCACAACTTTAAGAATTATTTCGACCCATTGCTTGCTGGCGCCAGCTGCATCCTCCGTTTTGTGCCAAGGACTAGTGAGACACGCAACAAATTATTGTGAATGTATATTTGGGCGAAATAATTGGGGAGGGGCAGGCTGTTTTAGGACGAGGGTTTGAAAGCATTTATTGTTACCTGATAATGCTATTTCTCTAGTATTCGTCTCTTTAAGGTAGTTTGTCTTTGTTAGGTATTGGGTGAAAAGTATTTCGACAAAAGTCTCACGACCATCAACGCACTTGAGAAACGGGGGTTTGGGTTGGGCAAAATTGTCTCGTTACGGAGAATCTCAGCAATTTCAGGGGATCGATGTGATTCATTGTGGTAGGAACGAACAACGCGACGTGGTTTTTAATTCTTTGTGCGTATACATTTTACACATAGCTGCGATAATGTACAGGCTGCGAATAACTATAAATAGGCGGTGACAAAAGGGCTATCAAAAACCAATGGTATATAGCTGCACTTTCTCTGAGCGGCTTTACTATCTGTGTCGCTACCATGGGACTGCCGCTAAGGGGTGCGGCACCGATTTTGTTTCTTCGGAATCATATATATCCTGCTGGAAGCTACCCATTTGTTTTAAGCTGAAAAGTTCGCTTGGGCTTATAGCATGAACTCAAATCGTTTGCTTTACAGCGATATCAGCACCAGTAATGGCCCAGCTTATAATTATTATATAAAAACCCTCCGCCATGTGCTCTGTGGTCCAACCGATAACCCCATTGCCCTGTGACAGTAAGAAAGCATGCCTTCATATATTTTTGCGTTTCCACAGCTGTGGTTGCAATTGGAAGTACTGCCCACACCGTAGGTTGAGAGTACGCGTTCTGCTTTCGATGAACGTCGCGGACATTACCAATAGAATCCTGATCTGAACAAGAACAGATCGGCAGAAGCCTCCGGAGTCCAGGATTGAGGTCCCAGCCACATGCGCTCTAGCCACAACCCCCTTCAAAAAACATTTACTCGCTGACTTACTGCCGCGGGATGTCACTTCTGTGTGAATTTTAGGCAGATGCCCGGCTGGTGTCCAGGGTGTCCCTTGCTTTTAGGTACGTGTCCGCGTAAGGCTATATATTGGGTTCTTTACCTACGGTGTTTCCCCTGCTGTGCACGGCAGTTTTTTTTTTTTTCCACTCGCCGTGGTGTCTCAGTGGCTTTAGCCTTCGACTGCTGATCCCAAGGTCGCGGGTTCGATCTCGGCCGCGGAGGCTATATTTAAATTGAAGGCGATATACGAAAACACCCATGTGCTGTGCAATGTCAGTGCACTTTAAACAATCCTAGGTGATCTAATCAAATCCGGAGGGCCACAATAGAGCATCCGTCATAGCTCATGTGTTCCTTTGGGACATTAAACCGCACAATGCACAATTACATTTTTTTCCATCGTTATCATCGTGATGCTACCGCCAAGGCTGAGCTCTGATGCTTAATTTTGTGCTCAGCTGTACAAAACTGCAACAACTGCCGACGAACCATAAAAACAATATAATACCGTAACCTTAGGGACAGCCGAATCTGCTCCAAAGCGAATGTCAAAAGTGCGTAGGGAAGAGGTGTGCTACGGTTGGAAACTGTGCCAGGTGTGCAAGGAACATGCCATGGTGCAGTGCAGCGCGCCGCATGCATAATCGGCTGCCATGGATAGTCCGCACTTACTCCAATCCGTCCCATGTTGTTGTTCCGGACCGCACTATACAGAGATCCTTATCGGCCGAACGATCCGGAGCGAGAAACCTTCGCCCAAAGGACGCCGCCGTTTTATCGCGTGACGTGTGCAGTCACGTGGGAGAAAACGGAGAGACGAAATAGAGCGATGCTGGGACAACTTGGGCGGAAGCGAAAGTGAAGCTGAACGATGGGGAGTCTAATCGAGAGAGGGATGCCCAGGCAGCGCGGGGGCGCTGAATCCGCAGGCAGCGTTCGTGCGCATACATTCGCCCCTTTCCACCTCCTCCTCCTGCTTTGTTCTTTTTTGCTTGTTTGTTTCGTTTCCTCCGGGTGCACTGATGAGTGAGTGATCCACAAACACACTTGTCGTTCCTGTGGAACAGCGTCGGTCGGAAGCGTTGCTTTAGGCGGGTCCTTTGCGGAGCTACGCTCTGCTAGCTATACGCGGACCGGATTGAGCATCAACGAAAAAACAAAAGCACCGGGAGGACCCGGAAGAGGTGCTGTCACCGCCATCAGAGTGACGCTGATGTATGCGCGAGCTGCTTCGGCGGCGAGTCGTTCTCCTGTGCCCTAGCTTCGCGTGCACATCGATGACAGCGCTCGCAGTAGGGTCGCTGTCTTTGCGGCGGCCGCCGCCGCGTCTCCGCGTTTTTATGCTGCGGACCTGCCGCGCGCTGCAGTCGTGGGAAATATTAAACGTAAAAGGCAGAGAGAGGCCTGGTTGCTCGTGAGTCGATCGGGCGACGACGGCAATTGTCCGCGGAGCAAGCGAGCAGTCCGTTTTGTTTCCGTGGCTTCGTTTGTGCATCGTCGGCGCGTCTCTCGTCTTGGCTCGTGAGTGACTCGAATGCATGCGTGGCTGAGCGGTGAGGAAGCGGCATTTCTTTGAGGACCGGCTCGGAGCAAACCCGCTGCTCTGCTTTTCGCATCTGCAGCCCTTGTCAGGCATACCTATCCCTCCATCTCTTTCTTTCTTTCACAGCGTACTCCTGCTCATCGCGCTTACCTCCTCGGTTTTAGCTCCATTGCGCGCGTTTTATTTATTTTTTTATTTTAGGCCGAGACAACAGTCTCGACTGTCGAGAAGATCGTAAATATGCTAATCGCCAGTAGCACGCTGGTTTGTTGCTGATAAAAATAAGAAAGGGACACGAGGCCTTGCATGCGAAATTAGAATCGTGAGTGAGTTGAAGAAATCAGAGCGACCTGGTCTGCGTCTCTGTTGCCGGGGCGGAGTAAATTATGCATACAGTGCGCCTCGGCGGTATTTTCACGGGACGTCCGGAATCTCGGGTGACACGCCAATATAAAATAAAATAAAATATATTAAAATAAAGCTGTTTGGCATAAAAAAATCATGTGGAGATGCCTGCCATGAAGTAACGAACAAAGTTCAGGAAATAGGAGACATGATTGAAACCGACAGATAGTCATCAAGTTTACGGTCATATTCGTGTGAACAAATGTCTCAGACGTGCTGCATCGTAAAAAAAAAAACATACTGGGGGCAATAAGTGACGTCAAAAACTGCGGATACTTATCGCAGCTAATAGACATCAAGTTCATCATTGCTTATAGGTTTAGTTAAACTACAGGTAGGACTAGTACATTTCGGCACTTGCGTATGGTTAGTATATGAAAGTTCCAAAGGTGTAAAGAAAGCCAATATTGCATAGAAATTGTTTTGTTACGTTGTGCTTTCTCCAAATGTCATGTATACAGCCTGTGACGATATAAATGATTGCACCATATAAATGCTTGATAAGACCACTTCTCGAGTGCTCTTCAACTGTGTGGTCACCGTATACAGATCAAATCAAATCAATCATGTGAGCGTGTGTAGAAACACTTGAGTCTGTTAAAAAAAGCTATCAGATTTATTTATTGGCGTTATGACTGCAATTTCTCTCCGACTCGTGCATTTCTGTCCTTCGACTCATGAAGCCATTTAACACTTTCTTCTCTTACTAGCAGGTACATGAATGACCGCATCACTATTTTCCACAAAATTACCTATGGCAACATATTCATACTAGCATCATTTAAATTCACCAATTCTTCTGCACTATGCACGCGACGCAGTAGCCCACTCAGTTTAGTTCCTCTACAGGTATCAATAGATTCTTATTGATAATCATTTGTTCCCCGCACCATAGAACTCTGGAATTCACTAGATGGTTCACTTCGTGCACAGCCACACGATGTATTTACGAATAGATTACCGAGCCATGTGTGTTGATTTTTTTCTCCGCTCTTTATTTTTTCTTTTCATGCGCATTTATTGCTATAGGGCTGATCATTTCTGTATGTAATGAATCCTGTTATGTCTTGCTACGCAAGACAAAATCATGTGTGCATAGATAAATCTACATTTATTAAACAAATCCCTGTCTATATCATCTATTCCCTGCTGGTTTAGCACATACTATTCCTACACTTATTTAGAATCATACACTAAACACCGCTTATTAGTGATGCGGGTGCTTCTAAATACTAGCAGCAGTGTTTTACGCAAGACCCGTAACACCTGATATCAAGAAAAGCATTACTAGGGATTCAAACCGGATATTAAAAACGAAATCGATGCAGTTTTCTGCATATACGCATATATGTCATGTTTATCTTGTGCTGGGCTTTTCAATAGCGCCATTGATAGATTTGTTGGAGTGTGTACGTTTCGTGCGAATAGAAGAAAATCCGTATGTAGTGACGTGGTTAGAGATAGCTTCCGAGAATAATCATCACGAATGTGTTTTGTGAAGACTACGTTTCTGATTAATTAGATCACCCCTCTACCATCGCAAGCTATCATCTGAGACGTAAAAATTGAAAGTAAACGATGCCTCTCATGTGGTTTGTTATCACCCGAGATAAGTCTGGCCGAAATAAAACGAAAAAAAATGAAAACCCTTTTCAAAATAACGTTAAACATAGTAACGACAAATATTTGTAGTTCTCCAAGTTAGAAATTTATATATTTCGAAACACAGTCCCCTTTCTGTTTTTGTTTATCGGTTTACTCTTCAGACGACAGGGATGTTTACGGCAACTGCACTCTGCTGATGGCCCCACTCGCTACGTAAGTCCTATAGAGCTTCGACCCTAACGATGTGCTCTAATCTGAAGCCTCCGTCATAGCAGCAGACGTCATCGACTCGTTCTTCAATCAGTCGGCCAAGGTTCGCTCTCTGGTGAGCGTTATCTCATTAGAAAAGAATGCAGGCGGGGGGAAGTAACTTTGAGGACAAGAAGGGCGCATGTTTCACTGCAGGGAACATTTCGCAGCATGACAAAGACGCATTTGCAGTAAGCCCTATTGCGCAGAGCACTGGGAACCCGGCATTCGAGGCCCACTTGACGGGTCTGACAGGATTCGCTTGTAGCTGAAAAACTCGTTGCTGGAAGGCTGTGCAAGGATGCCGCGTGGTTCGTGTCGGACTCAGCATGACGAGTCACGCAACACCGCTGGGCTGGACGCCTTCACAGGCGGATTGACAGCGCTCCCTTCCAGCAACCTGTAAAATGCACGCCTTGAAGGAAAGGTCGAGAGCAAGCCTGCCGCGCCTGTTCCATTACTGAAGTTGCTTCGAGGCGCGAGTAATATTATCAATATATCGCCAATCCTACGTGGAAAAAAGGTACGCTTACGCCGTTTTTGTGGAATACAATGTAACTGAGCCCCGCCGCGGTGGCTCAGTGGTTAGGGCGCTCGACTACTGATCCGGAGTTCCCGGGTTCGAACCCGGCCGCGGAGGCTGCGTTTTTATGGAGAAAAAACGGTAAAGCGCCCGTGTGCTGTGCGATGTCAGTGCACGTTAAAGATCCCCGGGTGGTCGAAATTATTCCGGAGCCCTCCACTACGGCACCTCTCTCTTCCTTTCTTCTTTCCCTCCCGCCTTTATCCCTTCCCTTACGGCGCGGTTCAGGTGTCCAACGATATATGAGACAGATACTGCGCCATTTCCTTTCCCCCCATAAAAACAATTATTATTATTATTATTATGTAACTGAGACAGAAGTACCCAATCAAACAACGACTTGATTTCAAATACTAGATGCTGCATTTTCTAAACGTTTCATTCTTGGCAAAGCCAAACCTCGAATTAGGGGATGCTTGCAGCAATCCTTAAAAAGAAATGCTGTGTTGAGCGCAGGTACCAGAATATGAACCCAGAAGTATACCCGGGCATACATTACATTAGTCTTAACGTGTCTGAAAACAGAAAGCACCTTCTAGCTAGGAGTGTCTGATGTGATTTTTTTCTGAGCTCCAGACTTGAGAAGCGGGACCACCCCATGGAACGAACAGATGCTTCTACAGAATGCATGCGACTCAGTGCAGTCATTCACCTCGTTGCGGTGTGGTGCTTAGAGTGAATGTGATGCCTACCGTTATTGTGCACTATACGAGATGCAGTGGGAACTTGAAACACACCTTGCCTGCTCGCTTCCCGTACAGGCAAGGCTATCTCTGCCGAAGCGCGAAGAGCGCGCACGTTAAGCACACAACCAGAATTAGAGAAGAAAAACAAAGTGAAAAAAGGAGCCACGCGGAAGAAGAAGGCTAGTTCCGGCTAGCCAGCCTTGGCTTCGAAATGCAGTCGAGAAGCGAAGAGTCAAGGAAACGCGCTAGTGCGCAGCCGCTGTGCACGCACTTGTGGCGGCGTGTGCGCGCCACAACGGGACAGCCACTGTGCGCTCATCTCTTTTCGATTTACATTGCGGGCTGACGAGCGGCTTTGAGTGCTATGGAGGCCGTGAAGCGAACAGCGGCGAGGCGTGAAAGTGGATGCAACAAAGAGCCAGAAAGCACTGTTCCTGCTTTCTGCGAGGCCCAAAAGTTCGCATGAAGGGCACTGGACCAATGGTAAACTCGAGTGGCAAATAACGAACCCTTCAAGAACTTTTTAGTTTAGAAACAAGAAATAACATCGTATTGACAAAGAAAAGTTCTTGGACGATGCAGTCGGTGGGCGATTTGGTGGCTTCTCGATTTTTTTTTCCAGTGATAGCTTTTATAGCAGGTGTTAATGTTAGAAAAAGGCGATGATTTCCCAAGAGGTCGATGCACGTTACAACACCACGTGACACCTCATCCGTCAAAATGCCGAACTTCGCACGTGTTCACACGTCGGCACAGCGCTTATCGAACACACAAACACCGTCGTACCCAGCTGTTAATCTGCGGAATCTCAACGCGATCGCACACGAGGCGGCGTTAGGACTCATCGACCGCGTCCCTCCGGTTTCCTCCGCTACCCCACATATCGAGTACAGGGATCAATTATTCACGTACAACGAGCTCACTAAGCACTTTTATTTAGGTAGACGAGTGTTTCCTCTCCCGGATAAGAAATTAACCCGCGACCAGTCGGTCACGTTACGCTTGCTCCAAACGAACTCATACCCCAACCCCTGACGCACGAAGCACATCGACCGAGACTACGACGGACAACATGTGTGCGTGAACAGTGCAGTGAACGTGTAGACTTGAACCATATGCTGTGTGGTTGTGCATCGAGTGACGCCTACGCCAAGAACAAGGACCATTGGGACAAAGTGCTAAAAAGTGCTGCACTACACGACCAGCTTCGGGCTGTCCAGGAGGCCCGCGCGGCGGCGGAGAGCTTCGGGCTCTCTGTGCCGACGTGGGAGCTGCCCTCTACACCTGGCGCCTAGCCGAGTGTCCTTCAGGACCCCTACTGTGGGATATAAAGTTTTACCGCCACTACCCAGCTGTTCAAGACAAACGCATTTTTGAGCGGGAAACCGTTTATGGGCACAAATCTTTCATATCGTGTAAGATTTCGCTATAACAATCAATATATCCGCATGTCACCCGACAGCAGTTTTGAATTTTTGTTTCTATTAAAATTTTTTCTGCCGTCAAAAGCGTTCCTTATTGGTTTTCTATGGGAGTCATAACTGTTCGATGCGATCGATGGAAACGCATTAAAAGAAAGATTTTGCTCCATACGAGAAGAATGGACTATTACCTTCAATATTTTCATAAAAGCATCTCAGTATTCCAATTTTCAAAATTTTTGTCCGAAATTGTTGGACATGAAAAGCCGCAAGGCACTACTGAACACAGGTGATGCGCCTTCGTTAGCAATAGCTAAAAGAATACACATCAACAATAAGGCCAACTTTAGAATACGCAAGCATAACTTGGGATTCAAATCAGAATTAGCTCGTAGACAAACATGAAATTGTTCAGAGATTGGCAGTGAGGTTTGTGTTTTCGTCCCACTGAAGAACGCAGTTCGGAATAGAACTTCTTTCACAAGCAGAGTTACTAATATTGGACATTCGCGGAAAAATTGCTAGACTTACGTATTTTTTTTCAGCTCTATCAGAACAAGTTGAGTTTGGATGCCAGTTCGCACTGGCGCCCAGTCTGAAGACTGTCATCTCGTACAAATCATTCCTTTGCATTTTCCTAAGCCCCAAAAGCTGACGTCTAAAATGTTCGTTTCTGCCTTAAACAACTATAGAACGAAATAACCTTCAGTAACCGACACGTATTTGATAAATTGAGTAAGCGTATCCTCCCCATCTAAATAAACAAGCAAATAAATAAATAAATAAATAAATAAATAAATAAATAAATAAATAAATAAATAAATAAATAAATAAATAAATAAATAAATAAATAAATAAATAAATAAATAAATAAACTGAAGCAACTTTGGTTCCCTCAAAGTGCCCCTAGTCTGGAGATCGCGAAGTGATCTATAGTGTCTGGTCTACAATTTAAGCGCGTTTTCCCTGCTCGTCAGCCCTGGTTGTCAGCGCTGGCTCTGGGGTTCAACAGCCTCCCGCACTGTGAGAACGCGACGAAGAAAGGCGGCGGAGTTGTTTAATACAACCAGCGCATAATAACAATAAAAAAGTTAAAACAAAGGTGACTATATTTTCTATCCTTGCGTCTGGGCGTACTGAGATGCCTGCACTTTTGTGTGTTACATACAGAGCTTTGGTAAAAATGTTTTCAGGCAACACGGTTTCCTATTGAGCCGCAAAATGTGGTACTTATGTGAACACCTCGGAACTAAAATCCCTGGTTAGGACGGGGATTCTTCGCACCTCATGCAGATTTAAAACTTCAGGGATGCAATAGGCTCTCCACTTCAGGGATGAATTGGAAACTATGCTGCCTGAAGGCTTTGGACTAAGGCTGCGCATGCTCATTTGTGTAAACACACGTGGGAACGCTTTCGAATTGAAGAAGACGTCAGTAGGAAAACACGCTCGAACCTTCGTACGATAAACTAGTATATTTTCTTTAGCTGCACACTGTAAAATTTATTACAGCATTCAGTGGAGTGTGACTGTGGGGGTTAAAATCACGTAACACTAACTTACTTTTCATGGGTCTTAGTAATACAGCTTTCAAGTATATAGTGTTCGTTTCTCTTCACGCAGAATCACCCTTCAAAAACAATTCTTCTTTATGAAAGAGTGCTATTCTACACCTTACCGGTCTCATCTCTTCTGACAAAAGCATTGAGGGTAGTGTTCTAACCTTCCCAAGTTTAATGCCAGCTTCGCCGTTGCCGCGACGATCGTCTAGATTTTATTACCCGAAACGCTTAAACGTAGCTGCAAACCCGTCTTAAGAACGCAAGACAACAGGTAGCAATATCAACGCGAGAAGCTGTGGATGTGAATGCATGCGAAAGTTCTTAATACTGCTCTTATTTGTGGTGATCGTTGACTGCAATAGTTACTGAAATCGTAGCTCACATCTGTCAAGAAAGCTTTTCCCTGATTTTTAAAAGAAAGGTCTCCTAATGTTCCCTGGCGCACTTCTTTTTACTTTTCTCTCATTGATCGTGTCTTCTTTCTCGATGGTTTACAGCAGATGCATGGACGGTGCTTCTATTGAACCCGTTTTTGAACTCATGTTGTGTAAATGTGGTTTTCCTCTGAAGAGTTGTTCCCATGATCTTGTCCATTTAAACTTTAGCAAAAAGTGACCCTATCTTGCGGATATAAGTTATTACACGGCTACTTCGCGATTTCATCTATTTTCAATGAACTGCCTTAATGGGCGAGTGTTCCCTGCAGCACTGTATACTGATGCTGTTTCGAGTTCTTTCTTTAGCCAAGCTTTAATTAGCTGACACATTTTTTAATGTTCTTGGAGAACAGTAGTTCCTGGTTAATTTCGCTTTGTACGCCGTTCTCTGCCACCAGATGTCATTACCAGCTCAGCGATCTTGTGCATCAATGCTCTGAGCAGTGACTGTCACACCACATTTCGGGGTGTAGTATTAAACCAGGGCACAGAATGCAGGAATTTGTTTTCTAAAAATTTATTTACACCCAAAAACAATCGCTCTCTCTCGCTCGCTCGATTTCTTTTGCACTGTTGTTTACCACCATCCGTGACCTCCATAGCCTCCGTAGCCGCCATAGCCACCGCCGTAACCACCGTAACCACCGTATCCGCCGTAGCCTCCATGGCCGTAGCCTCCGTATCCACCGTAGCCTCCGTGGCCTCCGTAGCCACCGTATCCGCCATAGCCTCCGTGTCCGTAGCCTCCGTAGCCGCCACCATAGCCTCCGTAGCCGCCGCCATATCCACCGTAGCCGCCGCCATATCCACCGTAGCCGCCGAGGAAGCCGGCGCTAACAGCGGCGAGGACTGTTGCTACAAGGGCGATGAGGAACTGGAAGGGGCGGGGAGGAGAGAAAACGAGTCACTCAGCACCGCGTGGTCCAATATCCACCAGAGGACAGGTATGCTGCATATAAACTTACGGTAACCGCAGGAATGACATATGCATAAGCCATCATTACCGCGAAAGCAATGTAGAGTTAGGGAAGTTATCTCTATCATATAAAGTTGCACCTCAGCGCAGTTGAACTTTATCTCCCCAGCACTACGTACAGATCGACTTCTTTATCTTATCACTAGCTTTGAACACAATTGGTTTGCTTACTGGGTATCAGTGGCATGCAACCGATATTAAATAGTGCACTGTTGATTGAAGTGAAAGAGTTAGGGTAGTATTTTGGACAACAATTTTTTGTTGACTATCCAGTGTCTGAGGAGAGCCGTGCTGATGCATTTGTAGTTTTCACTGGCCAACTAATTGCCAACATTTGCGACTGAATTCGAAATACATAAGAGCTCCTGGTGCGATGGCTTTTCTTGTCTTGAGGCAGAAACAGCGCGTAGCTTTCGAAGAAGAATTCTCTTTAGCCCTACACTGAATCAGTTAGCGCCAAACTATCCGAATTATTTCAGATGTGTCCACAAGTCCCGCTCCTTACTCTCGACAGCAGGCTTCATGGAATGCCTTCTGAAAGTAATACAAATGCTACACGGGTTCCCGCTTGCCTTACCTAGGATTTCTGGCTTCTCCGTTTGTTCGGCTTATCGAATTACCCGATTCCACGTCTTTATCGAATATACTCGATACCCAATCTTCCTAGCTATCTTCCTCAGCTCGGTTAGAGCTGGTAGTAGCACCACCCTGCCCACTACCCTTAAACTCACAGACCAGGAGATTAAGTCGATAGTCCTTCAAGGTAGAGAGCGCGTACTACGCCATGCGTAAACGGTACGCAACACGATGCGTTATCCGGCTGCGTGAAGTCGTCCCGCTGGGCACTCACCATGGTCTTCATGGCTGTGCTGGTTGGCTCCTGGGGAAGTCCGTGCAGGAAGATGCTAGGAAGCTCTGAGGCTGCTGACTGTGCGATGCCGTTCGAGGAGCGGTCGCGCGTTTTTATACCCGTCGCCGACGACCGACCACGAGCCCCTTTGGGGTGTGGGAAGTTAGGGGGGGGGGGGGGGGGGGAGTTGGCGGGACCGGTGCCTCCCCCGCCCCGGAGCTCGAGGCGAGGAGCTCGGCTTTAATTGGGACAACACGTGCCTTGTGCTACCGCTGCTACTGTAGCAGCGGACATTTTCTTCAGAAGCCGAAAGGGAAAGAGGGGGGGGGGGGGGGGGGGCAACGTTGCCGCAGTGGCCGCTGCAGTTGACCCGCTGGTGAGGAGGCGGATGCCGATTCTGTTTTATTCCTTGGCGTTTTCTCTTGTATGCTCGCGCAGTCGCCGCTCTCGCTTTCGGCCTGCCTGCACGAAAGGGCGTTTCTTTGGCCCTCTCCAGACCAGCGCCACATTTCCGTCTCGCCTTTCGCCCCAACTTCGAGCACGCGTTTGTCTTTGCTTTTCGGACACGCATATCCGCCCTTGCGTTTCTCTGCTTTCTTGCTCGCGCATTTTAATTTTTCCGCACCACGTTTGTTACACGTCGCTTTCCCTGCGTGGAAGTAGCTCAGGATCATCGCGCTATCCGCAACGACAGAAAGGTGTCAGAAGTTATCTTGTGAACATATAATCAACGAGAATGGAAGCATGCAGAGCTTTTATGGTATTCGAAAAAAATGCGTTCTTATTTAACTCGCTATTGTGCAATATCGTGGCACCAATCTTTATGCGACCGTTCAATAGGGCCCGCGGCTAGGAAACCCACATCACTGGCACTACAGTCGCCGTGCTAGAGATGCTCAAGCAGAACAATGGCCGCTGTGACAGGCTTTATCCACTTGATGCTAAAGCTGCTATTACAATCCCGGCCATCTTCATTTCAAATGGTCCCGACGTATGTAGAACAAAATCAGCGTTTCTGGTGTTGGTAGTAGGCGATATACTCAAAGCAAGGATACAAAAATTTAGTGTTGTTGATCGTTTCTAAAAAATAAAAAACAAAATCTCTTTTAGGTTCATGTCAATAAAAAAAAGAAAAGAAATGTTCTACCAGCAAGAACACTGAGAAGAAGCGTAGAAAGAAGTTTGCAAGATTCTTGTCGTAAAAAAAAAAAAGCAGCAAGCCCGGCATACGACAGTTTCCCTGCCACCCTATATCGAGAGTAGCTGGTTCAATTTTCCGGTTAATCACAGAAGATCAGACATGTCTGCGTCGCCCGTGTGATTAAACAGGTCTGAGCCACGCTCGCCTCTAGATCCTGAACTTGGGGCGACGCCACACGAAAGGGCAGCACCATTCGTTTCAGGAGCGAAAAAATATAAAAAATAGAGAAAGAAGAATAACAATGGTTATTAAAGCAATATATTAAAGCGATAGCGATATATAGTTATTAAACCGAAATATTAAAGCGATAGCTTTAATGGCTCCTGTTCAGTGGAATATGCGGCGTCCAGTCGGGGGCGTCCGTTGTTGTGTGGCAAAATTTCGGATCGCTCGAAAAGGTTCGATGTCACAAGTGGAGAGGCGGAATCAAAAAGTGATTGAAACATTACATAAACTGTGATTACAAGGTCCCAGCAGGACGGCATGTAAGTATACAAAGCAAATGAATTGCGCTGAAAAGAAATTTGGGGCAGTTCGTGACGAACAGAAGGCCTGGCCCTTTCAGCCATACGCGCAACCCATAGGACACGCCGCAGGCACGTCCGTACGGATTGGTTAAAACGGGCCTGTATATGTGTGCTGTGTGGTCTTTCGCACGTTGTGGTAGCTTACAACTAAATGCTAATGAGTATGTGTGTGATTAGAGAGGCACTAATTGAGGGGGTAGTGAATAAGCGCGTAGCAAAGTTCATGTAACTGAGGGATGTGACGCGGATGACTGTATGCTTGCGTCACGTGACACTGATGTGTCTGTGATCTGGTAACATTAGTAGAGCACTTGATCGTTTAACATGCTAAGTAGGTCAAATGTAGCCGCTGACGGTCCCCCTTAACGCTATATCATCATACTTTAAAGGCTGAGCTTAAGTGTCTTCATAATTATTAGCCGCTGGTGAGTACAAAATTCGCATATTACGACTACTATAGACGTGAGTTAAGCATTTTTAAACGGCTCTGTTGCTCGGTCTCATGGAAGGCGTGGGTAAATGATCGAAGTAAAAATATAAAGGTTAAAAGCCTTCAGAAACTGCAGCTCTAGCTTAGGACACGTTCATGTCTGCTAAACGCCTTGCATACGAATATTGGGCAGCTGAAAGGAATTCCAAAGCGTTGCGTCATTAGCGTATTCATATTTCTGTTCTAAACACGAGTGAACAGGCGCTGATTTTCGTATACCTTGAGAGGTTATGACCATTGCAAGACGTAGGGTCTGGGATAGCCTTTAAACCTGAAACAAGTTGCATTTCACAGTCAGTGCTTTACTGCTAACAAGGTAGACATCAGCTGGCCCTGTTTCATTTGCGATGCTCAGCAGCATCCACTGCACGGCGCTGCAGTAATAACAAAGTTTTTTGTTAAGGCGTTGTCTTTGAAGACAACTCGTGAGGATCTTCCGCTTCCTAAACCTGTAAAGAGCACACACACAAGCTTGCTGGTAAGTTCGTGTGGTAGCAGGGCACATATAGAGCAGGGTGTGTTTTGAACTTCTACATCCTGGCGCCGTGAAGTAACAAGACGGCTGTGCGAGTCAGCCTCCCACGCAACGCCATCGGAGCCGGGGAATCTGGGTTGGAAGGCCTGCGTCGTGGCGGTTTGCGAAGATGATTGACGAGCCGGCACCGGGTCACGACCAGGTCGGCCGCAGGCGTGCTTGCGTGCGACACTGGCGTAATGTATATGTATAAGGAGGAACACGCCCGTGAAGATTACTACAGAGGTCGCCAGAGTGGGAAAGCACTGATCCCAGCGTGTTTATCCGGGGTCATGGAAGCGTGAAGATAAAGTATCAGTGCAGCTCAACTTTCAGTGCAGGCTGAAGTGCGGAATGGTATAAGTGGCCAGCGATTCTTGTTTTTTTCACTTTAGTCATAGAAAGCTCACTGACAATCTAATGCAGTGGCGCCTTATTTCCTTTGAAAGTGCTCTCCATAGTAGCCGACACACACGGCGTTGTCTCCATTTCTTGAAAGACATTATACTGTCCTCGTTATAGATGGCCACGGCCACCATGCTGCGTTGCCTTCTATCACTTTTCGTAACACCAATTTTATTCAAAATATTTTTTACCAATCTAATGACATTTTCAGCTTTGGAAAAGCACGAGGCACACGGACGCTTATACATAGGCAGTAGCGCGGATGCAGAACCGGGTGGTGACGCACCTTCGCTAAAGAAGCGTGTGATAGACATGATGAGCAGATATGCGCACTGCCATGAGCAAGCCACTGGATTTACACAAGTCAGCTCTTTTTCCTCTTACAGCATCACCGAGGTGGCGAAGAATTGCAATTTTGTTTTCCTTGTGTAAGGCGTAACCTAAATCAGCATACTGAATGTGAACAGCGCCTTCGTCATGAAATAAGTGTCAAAATGACCTTACTCTCATTCTTACTTTGTCATGCCTCCTTTAACATGCAGAGAAATATAGAGACAGGAGAAGTAGACAGGAGAGAGATAAATGCTTTTATATAAAGATAACGAAATGGTTGTCCTTTAATCAGGGGTTGTATAAGTGCTGGGAGTGACAACTCACGTATGCGCAGTGGGGTTCCTCTGGTTATTGGCGTATTGGCGACATGGAGGAGGGTAGTGCAAGCCAAGCCGCGCATTTTCGTGGTATCTTGTTCGAATGTTTTCTGCACTGATCACGTTCTGTAATGCTTGAGCTTTTACACCACTACCGCTGAAGAATGTCCATTACTGAAAGCATAATCGAAGGTGCGCAGCCGGAGCTCCGGAGCAGTGGGTCGAGGGGCCGACATGGTATCCACTCACTTTCTTACTGAGAGTTGGTGGCACCGACATTAAATGCAATGTTTAAGTCTCCGCTAACTGCAGGGTTTGCAGGCCGTACAAGAGCAATCGTAACCGGTAATCACAGGATAGCCTGCGGCACACGTGGGCCCTGGCCGACGGAGTGTCGCAGGGTGTACATGCATCCTTGTCATCGCCCTGCAACACAGCAATGCCTGTCCGCGCGTATCGGTGCATGTTTATTGCTCAGCTTGACGTGCGCGCTGACTACTTTTTGAAGCTGCAGCCTTAGTGGGTCGCATATTGCAAGCAACCAATTCAATTAGCGGATAATCACGGGAGCCTATTAGCCACCGCGTTCTTGTTGGGCCGGACTTGCACTGCACCGTAACGGCATAACTGGAGTGTTCATTGATGCAACCAGGCTCTGTCACTAATAAGAAGCAGAAAATCATCTAAATTATTGCTACTCCGGCGTCTGATATGCTCTGACATCCACAGTCTAAACGCCTCCGAGGGAAGTCGTGGCGTTTATGACCTTGCCCCCTGCTTGGTCCGTCTGGAATTGCTACATGATGACTTTATTGCGCGGCAAACAGACATTTCAGAAAGCTATCCTTAAGCTCAGTGTGATCGCATATCATTGAAGTGGTCTCGAAGAAGAGAGGTTATGTTAGCCCAAGGACGCTGCGTTAGTACGTTTTTTCCTAGGCGTAGTTTTTTTTCTGAGTGACTTTAGTACTGCTTCGCAAGTCGCATTCTTTTCTTTCACCTATGTTATGGATCGGGTTGAAGAAATCTGACGTATACGGATTTTTTTTTTTATGAAGAATGCTTTCTTAGAAAATACTTGCAAGCCACAGGCAACTTAGCGGAGCTTCTCTGCATTCAATCGCGTCATTATTAACTGTTTCTAAGCTGCGTGGCGAATGTCCTCTTTTACCTTCCCTAATTTGTTTCCAACCTAGACTATTTAAGTTCGGATCGTCGGCGCAGCATATTAGAGAATGAAAAAAGGTTCCCGCTGTTGAATTTAGCTGCTGCAACTATACACGTTCTTATGGATAAGACTAAACCGTAGGGCGCTTTTGGTGTTTTAAGATTTTATTGCAGATAGAAGTCTGGCACAGTGAAGTGACAAAAAAACAAAAAAACGTCCACACTAAAACACAACTCTTTATTTGGAATAGACGTAGCACATTGCAAATAAAAATGAATGTATATGCTCCGCTGCAACCACCCCAGCACAACATGCGGACAAATTAAAACAAATGAACGAGAAGCGCTGAACTAAAATTAATTTAGTGTGATTTATAAGAATCGAGAGTGGCATACACAAACAAGAAGATTGAGTATATCAAAACTCTTGGGTGTAGTCTATTGCAGTGATGCGGCAACTCATGAATGCAAAAGTAGCTATAAAGTTTATAAAGGCACTTTGTTCCAATTTGTACTAAGCACCTCTTGAACTATACTGCTATCTTTTTTCTCTCTATCTTTTTCTTTCGCCTTAAGGAAAGCGATGAGTCCATCCCGAGTCCCTTCATTCTTCCTGGCAGCGGCATGAGATCCCAAGACATTCGTAGATTGGTTTCTTCAAGAGGGTGGGCTCAATCCAGACAAGCGGCTGTGACAGAGTCTGCGAGCGAGAGCTGTTGAATCTTCTAGCTGTTCGCCTAAATCAACCGATTCACCTTTCTCACGGAGCACCATATTGCGTAAATACACGAAAGATTATATGCGCTGGTTTCTTCGGTCATGCTGAAGGTCATGCGGAAGCCTGGAATGCCGACCTTCATCGCTGAAACAAACGACACCACCTGCAAGCAAGGTGAGCAAATGAAACCGCGGTGGTCTTTTTCCGTCTTAATCCTGCATCCGCTGACAGTATGTGAAACGCCCACTTGTGGTCCTCTCCCTTTCGCCTCCTTTCCGCATCAACGTCGTAAAAGGAGGCAGTCCAGAAAAAGGCCGAACACGAATTACGTAAAATGGCTGAAGTCACGAAACACTGAGCAAGTAGGACTAGCACACGGGGAAGACGTGTGCTTAAGGAGCTTTTGTTTCCTATCGCTGCATCGAAGATTGATAAAGTCTCTTCGATCGTCCTTCTGGAACAGCGCTGCCGGCGTGACTTTCGCAGTTACTTGGATTTTACAGGCGGTGGTGTAAAACAACTGCGCTGCCGCTTCACTGAAACACACACCTTCTGAAACACACCTATAGTAGATGGAACAAGTTACAGTGGGATGGACTCCCCGTGTACGGGGTGGACACCGAATAAGCGGCAGGACAAGAAATAAAGTGTGCATGAGCTTCGCGACAGAATGCAAAAAAAATTTGAAAAATTGAAATATTTCTATGCGCAAGGTAATTTAGAAGAGATCGACAGGTGTAAGAGGTAGTGGCTTTTGGCGTCGTTGGTAAGTGCGCAGCCGTATACCTTTGCAGTGTACTTCATCCCCGTAGAGTCGTGGTTCGAGCGCACCTGAATCTTTGCGACTGCCTCAGCCGGGCGGACAAAACGCTGTGCGATTATATGTAAGTTTTTTGAAATGACATGTAAAGAAACTTTTATTTCATTGTGCGCGACATCTTTAATGTGGTTATGGTGCTCGGCTGCTGACGCGAAAGACGCGGGTTCGATCCTGGTGGCGGCGGTCGCAGTTCGATGGAGGTTGAAGTCTTTATGCCCGTGTGCTGTGCGACGTCAGTGCACGTGGTCAGTGCATGTGGTCGAACCCCAGGTGGTCGAAATCTTCGGAGCTTTTCACGACGGCATCCCTAAAGTCTGAGCCTATTTGAGACGTTAAACCCATGAACAAAACTAAACAACCTTTAATTTTAGGCCACGGCTGTTGTAAATGTTTTTGTTGAAAGTTTCATCAAAATCGCAGACAGCGGAATCTGACAATGAACATGACCTGTCCGCTCGAAAATGCAGGATGGAGCTGAGAATCAAGTCATATGAATGCTCAATAAATGTCTGGCCGATGATGATTTTTGTTGGGGTTGAACGATTGATCGCTGTCAGATCTTTATTTCATTTTCATGCAGTGTCCACTTGCAGAATAACGCAGAATACATGGTATCTGACATTTCTCATTTAAGCAGCTGTCTTATATGCAAAGGAACCCATTAAACGGCTCCCTTTTTTTTTTCAGAGAAAGCTTCACCGTTTCCCCTGTGCTCTAGCCACAGGAACGCAAAACTGCTCCCCCCCCCCCCCCCCCTTCAACCCTTTGCTATGATCAATTTATCGCCTCGCGTAATTGCGCGATAAATCTCTCTCTTTGAAACGAGACGTCCCGCTCCATTTGCGTTGTCGATATTTCCTCTATTGCGGGCGCGCGCCTGCTCGGTCAAAGCAGGAGGAGAGGGGGGGGGGGGGGTGGCAAGTGTAAAGGGGGAGATACTTGAACGAGATTTTCAGTGATATCGCGTGGGGAAAGACTGGACAAACAACGAGGGAGGCACAAGGCATAAAATGGCACCAGCAGAAAGGCTGTTCGACTTCTATCATTCTTTTTTTTTTTTTGACGATTCCGAGTTTTGTTGTGTTCATAGGCTTGCGAATTATTCGAGAGACTTGGAAAGAGGCTGTGTGGGAAGGCACCAGAAGAGAGATTGCGACATCGCCTCGAGTATAAGACCAATCATCATACCCACACGCGATTCCCAGCGGCGTTGGGCCGAAGTCCACTGCCGGAGGTGAGGGTGGCGATGCTATGCGCGTACGTGGCGGTGCGCACAGAGCGGAAGTTACTAGGTTCGGGTGAAAATAACCAACGGCACCTTGATAACAGGGGGCGGTTACGTAAACTTCTTTTCCGGGACTCTTTTTCTTGGCGGCGTGGCTCTTGGTTGGCCTCGGGGCCGGCACTGCACCGTCGGCCTTTCTGCTTTCTTCTCTTTTCATCTAGGTCACCGGGAGGGGTACTGCAGAGAGATATAGCTGCTGCTGCGGGTGCACTGCACGAAGTTGCCATTGCACTTGGAAGGGGTTGGGACAAGGAAGGCCGAACAGAGGTTTGCTGGGAGCGGCGAATAACACTGAGGCCTCCTTCGCGAGCACAAGTCCGCCTAAATGACAGATTCAGTTATGAAGATAAAAACCTTCGGCTCCATATAACAGCCGAAAAACTCAACAATACAGTTTATCTCATTTCAGTAGACTTTCAGAAGCATTGCTGGCCAAGAACTTGTAGTAACCCCATAGATATTTGTTGCAACGACAGTATTTCTGTAGCATTGCCCTGTCTCTTGTCGTAACGACAAATGTACAGAAAATACCACAGCACTGCAGAAAAATCTGTCGGTACGGCATAACGACAAAACATTTTGTCGCATTTTGGACACGATTCTGCTGTTTTGATGGCGAGATCATCGACCATCAAGAAAGCTATGGCGATGGCAGTGACACTGTAAAAGACGCAGAGGAGTAAACGGCCCCCAACGGAAATTCTACTGATAACGCCCAAAGCTACCATGTGTCGTTGAACCATGACAGTATGTGCAGTACACACGCTTTTCCTACACATGCAGGTTTTTCATACTAAACCCGACTTTCGGCGCCGAATTACCATCTTAATATTTCACTGAAGCCAAACATTATCACAAAGCAGTAACTCGATGCATAACTACTCAGTAGAAATGGGATCAGCAATTTGATATTTCCTGAAAGAAAAACACGGCTGTCAACGTCACAATAAAAGAGATCAGATTAACCCAAAGACTTTATGTACATAACTATTGTAAGTCGTCTCCGAAAACATTTCCATAAGCAGAGGTATGCAAAGGGCTGACAGAAACATGCGGAAACAAAGCAAGGGCATTCTTGCAAATTACACAAAATGCACGCCTCAATTCGTTGTCTCTCAGTCCCAGCACTAAAAATGAAGTTACAGATTAAGCATGACAGTACGAGTACTTCCGCACAAACAGTTGGCGAAGGTGCAGCATAGATTACGCATTTCCTCTTTCGGAATGTTTCCCGACCACCAAAATTACCGATTGTTTGGTTGCACGCTGGCTTCAGTAGTCTTCGACAACTCGGTGCCGTCTTGGTCCCATGCATCCTTGAATCGCACAACGGCTACCTCATAGAATGTGGCCTATTTCCTTGCACAATGAAATTGCCCAACACTGTTGTAGTACATGGGTTTGAGAGTAGAATTCGCTGTTTGTTGCGAGCTCACCAGCTGGTCTAATTCTCGTTTCATCTACACTGGAACCTCCACCTTTATGATTTTCGCCGAATTTGAATGTCATAATTACTATATCAGGTGGCTTAATCACTGACACTGGATTGTCGATAGCTGGGCAAATATGTAATTACAAGGTTTATTACAAAGGTTTTATTTGTTCAGCGAGACAAGCAGCGAGAAAAAGCGAGGTGTTGCGAGCCTGTGTGGTGTGAGGCAGAGTGTTTTTCGTATTACGAAGCTCCTTCCACTGTTTGCACGAAGAAAAGACGGGACGACCGATACAGACTTACGTAACTACACGTCAAACGAATCACTTAACGCTTACGCCATCTTCGCAGATATGTGCGAGAATGAAAAGCAAAACAGAAAAAAAAAATTAAGAACTAGGTTGAGCGAGGGAAAGCGGGCAGCTGAAATGTGGTGTGCAAAATAAACACAAGGCACGTCGGCAGTCTCAAGCCACGTCGCTGCTTTTTAGCTCGTCTTCCATTTACAGAGGATAGCGTGGATTTTGTGATGACAACATTGCCTGTGGCTTGCAGCGCGAGGGTACCCAGCGTATTTGTTGCGCCCTGGTAGACGGCATATCGAGAGGTTATAATATTCATGAGTGGCTCTGTGAACAAAACATAATGCACGTAAAAGCAATGCAAAAGTTTTCGTCGTGTATAAGATGATTAGCAACCGAAGGAAGGCCTAGGCTTTTTGCGGCACGCTGCCTTGAGGTGTGATGTTGTGGCTGTCGTGACCTGCGAAGTAAAGTTCTCAAGTAGACTACGTGGCAGGCAGTGTCCAGTCAGCTGGCCAAGCTTGCTTCGCCTACTGACCACAAGATCAGATCATCATCCTGTGTTAACACTGTCACGTACCAGCTGCGGTCACCTTGTACACGAAAACCTGGAAATTCTCAGCTTTTCTTCCTACTGCAACCAGTAGCCATTGAACCAACCGAAACGTGCATACAGATGCAATGATTGATAATTAAACATCACATCATTTCGCTCAATGACCATTGCATCAAACTGAACGCTTATTTGTCATCCTTGATGATTCCGGAGCACCACCATGACGAGGCTTATGCCATTGCGAGTGAGCGGCTCATTAACTTCGGATAAGACATCAAAGCAAGGTTTTGCGGTGAAAAACTGCTGAAACTGCTCACTCAAGTGACGATTAGGGCGCCTGCGATGAGTAGCGGCACTGGTCGGCACGCTCACAAGTGGTCTGATCGGACGCGGTAGCAATATTTTGTGAGGTTTTCGTGCCAACGTTGCCACAGCTGAACGAGAAAAGAAAGACCACTAAATCCGTGAATGGGAGCACTGGGACGTCAAACGATTTTTTTCAACATCTTCGGATGTGATTTAGGTCCCGGTTCTAGATGAGAACGCTTTATTAAAAATCTACCAGTGCTTACCTTTGCTCGGTGGGGCGCAGAACTAAGCTAAAACTCTCGCAGCTGCGGTGTTGTTGGTACTTCTTTTCTTTCACCAACACAAAAGACAACGACATGAGCGTTATGCCACGTGAATACGAGCCTCGCTCTGCAGAATGTTCCCCCACGAAATGTGATCTCACGTGGCTTGTTACGTGACTAAACCGGATGGAGCGACGCTGCTCCAGGGCTAAAATGTCCTAGAAATACCTCGCACTATAAAAAGAAACTGGAGACGTACGCCGGCAGCACAGTTAGGGACCTAACTTAAGATCGGCACCTGAGCATCATACGGTAAAGACGCGGGAGGAAGACATAGAACAGACATTAAGGAAGGTATCCCTGTTCTGTAATCGCTTCGTCGTGTGAACATACCAAGGCATAGACTGCGCTGATAGTTTATTTCTACCTAGAAACGTGCAGGATGCGGGTGGGAAGCACCGGCTACAATTATAGCTGCAAAATACTGGCCGCCTGAACACAACTGTTATCGGGTGACCGCTAACGCAAACAAGAACAATATTTGCCTCAGACCAGGACGATTTATCTTTTTTTTTTTTTCACAGAGAAAGCTCTTGAGAAAGCTGCGTAGTTTTGCTGCGCAGCGTTATTACCTCGATCAAATCGGCGTGAAATATTACTTAATTGCGTCATTAAAATCTACTGCACATTTCAGGATTCTGCTGCACCAAGTATCCACTGTGTTGAATTTCGTGTTAGGCCGGAAAGCCTGCTCTTAAGATGCGGTTCGCAAGAGCGGTCCCGAAACATATCATATCGTGCCCCATTTCCTTCACTGCGCCTGATAACAATCGTGTAAATAGGGTTAAGATAAGCACCTTTTTCTTGCAAAGCTATGGTCGTTGTTGGTCAGCGACAAAAACGCGTGAGCAGCTACCAATCGCATCCGCACACACCTGTGAAGCTGGAATGCAGTTTTTCGTTCCGTGCTTCGGCGCTTTGACTGAGTTGAGTTCATCCCGCCAGCTGTGACCGAATTTTCAACTTCTCTTCTCGAAGAGTAATAATTACGAACGTCTAGCATACTTGTCTGAGTATTCGAGCACTTTCCGCCCGTGTACTAAATGGCACTTCCCCAGCTGCATCGGCACATGCTGCATACACTCAGGTGAACTTTTTTCTCGGTCGTTCTGGGTCGTTGCAGATACAAAAGTACAGAGAAACCCTCCCACTTACCTGTCATTTGTAGGTGCATGCTTGCTCACAGGCACTTTTGAAAAAAGGCACATGAGCCACGGTTGAACCAGATGCTGGTGTGGCGAAGTGCACGTGTGTCGTGGCTGCAACTTATCCTCCCCAAAAACGTGTGACGTTGCTCTTTTACAACTGTTTTTCTTTTGTCGCACGTTGAAAGAAATAAAAACAAGAACCCGTTGCCACCGTGTTCGCAAATTCGCTGTTTCCTTCGTCTCTCAAGTTGGCGAACAAGTAGACTCCTCAATGTTGGTCGAGACTTCGACTTTGCAAGATGACAAGCGTCAGCGGGCTTATTATGGTCGTAACTGTACAGAACTAGGCTGACGTGTTGCCGGAGCGAACAGGAGCCGCTGACTCGGGGCGAGGCCGCAACAACGCTTCTGGCAACCATATAAAAAACCCCCGAGTACACTCCCAGTAGACACCATACTAGTTAGTGAGCTAGTTCAATGAGATGAATGTAAAGGAAAAAAAATGAAAGCAACGTCCACTGCGGCACTTTGGCCACAGGCGGCGATATCGCTGAGCGTGTTGCACGTTCCCCGCTCGGTAGACCTCAGTCAGACCGCTTCTAGTAAGCACCTGCGACTGCTCGCTTGGCCGCTTCTGTGATGCAATGCGCGTTGATTTCTTTCGCACGTCTTGTTACGGTTCACTTCGAGCAGTGAAAGATGCACCGAACACAGAGTTTTTATGGTACGATAGCTGCCCAGTGCTGCAACCAATTTTCTCCGCTTGTGGCGCAGCCAGCAAGTTTGTTGTACCCAGTAATAACTCATCATGTCATTGCCCGCACATCCCGCCGTGCACATTCGTCAAATTTTCTCTGCAGGGTTAGAATGATCGTTAGAATAGGCAAGCAAAATTGAGTAAATAACCCGTTTTAGACGAGTCTATTCTTTGCCCCACAATACCAATTCTTGTGCGTGATCTTTCATTACGAAAGGGTGACAACGGGGACTAGCTTCCAGGGTCATGCTCCAGTGAAGCACACATGGCTGACAGTATTTACTCCTTGACATGTTGCCGGAGGTGCACACTGTTCACTGCATCCCAACCCCTACTAGGAAAAGTATTGCTCCCTGAACTTCGCCAGGTTCGTGTGCCTGCAGCAATCCGCAGTTCACAAATGTGTACGTTCTAAGCTGGCTTTATTAGCCAGAAGCAATCTGTCAGCTTCAGGGTTTTTGCGGCCGTTATCTTTTTCACTACCTGCTTGCTACCGAAAGAGTCTAAAGAGAACACTGGGAGTACCGCAGGTAGCTGCGAATATAATCAAGTTCTTAATGAGTGACTATCGAAGCCTCTGTACATTTTGGCTTCACAAAGGTTATTGGTGCGACTTGGGTGCCGCGGATAGACTGTAGCCGGGCGAGCTCTTCTGCAGCGCCTTCGAAAGAGGTCCGAATCACGGGATTACTTAGCACTAAAAACTTTAAGTTCGCAGGTCTTAAATTTCGGAGACAAAGGCAGCAGTTAAACCAGCCTTGGTCATTTTAGAGTCAAGATGTTTAGACTATACCTTGGCCATTCCTGGTGTTCGCAATGAGATATATGCTCCTCTGGCGGAAACTCGTTCGTTCTTACTCGAGCCTTTAGGAAGAGAATTTGACCATCTTTGAATTTTCATCGATGGTTCAGTGAGCAATGTTAGTGAAGCTAGCACAGCAGCGTTCGATATTCCAGCTTTGAATACTGCCTAGTCTGTCCGCCTTATTCAGGTCATTTACTCTAACAGCTGGAGCTGAAATCGTTGGCATTGAGGGGGCCTTACAGAACCTAAAATCTTTTCCGGCTGAATCTTATGTTATTCTGAGGGATTAAAAATCTGCTATTCGAAGGTTATAGCGTTGGTGCCCCTCTGTAAGGCTGATCCTTACTTCTCGGCACTTGTTGCAGCAACTGCACAGCAGAGTGTTCTCTAAGTTTCCATTTGGTTCCTTCGCAGATGGGTGCCTTGAGCAATGAAGTGGCCGGTGGCCTCGCCCTTGAAACCATGCTTGCGGATCCGCAATGAAAGGATCCCCTAGATGAAACGAGATTATGTGCTGCCTAGATTACAACGCTAAACGTGTGTGCAGCTCGCGTCGCTCAGGAGGGCAAGAGTTTCACACAATTGCCTTCACGGCATTATTTACGTGCGCGGAAATCAAGAATTTAGGAAGGAAGCTTCCCGCCTTCTTCTAAAATGCCTCCAGGACGCTGATTTTGACTCAGAATGGCGACAACAGCAACTGATGATTATTTTGGGTGTTAGTGCGCAGGGGTGTACAGTGTTAGGCCGCAGATGTGTCGAAAAAATCCTGAAATCAATATTTAGGTGTCCCTACGGTGTAGGAGTTTCCAGCCGAATAATTGCACGGGTAATCCCACCAGTGACTAGGAATTCAACTCAGCTCACTAGCATAAAGTATTGTCAAAAACCGTTTGGGCCACTAGCGGCGGCTTTGTGTACATCAGCTTCGCATGCGGTTCGCCACATTCGTCTCTGTCCTTTCGGAGGCTATTCACGACGGAACACTATTAGCTACCACTGTGCTGTCGACAGGGCGTTTGAGATTCCCCTATTATGCTGCGTGCCTGCCGCTGGCCCTCGCTAAGCCTTGTCCGGTAACGAGCAAACCAATTCTAGCGAATGCACTTTCTTATATTATTATTATTATTTATTATATTATTTACGAGACACTTTGCTTTCGAATATTGATATTTGATTATAGCATTCCAAATTAATACATGACATTTCGTGTACTCGCACACCCATTACCAAGACGGTTAGCTTTTCCTCGTTTCAATGATGTCGCTTATCTTCACACCCACGCCCACCCGTCGTTCGGGCACTACCTCTCACTCATCCAATTACGCTAGACTAAACTCCGCGAGAGAAATTTGAAAAGCATACGCGACTCCTAACAATTCAAATGCAAGAAGAAGAAAAAGAGAAGTCACAAACTTCTCGTCTCCGACATTGAAAAAGAGGTAACAGTAATAGTTGTACAACCTCACCCTCCCCACCCACCTTTTACGACGACAGGAGGCACCTCGGCATACGTGTCCACCATTGCAAAGAACCACGCTGATCAATGACCACACTTGCAGCATTCTCATTGGACAGACCACGCCCTGAAATTACGCTCATAGCTGAGCGGTGAGGTCACTTAGTTCTCGCTTACAGCAGACACACCACAAGAAGTTCGCCGTAAACTTTGAAAAGCTTATCTGATTCATATCAAAGCAGAAAAAAAACACATAAAAGCGCGCAAGTATAGTGCAGTCCCCACTTACTTGGCCCTTAAGTAGTTGATAACATGGCTACTAAGCGAAAAGATCGCGATGTGGGGAGAAAGCTCATGCTGTATCTGTTTCTTTCCCTTGTTCTTTTCGGGCGAGGTCCGACCAACACGGGTCAGTAGGCATCGTTAGCGCCTTGGGCCGAAAGTATACACAACCAACGGTATGTCTCCGTCCAGAGCGAGCAGCTCGCACCAACCTCTTCTCAAAAATCTCGGCGACATTCATCAGCCGCAACCCGCTATCGCCGTAATCTGAAAACGGTTCCCCTCAGGACGCCGGTGTTCAGTCGAGATCTCCGAGCAGGCGAAGACAGCCGAGCCGTGCAGCCGGCGCCCGGAGCAAGACGGGCGAGGGTTGTACTCTTATTGCGGATTGGGACTGCGTCCACTACCCCCCCCCCCCCCCCTTTTTTTTTTCTTCACGCAGCTGGCCTAAACGTATAGCTTCTGCCAGCGTATTCGAAAACGTAGGAAAAAAAAGTTAATCTGTGTAACAGCGAGGTTCTTGCCAAGGACGAAACTTCAGCACAAGGAATAAATGCTGAAAGAACACTTCCGACAATATCAATAGAAGTCTGAATACAGTCTATGTGCTGCATAAAAAATTATTTATAATTGAAGATGAGGCACGCAGAGTGAAAAATGCTAAAAATTTCCCAGTCTCCTTGGCTCGCAGGCCGACCCAGTCAAAGTTAAAAGCTGGGTCGAAAACGTGACTAAACACAACACTTAACCACGCGGCACGAAAGGTTAGTTCATAAGATCACCTTGCAGTTAGTCTCTAAGGGACTAGGAGTTGCTCTGTTAGGGACTGATGATTGCGGAAACGCAGATAAGTCTCGAAAGGACTAACCCCGTACCTCATTAGTCATTTATAGAATACTCAGAGTGTAGGATGTAGTAACGTGTATTCACAGAGCACGTTATCATTCAACCCTACTCGTCGAGCCACCTGCAACGCTGTCACTGGGCGGTAGGTGGACGCCGGAGTTTCTTGTTATGACATATTACGACGGTGATGACGACATCGTTAACCCCGGAGAAAGTTTAAGCAGCGCCCTTTGCAACCCGATCGTCGCTCCCTTCTGGATTCCATTATAGAACAACAAACCTTAGCACTATTCATATAATCATTCTCTTTCAAACGTTTTTTCGAAGTGTCTAAAGCTGCACTCCCGAAGCCAGTGATACCGACTGCATTTTAATCCATGTGTGACTAATGGTAAAGAAATATCTTTTCTAGAGAAAAGGATCGATTTTCAAAAGCAAGAAATAAAGATGGACGTCGCGAAGTTCTCGCAGCGCCCAGTAATTGCTGTCGGTGGTGTTAATCCCTTCTATCAAGTGGTGGAATGTTTTACTAAAGTATACTATAGCCAGGTTCACGTTCCGGAATTATCTTCGAATGGTAAAGAAAATAATTAATTTGTCATAAATGTGCGTGTTTTTTAAAAAGACAGAGCTGCAATTTGGTGACTGCGGTAATGTGCTCCGTTGCGTGAATTAGTAATCTTTGAGCCATTAATGTTACTTTTCTGAAATATGGGGTTCCAAGTATGCGCATATAAATTTTCAGACTTTTCTCGATAGTAGAACATATTTCGTGTCTGAAAAGTTTAAAGCGGAAAGAATGCAAATGTCCCGTGCGCAGCTTCCGCCATCACTCGCGCCTCTGGGTGCCATGAGCCTCGCTTGACGCTGAACCGAACTCGCGCTACACGAACAGTGTTGCTCTGTTTCCACACTTCGTATACGGTACGCGAAGCGCAAGTTGTCCCCGGGGCGACGCGATCACAACTGGAATGCGGCAGCAGTGGTGCACATTAATGCTTGCGCCTCGGAGGCCGCGTTATCTGACGTGGACGGCCACGCCGCTCGCGAACCAGCCTGCGTGCCGCCTCTGGTGGCGGTCAACGCCCGGTTCCTTTGCTTTCGCACTGCCGCCTGAGTGGGCTGTTGCGTGGCGTTCCTTGCGGCTGCCGTTCGTGTTGCTTGATTTCTTTTCTTCTTTTTTACGCTGCTTCTTCCCGCGCTCAATAACCCTACTAAAGGCGGCGTTGTGAAGCTTTACGCTCCAGAGTACGACCCGTCATCGATCTTGTTAACTGGGAAACGAACCACTGAATTATGCGCGTCTACTTCTTTGCACGACCGACACTTGAAGTCATTCACATCATACACCGCTTCATTGAACAATGGGCGAGATATTAAGTGCCCGGTCGTGCTCAAGACGACCTGCAGCACTCCGGCAGTGACGGTGATAAAGTTTGCCCCATACAGGAAATGAATTTGCAGGAGTACAAAGCACTGGACGCGGCCATGGACTGTGCTTTCATGATTGACAGCTAAATGCACAGCACATTCCAGTGACTCGCTCTGTTTCCTGAAGTAAACTCGTGGCCCATATCGTGTTCTATGTCATAGTTTAGTTTAGTTTATGGGGGTTTAGCGTCCCAATGCGACTGAGGCTATGAGAGACGCCGTAGTGAAGGGCTCCGGAAATTTCGACCACCTGGGGTTCTTTAACGTGCACTGACATCGCAGAGCACACGGGCCTCTAGGTTTTCGCCTCCATCGAAATTCGACCGCCGCGGCCGGGATCGAACCCGCGTCTTTCGGGCCAGCAGTCGAGCGCCGTAACCACTGAGCCACCGCGGCGGCTCTTCTATGTCATGGTGATTAGGTTAGCATATGTATTCAAAAGAATGCAAACTATGCTTATATATAAACAAAATATAAATTAACACTGTTCCCGCAGTGTGAGGCTTTTTTCGTCAACCCGTGGTAAACCTCGTGTCTCCAGTGACAATATTTGAGTGGAGAAGTCAGACGTGAACCGTGGGGGGCATCCCGCCCCCGTAAGCACGCAGTTTGTGCACAGTAACTTTTCTTCCTTCCCGATTTGTCTGATTACATGATTACCAGAGGATTACCATATCTATCGGATTATTTCGTAACGTCGTTATACAGAGTGAGTTTAAATCACTACAGTGTATCCTTTCGCACCACGCTATTTGGCACAGTGAATTCAGTTCTCAGATATTCAAACACATTCGAAAAAAAAAAAGCAAATGCGCATGAGAATCTAGCCACCCAGATTCGCGCCAATATTCGCAGCATATAGCCAATGATTCGCAGCAATATCTGACCCAGATTCTTAATAAATTCAGTTGATATTTGCAATCCTTCGAGTGTAGAGAACGAAAGAGAAGCGGGAAACCGAGACAACATGCATTCTAGGCGAAAATGGGCACTTCTTACCATTTTTTCATTTTTTTTTCGGAGCAAAGGCAGAGAGATACGTGTGATTAAGAGACAGGTCGCTGAGATCTCTCGATATTGAGAAAGGTATGCATAATGTATTCGAGAACAGAGCGAGACAATGTAAAGACCAACAAGCGTCAGCGAAAAGGTACACGCAAATGAAGGAGTGGACCAGGGTGGCGCAATGACCGGAGCCACGTGCAATGGCGCACATGGTCGCTGGCACCCTACTTTCAGGTCGGGCGGGCGCCCCAGCGGTGAATAATTGCTCGCCGTCGTTGGAAAGGCGGAGAGGAAGAGGGGAGGAGGCTTATACATGTGGTGATAGTATTCCGGTCGATTAGAACACGTGGTGGTAAAAAAAACATGACCAGCTATAAGCACACCAGATATGCCAACCGCTATGCCGATCATGCACCAACTAGCTCAACAATACACCTTATTAACCGCTAACAGTTAGCGAAAATCTACTTTAGGCATTTTTTCTTAAACTGTCTACGACTGGAGGCAGCATCCGTAGATGCGTTAGTGCGAGAGGGAAATGTTACGTTATTTTGGTTTAGACTGACTGACAGCACTTCCCTGCTCTGAAATTTATGTCGCTTTCAAACAGCACTGAATAGTATTTCGCCCCAGTTGTGCGCATATTATTGTGTGTGTAATGTCTGTAAGCGGTAATACTTCCCGAACGATAGCTAGAATGCCAGTATGTGCATAAATTTTGAAAAATAAAAAACAGCAAATTCTGACAATTGTTCGCGTTCTTGGCGTATTGTAACGTAGAAAATACTCAGAAAAATATGAGTGGATGAGGCAATAGTGCAAAACGAAATGAATGACAGTCTCTTCTGCCTTTGTTATTGGAGGTTTCCGAGCAGGAATGTTTATTGTCGCATGAGCCGTCATCTTAAAATATGGGACAGAATTGCAGCCCACTTTAAGTTTTCGGCCTTGGAGCTTTGATATGCACGCAGCCATTTCACAGGGGACACCGCTGTCGTACCTGGAGGCATGCCACGGTCTAGTAAGCGCGTGGATCGCTCCCAGCCTCCGGCTGTCATTGCATCACAAGAGGAAGCGAAAGTGTGCCTCGAATGGGCAACCGTGGCACAAATTGCGACCATGTTCCCTCAGTTCGAAAGAACGTCTTTGTTTCTCTTCAAGGCAAGCTCTATTTTGAGGTCTACAGTGTCTTCAGTAGCAGTAGATTGGAATTCAGATATAACGATAAAATTATATAGTAGCTCCTGTTGGCCTAAACTTCATAAAATTTGACATCATAAATAAGAATGTTAGGACAGGCTTATTTGGTTTCGAAACACTCCCTCGGGTGAGGTACGGAGCGTAGCGGAAGCTAACAAAGAAATTTTTTTCCCAAAGATACACCCAGGCTAAAATGCACTCTGTAGTGGCGGACTTCTGGTTAAGTAGAATAATGAGTACAATAATAACAGTCAAGCAAGTCTCTTTATTGTGCAGAGAAATAAACGTGGTCGATTTATGCTTCGTGGCTGAAACACAGCTGTATCTTTTAGTAATTTGATGGTCATTAACGTGTCCAAATTTCCTCACCAAAGGTTGCGGCATGTGCGTGAATTTGATTCCTGGAGAGCATGTAATATGCGGCTTCCAATTTTATTCATGCCGTGAAAGTATGGCAAACTCATTGAAATGAACTGGAGCTTCTTGGAAAATGGAAGCGGCAGAGGCATTCTGAATCACTGGTCTATCTGCTTGCGAAATTGGGTAAGAAAATCCAGAAAAATATCGAGAATCTCATGAGAATGAAAGTAATCTTAGTGGCTATATGCCTTAAGAAATTACCAAACGATTATCAAGTATGCCGCGAGTCACGCTTAGGTCCACCCAACTTCTCTGGCTTTCAAAAGAGAGCGAATGTGTGACGGCGCACTCACGGACGGACGTGGGGCCGACTCACGAGCCAAAGCACAACTGGGGATATCATAGTAAATGCCGTGATACTCCGGGATCACGTAAGCTTAAGGGGTGCACCAAAGTAATCTACCCTTGCTGCGCACCTGTGTGGACGTCCAACGTCCTGAAGGAGGAGGAGGAAAAGCAGGAGGGTTATCCAGAAGAATAGCCGGTTTGCTCCCCTGACGGGCGGAAAGGGGTGAGGGGAGAAAAAGATGAAGGAGAAAAGACAGTTGCAGGAAATTAAAGTCACTATGCAAAGCCCCAGCGATCAGTGAAGTCACAGCCTATCGTGCAGTCCAGAAGTCCTCAAAAAGCGTAACAGTGCCTTGGAGGCCTTCACCGCCGACGACCGCCGCGGCCAGTGACCGAACTGAAACTGGGAATCGTTCCTGAAACTGGGCAACACCCTGAAAGTGTGCAACACTCCCTATGCACCTTGCGCTGTAAAAAGAAATGGAGTTCATGATGGATTATTTCCACGTTGCGTCGTCCATCATGCTTGTCCATGCAACTGATGCAAACGGATGCAAACCGCGCATTATGAAGATATCTTGTGATACCCGAGGGCACTTGATGGGCGGCTTGCGTTGGCTATGTTGCAAGCGATATTTAGACACCTTTTGCATAGCGCCTACCGACACCGCTGCCGCTTACCGCTCCCGTGCGCCGCCAATGAACTGGTGCAGATCGCAATGAGACCGCCAGATGGCGCTACGTCCTCGCCAGCTGCGGGCATGTCTGCCACTGCCGGGACCAATCAGCGCGTAAGCACTGACGGCGCGCGGTAGCGGTGGCTGCGCGCACTACGCTAACAGTCTCTATTAACCGGAATCCAAAAATGCATCTTCTGGCTGCCTTGGCTCCCGTGCAGCCTTTTGAACACGGTGACCATACCCAGCATTGTACAGATAATGTACATGTGGTGTCACGCCACAAATAAATGATGAGAATCGCTGCAATGAGTGTCATACCAAGAGCATGTGAAGGGATCCGAATTCTTGAGCCTAGAAAATTTTAGCTTGGAAGGACCTGCAGTGCCATGCCATTTCAGCAGCTGGTTTGCGGATTCCCGGAAGCTCCCATCAGAAACCGACTGTGCCGGTTTCTATCAAACAAATCCAACCTAAAGTGCCGTAGCAGCTGGCACTGACGGCCACCGCCCTCTTTTGGGCTTGAGGAACAATGCTAAGTGTGTGTGGACACAAGAAGACGCCTTTCGTTAAGCTGCTCCACGTTTTCCATGACAGTGACCCTTGTAGAACCCCTCGTGCACACTGTCATACTCTCCAAGGAATTCAATTCAACATCGAGAGCTGTACATGGAACTGCCTCAGATCAAACGTGAGTTGTCGCCGCCGTAATCTGTTACAGGCAGAAACTTCAGGTTAGTAAATGCTACCCGGGTAGGCCTGTGCCAGAAGGGTGATGTGGTCCTAACAATTACCCTTCTCCAGAGTGAGTAGGGGAGGGAGACGGCATGAGGTGAGGTGGGCGGGAAAGTAGGCACTCTGATTAGAAGCCGGGGGTGGGGGCTGCGTCTTCTTCAGATCGAAGGACGCCTAAGAGTTCAGGTGACGTTTAACTAATAACCACAGAAATCTTGAAGCGGATTTTCCTGAAAGCCGACGTCGCAATGAAGCACGTCGATACTACATGCAGTCCGGTCGGAAACACTCAAACCTAGGCCAACAGTACCTTCCTCGGCTTTGTTTCTGGGCGGTTCCTGGACCTCTGTTCGCCTCAGGAAGAAGGCCAAGACTGCCAGAGCAGGCGAAGAATTATCGCAATGGGCGGGAGAACATGCGTAACGAGGAAGTCAGCCTTCTTCGCTCGCCTCTGGCTTTCTCCTAGCATTTCGCGCTGGCACGTGTTGCGTTAGGATTCTTTCCGCGGGCGTAAAGGTGGGAGGAGTGTCACCGCCACGTCAGGGGTCAACCACCGCGGTCGCGGCGCCAATCATCTCCGAGGCCACGCTCCGCGCGCCCTACAGCCGCGGGTTAGCGCCACAATGCGTGGCAGCCGTACGGCGTTAACCGCGTCACAACAGTTCAGCTGCCTCCCCCAAGCGTTGCGCGCGCTCGTTTGATTAACGGCGGCCTTCGAGAACCCGCGCGAAAGGCGATAATCTATGATCTGCGGATCTCTGCGTTCTGTGGAGACTTTCGCGCACGGGACTATTCGTTCGAATGTATTTCTTTTATCTCTCAGCATCGCTCGTAGCGAACCTCAAGCGCTCCGTACGTTGCGTGCGTGTCGATACGATGCGCTGTGTGTTAATAGTGAAGGCGGGTGGGTTACTGAACGTAGAGACAGAGCGTTAAACTGCGCGCTGCACACCCTGTCAATTTTATCCACTTGCGTGCCCCAGCATCATTTCATCGACCTCCGAGTGTTCACCCCTGAGGTGCTGCCAATTTATGTGATTAGACAAGTCCATGCCGTAGGCCCTAGCTACTCCTTCTTGCATCTTGTGGGACGAAATATTCTGCGCGCGAGCGCAGTATGTTTGGCAAGCGCGCATGCAGCGTGCAGACATTGTCGGTTTGAAGGAGCGCCAGCGTTTGATGCAGAGTAAACGTCTTCAGAGCACTTCGTGCTGCTTGCAGCACATTTTGGGAATCGTGAAAAGGAGATACGTATAGTTTCAGCGGCTTATCGAGCGGCGCCGACAAGTCCATACACCAATGTACTAACACGAACAAGTCTCTGGGACACGCGATCAACAAATGAAGCGCCTAGTTTTGTCCTCTGCCACTGGCTCCCAACCCCACTTGTGAAAATAGAGGTTGGTTTTGGCTTCTCTAACGTCTGTTAGTTAAATCAGAGGCACATTGTCACACGTCACACCTACAGGGCTCGATCGCCAACCGCGTGTCCTACAGATTGGACGACGAAGATGATGATGATGATGATGATGACCTCAGGCTTAATGGCACATACTCAAGGCGGGACACCCGACGGTATGTTCCTCGTCACTTCCACTTCGTCGCAGCTAGACAAAGACGTGATTGAAAGGAACAGAAAATGGTACTGCAGCATTTGTGGATGAGTTTTTCTTGCCTCCTGAATATTAATTGTTTTTTCATGAACAACGCCGTTTTCCAGCCCAAAAAAAAAATTCAAGAGAACGAGAACGAAAAAACACTTACACATAAGCAGCCCCCCCCCCCCCCTTACGGGCAAAAAATAGGCAGCGATAGCTAACAGGACAACTCCAGTGAACTCTAAAAAATTAATGTTCGTGTCCTCCTCCTTCTCAGACTAGCTTAAGGGACAATCGATTTAATCTCGAGACGCTCTACGGAGAGCACATTCCTTGCTACTACGGGATTGTAGCTTTATCACTGGAACTAAGAAGTAGACTGTCCCTGCCAGCCGAGCCATCTTTCCCGTAAGCCCGCGTCTCCCTCGCCCCTCCCTTTCCTGCGTGCACGCCCGGCGTGACGCCAGTGCCGATACTGTATAATACATACGCGGCACTGTTCGTGGCGCCCCACATGTTCGGTATAGCAGCGACGCACGACCGTTTCTCGCTCGCGACTTCCGCGCCGGCGGCATCCCAGCGAGAAAGTACGCGTCTGTGCTTGCGTGTGTGTGTGTGTGTGTGCCCGAATGGCCGTATATAAATTATATGCGCCCCCGCGTGCACCCGAGCGTGCACGAGAAGCGAACCGCCGCGCTTATAAACATGCTGACGGGGACGGCGAGGCTGTCGCCCGTCGCCGACGGTCAAAATACGGAAGAAGGAAGGGAAAAAAAACACAACAATAATTGCGGCTATTATAATAAAAGCGCGCGACACGTTGCGTGTGTCAGTCGCGAAAGAAAAGCGCGCGCGGTTGGTTTCCCGCCGTGGGGGAGGGTTGCGCAATACCGAGATCACGCCTCTAGTCTTCGTCGCAGTAGTCGCGCATGCAGGCAGTGATTGCCTGTCGTCCTTCGAGCGGTCGCTCAACTCCGCCGCGCGAGCGTTATGAGCACCTAGGCATTGTACGCATGAACCAGAGATGCAATAGTGCGGGTATGTTCCTATTAAGTCACTGCTGCCTGACAATATCCTCGTCTACTTGCCTTCACATAATCTGCATTGTCATCGTCTCATCGCCCACGCCAACCGAGCGATAATTTGCTGTCGCGCAATTTCAGCTAATGGAGGCAACGTGCGAATATAAGCTGTTGTGGGAAATTACTACGTGCTGGCTTTTGTGTGTTTAGCCCTCTTTTATGTATTTACCTGTCTTTGAACTTTGATTGATTTCAAAAATATCAATCGCAGGGATGTGACGTCAGGCGTATGAAAGCATGCTTAAGCAGCGCAACCGCAGTTTTTCATGCTGTACGCCGTCGGTACTTTTCCCTATATGTAGGTTATTCAATATATCAGGTATAATGAACCACATCGGCTGAATGGGAATGGAAATTCACATGGTTGTCTAGGCGACGAAAAGCGACTGATGGTTTCGACAGTGAGCTCAACAGGAACGAATGCTACTGACTGCTTGACGTGTTACGCAAGATACTTATCCAGTCTCCTTGTTTTAGTATGTCTGCCCTGAATTTATTCTGTTTACAGCATGCGAACATCGTCAAATTTACCAGTGACTTGGAGTGTGCTTTTCGATCAGCTGTGAGAGCGCAGACTGATTGGTACCTAGAGCCCCATGCTCAGCGTGTAAAAGAATGTCGAGCAGAAAAGCACGACGTAAAGGCCACTATTCTTGCATAAAGGGAACTAAATAAGGCATTAATACTAGGCCCCTTTAGAGGACACAGGGACTCCTTACAGGGAGCGTATACCTGACCTGATCATGCATCTCCTAATTCCTGCCAGAAACGGGCTGTAAGAGACTCTACTCCCAGCTTGCTACGTTTCATGAACGTCAGGAGAGAAGCCGCCGCGAGAATTTGGCCGGCCGTATTTTCCGCGCTCTTAAGACTTTTGATGTCATCAGTGGTGTTGATGTAGAGCTCAATGACAAGCAATCAGTGCGGTAGAAGCCGTCTCAGTGAATATGCCGGCTCTGTCACGCTTGTTTACACACGGCATGAGCTACTTCTACAGGCAATTTACTTAATCCAATGCGACCAAAACAGCAGGATGAACGGTAATATTATACTTTACGCGCAGTAATTCTCGCAAGCACTGTCGTCGTGACGAGTTGTTTTCAATGAACCTGTGTTATAAAGACAACAAATGGAAACTTTAGAGCGCAGCTGAAAACTTGGCTCGCGGCTTAAGCACACTTGTCCAGGACAAACGTCACTAACCTAAATTCACCTCAGTTTGACTGCAGTGCTTGGCCTCTGCATGCATGCAGATAACAGCCTTGGGAAAGTGAGTGAACGCGCTAAACCTGGCGCTGCGAAAACCGAAGCGGCACCGCAACGCCTCCGTGGTTATGTAATCTCTGCGCTCACGTGCGTCGGTACTGTACGCGTGGAAGTGGCACGCCCCCGTGGCATACGCATCAGCGCTGGCACTGTTCGCATCATCGCCTCCGAAAGCATAATAGGGCAGGAAAATTGCGGCCTCTCTTGCGTGTCGCCACGTGCTCGCGGATCGGCCGAAAAGGGTGCGGCGCAATATTCGAGAGCGAACCACCCTGCACAAAAGAGATCTCCCTACCACCAACGTTGCCCCCTCTTACGTTGCTACCCCGAGGGGCGACGACCCAATTCCTTGACGCCGGGGAATTCCGGCGGGCGAGCTCTAGAATGGGTCTCTCCACATTGAAATGAACGTCCCACTGTAGGCCCTCGAAGGCAATATAGACTGCGTAAATTACGTGTGCTTGTGAAGGGAACAGCATCAAGTCGAGTGCCGACCGGGACTTTCCCTTCCAGCTTCACGTGCGAAAGGTCCTTTAAGTTGAAAAGGCAAATAACCTGATCCGCTGCGCTTCCGACAAGCTTGATTAATTTATTCGATAATAGTGACTCAGAGCACTGCGCTGATAGCGCGATCTCCGCAGTGTGCAATGGGTATGACTCAACTATGTTGCAGGAAGAAGAACACTAGAATGGCACACAGGAAACCTTCGGACGCTACGCTGAGTTGAGACCGTTCCCATATCTACTTTCCTTCCCCTCGACACAAGATGTAGTAGCTTTTCTATCGTTTTTGGCCTTTTCCAGCATGACCATCACTAAATGGGACATAAGCACAGTAGTGCTAAATGTACTGTTTTTGGCGTTGAGCGTAACGTGATTTCAAGGGACAGAGGCAAGTGCTGGATCGACATTATCCTGCCTTTAGCATGCAGCCAGCAAACACAAGAATGGTCCAGAGCCACTCTTCATGCGCAAAGCTACGTCGAAGCCTTTCCTAAGAACTCCCTGTTTACACAGAAAGAGCACTTTGGAAGTTCTGGCTGCTCGTATACGCCGTGTAATTTCATTATGAGGGCACATGACTGTGCCTTGAACGGTGACGGTCTCTGACTTTCGTCTGTAGGTCCGCCCATTACGGCGGAGCAGTTACCAAGCATCACCATCATTTTATTATTGACGAGGAGACGAAATAGAAAATACCGTTATTGAAAGCATAAATCAAATTAATCGGATCACGATGTACAGGGTCTGGTGAAGCGGACACAGTTGATCTCTTCGGCAGTCCGACCCAAGCCTAGCATTGAACCTGGACGTTTTAATCATCGTCATTGTGAGAGCCTAAATACTTTGAAAGCAGTGCGTAAAGCTGCGTTCTGGTGGCTCCTTCCTGAGGCCTGCGAAGCTGACTTCTATGGAAAGATAAGTCAACATTTTCATCTGTCACGTCGCCGTCTTCGGAAGCAATTAAGTGTTAGTGTGCGCACTTAAACAGGCCCCATCTTTGTTTGTGCTAAAAGCTGAAAAATTTTTTGCCTCGCTTGTGGTCGAATCAAATGAGAGCTTTTTTTAATTGCTTTATTTAATCCCTGGCAGTGCCGCTAAACAGAAAACCTGATCTGTACTGTTCATCGCCCTTTCGCGCAGATACCGCAGTATTTGTCAAATGCTTAAGCGAAACCCCCGAAGGCGGAGTAGATTTGTAATAAGGGAGTAATTACTCACTGACGTCCACCCGAGCGCAACCATACGACTACAAAGGAAAGTCATGCAGATTTCTCAGAAGCTTCGCATTTAAAGAAATATTCGTCCTGGTCCGGGGTTCAAACCCGAGACCACCGCCTCACCGGATCAGTCGCTTTACCAACTAAGCTAACCGGGGCGGCAATGATATGGTATGGTGAGAGCGAATGGATCAATAAATGAAACTGGGAACTGTGTTGGTCAAATGTTTAGGGGAAACCCCCCAAAGTAGAGAACATCCACTTGAACGCAGCCATACGGCTGCTGCTGAGCTCGGGTGGATGTCAGTGGGTAATTACTCCCTTATTTCATACCGCAGTATATGTTTAAATACTTTCATAAATTTTCACAACCGCGCACCGCTGATTGTTCGGGGGCCATTCCAGCCACTTATTACAATATAGCACCACACCTATGCAAACTTTTAAAGAATTGGTGAAAATGTCACCACACACAATAACAATAATAATATTATTATTATTATTGTGTGCGGGGACATTTTCACCACTTCTTTAAAAAGAAGTCAGTTTCAAGGCTTGCAGTTAGCGTGACAACGGTTAGAAAATTAAGAAACCTGTGCAGGGACCTCGCACACACTGCCAAGGATCTTTGTTCAATTACGTAATTGAACAATGTAATGTACATTACAATCAAGGCTTCAGAATACGCACTAGAAACGGGAGCGTAACCTCATGTTGCCACACGCTACATTTTGTAGTTGAATGGAGGACTGAACCTTATTGCGGTTACGGTTTGATCTTAGCGAACGGGACTGATCCCATTATTTTGTGTTCTCCGCACAGGAATTTCCTTTATGGCTGTTTGTCGAAGCGTATTACGGCCACCGGAATGATTAAAAAGGTGTTGTCTTAATACGATTCGTTTGAAAATCGCGAGACCCAATTACTAGTGGCCATTGTAGTTTAACCGCTGCAGCTTAAGAACATAAAATCACTCCGAAACATATTAACATAAGGGAAAGAGAACAAGAATGCCTCGGTCCAGGAACTGCTTTATTGCGCTAGCGAGAAAAGCGCACGAGTATATCCGAGAACTACACAGTGTGTTTAAGAACTACGCAAGCACAGACACATATAAAAAACAAGGATTTTAATGTATACAGTGCATTTGCTATAGCGATTAAAATTTTGCGTGATGCGAGTCAGCGGAAAATAGTTTATTTCGGCAAAGTAACGTAATCCAGCCGCCTTAAATGTGTTAAGATATAAGGGTACACGCATGCTCAATCGGTAGCGTGACCGAGCAGAGCTACAAAGAAAGTTCTTCAGAGAACATGCGTTCCTTGACCTTTTTATCACGATAGCGCGTACGATAAATGGGTGAAGAGGAATTGTGGATGAATTGTGTAGTTCATGGTTGAAAAAAATATTACTCTAGCAATCGACAATGAAATTGTCAAGACAATAAAATGAATGTGCGGACAAAGTGGACACAGAGACAACTGTACAGTGGATACAACAGATATTAAAACACAATTGCCAATTTGTATGGTTTGAGCAGAAATATGCAAAAGAAACATGGGATACGTTGGGAAAAAAAGCTCTTGTAAAAGAAAGAACCTTGCCCTTAGCCTTACACACAAAGAAGGGAAAATGAAGGATGTGCTCAAATACAGGAAAATATTAACTGACGCTTATGTACACAATAAGCAGCGAATATGCACCGTCTTTGCTAATAGTAACCGGCACAAGTGGTTTGTTTCTTAGCCGCGTAGCGAATCACTTATGGCAGCCCTTAAGCTGTGAATCTGTGTAAAGTAAGCTGGTCCCTTGACCTTACGTTTAAACACCTTTGTGTGTTTAGGGGGCGTCATAAAGGCTGCGAAGCAAAAACCTGTTTCTTGATTACTTTTGGCAAATAGGGTATTGCAGTAGTGTTGAAATCTGGGTCAGTTGGTACATGTTCAGGAGTAAAACCAGTCAAAAAACGGGACACAGCGAAGAGACGAGGCACACACACGACGACTGGACTAGCAACTGTGCTTGTTAGAAGAAAACAGACTCC